>NC_067142.1:69510635-70110635 GCF_903995435.1 Acomys russatus | reverse complement strand
CCAAGGTTTGGAAAGAAGTGTATAGCATGATGCATACAATGAAGGAATACGTTACTCTTTGTGTCTGTGTTCTATGTATCCTGCTCCTTAGTAACAATAGTTGCATGCATTCTTTTGCACTTACCTCAGCTCTTCATTATGTTTAAAAGATGAAGACGATGAAAGTTCTGTGCTTTCAGCCTTTGAAAGGACAAAATTATCAAGCGAGCAGTTTAAAACCAAATGGCTTTTGGTGGCGAGCTGATCTCCCTACCTTAAAAGAAATCAATCAGTATACCACGTGTATTCTTTGTTTTCTACAAATGTGTTGAAAATGTTGCACTAATCTAAGATATCAGTTGCTTTCCTCCCAGAATGCTCTTAGCCTCTTGCCATGTGTTATGGTGATATATATTTGTTTGTTGGATTCTCTTGTTCTTTTTATTTTATTTATTCTTTTTTTTTTTTTTTTTTTGTACTGTGCCAGTGCCTTTGGAACTTTCTGACATTGTGTAAGCTCCAACTAAAGACTTCAACACATTTATTTTTATAGGGCAGAAACCTCCCTATTTTCCCATGCCATAAAAACTGTACACCAACACTGAGGGCCAGCACTAACCTGTTATGAAAAGAGGTAGACCAATCTTGGTTTCTACTCAAGTTTGTCTGCATCATCTGTGGAGTCGTGTGGTTAGCTCCATGCTGCTCTTTGTGTGTGTATGTGTGTGTGCTGTGGCTTTTGCTGTGATGGTCAACCTAAGTGGAGTTATGTGTGCTGAGATATAAGCAACCTGAAGTCAACAAATTTGATGTTTGTCTTCAGTTTCCTCCAAGGAGTCACCATACAGTGGAGGAAAACTTATCTCCTCCACATGTGTGAGGAGTGAACAGAGTACGTGAAAGACTTTAACAGCTACGTGGACTTTGAACAGTCAATGTGATTGCATCAATTAAAAGGGTAGAGAAGGAAAGACTCCTAGAATCTATCACACTACAAACTTCACAAAATTTTGGCTAGCCTATTGGACTCTCTGGCCTTTCACACATAGGTCCTTAAGAAAAGATTTCATATGTCACAATGGGGAAAGAAAATGTCAAAATAGGTCCCTAACATTTTTACTGGGAAGATAAGCCATGATATATCATAAGGTACTCAGTGTCCTGACAAAGAATTATTTCAAATTATTTCTTCTCTAATGTAATATGGCAAGAATATTATGGTTTTTAAACAGTGCAATGGAAGTTTCTGTGCTTGAATTAAAATAGTAACATGTCTTGGAGTAGATGAAAGGGAGACGCAAAATGTCTTTTCTGAAACTCCAAGCCATATCTGACCCACTCCCACACTTCTGAGTACTACTGCATGGTCCGCACTGGGCACCTGAAGAAAAAAGCAATAAGAAACAAGGGGAAGCTGCGTTTGTTCTGCTCTCCTTTCTGCCAAAATGTATACAGTTCCCAGCATAGTTGCCAGCACAGTGCTTCATCTTGGAAAACTGTAGAAGGAATACACTTTGGCTCAAAAATGCCTAGTGCTATAAGCAAAGTGTCAGTGTATAAGGGGAAAGCTCAACTCCTTCTACTTGGTGCTAAGGAGGAAGAGGAGCCTATGTGTAGTTGAGAACTATCAGAAAGAATGACATCTGTTTAACTGGATGAATAGGACTTCACTGGTCAAGAGTATCAAACCCTCTTTAAACAGGAGGGAGAGGGAGGCCAGAAAGGCTGAAGAAAAAATCCCTCTCTCTCTCTCTCTCTCTCTCTCTCTCTCTCTCTCTCTCTCTCTCTCTCTCTCTCTCTCTCTCCTCTCTCTCTCTCTCTCTCTCTCTCTCTCTCTCTCTCTCTCTCTCTCTCACACACACACACACACACAGACACACATACACACACATACTCACACCTACATATAAACCATACTTATTACCTTAGATACCTTTCAGACAGCTTTAATCCTTTTCCATCTGAGAAAATATAAAATAGCATTATTAATAAATAATATTTTGGTGTTAGTATGGACAAGTCATTAAGGAAATGAGAAAAGCTCTGAGAATACACCCAGAGTGATAGGCTCAGCAGCTGTATTGAGAATCATAAAGTATTGACATACTAACTTTTATAGGAGACACCAGTAAAAGAATAAGAGATATGATTTTAAGCTAGAGACATATTAGGGAAAAGGTTGAGTTTGTGTAAGCATTTCAATGGGTCCTTAGGCACAAGTGGCCCTGGTAGGTGCAGGGAGCCACGTGATAGACAGTATCTAAGGCAGAAATAGAACAGAGAAAACATGCATCAACAGGTCTCACTGTGAAACTGGGGAAAATGAGATGACAAATCCCATTATTGAGTACCTGCCATGCAACAGGCTCTGTACCAGGCACATTGTGTTATGTAAACTAATCTGACCCAGCAAGGTAGGAGTTATTGTACACATTCCTTCACCCACTTTATAGATGAAAAAATAATTGGGAGGTGTATCTTCAAGGGACATAATTTTCAAAAAATGACACAGTGAAGGAGCTGGTTATAACCAAAACTGATTTTCTATTTGATACCCAGTCACAGCCTTCTTTTCGACTCAGGTCCACTTCAGATCAGTGCTGACACGAGAGAGTTTAATTTATTTAGTTTAGTGTTTCCATATAGAATATTTTTCAACCTGGCTTGATAAGAACAGCATCACTGTTTTTTTTTTTTTTCCCCCTCAGTCAGAGTCAATGTTTTTGTAGCCAGCATTTCTCAAAGCCAAGGGAACATTCATTAGTTATCTGACCTATCACTGCCCCCACAAGGCATGCTAGAGGACCACTCTGAGGGCAGTAGCTAGGTGTGCACAGTGGCTTCAATGTTCCCAGAACATCCTTCCCCCTCACATGTTTGTTTCTTGTCTATACATTCAATAATCCAGGGTGCCTTGGGGCAGGTCACATGTTTGTCTCTTGTCTATACATCCAGTGTGCCTTGGGACAGGTGTTATCTTTTCTTCCCGGTAAGGCCACTTTCCCAGCATCACTCATTGCTGAGTCTTGTAGCCAGGACTGGAAGCAGAACTTGCTTGCTTTAAACCTGTAACTCTCAACAGACTGCCTTTGCTCTTTCCACTAAGCCCCAAACAGGTAAATGAGTATAACTAATATTTGTGCAAAGCCCTCACATTGGCTTTTTGACTCAAGGAAAAAACAAAACAGAACATATCAAACCTAATCTCCTGTGGCATACTATATTCTTTCTCTATTTTTCTTACCATTAGAGAAATCCCTTAATGTCCATCTTTCAAAGGTCACAGTGTCCTTTCATGCCCTCCAGTGACATTCATGTTAAGTTGGTTCTATTCTCCTCTCCTATGGAGCATGTGTTTTACTGAGTGTGAAAATGATTTCCTTCTTCCATCACCATCAAGCCCATGACCATTTCTCCATCTGTTAAACTGACATAAAGCCTGTTTGCCACAGGAGCCTCACAGAAGAACAGATAGGACACAAGGCAAAAAGAGAGCAGGAGGAGTGGTCGGCAACGCCATCTATCAGGATTCATAAATCAAGCATTGATGACTCAGCTCTCCTACCCCATGTGAAGAGGAAGTTGAATCAGCTAGGCTTTGAGTTGGAAAAGTGGGGACTGTAAAAATGAGTTCTCTCTCATACCCATTTAGTGGTTAGTGATGGAATGTTGGTGAGGAGTTCCCAGGAGCTCGCTCAGCTAACCTCCTTTGAAGAGTAGGTTTGTTCTGTTCCAATGAAGAGAGTTATCATTTGTGTCTTCCAAAGAATCAGTAGAAAAGCTGTAAAGGTCTTCCTAGCCATGTCACGCCCTCTCATCTGGCCTACTTGTGCTAAGTTGAAGCCCTGAGCTTTGTCTTTCTCCTCTGGAAACGTAATGCATTGTCAGGAGCAGCGATGGACTTTGATTTTGTGGGTCTGGTGTTAGGGAACCAACCCTGGGCCTTACACATCCTGGCTAATGCTATCCCACTAAGATTACCACCCCAGTTCTCACTTTATGAGACAATTTTCACAGGGAAAGGAGCTGATCTTTCTGAATTAAATCTGCATTAACAGTGTAGCTCAGTGGTCTAAATATCGACAGGATAAAATATAAACACTAAACATTAAACAATGAGAAAGATTCAAACCTTTGTTTTTCTTTAAAGTTCCTTTGTGCTAAACCTGGCAAATTTGTTTTCTTTGTCAATTTTTGAGACAGGGTATCCCTACATAACTCAGGCTTGAGTTGAACTCTCTACTCTCCCGCCTTTATCTCCTGAGTAACAGGGTTTCAGGGGCTCACCACCACACTCAGTTGTAGATGAAATTATTTATCTAGCTCTATACAGAATCTGTGTTAGTAGTAAAATGTTCTTCAGCCTTGGAATTTGATGTGCTCATTGACACTCCAGCATGAAGTCTAGTTCTGTGTCAGACCTTGTGAATTTTAGGAGTCATTTCAGCTGATGAAATGGTCCTACCTTCTCCATCTGAATAACTTACTACCCTGAGTCAGAGAGTCTCTTGTTTGTTCATAGATATTAAAGATCAAAATATGATAGGCATCCTTCAACTTAGTTAAATATGGATTTTTCTTCTCTTAATATATTCACTTAAAAGTGAACTTGTCTAATTATAACTGTATAATTAAACATTCGCACTTGCTCAGTCTTGTTCCTGATCTCGTTTTTTCCTGACACAGGACCTCCCATTAATGATAAAAATGATCCATTCTGGATAGCAGGAATATATTTCTTATTTTCTTGTTCTCCAAAGCCACTAATGCTATGCTTTAGTGACAGAAGGCCACCCCCGCCAACTGGTTTCCCCAATCACTGAAAACTGTAGGCAATTTCTGTTGGTCTTGTCTTGTTTTCTAAGACACTAGTCATTGAACAGGTGACTTTTATCCTGCTATTTTAGTAAGTGTAAAAATTATATTGTATAATCTTGCCACGATTGTGAAAATTTGTGGAGCTTGGTACTGTTATGATGGGGAGGCAGGCCCTGAGTAGTGTTGTGAGCTCCAAGTGTAGAGTCCCCTTTTCTGCTCATCCCTGGTGGTCCTCTGTTTAAGGCAGAGCCACAGCACTCCTGGTTGAGGTTTGGCTGTTTGGGCTTCCCGTCATCATAGGAAATGCTCTGAAATGCCTACTAGTCTTACCATGATGGATAGCAGACCAGAAAGCTGACCTGGGACTCTTGCATCCTCTTCTGCGTTACTCTCGTACTGTTACTGCATGGACCATTTTACTAGTCTTTAGACCAGAGAGAAGAGCGTTGGGTTTCCTCTGCTGGTGAATTTGCCCTAAGGATGATTTTGTGCACTTTTTCTCCCTACTAAAGCACTATGGCTTTTATTGCTCAGGATTGCAGGTATATTAATGTGAAAAAACTGTGTTAGAAATCCCTAAGACACCTTTGGCGAAAAACACTTAAGAACTGCTCATTGGACCTCTCCAGCAAACAGAAAACAAACCTGATCAAGAATGAATTATTGTCTCTTCTTTCTTCCTTCCTGGATCTTAAACCCATCTCTTCCATCATTTTGCTGGCAGATACGGCTATCCATCTTCTTTTAGTGAAACTGGTTGTGGTAATAACTTGCCTGAGAAAATAATTCCATTTTCCCTGCAGCTTGATATAACCCTATTGGGGAAACATTTTGAACCATGTAGTGTAATTTAGTTTGGATGGGGCAACTTTGTTCTCCCCTGACAACATCATTATTTCAGAAATTGTCACTCAAGTTATCCAAGCCATGAATGGTGTGGGGATACAGAGTACCCTCTGCACCACCAGGGCCTCCAAGGGAACATAGATGTGACTGCTGAGCCATGGCCAAGTTGTTGCCACATGTGCCAGAGCCATAATGTCCACCCGAATTTCTTAAGTTCTGCTCTACTATGTGTAAAGCCCTGGGCTTGTGCTGCTGGCTGGGAGGCCTCTGGGAAGACCACCTGGGAGGCTTCTGAGATAAATGTATGGCTCAGGAGTAGCATGCATTTAGCCACTACTGGGTTTTTTCTCTAACAAATAGTAGTTATTGGGTCCCTACTCTGTGTTCTCTGAATGCATAGGTAATAAGACATAGTACCTGCTCTAAGCAAATTCATATTTGTAAGAAGACAGAGGTGACTCAGATTCCTATATTGGGATGCTAATAGCAGGAGCATCTAAGCAGACTCCCCCTTCCTGTGGAAGCTATCTGGTGAGCAGAATGAGGCTCCCACCAGCTTCCTAAATGTCAGTCACTGTTGGTTTGGGGGGAGCACTCAAAGAAAACAGGGAAAAGAAGAAGTAAAGGCCTAAGTAAAAGACCTACAAGATTAAAACTAGGAAGAGCCTTAAGATCTGAGTGGACTCGGGCCAGGACTGTGTGTAGGTTTCCAGTGGGAGCAGCAGAGCACAGGAGAAGGCAACCAAGGAAGCAGATGGTGTTTTGGATTTGCCTAGTGGATTGCCCAGTGAACACACAGGCCCTTCGGCTGCAGATGGTTGCAGAGGGCAAGCTGGGAGAGGCTGAAGAAATGGTGAGCCTGCTACAGGATTAGTGGGCACTGTGCTCGCACACACATTCAGTGACTATGGCTAGAACATGGCTGCTCAAGAAAGTGAAGGAAAGGAGAAAGAATATCTGGAATGCCAACACTTTGAACTGTCTCACTTAGGATTGATTCATCATTGTGATAAAGCAGACAACATTGTTTTTCATTGTCACTGTTTTTACTTAAAGAGTCTTGAGCTTAAATTATGACTTTGGTATACTTGAGTCTCATAGCATGTCATATCCATGTGCTAAATTATCACTGAACAAAATGAAAAGACCCAGGAATCTTCACATTTACATATGTATTGAAAAATCACAGCACCTGGCAATATACTTCAATGACAGTCAGCTCAGCCTCAGTCTAAATTACCTCATTAAGCTAAATGGCATGCAACAGGAATTAAAAACAAAACAAAAACCTCTGCAGTGTTCTAAGGACAATGGTGTGCATACTCTCTTTGAAGCGGGTTTCATGTAGCTGGGGAAGTGTGAATGGAACTTAAGTAGATAAAGATAGGGCTCATAGTGGCATCATATTTAATTGCCACTAACAGTAGAGTCAGATTTCAATTACGTCTCCTTATCAGACCACTTTCATGACAGTTCTCTCTCTTGACCAAGTCACCCAGTCCTCATTTTCTTTCATCCATTCTAAATCTGCATATAGGAGGGTCATATATGTTCCCTGACACTCCCCTGTGAAACATTTTTCAGAAAAGAGAAAGTCACTTTGATGCTGATAGAATGTGGTGGGGGTAATTTTTCACTCTTCTATCTTTTGTGCCTGTCCTTGGAGACCATTGAAAAAACGGCAAGACCCCAGTGCTCTTTGTAGAAGTTACAAGCCTTCCTCCATGGGTTTTAAAGTATTATAAGTGCTTCTGTCATCATCCCACTGTGCTTTCCGTAGCGCTAGCCGACCACACAGCAAGCCTGGATTGGGTAAGATCTGCGTGGTGCAGAAACCATTATATTCTCACTGCTATGCCATTCTCGTTTACTGGTAGTCAGTGTCTAAGAATGGCATGACCAAATATTGGCCAATCAAGCCCACACACATTCATTTTTCCTGGGATTTCAACCAGTGAGAGTCTAACAATAAAACAAGCTGTGGCCATTATTGAGCCTTTAAAGATAATCGACCAACTGCCATGTTGTTTCTAAAGAAAGGGGGAAAAAAAAAAAACAGCTCAGCTATCATTTGGTTCATTTCTCCAAATCATACAGTTGACTTTGGCATTAAGGATTTTCTCTTAGTTTTATCTAGTTCATGTGCCACACACATCACACACACAAACACACATCACACACACACACACACACACACACACACACACGCATTCACAAAATGC
Source organism: Acomys russatus (assembly GCF_903995435.1). NCBI lineage: Eukaryota > Metazoa > Chordata > Mammalia > Rodentia > Muridae > Acomys > Acomys russatus. Next base: position 70,102,770 of record NC_067142.1, on the reverse strand, counting down.
ACAATAGACGTTGCTCACTTATTACAAATGGGGACAATAACCAACTGTTAGTAAGAATGTTACCTTAAAATAAATTACTAATACCAGAAGTAAAACAATTTTTTTTTGTAAAATCTTTCTCTTTTCTAGTTTTGAGTTGTAAATCTACAAGATGATTAGGGAAGATACTGAAAAAGATGGCATTATGGGCATCTCAGAACTGCAGAGGGATTTAGCAGAATCTGTTTATCCAGAGCCAATCCCTGGAGTCTTCTTTGGTTGGCTTACTGTTTTATTTCTGGCCCCTAAGTGCTAGGAACATGGTGGACTTAGGTGGCAGAGGCATCGCATCCTTCTTTGAGGGACTCCGCCCTTCTTTCCCAGAGCATCTGCTCTTCTATGGTCTGTGAGAGCCACATCTACTTCTGCTTCCGTACCTGAGCAGAGCGATTAAAAGCCCTTTTCTAGGTGACCACTGGGCAAGCACTTGAAGTCAGGATCTATCTCAACCCTCCCCAAGTCTTCTTGTTGTTTCCCTTGATTAAAATTTCTAACGTTCTACCTTTCTAAGTTGGATCCAACTTTCCACACCCTTAGATTACCAGGAGCCTAGAAAATGCAGATACTGTGAGCCCATCCCCCATAAACAGAATTAGAATCATTCTGTGTGCCTCCGTCTCTCCTGTAGTGATTACAAGCATCTTGGGACAGTACAGTGTAAGGACTGTCACCTTAGCAGTGCCCAGTGTCCGTATTCGAGCTCTTCTGGCCAAAGTCACAGTACTTCTGTTTATCTGGACCAGTATTTCTCACTTGAGCTATGTCCTTGCAAGGCTTCTTATATCAGGCCTTGATAGGCAGCTCCCTTTTCCCACAGGAGATGTCGTTCATTTGTTTGTATTCTGTTGGGTTCCAAATTTCTTTTAACTGATACTTGTGACGACTGTGCTACTTGGCATGAAGACCATGCTTCATGAGCCTTTGCCGTGCTCAAAACTGAACCCTCCCCCCCCCCCCCCAGTCTCTCCACTGATCGGTGCCAAGCACAAAGACCCTATCGCCGGCTATTCACTTAAATGCACTCAGTTCCAGAGACTACGTTGAATTTGTATAGCATCGTGTCGGATGCATTTCATTTTTATGACTACAATGGACTCCTTGCATTTATATAATGTATTAGCATTTAGGTAAGTGTAAAATACCAATATGAAAATGGCATTTCTGTGAAAACAGACCTAGACACTTTAAAAGACTTGGTAAGGAAAAGATGCCTTGAACGTTATCATCAGACAAAACCTGAGTGGCTCTTACTCCAGGGTGGGGTTCTCTCCTGCCTTCTCCTTTATTCACTTTGTATTTTCTCACCGCCCTAACTGCTCCATCGGTCAAATCTCTCCCAGCTCATAGCCAAGCACACCACTGGACACGTGACCCAACAAGAGCTAAATAGCACCTCCCTGGCTTTGCCTCCTGAATACATTTGACTATCTAACTGGAAACCTGTACTCACTTTCCAGCCCCAGCCTCCAACCACAACAAAGTAGAATCATTTGGTGCTTTAACTAAAATGTTTTGAACATTTTAGTGTCAAAAACATTTTTTTTTTTTTGCTTTTTTTTTTTTTTCCTTATGAGCTGTAGTTACGTTTTCTCCTCTTGTCTTTTGTTCCTAGACTTTTTGTTTGTTGCTTATTCAGTTCATCTCTGTACTTGCTGTCCACGTCTGGAGTATCTCTTGCTTAGTCTCTTGAAGACGGTGATCGATGATCAAGTTTGCATCGTGCATGCATTCTCTCAACGTTTCATTCTGACTAACAATGGAAACGCCCTAGCCTACTGGGAAGATGGCAGAAGCTGCCGCTCTAGGGAACAGCACACCTTGGAGGTGCTTGTTTGCCTAGTTATGAACTGCATCTTTCTCTGTCTCGTTCACAGAGATGCCATGAAAGGCTGCTCCACGCCGTACTTAGCCCAAGAGCCTTTGTTTAAAGAAAGCTCCTGTCCTCAGATCTGGTAAACCCTTTCTAACAACTCAATGCGCATGCCCAGACAGATAACACAGCTAATGTAGTCGATGTACAGGGAGTTCTTGGTAAATTATAAACAGAAGAGCAGTCGGCCATTATTAGAATCAGCGAAGGACTTTGACCGTTTTGATGATGAATGCAATGAGTTGATAAGTACCTGAGAAAACTGAGAGCCTCCTGCTATTAATAGCCAGAAAGCAAAATGGCATATTGCTGCAAATGGGCTACTTTTCTTTCTAAACAATATCTAGTACTAGAAAAGAGATGTGAAAAATAGATGCTGGATGTGTTTGTACACACATTGGTAATCCCAGCTATGCAGATGGTTAAGGCAGGAGGATCATAAGTTGTTCAAGGCCAGTCTGGACGACTAACTGAAACCCTGTCTCCAAAAGAAATAAATAAAGGCTGCGACTGTAGACTTCTTGTTCAGCATGTCTCAGGCCACCGATTAGAAAAGCTGGGGAGGGAAAAAGAGAGGGAGGGAGGAAGGGAGAGAAAAAGAAAAAAGATAAAAACTAGACGATCTCATACACTGTCCCTACAAGCATAAACTGTTATCCGTTTTTGGAATGAACAGGAGAAAATATTCTAAAAGCTTCCAATTTTTTTTTTTGCACTTTAAATCAATACTTCATTTTAAAGTAGCTTAGACCTAAGAAAACCCATATGTACTGATATGTTACATATAAGATTCGTAGTATCTGATAATTGCTAACTATAGAACACACTCTGTATGCCCAGAAATCGAGGCTTTCTTAATCCATCAAAGCCTATCTATTGCACTAACTGCATGCATAGTAAAAATCAGATTTAGAATAGTAGTTTTTACGTCTTTCACTATCACTCACATCTCACACATTCTCTAAGCCACTGGTTGTATGTGTATCTATATACAAACATGCACACATGTACACTGTATTTGTGTATGTTTACATTTTATGGATTAAAACATTTTACAAGAACTAAATTCCTCTAGTGGGTGTAATCCCTTATGAGATTTTCTGATCTATTTTGTTATACTTAATTTTATTTCTATATACAGTTGTTTCTAGCTAAATAGGTTTCTGTCAAATATTACTTAGAAAATTGTTGTTTTACCAGAAGGATATGTAACATGGCAGTTGATTAACATAAAATCATTTAAATGGACCTGCTACACATAAGTTAGCATCAACAGTATAATTTATTTGTTTTTTTTAAAAAGGTTTTAATAAATGAATGAAAAAGTTGAAAGGTATATTAGTCTGTAAATAATTATGCTTTAATTCATATTGTTTCATCTTTCCATTCACCTGCATTTTTATGTAATGACTGCCTACTGCCACCTATAAAGTTTTAAGTAAGGAAATGGAATTATTTGACTTATCATCTTTCTTAACAAATATAGAGATCTAGTTGTTGATGTTTAAGTGTTTAATTGCTTATAGCTATAACTTCTTAGTTTAAAAAGTCAATATTCAATAGAATCCTCTTTCTTTCTCTTTATAGGAAGAAGTTTTATACAACTTCCTATAATGCTAGATTAGAAGAAGTTGTATAAATATATAATCTAACATTAGAGGAAGTTGTATCCATTCAGTTTCACTAGAATTATCTAACAACCTCTAATAAACTCATTTGCAACTTTACTTAGAAGAATTGGTCTTTATTAAAGCAGGGAAGAACTTTCAGGACACGCAGCCTATATTTAATTTTTTCTTAGCCATCTTCCCAGTTGAAAAGGCCAGATTCTGTTAGTGGATTGATTAATACTCAGGACGAGATCAGTGTCCCTTTATCGCTCACTCCCTGCCCCCTCAACCTCACCTTATCAAGCCTTTCCTGCCTTGAATTAAAAGTGACTTCATCACAAGACACTGAAGTCTTTCTGCCTTCATTTGTAAAAATGTGTGCTTGAAATGATATTTCCAGTGAGGGAGTTCAGCTCATGGAAGGAACTGTGAACTTATTTTGGGACTTGTATAAGCTTGATGTATATAACAGTTATCAAAAATTTCCCTACGGTGTGTGACTTCAAAATAATATTCAGAGGCATAGAAGTACATGAGTGTATATTTATGTGCAGGAAGAACTAAAGGAGGGTAATGGCAAATTTCAGGGGGCCGAGATGTACATAGAAAGCATATCAGTTAAGGCTGAGTAAAGGGGTCCTGACTGAAACAGAAGCTGGTGCAGGCAAGATTAAGAAACATGTGTAGAGTGACAGTAAGCAGACTAGAGGGACAGGGAAACCAGATAATGAATGATTTTTAAAACCTAGGCAAATGGTGAGACGAGAGCATTTTCCAGTATGAGAGTTAAAGAGATTATGTCTTTCGCTCACCTTCTTATATGAGTGTGCTCACATGGTCAGCTCTGTTGATTTTATGCCTAGAGAGCGGTCATTTGTCAGACCACATAAACCAGCGGACAGGAAATACTACCACTGGGACATTGTTCTAGAATGTGCTGGTAAGACTACAAAAGCATGTTTAGAAGCAACATGGGTATTTTCAGGCCAGCAAGAAGTAGGGCCTGTAATGGAATAGCAAGAGTTATGAGGTGGAGTTAAACAGAAAGGTGAAGGTGACAATAGGCAGGTTGGTGGCCAGCCCCTGTAACTGCTCACTTAGCTCACTGCAGTACTTGCTAGGCTGTGTACTCTTATGGCGATTATAAAACTTCCAGAGTTGACTGCTCAGGAAAATGTAGCTTCTTCTGCTTGCTTATGTGTCAAGGTATGCAGAAGAGGAAAGCAGGAAGCAGCTTCTGTGTCCCTATTGTCCCAAACTCCAAGTTATGGCTAATACCTAGCCTTCCTGTTCCTTCTCACAGACTCCATACTTCTGTCTCCTCTCTCTGCTTTAAGACCAAGAATGGAGTTTTTTATCAGTTAACATGCATCACTATGAGTAAGTTGTTCACTCAGAAAATTCAAAACAATCACACAGGCTAGGCTCAGTGACACAGATCTGTAACCTTAACAACTTGGAAGCTGGGATGGGAAGATCATAGCCTTCCTGGGCCATGGAATGAGTTCAAGGCCAGCCTAGGCAACTTGGTGAAACTGTATCTCAAAAAAAAAAAAAAAAAAAAAAAAAAAAAAAAGAGCACTGGGGCTATATCTCTGTGGTAAGGTTCTAAGGCATGTGTGTGCCCAGGGTTCAGTACTTAGACCATAAATAAATGCCTTGTAAGTTGTTGTTTGGGGCTTTTTTGGCTCTTTTCCTCTGAATTACAGCATGAGCTCTTGGAATCCTGTAGGGTGCAAAGGGCATAGTCTAATGAAGGTGAACTTTGTTTATATGACTCTTGTATGTCAGGTTAAGGTGATGCTCCATCTTCACCTCTGCACCAGGCTTGATTTGTTCTTGGACTGATTGGTGCTCACTTTTCTAGCATAGGGTCCATTACAAAGGTGTGCAGTAGCATGGGTTTTCAATTTAGTCCAAGTGTCTGGTCGTCTCTCCCGTACGTTTGGTTTTGCCGTAACTGCTCTCTCTCTGAGACTGGCAGGAGGATTGACTCAATGTCACCTGACATTCATGTAGTCCTGATGTTAAGATAATTTCTCTTCATATGGATTTATTAAATTATAGTGAGCAAGCAATCTTGGAGGTGAATACTATTGGTGTGGTTTTTCATTAGCCCTTTAATTGCTGGAGTTGAGAGTTTAAGATTTAGTTATGAAAATCTCTCTGGTCCTTCAACTCACATTCCCAAAGGTCAGGGACTGATTCTCCTGGCTCTGAAGGCACTGCCTGGAAATGGCTCAGATGCAATTTAAAAGAAGAATGTCCAACCAGAAGGAGGGAGCAGTGTTTTTAGTCCTTCAGTACCTTCTAATAGGGAGAGCAGTAGAGAATCACACCAGTATGGGCATACGGGCACCTAAGTGGGGGCTTGTGTATTTTGTTTTCTACATAGAAGCAAGACAGGCTGCACACGGGGTATATATCTTTAAATCTAGGTGAGCCACCAGACACACATGTTGCTTGCTGTCACCCCAGGCTCTGAAGATCTTTTCAGTATTAGTAGCACACGGTGTCCCTTTCTAATTGCCATAATACACAAAAACAATAGCGTCATTGCATAGTTAATAAGTCCATACTATACAAGGGCACAAGAACACACTTTCTCATTTATGATCGCGGTTTCTTTGTTATCTCAAATCCCCAGGTTGACTGTGACACTGATCTCCTAGAACAGAGCTCATCACGTTGAACTTTGACCAGATCTTCCTTTTAGTGAGGTCTATAGTACACCAGATGCTAGCAGTCTTCATGACTTGCAGGAACTTCAGAAGAAATAAAAAGTAGAGGAAATTAAATTAAACACATAGAGAAAAAATGACAAGTGTTTCTGTCTAAATAAGAAGCAATGATTTCTGAGTTTCAAATGACATCTTATCCCAGTACAGATATTTTATTCTTCTTTTCTGGAATTTTAACCCAAATCATGTCAATCTGTAGTTTTAGGAAAAATAGTTCTATATTAGCCTAGCCTTCGACTCTCCTTCTTAGCTCACAGATGACATTAGAATGAATAAGCCCCTTTTCAAGATAAATTATTTCATCTCAGAGTAAATATATATTTACACACATATGAGTTTATGTGAGCACACTGACTCTAGTAGTAAATACAGCAAAGAGTATAATCTTTAAGCATAAAAAAGTACTTTTTAATTCTAACATCCGCTAAATGCATTATTGCCTATGTTTTGGATTAAAAAAAAAAAAAGTGCAACCTATACTTTTCAGTCCCTTAGTGATTTCTCTGCTCCTCATAGAGTCCGAATAGTGATTTGGGGCCGGGCTTCCTAAGAGGTCAGACTTCTTTTCTTAAAAGATAGTATTAGCAGCAGTTACAACAATAAGGTGACAGGCAAAACAAAGTTACTCCATAGAATGCCTTAAGAACAGTTTTCAAACATGGGCCTGCATCAGTGTTCCGAGCAAGATTTTAAAGCAGCAGTCATGGTTGTTTCCATTTACGGATGAGGAAACAAGTACAGGATTGGAAGTGGTGGTCTTTGTCCATTCAGGCCACTATAACAAAATACCCAAAGCTGAGTGGCTGATGCAGCACAGACATTGCTCACAGGCCTAGAGACTGGAGATGTCAGTGAATTCCATGGCTGGTGAGGATCCATTTCCTGGCTCACAGATGGTAGCCTCTTCTTGTGTCCTCCCGTGAAGGCCCAGAATCTTACGTGGATGTGTTCTGTAAAAGTATCGTGGGCAGGAAGCCCATGCTGATTACAAACTGCTTTTTGTTATTTTCTTTGGAGGGAAGGAGCTAAGCATAGCCTGGTGTGAGATGGCTGCTTTCAACATGGGAAACTTCTACTGCCAGCTGCTGAGAGCAAAGCTGGGAGCGCTTTTCCAACCAAGAGAAAATTTCTTGTTTTTCACAGCTGCCAAGTTGTCAGCCAAAGATCATACAGAGAATAAGGAAAGCTTATTAAATATAAATTATGGGGTTACTAACCTTTGCTAGTAATTATAGAATTACTAATGAATTCTTAAACATATCATTCTTTGCCTGAAATATGGCAACTTAGGCCTGAATTTTTGTGATTCCCAGCCAAGAAAAAAAATCACACATTAAATTCTACAACCCCGAGGAGATAGGTCTATAAAATCAGACTTGGGCCATGTGATTAGATCCTAGGGGAGGAGATTTGATGAATGAAGCTAGGGGCTTTATGAAAGAGGCCCTCAGGAACTTCTTCACCTCTTCTCCCATGCGAGGACCAGAGAATGTACTGTTTGTGGACCAGAAAAGAGCTCTCTCCCAGAAACCTACGTCCAGGCTCTCGACAGCCTAGAATCAAGTGTCTCCTGTTGCTAAGCACTCTGGCTCTGCACTCTCATCTACCCAATAGGTGGAGGCCATGGCTGTGCATGATGACTTCTCATCCATCCATTGAGCAAACTCAGCTCTGTTAGATAGCAAGCCAAGGGTACAGCTACAGCACAAATTATTGCTCAGATACTATACTTTCTCAAAACCATCAGCCCTTATTTTATCCCTTCAAAAGAAAAAAAATTAAATAGTCATGCCAGCTACTTTTATGTTAGAACCTGAAAAATGAAAGCTGAAACAATTCGCCAGTCAATAAGTTGTATTCTCATTTAAAAAAAAAATGTCAACTTCCTTATCACTGTAGAATACTAGCACTTAATAGAGACAGGGTGGTAGTTAAGACTTCAAAAAAGAAAGGAACAAAGGGAAAAATGTTATGTACTCTCTGCCATAGTATATTCGCAAAGTATGTAGAGTTGAAAACATGGCACACACACACATATTATGTATGTGTAATGTTTCTGGTTTAGAGGGAAATCAAGTTGGGGATGACAAAAAGATATTGACTGAAGAAGGAATGAATAGACTTTTATCTCTAGACTCAAAATTGGTTAATTTTTCTCTGTTTACTATACATGGAAAGAGATAGACTCAAGTTTAAGTTTCTACCCAATCATAGCCTCCAAAGTCCATGTTATGTAGTTCAATTCTGCCCCTACACATCTTGCAAAGGTAGCACCTACCTGACAGAACGCATTCACATTGCTGTCCTGCAGTGCACCTGACTCAGATTCCTGTTAGGGATGTTTATTTCAGGTTGGGAACCTGGGTGTTGCCTCATAGCTCAGCCTCCGTGGAACGTTTATGGACATGTTTATGATTTGCTAATGTGTGCTGTGACCCCATCAGTCTGTTTGCAATGGGAGGAGGGTTGGGAGGAGAGAGGGTGTTTGGAAGAGGGAGAGTCATTTGTTTGATGTATTCACAGTGGGAGGGTGAGGGTGAGAGGGAGGAGGGTTCATTCTCATGTGTGAATTCAGGTTAACTAAGGGGTTTGGTTTGGGGGGCTGGGAGGGCAGATGCCAGAGCTAGAGCTCATGCTTACTAGCATGTGTGAGGGTCTAGGGTTTGATTCCCGGGACCACACACCAAAAGACAAGGGTCCAATTTTGACCCTCACGAACCACAAACACAATTCTGCTGTAGTAAGTGGATTCTACTGTGGTGCCGCTTTTCAGTGATCATGAATTATTTCTTCCTTCACTTGATATTTTTTTTTCCTCAGGGGAAATCTCTCACATCCAAGAGGTTAACAAGCCTTGTTCAGTCTTACTAAAAGGACCGTCTTTGTGACATGAAAGCTGAATGGAGCCATTGCCCATACCTTGTAGCCTATTGCTGTTACCTGGAACCGAGGATGTTAGACCAAGATGTTGCATGAATGAAGGACCTGAATTGTTCTTTCCTGTGTGCACATAAAGGCATCGCCATTGCCATCGCCATCGCCATCGCCAAGGGACTTTGCCATCTCATTGCCTCCACATCCACCTGTCGTCTGCCTCCCTTTCTCCTCTTACTAAGCTGGATCTGTGTCTCTTTCTTTTTTAAGAAGTTCAAGTGAATTACAACTTATTTTCCCCCTTCCTCTCTCTTTTTTTTTTTTTTTTTTAAGCTTCTACTAGATGCACAGTTCACTGAAAATTCAGTCAGTCACAAACTGGAAGAATTGTAAAAGAAAAAAAGTATATATCAATAAGTATACATATGGCTTCACATTTATTAAATAATAAATTAGCACAGAAGGTGTCATTTCACCTGTGTAGCCACTCGGAAACAAATGCCCATCTTTGTCTGTTCTCTGGACATTGTCTGTTCATGTTTCTTGCATTTATTTTTATACCATATTTAAATGAGAAAACACCTTTTACTCCAAATGTATCAAAGTTGACCTCTTCTCTGTAAATTGTGTATGTTTATATTGTTGTTTTATCTTTCATTAAAAGATGCAGAATCTCGTTGCTTTGGGAACTTTTGTTGTTGGTGCTACCAGTAAAAGAAAGTGAAAACAGAGCACTCACAGCCTGCAAGCTAAGGCATGAAGCTGCTGTCCCCCAATTTATCTCAGATTTGGGTGGGTATGAAGCCAGGAACAACACATGGAAAGCATCTCCATGGAGGGCTGACCTGGGACAGGGAGATGGTTTGCCTTATATGGGAAAACACCACAAATCCAGACTTCCCTATTTTCAGACCTACTTGAGAAAGACTTTCTAGCTTCTGATGAAGTCTACGCGTGACTAAAGCTAATAGATATTTTAGTTAGAATGAAGCTTTAGATTTTTTAAAGCATATTTCTGAATGTACCCAAGGTCAATGTTTCTTCGATTTTTAAGAATCAGGTGTAAGTACCAGAATCTAGTGAAAACTTACTGTTTATCACTATCTTGTGTGCTGTTAGTTACCATTAGCAGTTTTGAGAGGAGGGGGTTATGAGGGTTCACAGTTTATCCTGGAGGGGAAATCATGGCAACAGGGGTAGGAGATAGGCAAGACTGGTCCCATTATGTCCATTACCAGGGAGCACAGAGTAGACAGGAAGTAGGGTGGGGCCATCAAATGTCAAATCTCACACACACACCCAACCAAAAAAGCTTTACCTCTCTTTCAAGACTTTACATCCAGGGGTGGAGAGATGGTTCCGAGGTTAAGAGCACTGTCTGTTCGTCCAAAAGTCCTGAGTTCAATTCCCAGGAGCAACATGGTGACTCACAACCATCTGTAGTGAGATCTGGTGCCCTCTTCTGGCCTGCAGGTGTACATGCAGAGAACACTGTATACATAATAAATAAATAAATAAATAAATAAATAAATCTTTTTTAAAAAACGACTTCACATTTTAATGATCCCACAAAATTTCAAAACAAGACCATTAGCTGGGTCCCATGTTTCAAAGACATAGTTCTATGAAAGATGATTCATGTTTAAGGTATTGAAGAACAAAGAAAAGAAAAGTTTGACAATTTATTTGGGATCACACAATAGTAGACTGAGATTCAAGAAGAAGAACCTCCTTCTGGCCTGCTTGGTTCTTGGCTGAATCTCATACACCAAACAGGTTGACAAGAAAAAAAAAACCTCATGTTTCCTTAACAGAAGCTTTACGTGATGGGCAATTTTATGTGGAAAATCCATACTTAACAAGCAGGTACACCTGAGTGCTTCCTCAGTTGATTTGACAAAGGGCAAAGGGCTGTGAAAAAGTTTAACAGGATTAAGCATGTGAATCAAAGAAGTCAATTGGAGGAAAATCAGAAGGTGCTCTAATTCCTCTTGGCATCTTCCCATTTTCAGGCTATGAATGTTTTCCCCTTCATGTAGGGAAGCCATCACTCACACGAAGATGTTATGACCCAATTCTTGGAAACTTCAGAGAGTCCTTCCCTATATCTGCCATTTGAAAAATTGTTTCAGCTTAAAATACCATGTCAGGGCCACTAGATGGCTCAGGAGGCAAGCCTAATAACCTGAGTTCAATCCCCAGAGGCAAGTTGTCTGACTGCCATCTACATGCCCTGCCCTGCCCCCAGGCATATAAAATAAATAAATGTAAAACCATTTTTATAACATGGGCTGGAGAGATGGCTCAGTGGTTATGGGCACTTGTTGCTTCTCCAGAGGACCTAGGTTCAATTCCCAGTACCTACATGCTTGTTCACAACCATCCATAACTCTAGTTTCAGGGGAAGTGATGTTCTCTTCTGACTCCTGAGGGCACAAATCACACACATGATACATAGACATACATTCAGGTAGCCAGGTGTGGTGGTGCACGCCTTTCATCTCAGCACTTGGGAGGTAGAGGCTGGCAGAACTCTGTGAGTTTGAGGCCAGCGTGGTGTACAGAATGATCCCAAGACAGCCAAGGCTACACAGAGAAACCCTGTCTCAAAAAACAAAAACAAAACAAAACAAAACAAAAAAAATCAGGCAAGACACATAAAATAAGATTAATTTTAATTAAAAGATGTTTAACAGGCAGGATATGATGCTTTGATGCCGTGTTACATATTGCTACAAGCATATAAATCCAGGCAATCTGACATGAAGACTCTTTACACCACACCACACCTGAGCACCACTCATCCCTTCTTTGGTAGAAAGCCATGGGAAAATTCACATGTCACAGAGGAAACATCTTGGCTGCCTCTCTCAGGACATTCTATTGTTGTTGTTATATATTATTTTTGAGACAGGGTTTTTATTGTGTAGCGCTTGCTTTGTAGAACAGGCTGGACCTAAACTCACAGAGATTCACCTGCCTCTGCCTCTCCAGTGCTGGGATTAAAATCATGCGCCACCATGCCCAGCTTGACTCTCAGGATGTTCTTATTCTAATCTCTGGAGCTCACTCATTGTTTTGGGGTTGATGGGGAGCAGGCCTAGAGTAGTAAGAGAGAGGTCAAGGCATGTACAAACCCTAAAAGTCTTGTCCTGAGATCAGCAACAGTAGGACCAGCACACACACACACACACACACACACACACACACACACACACACACACCTGCACCCCAGGTCTGCATGTGATAGTGGGTGCACATAGTCCTGAACTCGCTCCTTGACACCTGGAGCAGGTCATGTAGCCTGGTAGCAAGGTTGAACGTCCTCTCCCCTTTTAAGGTCATGTCCGGCAGCATCTGGAGTTCCTCCTCCTGCAAATAAGGCATCCCCAGCACCCTGGACTGGGTCAATAAAGTTCACTTACCCTGAAAGCCCAACCCACCCCCAACCCCAAAAGTTTAAGTACCCTTTGTTTTCCCCCAATTGAACAAGCCATCTAACTGAAGCTGTCTCCTGAGAAGTCCTCTCACAGTCACCTGAAGTCTCGTTCACCCTGGGGTCTTCCCCCGTTTTGGTTCTACCTGTCAAGGTCATAGGCAGATCTCCCCTTAACCGACAGAGGAGTGGAGCCTGAACAGCAGTTGGCACCACAACATGGTGCTCAGAGACCACCAGAACATGTAGCAGGAAGGTGCTGCAGAGGTGTCAGAGAAGATGTTGATAGTCCCCCGTGCTCTGACCTCTCTGTGATGAGGGCTGGCAGTCTGCTTTGTTCCCTCTCTTTCTTCCTTAGGCTCACATAGCAAGGGACTGGATACAGTGAAGGAACAATTGATACCTCCTGTCCAAGGCATTGGTAGAAGGCCCCCAGCTCTCTGATCAGACCCCAACAGCCCACTTGGGTGACAGCCATATGTCCCATCTTTTTTTCTCCTTTAAAGAAGAAGAAGGAGAAGAAGGAGGAGGAGGAGGAGAAAGAAGAGGAGGGGAACGAAGGAATGAAGGAACGAAGGAAGAAAAAAGCTAGTAATGCATCAGCCAGTTAAAAACCATCATGGTGGCCAACAGCTTTCTAAAATTTGCAGACTGGTTTATATCTAAGACTCTGGAGAACCTCCCATGGAGCCCCAGGAACATTCACCTTTAATCTTGGCATTTCCACATTCTTTTTTTTTTTTTTTTTTTTTTTTTTTTTTTTTTTTTGTCATGGGAAAACCCTGAAAATGGCCACAGAGGAGATCCAGGCATTTCCAGTTAATGTCCACGCCACCTGGGCTAAGCCTCTAAATTGGTATCCTTACCAAGCTGGGACACTTGAAAGAGCTCCTGCAGGTAGTCAAGGACAACATACATGCCCCTTGGACTAAATCCCTCCTCCAAAGTCTCCAAAGGCAAATCGCCACTTTAAAGACACCCCAGGATTGGCAAGATATCTGCCCTTCCTCTTGAGCCAGCTTGCTCTTCCTACGATGGAAGGCTCTCTGTAGAGATGAATGCCTCCAGGCAAGTCAGTGCCAGCAAAGAGGAATAACTGCTCCATTAGAGCCTTGATGGGTTTCCAGCATCTCAGAAGGCTCCCAAGCAAAGATAAGCGTGAAGCTAGGTGACAACCCATTCAAATACCTCACTGATAGTAGAGTAGTCAGTAAGACAGTAAGAAGTCCCCCAGGACAGGAAACGAATCACGTGGTTTCAGCTTCCAAGAATAGGAGGTTGCTCTCATGTCTTTACCACCAAACAAGCCTACAAATGGGAGAAACCTGACAGGTCTAGAGGCAACATCATCACCAATCGTCCGGGAAGAGATATCCTGGAGGCTCTGGAAGTTAGTCGCACTAGTCAGGCAGTAGGGTAAATGATCATACCCGTAGTAATAATTACACTCATAAGAACTTTAAATACCCTCCCCTGGGTAACCCCCAATTCTAAGGGCCACTGTTGATATAACACTTCCTGCTTCAAAGGCCTATCCATCAAGCCTATCTGGGTTGAACAATGGCCTCTATCAAGGGAGAAATTTGAAGTTAGTAGGAGAACAACTCCAGCGTCACAGATATTTGTGCTCCCCACAGTGCATGGAATATTCCTATGGTGGCTATAAAAAGAAAGCTCAGGGGGATTGAGACTGCTACAAGATTAAAGGGTAATTAGTAAAACCATTTGGGTTTGAAGGTCCTCCCACATAGGAGGTTACCCCTCATCTGTCTCTGCCATTTCTGCCAATGTCCTTCTCTTAGCAATAGATATTAAAGACTGATTTTTCTCTATCTCTCTCCACATTTGGGGCCAATGCTCTGTGTTCTCAATAAATCCCATTAACAACTCTGGGCTGGCTTTGTGACATGAGTGTACAGTCCTCCCCCAAGGCATGGCAAATAGACCCATCATCTGCTAGGAGGCTATTGACACAACATTAAGGCTCTATTTAGACAAAGGCCTCTACATTTACCATTATATAGATGATATCTTGATCTGCCAACTTAAGGATCAATTAATACCTTCTCTATCCTTCCTAGGATTTAAAATAGCTCTTTATAAATGGGACCTTATGAGGCTGAGAAGCTTCTGTAAGACAGAAGACACTGTCAACAGAACAAAGCAGCCCACAGACTGGGAAAAGATCGTCACCAACCCTACATCTGACAAAGGTCTAATATCCAAAATATATAAAGAACTTAAGAAATTAAATACCACCAAACCCAATAACCCAATTAAGAAATGGGGCTCAGAACTAAACAGAGAATTCTCAACAGAGGATTATTGAATGGCTGAGAAACATTTAAAGAAATGCTCAATGTCTTTAGTCATCAGAGAAATGCAAATCAAAATGAATCTGAGAGTCCATTTTACATCTATCAGAATGGCTAAGATCAAAAACTCAAATGACAGCACATGCTGGGGAGGATGTGGAGACAGGGAACACTCCTTCATTGCTGGTGGGAATGCAAACTAGTACAACCACTTTGGAAATCTATCTGGTGCTATCTCAGAAAACTGGGAATAGGGCTTCCTCAAGACCCAGCTATTGCACTCCTTGGAATATACCCAGAAAATACTCCACCACACAACAAGGATATATGCTCAACCATGTTCATAGCAGCCTCATTCATAATAGCCAGAACCTGGAAACAACCTAAATGTCCCTCAGTAGAAGAATGGATAAAGAAACTGTGGTACATTTACACTATAGAATACTACTCAGCTATAAAAAATAAGGAAATCCTAAAATGCACAAATGGATGGAACTAGAAATGATCATACTGAGTGAGTTAACCCAGAAGCAGAAAGACTCACATGGTATATACTGACTTATAATTGGACACTAGCCCAAGAGGCATGTCTCATGATACTCTTCACTTACCAGGAGATTGGGATAGTTGTGACATCCTATTGAGACCCTAGGTGAGAGAAGCATGGGCAAATGGGGAAACAGAAGGATCCAGAGGGTCCTAGAAACCTACAAGAACATCATGAAGGGAGGATTTGGGCCCAGGGGTTCTGCTCAAACTACTGCACCAAGCTAGGACAATACTTGCAGTAAATATCGAACCCTGTCTCAGATCTAGCCAACAGACAAGACATTCTCCACAGTTGAGTGGAGAGCGGGGACTAACTCAGACTCGAACTCTGGTGCCCCATATTTGACCACTTCCCCATGGTGCAGAAGCCTGGTGGCACTCAGAGAAAGCATAATCAGGCTACCAAAATGAGACTTGATAGCCTATTACCATTTAATGGGGGAGGAGGTCTCACTTGGTCACAGATATAGGGCAGAGGAATAGGGTGAAAGAGGGAGGGAGGGAGGAACAGGAGGATACAAGGGATGGGATAACAATTGAGATGTAATCTGAATAAATTAATTAAAAAATATTTTTAAAAAGAATTAAAGGGAAAAATAGCTTTTTACAAAACACAGCTTACCCCACCTCCCCCATCACATTCTTGGGAATAGAAATTTCCCTCACCTCAATACACCATCTGAAACCCACCCTTTCCTTCCCACAAACCTTAACTCTTACTCCCCTCCAAAGCTTTTCAGAGAAGCCTTAAATGGCCTTGACCATGGCTTTCCCTCCCCGCTAGAACCCTACAGCCTCTCTTTAGTCTCATAAAAGGAGATTAAAAAACCCCTCCTCCCCAGGATCTCTCCCTTGATAGCCAGTTGAAGCTTTAGGCACTATTAATACAGCCCCCAAGACACGGCACTCACTAGATATGATCCAACATTGCCCTAACAACTTCTTATTGTTAAATCCTTCCCTGCCCTCATGGGGCACTTGTATCAGCCCCAGGGAGTGCTGGAATGGCTCCAGAGGGTGATGCACCTAGAATTTAACTGAGATTGATGTATTTATTGTTATGACTAGAAACGACAGAGATAAAGCCCCACAAACCTTAGGAAAAGAACCCCATATCCTTGCCACCCCTTTTTCTCTCTGATACTCAATGGCTACCCAGATATCACTTCTGCTTTGTGATAGCCTTCTCGGAATAAATTGATAGTCATTACCCTAGTGAAAGGTACATTTCTACCTTCATTTATAAATGAAACATAAATGATATTTCTCCATCATTTAGTGATGGTGGAAAGAGGGGAACCATGGCAATAGTAGATTACTCCTCTGGTAATGAACCCCCATTATTCATGTCAGAGAGTTGCCCCATCATTCCCCCAGTATAAGGAACTGTATGCTATTCCTTTAGCCCTCACAGATACTCAAAGCAACAACCAACAACCCCAGAGATATATATCCCATCCCGCAGAAATGAATGTTGGAAAACAGAAATTGTTGGTAAGTTTTACTCCTACCTGTATGCTCCATACCCTGCTGCTGACTTTCACATTTCTCAGCAACCAGTCCTGGTCTACAAACACATCGTGGACCAGGAAATCAAAGTCATCAAGGAGGCTCAAGCCACTCCTTCCTGCTTATAATACATCTAGTTCAGGACTGACCTCTGACCCCTAACAACTTCCTCCAATGCCTTCCAGTGCTTTTCTCCACCTCCCCACTCCCACCCCCAGCCAGTGTTGGTAGTTGATCCCATTAACACCTTGCTTCATGAGCCCCATGGGCCCTTACCCACACAAAAGTTACAAAACAGTCCTCTTTTCAATCTATTCCCCGCCCTCTTTGCTTTGTTGGGCCCTCATCCAGGTTTCATCCTGCATGTTCCTGTAACACCACTGTTGCTAATTCTGGTGCAATAATATCAGTTCCTCTGCTTACTCCTCCCTCCGGGGTTTTTGTACCCCTGTAATGATTACTCCAAAGGTCTACCTGTACAAGTCTGAAGAAATCACCGGGTGGCTAGGGGTGGACCAGAGAAAGAGAGAGCTCTTCATCCTCCTGCTTGTTGCACTTAACCTAACTGCCTTAGTAGGAGCAATTGCCACCACTGGGGTAGCCCTGGTACAGGCACAACACCTGCCTGACAACTTTTAGGACAAGCTTGACTGGCCATGGTCTCCACCTCTGACATCCTTGAGTGCCTCCAGTGGCAGATAACCCTCTCTCTCTCTCTCTCTCTCTCTCTCTCTCTCTCTCTGTGTGTGTGTGTGTGTGTGTGTGTGTGTGTGTGTGTGTGCATGTGTGTCTTGTGGGGGAATGCCTTACAAAACAGGAGAGCTCTCTACTAGCTGTACCTGCTGACAGCTGAGCAGGGAGAGACTTGTGTTACACTGGGGGAAGAATGTTCTTTCTGTGTTAATGAATCTGGGCATACAGGTAATTAAGAATCTCTGCCCAATGTCCCATGAAAGTCTTCACTTACCAGGAAAGTGGGACAGAGGGGAGGACATCCTATTGGGAATTTAGGTGAGAGAAGCATGAAAGAATGGGGAAGTAGAAGGATCCAGAGGGTCCTTGAAACCGACAAGAAGAACATCATGACGGGCAGATCTGGGCCCAGGGGTCCTGTTCAAATAGGCAGTAAACTTTGAACCCCTTCCCAGATCTAGCCAATGGACAGGACATTCTCCACAATTGAGTGGAGAGTGAGGTCTGACTTTCATGCAAACTCTGGTGCCCCATTTTTGACCATGTCCCCTTGATGGGAAGGCCTGGTGGCACTCAGGGGAAGGATAGCAGGCTACTAAGAAGAGACTTGATACCCTATGATCATATACAAGAGGAGGAGGTCCCCCTCAGTCACAGTCATAGGGGAGGGGAGTAGGGGGAAAGCGGAGGGAGGGAGGAATGGAAAGATACAAGGGATGGGCTAACAATTGAGATGTAATATGAATAAATTAATAATATATATATATATAATTATAACATTAAAAAAATAGCCAAATCACTATGAATGTAACATTTATATAATTTCTAATTATCTCATGGTTCTTCCTACTGTATGCAGTTTATTTTATTCATGTGTAATAATATAAATGTATATGTTAAAAAAGAAACATAATTAAAAGAGAAAATTT
Organism: Acomys russatus; assembly: GCF_903995435.1. Taxonomy (NCBI): domain Eukaryota; kingdom Metazoa; phylum Chordata; class Mammalia; order Rodentia; family Muridae; genus Acomys; species Acomys russatus. The sequence continues at coordinate 70,084,205 of NC_067142.1, read as the reverse complement.
TTTTAAAAGAAAAAAAAATAGAATCTCTGCCGAGACTTCCAAGTCCACTATGCCCCTGGTACCTCCATACCATGGTACTCAAACCCTCTGGTAGCTTGGCTTCTTTCCTTTCCATTGGGACCCTTCTCCTCCTGGCTCCCCGTTTCATCCAATTTCTAAAGCATCAAGTAATCAACATTGCCAAAGTCACCATCAACCAGGTTCTGGTTCAATACCAAACCATTCCCAAGCTAGAGGCTGGCACCTATGATGATACCTTCCCTTTATAAAAGGAAAAGGGGAAAGTGTGGGGCCAGGGAGCCATGGGACGGGGGTGGGGGGTGGGGGGCGGGGAGCTGGCCTAGAGTAAGAGTGGGGTTGAGTGGTGTCCAAACCTGGGAAATCTCATCCTGAGACCCACAGGAGTAGGACCACTCCTTCCCTGCCCCAGGCCTGCACATCCTGGCACAGGTACCCCCCCCCCCACATACACCCTTGGCCACCAAAGGAGGTCACATATCCTGATAACAAGGTTAAACTTCCTCTCCCCTTATAAGCAGCATCTGGAATTCCTTCTCATGCAAATGAGGCATCCCAAGCTCCTGGCCCCAGCCAATAATGTACACTCACCTTGAAACCCCCTTACCCACCCTCTAAAGGTTTAAGTAGTCTTTGCTGCCCCCAATTAAATGACTGTCTCACAGAAGCTGTCTCCTCGGAAGTCTGTTTCTTGTCACAGTCACCTGGCCATTCCCACCCCTGCTTCCCCTCTTGGGATGCACTGGTTGCAGTTCCAGCCAATTGTGCCTCAACAGGCAGGAAAGCCGAGCCTGAATGTCAACCTATGGACCATGTAAGAAATCTGATAAATTTCAAAGACTAGATGATGCTAAAATGGGCTGTCTTCTTTATTTTTATCTACGTCAATGTATAGTGTATTTCCGCTGCTAAAAAGATAACAAGTTACTAGTGCCCTCCAGCTAAGTAGGTATATTTAAATATGAAAGAAGTTTGCCAATATTAGTAGAAAACTAGTGGCAGAGTCTGCTAGCTGATTAACAGCATCATGAAATGGGAAAGATTTGGTGAAAGAAATGTGCATATGCACTGTAACATAAACAGCATAAACAGTTGAAGAAAATTTTGATTCTACACTTGTTTGGCTTTTTAAAAAAATATAAAATTCAAATTAAGTTATTAGGCTTTTTCACTTAGAAATGTTATTATTCAGAAAAGCCTTGGATATCCCACATGGAAACTGAAATGGAACTCTAATTAATAAAGTCGTTATTGGAAGAGGTAGTATGTGAAACGTGTGCCTCCGTTTCAGTGGTGATCTTCACACTATCAGCGCTTACAAGGCCACTGTTTTCCGTGGTTCTAAATCATGGGTTCACGCAGAAAAGGAAAGCAAAGAATGTCAAAAATAATATAGAATTTTAGTAGAGGGGATGTTCCAAAAGCAAGTGAAAAAATTATAGCAGGGGCCAAGAGGTGGCTCAGCTAGTAAAGGAGCTTGCCACCTGGTAATCTGGATATATCCTAAAAGCCCAGTATAAAAAGAGAAGAAAAAAATCCCTGACAGTTCATAGTTGTCTTCTGGTCTTCTGTCCTCCATACATATTCTGTGGTGCATGGAGAGACAGACAGAGAGAGAGAGAGAGAGAGAGAGAGAGAGAGAGAGAGAGAGAGAGAGAGAGAGAGAGAGAGAGAGAGAATTGAACCTGAGTCCTGTGGAAAAGAACCAATGCTCTTGACCACTGAGCTATCTCTCTGGCACCTCTTGTTATAGTTTTTAAAGCAGTTCTCTCATTGTGTTCTGATGATGTGGCCACTTGTAGGAGTCCCCTGCTCCAGTGCATTGTCCCACACCATTCACATACGAGCAGCACTAACTGGACTTAGTGGGTTACCAAAAATATTTTTTAAAAAATATGAAGTTGGAAAGAGGATGTACTGGGAGGGGAGGGGAAGGTGGAGGAGAAAATACAGTGTAGATATGATCATCCATTGTATACCTGTATAAAAATTTTAAGGATTTAAAAAAATAAGGAAACCATTTCCCTATGTATTCTTTAAAAACAACAATCTTCTGTTTAAAACTATATCAAATCATTCTATGATTATGTTACATAATATGTACACTATACAGCTATGCATAAACTAGTTTGACTTTTTTTTTTTTTTTTTTTTTAGAAAGTAAAGGAAAACCACAAGATGCAATCACCAGCTCTTTATCTGTACACTTACTATTCATGCGGCCAGTCTTTGCATATTGTACTCTGATTAGGTAGAATTTAACATGTCAATATAGCTACATTTCCCACACTTTTCTATTTTCCTTTTCTTATTTGGGGTTAGTTTAACTAATGCATTTCTGACCCAAAGTACTGAAGATACAACTTCCATATGGACTTGGATCTTTCTGGCAATGAGACATGGAAAAGTTATAAGAGAGACCTGAGTCAACACAGTACTCAGCTCTTGCTCCAAAGGAATATGGGAGGGTTTTCTATGAGCCAAATATAAGTGATATAATGTGAATAAATTATGATAATTTTAAATTAAAAAAAGTTGCAGAATCTTCACCAACCCTACATCTGACAAAGGTCTAATATCCAAAATATATAAAGAACTCAAGAAATTAAACACCACTAAACCGAATAACCCAATTGAGAAATGGGGCTTGGAACTAAACAGAGAATTCTCAACAGAGGAGTATCAAATGGCTGAGAAACACTTAAAGAAATGCTCAACCTCCTTAGTCATCAGGGAAATGCAAATCAAAACAACTCTGAGATTCCATCTTACACCCATCAGAATGGCTAAGATCAAAAATTCAAGCGACACCACATGCTGGCGAGGATGTGGGGAGAGAGGAACACTCCTTCATTGCTGGTGGGAATGCAAACTAGTACAGCCACTTTGGAAATCTATCTGGTGCTATCTCAGAAAAATGGGAATAGGGCTTCCTCAAGACCCAGCTATTCCACTCCTTGGAATATACCCAGAAGATGCTCCAGCACACAACAAGAAAATTTGCTCAACCATGTTCATAGCAGCCTTATTCATAATAGCCAGAACATGGAAACAGCCTAAGTGTCCCTCAGTAGAAGAGTGGATAAAGAAACTGTGGTACATATACACTATGGAATACTACTCAGCTATTAAAAACAAGGAATTCCCGAAATTTGTGGATAAATGGATTGAGCTAGAAATGATCATAATGAGTGAGTTAACCCAGAAGCAGAAAGAATCAAATGGTATATACTCACTTATATCTGCATACTAGCCCAAGGGGCATGTCCCACGAAAGCCTTCACTTACCAGGAAACTGGGACAGAGGGGAAGGCATCCTATTGGGACTCTAAATGAGAGACGCATGGGAGAACAGCAAAATAAAAGGATCCAGAGGGTCCTAGAAATCTACAAGTAGAACAATATGATAGGCAGAGTTGGGCCCAGGGGTCCCGCTCAAACTAAGGCACCAGCCAAGGACAATACAGGAGGTAAACTTTAAACCCCTTCCCAGATCTAGCCAATGGTCAGAATATTCTCCACAGTTGAGTGGAGAGTGTGATACGACTTTCTCACGTACTCTGGTGCCTCACATTTGACCATGTCCCCTGGAGGGGGAGACCTGGTGGCACTCAGAGGAAGGACAGCAAGTAGCCAAGAAGAGACTTGATACCCTATGAGAATATATAGGGGGACGTAATCCCCCTCAAGAACAGTCATAGGGGAGGGGAATAATGGGAAAATGGGGGGGGGAGGAATGGGAGGATACAAGGGATGGGATAAACATTGAGATGTAACAAGAATAAATTAATAAAAAAAAAATGGCACATGAGAGGGCAAAAAAAAAAAAAAAGTTGCAGAGTCAGGTTTTCCATCCATTTTCTGAAAACCAAACCAAACCAAAATCCAACCAATCCTTACTAGCATTGTCTAGGCAACTGCCTACTTTTATATCTCTCAATGACCCCTTAGTTTTAATGTCTTTAAGAGGACACCCAGTGAAATCCTCAGCAAGCTTGGCCTGCTATTCAGTGCTCTCTTGCTCACTTTGTGAAGCTCTACCTGGAGGCAGCTGACTACAGTCTTATCCTGATGAATGTGCCCACTGTCTGGACTCCTAACTCAGAAAGCCCAGTTTCTCTCCACTTCCTCTACCTCCCCCTCCAAGCAGCTGCTAAGAGTGTCTGCTTGCCTCCCCTGTATTTCTCTCTGTAATTCCAATAAACCGTCTTCTGTTTTTAAAATGAATGTATCTGCACAACCAAGAATCTACCTGCCAAAAAGATTCTGTTTCCTTGGCAGCATAACTAACAGATGAAGGTACCTATGTCTCTTACACTCATGTCTGTCAAAGTGGATACTGGCAAAATTCCTGTGGGGTAGCCTACAAATTGATGAGGCCAAGAAGAATTTCAGGCAAGTTTCTATTTCCCAAGAACTGGCTTGCAGAATCTACTCCTCCAGGACTCAGTTCTCTTTACTGACCTAAGGATTTCTCTTTGGTCACCATTTTGGTTCTACTGTTTGATTGACAGTGAGTTTCTTAACTCCTGTCACAGGTGTCTATATGCCAGGCCTTTCCCAAGCCATTTGCTGTCCTAACTATTTAGTTCTGGCCATCCCTGACTTCACTATGACTAAGAAGAAGTGTGTAGATAGTCACTGTATCTTTTTATAAAGATGTCTCCTTAAAGAAAAAAAGAAGTGTGTATTTCCTATCAGTCATGCACCAAGAACTGTGCTTGTTGATTTACATATTTTATCTTAATCCCTTTAACCAACATAAGAATAGGATGTTACTAACCTTTAAAAATATTAAGCATGCTCTGACCTATTGGATTTCTAAATAAGAGTGAGATGATTAAGGCTTTATAACCTAATAAAGACATTAAGACTTAGGAATCTATTAATCAAGAAATGTTCACATCTATTTAGCCACTAATGCCCACTTGGAAATAAAGTTACAAATACATTACATTTCAGCCCCAAGGAAACATCCCCACACATCCAAGGGAACATGCATATTGTGTTTTGGTCTTATTTTTAATAATATTTTATGTGTAGTACATTTTTGTGTTTTTCTCAAACTGAGATGGTGGGAATAAAATTCTTAATAAAAAATTACTAATGTACAGTCATGCAGCAATGTCTATATCTTTGAGGTTAAGGTCTGAGTCTGGCGCTCTCTCTGCCATTTCCAATTCTTGACATACTTCACTGACATATGCTGTTTCTTAAAATTCTTTGGAAACAGCCTGATACCTTTGGTTGCTTCCTGTAAATGTCTTAGAGAATTCTCGGGACATGAAAAGTGGTTGTCCTGGATAACAGAAGCAAATGTATTGGAAATTCAATATGTTCTTTCAAATATGTACTTGTGTAAGAACACAATCGATACTTGCACTAAAATGAATGGAATGAATTCATAGTACGCAAGTCTAACTTATCACATAACAAGAAGCACCCGGCTACAAGAGGAGATACAGCTGAGAGTCCCAACAGCAAGATCAAGTGTGGCGTTTGTCACACAGAGAAGCATCTGCTTTCATTTCTTATGCTGGCTTCTGTTAGATAACTTAGGTAAATTTGCAGCCACATTTCTGCTGTTCAGATTAAGTTGAATTTTTCTTTTTTTCTTTTCCAGAATTGTCAAAAGCATTATTGCAACTCTGCAAAGGAAGAATTGGGTCAACTAGGACTAGATGCTTTTGAAATGTGAATAGAGAAACTCTGAGTCACTGGGGGAGGGGGGCTGGGGGGCGCAAAAACTGAGCTGTGAGGATATGTGAGGACAGTGTGAGGGTAGAAACGTTTTCAATTACCATTTTACTTCATGGACGCTTCAAGAAAAGAGACTCTAGGTATGAGAAATATAGGAGATAGGGAAATAGAAGGATCCAGAGGGTCCTAGAAACCTACAAGAAGAACATCATGATGGGTGGATCAGGGCCCAGGGGGGGTCTGCTCAAACTATAGCACTAACCAAGGACAATACAAGTAGTAAACATTGAACCCTTACTCTGATCTACCCAATGGACAGGACATTCTCCACAGTTATATGGAGAGCGGGGACTGACTCTGACATGAACTCTGGTGCTCCATATTTGACCACCTCCCTTTGGTGGGAAGGCCTGGTGGCACCCAAAGAAAGAATAAGCAGGCTACCAAGATGACACTTGATAGTCTATGACCATATAGTGGGGAAGGAGGTCCCCCTCGGCCATAGACCTAGGGGAGGGGAATAGGGTGAAAGTGGGAGGGAGGGAGGAATGGGAGGATACAAGTGATGGGATAACAACTGAGTTGTAATCTGAATAAATTAATACAATTATTTTAAAAAGAAAAGTTTAACACCTGCCTTATAGTTTAACTGGTCCTGAATGTGAGGAGGGGTGGAGTGGGATTACAAGGGATGAGTGGCACAAAAAGAAAAAACAAAAACCCAAATATTTATTCTGTGGTTTTCCTGAAAGCTACACAAAGCCTTCACTTATTTCCAGGGAAAAAAAAAAAAAAAAAAAAAAAAAAAAAAAACAAAACAAAAAACCCTTAAGTGACTTCCAATGTTTTAAAACTTTTAAAATGTATTTTTCCTTCTCTCTCTGTCTCTCTCTGTCTCTCTCTCTCTCTCTCTCTCTCTCTCTCTCTCTCTCTCTCTCTCTCTCTCTCATGAGACTATAAATTCCATGAGTCCTGAATCAGCTTTCAGATGAAAGAATGCAAATCAATTCATTGCTCTTTGGTTGGCTAACAAATTTAGTTAGCCACAAAGGTAAGCATTCTTTCTTCCTCCTCCTCTTCCTCCTCCTCCTTCTCCTCCTCCTCTTCCTCCTCTTCCTTCTCTTCCTCCTCCGTCTTCTTTTTTTAATATCCATAGGGAAGAAGCAAGCTCTCCTGGGGTGACATCATGAGGCATCTAAAATGACAGAACCTGTGGGAATACCCACCAGTGCCAGTAATCCCCAGAATTTGGAAGCATTTTGCAGACTCATTTTCCCAAGGTGACACTGGTATCCAATGCCGATTGCTCTGCTGGTAACATAGGTCTCTTTTGTCCTTTCTTTAATTTAGTTTTGCTTTGCTTTACAATGTGTGCAATGGAACTTGAATCCTTACCTGAGCTAGTCAAGCACTGTACCTTAGGCCCACAATTGCAGCCTCTGATCTCTTAACTTTTCTTTTCTTTTTTTATTAATTTATTCATATTACATCTAGATTGTTAGCCCTTCCCCTGTTTCCTCCCATTCTTCCCTCCCTCCCATTTCTCCCCTTTTCCCCTCCCCTATGTCTGTGACTGAGGGAGACCTCCTCCCCCTATATATGCTCTCAGAATATCAAGTCTCTTCTTGGTAACTAGCTATCCTTCCTCTGAGTGCCTCCAGGTCTCCCCATCCAGGGGGCATGGTCAGAAAAGGGGCACCAGAGTTCGTGTGAGAGTCAGATCTCACTTTCCACTCAACGGTGGAGAGTATCATGTTCGTCAGCTAGGTCTTGGTAGGGGTTCGAAGCTTACTGCCTATATTCTCCTTGGCTGGTGCCTTAGTTTGAGAAGGACCCCAGAATCCAGCTCTGCCTGTCATAAAGTTCTTCTTGTAGGTTTCCAGGACCCTGTGGGTCCTACTATTTCCTCTTTCTTCCATGCTACTCTTGCCTAAAGTCTCAATCAGATATTCTCTCCTCTGACCCACTTTCTTGGTAAGTAAAGATTTTCATGGTACGTATCCCTTGGACTAGTGTTCAATAGATACCTTACAAAGTGATTCAAAGAAAACTTCCTAGGTTAGTGGAAGCAATACAGGCTTCCACATAGATGCTCGGCTTAAAGTCTTTTACATCTTATTAATTAGCCTTGAGCAATTCACTGAGTGTCAAGGAGACATGTTTTTAAGGTCCGAACAGTCTAGTTTGTGTATTAAAATGGTCAAAACAGAACAGAATCCATTAAGCACTTAAGAACGAAGGACAAGTACCGACACAGTTAGGCATCTTCCTGTCTATGCCTCCCCAGTGCTAGGGTAACAGACATGTGCTGCCTCGGCTTTATACATGAATGCTGGGGAATCTGAACTCAGAGCTCTATGTCTGTGTAGCAAGCACTTTACCCACAGACCCATCCCCCAGCCCTAGAATATTAATAATAATAATGATTAAATCAAAACATTTAAAATAATGTGTTGAGTGTAGAAGAAGCTCGGCAGCAGCTCTCTGCTAGCATTTGTTACTGTTGCTTCTTCTCATCCTTTCCTCCATCTCTTCTATGACATTTATGTTTGACTTACAAAGTCTGCATGATTTGTCATGTGTAGCCACCGAGTCTGTTCTGTTGAATTAGTGGCCAGTGAAAAATTGGTCAGAGGTTTCCTTAATACTGGCCTAGTTAGCCTTCCGTCATTATGACAAACACCTGAAACAACTCATTTGTGGTGGGCTGGCCCCACTGCCCTTGGGCCTACAGCAAATACATCTCCAAAGGAGCACAGGGCAGGAGAAGCTGCTAATCTAACAGCTGGGAAACAAGTGAGAGGATGGAGCTGTGGTCCCTGCGATCTCTTGAGAAGCACACACCCAGTGACCTCAGTTCTTTGCATCAGGTTCCACCTCATAAAAGGGTCCACAGTTCCCCAGCGGCCCCAAGGGCTGCGTATCAAAGCCTTTAACACATAGCCCTTCAGTGGACACTTATTCAAACCACAGCAAGCATCTTGAACTGGTAAGTTTCCAAGGCTTCGTGTGTATATGTGTTTTTTTTTCATGTATGTATGGCATGTATGTGTTTACATGTGTGTGCACAGGTGTGAATGTGTGTATGTGTCAGATGTGTGTTGTGTGTGTTGTGGGGGGAGGCATTAAATTTCCCAGGGTTTAGCAGGTAGATTCTAGTTTTTGTGTTTGCCTTAGGTCCTGGTCTCACAGAGGCTTAAACTCAGAGAGGAAAGTGTGGCTGGAGCTTCTCCCGGTTTCCCTACACATGTGGCACAGCAGGCGCTGTACCTGGGTGTCTTTGTCTCAATTCCTAGGAATATGTTGGAGGTTTTGAAAGCTCCCTGGACAGATCATATCCCTTGATTTTGATTTTTATGTTTTTATTGCTACCCTTATACTTCTGTAAGCCTCACTTGGTGTCATTGCCCCAATAGCTGCGCTGTTAAACAGTTCCCACTTTTCTTTAGAATCTTTCTCGTGGAACAAATTCTTTCTTGGATGAAGCAAAGAGATGCCCTGAATGTTACCTTCAGGGAGCTTCCAGGCCAATCCAAAAGGAATCACTGTCTTGGTACCAGGCTGGTGGACCATTCATTCCACCCACTTCCTTCTCATCCAGTGGCTTGCTTTGTAGGCTGCTGTTTTTAATTGTAATTACAAGATAGTTATTTTTCAAGGTTACCATGGACCTGGGGACTGGAGATGGGAAAAGGCTGGGTCCAAACATTAAGCTGACTCTTTTAAATCAACGGTCTCCCGACTGCGCTGTGTTCAGTTGGTTTCAGAATTCCGGGGAGTAAATGATATTTTCATTATTCCTAGGGATTTCGTCATTCTGGAAGTACTTAGTACCATCAGCTTTTAGACATAAACCTTTCACTTTGTAATAATGGTAGATTCTGCTAGATTCAATTGTCCCACAATATGGACCAATGGCATTGCACCTGGAGATTTTTCTTCCGGTATTCTGGGAAGAAGGGCTCCAGAACCCTCTCGCTGTTGCTGGTTCATTCCCTCCACTGCTGACAGTACCACTAAATCAAAACCAAAAGTAGACCTTGAAAAATATGTAGAGAAAGGGGGCCTTTTAAATCTACATTGGCAGAGCAATCACACTCTGTATGTACATACTGATTACTTGGTTTTCAATTGTGAGAGCCTTGTGGGTGATCGTAGAAAAATGTGGGAGTCCATCATAAAAGACAGAACTGCCCAGTTGTGCTGGCTTGACTTCAAGCCTCAAAGGAACCCCATGATAAAAGTTGTAGTGAGCTCTGGTTAGGAAAAAAATCTACTCCGGACAACACAGGACAAAGTAAACCTCATTTGCCGAGGGTCAACCATACACGGTGTGGCTTGCTACTCCCCTCCAGGTCCCTCCAGGTCCCTCCAGGTCTCTGGGAGAGAGGAGATCAGAGTCTGGAGCCCTGAAATTGAGGCAAATACAGCAAATGAATGAAATTTTGTCTGCTCTGCCCAGAAAAAGTAGCACATTCACACAAGTCCTGACTTTCTATGTCTCAATATAAGACAAGAGAGATTATACCTTAAATGGGTGGTGAGTACTGTTAACATAATAGGCGCCCTGACTTGTATCTAGGTTGCTTAGCAACCTCTGACATCATCACCTGCCACCAGGTGTGTGCCAGACACCCTTAGGCTCAGCTGATATAAAAGCACCAACTTGTCACCTTGTCTCTCTCTTACTCTCTTATATCTCTGTCCTGTACTCTGTCTAAGAGGCAACCCCTTTCCCTTTCCCTTTCCCTTTCCCGTTCCCTCCCTCTCTCCCTCCCTCCCTCCCTCCCTCACACCCTCTCTGTCTCTGTCTCTCTCTACCCTCATGCCTCACTCAGGCCCTAACTCCTCTTTCCTTCACCCCAAATCATATCGGTTGTATGGCATCTCATTCTTAATGATGACAAGTACAATGAGAAGCTGAGCTCTAAATGAAACACAGAAAGCATACATCGGGCAGGAGATGCCAGTCGTCATAGATGGCACGCTTAGCAAGCGTCAGACCAGGAGTTCCCAGTACTGAAGAAAACATGGAATATCTAGTGTTCGTTGTTGGTTTTGTCTTAGGAAGACCTGCCTAAGGCTGGCATAAGGCCCAGACATGCCTGTTAGCACATGCTCTCCCAACAACAGTCAGACCTTCTAGTTTCTGTTCAGTTTACTTGCCCACTTAACTATCCACAGTTACAGCAAGTCAGTGTGTCAGAACTGTCACCTACTTTATTTGTTGGATGGCACTTTTTGTTAGTGGCTAGCTTATGTCAGAAACACCTAGCAGACATCTGGACTACCTGAGTTTGTGTAGTCCTTGGAGCATAGATCTGTAAACAGAGATCTGGGGCTTTCAAAAAATGTTGAGTCCTGTTTCTACAACCAGGAACCCAGAGGCTCAGAATTTAGGGGTGTAAGCAACACCTCTGCCCAAAAGGGCCCCAGATTACTCTCAATTGAGGTAGCACCCCTGAGGCTTTCCTGCATGTTAAAGAAATGAAGCTGATTAGAGGCCAGTCCGTTCTACAATTACTTCTTCACTCTCCTTTCAGAAAAGAGGCCAGGAGCACACTGGGCAAAGCACAGCACAAAATCTTGATGCATTAAGTATTCAAATCCAGGACATTTCCTGTAAGTGAGAGGGACAGGAAGCATCACTCCACTCTTAACTTTAAAAGTTAATTTGCTTCTCTATGGAGACTGTATTCTCCTAGATATTAAAATGTTAACCAGTCAGGAGGAAAGAGAACAGTATGTCAGTATTTTAATTCAGCCTTTCTTTTTTTTTTTCTTTTCTTTTTTTTATTAATTTATTCTTGTTACATCTCAATGTTTATCCCATCCCTTGTATCCTCCCATTCCCCCCCCCATTTTCCCATTATTCCCCTCCCCTATGACTGTTCCTGAGGGGGATTACGTCCCCCTATATATTCTCATAGGGTATCAAGTCTCTTCTTGGCTACCTGCTGTCCTTCTTCTGAGTGCCACCAGGTCTCCCCCTCCAGGGGACATGGTCAAATGTGAGGCACCATAGTACGTGAGAAAGTCATATCACACTCTCCACTCAACTGTGGAGAATATTCTGACCATTGGCTAGATCTGGGAAGGGGTTTAAAGTTTACCTCCTGTATTGTCCTTGGCTGGTGCCTTAGTTTGAGTGGGACCCCTGGGCCCAAATCTGCCTATCATAATGTTCTACTTGTAGATTTCTAGGACACTCTGTATCCTTTTATTTTGCTATTCTCCCATGCATCTCTCATTTAGAGTCCCAATAGGATGCCTTCCCCTCTGTCCCAGTTTCCTGGTAAGTGAAGGCTTTCGTGGGACATGCCCCTTGGGCTAGTATGCAGATATAAGTGAGTATATACCATTTGATTCTTTCTGCTTCTGGGTTAACTCACTCATTATGATCATTTCTAGCTCAATCTATTTATCCACAATAAGCCTTTCTTTTAAGATGTATGTGTGTGTGTCTGTGCTCATGTGGGCACACACACACACACAAACACACACACACATGCATGTACTAGCCATAAGCATATTCAAGTACCTTCAGAGTCCATGTGGGTGCTGGGAAAACAAAACCTTGGGGCCTCTGGAAGAACAGCAAGGGCATTTAACTACCTAGCTACCTCTTCTGCCCTTTGAAATGTACTTTGTTGATTAATGATGGATTTTATCCTCTTTTCATAGATTGATTTGCTCTTTGTAGTCAGCGAATTTTTCTGTCTATACAACTTGCACAAGTTTTCCATTGAGTTTTTAATCTCTGTCTGTCTATCTGTCTGTCTGTCTGTCTGTCTCTGTCTCTCAGATCGGGGAGAGAAGAGATTTGAGTTCTTGTTACACACAGTTATCTTTGTTATTTTGTGTGTATGGGAATTTTGCCAGCATGTATGCCTGTATATCACATGTGTGTAGTGTCTGCAGAGACAACAGGAGTGCTTTGCACATCCTGGAACTAGCATTCCAGACAGTTGTGAGCTTCTGTGTCCCTGTTTCTTGGGTACAAAGAGAGCAAAATTTTGTCTTTGATATTTTATCTTTAAACAAGAAAAAAATATGGGAGTGTGAGTCACAAACTCCAAAGCCTGGTTGGCCCCCTGGTGGGCATGGTCTAAAGCCAGGTCCGTGCAATCCCTGTCAAATGTTTGTCAAACTCTCTGAAAAGATGAGAGATGTTGGATGTAGTTTCACAGTCCTAAAGGGGACATGTAATACTTTCTAAGCATTTGACAAGGCCGACCTCTAGTGGTTAGCTGGTACGTCTGCCAACAGTAGCTGAAGGGGACAAACTTGTCTTACCTTGAAGTGCCATGTGGAAAGCTGGTGGATCTATAACTGTCAAGGTCAATATTACTGTAAACAGTGCAGAACGGAAAGCATGAAAATCACTTTGATGGGCGTGGTGTCCATCTTTAGCCCAAGAACACAAGTCTCAATGCAGTTACTTTACAAGAAAAAGGGGTCAGAGGTTTCAAAGGCAAAGAGAACATGAACACACATGGGACAGTGTATGGTAGCTGTGTCCCAGCTCCCATCTCATAGTCTTATGCTAGGTGTATCAGACACCGTCTGCCAAGTAGCCTTGACTCATAAACGTGAGTTTCACAGATGAAACAAAAGGCGAGTCTTGCTGAGTTGTCAACTATTTACAAACAAAAGGATAAGGGAGCAAATGACTATCCTATATTTTAAAAAGTTACTTCTTTTATTTTTCTTTTTTTTTAATATTTTTATTTAGTTTTAATTTATGTGCATTGGTGTGAGGGTGTCAGATCTTGGAGTTACAGACAGTTGTGAGCTGCCATGTGGGTGCTGGGAATTGAACCCGGGTCCTTTGGAAGAGCAGGCAGTGCTCTTAACCACTGAGCCATCTCTCTAGCCCCTTCTTTTATTTTTCAATACTGCAATTAAGTCATTTCTCCCTTCCATCTCCTTCCTACACATATACCCTCTAGATCCCTAACTTACTTTCTTTCAAGTTCATGGCCATTTTTTTCAGTAATTGGTGTGTGTGTGTGTGTGTGTGTGTGTGTGTGTGTGTGTGTGTGTGTGTATGTGTGTGTGTGTGTGTTGCATATTTTTAAATACATAAATCCTAAAAGTGACAATGTGATACAGTGGGAGTATTTTTTTCCTAATTGGAATGAAAACAATTTTCAGCATAGTCATTTGTTTTTCTCTTACTTTGTTCATGGGAATTTGGCAACTCCTATTTGGCTCTAGAATAAACTATAGTTTCTTCTCTTTCAGATGAATGTGGGGTTTTGCTGCTGTTTTGTTTGCTTGTTTGTCTGCACCAAAAAAATCTATAGAGCATCCTCCTAGATTCCTCATCTGAGCAAGAAATTCCGGCTATAAACAAGCTAGAAGATGGCTTCTAGGGGAAACGTGATCTGAACATACATCCATCTGGTGCCCTGGAGGGCATTCGTGTATGTGCCAACAGGGGAAAGTGGATGTGGGGTGAAGGGAGGGACAGTGGGCACCAGACATTGAATAAGCTGCAGCATTCCTACTGTGCAAGCAAATATTGTTCAACGACAGCTTTTGCACTTGAATGAAATGCCAAGAGAAAAATGAGCTCATATTTAGGTTCTGTGTCTTATCTGCTGCCCAATGCTGCTCTACACAAGATGTGGATACTGGGTATGGGGGACCATCTGACTCTCAGGGTAGTGACTTAGGAATAAAGCCTAAAAAGTCTGCATAGGTTAAGAGCTGTGTAAGTTGAAGCTATGAGAATGGAAAGCTAGGCTGGTAGTAAGCCAGGAACACTGCTTCAATGTATTGCCTCCAGAGTAGGCCTTCCTGCTCTAGTGCCCTCACACTTGAGGGATGATTTCTGAGCCTGTAGGTGGACCATCACTAAGTATTATTCGTCAGAGTACAAAATTTTGAAAAAGCCAGGCATGGTAGGACACTCCTTTAATCCCAGCATCACTGTGAGTTTGAAGCCAGCCTGGTTTACAAATCAAGTCAAGGATACCCAAGGCTACACAGAGACACCCTGTCTCAAAAGAAAGTAAGAAAGAAAGAAAGAAAGAGAAAGAGAAAAGGAAAAAACTGAATAAAATATCAACCTTGATTTTAGAAAATTCCCATTCTATTGGAGAAAATTGATACAAACACAAATATCTTCATCTTATGTTTATTTAACACACATATTCCACTTACCCTTGAGAAGGGAGAGCTTTCCATGGAATGATTCCATGAAGAGCCAATAGACTGTAAGCACAAGGCAAAGACAGCTGCTGTTATAATTGGTCAAAAGAAGAACAGTTGACTTGTTTGTGCAGAGAGAAATGAATCCCAGCGTGCTCCTTTGCACTGGGCTTTGTGGGCTAAGGAGGCTTGCTGGGGAAGAAGAAACACAAGGTATGGCAGGTCCCCCAGCCCAGCCACACTGCCAGGGCCACTGGAGAGTGATGACAGTGAGGGGACCAGAGCACAGTGAAATCAGAAACAAAGCTGAAGTGGCTTCAGTCTCTCACTGCTGTCTTTGCTCTTAAGAAAAGCTGGCTGTTACTGTTGGCATTCTTTTTATTCATGTGTGCTAAAAATAGGCGTAAAATGGTATCAATGGTGAATATGTGTTATTCACATTGAAACAACTTTGTCCAGAATGAGAAAAACATTATCTTTCTACAGTAATATTTCAATGAAGTGGGAGAAAAACTTACAGAAAATTGGATTTTCTTTGTAAGTTTGCAAAGCAGCTTGGTGAAACCCAAATATTACCAAGTTCTTTCCTCTCAGAAACAGATGTGACAGTTAATCTAATTGGAGTTAATTGTACTCCTTTTATAAATCTCTTTTTGTGCTACTCATTTTCAGTACATGTGTACGTGCTTGCGTGTGTGTCCACAGATGTCCGTGAATTTATACTACTACAACTTTGGGACATAGTATTAGTTCATCAATATATTCATCTGCCTTTCTTAGAAATACACCACAGTAATACCTTATTATTACTTTCAAAATCTCCACTGAGATGCTGTCCATGATCCAGGAAAGCCCCTATCATGCTCATACATTGGGAAGATAGAAACAAAACTTTAGCACAGCCTTCATGAACTCTATACGATTATGTCCATCTCTTGGCTTTCTTCAAGCTTGGCCTTCATGGGGTTGCTTACGTCAACTTTGCTCCAAATCTACAGTAGCAACACTGGCTTCCCCTGAACTAAATAATTCACTTTAAAAAATTAAATGCTAGTTGGGGGTATTACTCATTGATATAGTACTTGTCTAGCATGGGCAAGGCTCTGGGTTTCATCTCTAATACCACAAAAATGATGACGATGATGATGATGATGATGATGATGATGATGATGATGATGATGATGCACTTATGTATTGTATATTGAACTGAAGAAACAGAAAACCAAGCATTCTATCATTGGATCTTTAAAGGAACCATTCATCCATAGCCATGGTAGTGGCTGTGGAAGACTGTAGGTAACAATGGGAACTCTGAAATGGTTAATACCACATAGACAAAGAAGCCTCATATGCTTAATAATTACACAGTGTTTTTAAAATACATTTGCATGCAATTACATGGGTAGGTGTAATTAAGTAGCCATGGCTTACCAAATCAGCCATTTAGACGTGGGTTCGTGGGGAAAACAATGTTAACTCAATGTAAAGAAGCAAGGCATATGTCTGCTCAAGTGATTTTCTGTGTATATATCCATGTGTCGCTAGCTCCCAAGTCCTGTTGAGGGCCAAATGACTCTAACAAAACAATATTTTGATGAGTTAAGTGTAAATGAATCATAAACATATGGATTAAATTTCCCTTAATGCACTTGGATTTAAAAATTAAGAGAAAAATGCTTGGTAAAGCCAACTTTGGCTTTTGCCAAACCCAAGCTTTGGAAAAATTACTGGAGATGTTCAATAATCCAACTGAGGGAAACAAGGCCCACTTCCTCTCTCCCTTTTATAGAATCTGTATTCGTTCACACACATGGTCCCAAGAGAAGTCTACTGAGACATTTTGATTGGAGATGACGCCAGCTACTAAACAAGACCTTTCTCAGAAAAGCCCTTGTTTATTCATGATTTATCAGGCATTTATGGTACATAATTAATTAGGAAATATTCAGAAGACATATCTCTCTTCCTTAGTATCCCAAAGAAAAAGGATGTCCACTTCTGCTGTGTGCTAATGTCTGTCTGTCTACATCATAAATATATTCCCAAGGATTCTCAGTGGAAAGTATCTCCTCTTAATTTTCCCCAGATGGTGTTCTTAGTAGGGATGGTTTTTCTGACTGAGTGTCTCCTAAATCCTGCTGTGTGACTCTGCACATGGTCATAGTTAGCATAAGTGTGTGATGAGTCCCAGATGTGGAAGCAATCAAAGTGATCTACAGATCTAAGGCAGTACGCTGGGGGACAAATGAGGGATATTGCGAGGTCAGAACAATTAATGAGAGGCTCTCTGGAAGGTTTGGGAGTTGTGGTAGTAGTGAGTAAGGACAGAAAAAAAAAAAAAACCAGGAATCTCTCATGTTTCAGAGTTATCCCTCCTTCCTGAGAGAATAGAGGAAGTAAAGTCAGGGACTATGAAACATGGTTGTAAGCTGAGTTCTTGTCATGTAAGTAAATACTTATATTTTTCTGTGTGTGCTCTGAAGGCAAGAGAGGCTAATCTATCAGTCCCCACCCATCAAGCCTCACTGAATGATACTGTTGGATTGAAAGACTACTACTGGACAGTGTCAGAAGCAAATATAGCACAAAGATCCAAGATATAGAAGTTAATACAAACAAAGCACAGCTTATATATTGAAGAAACCCAACAGGAGAATCAACATGGCATGGGATGGTAGAAACTAGATTTGAAGTGGGGATATTTTGAATTTAAATGCTGGCAATAAATCTCCTTTGCTGAAGACACAGGAAGCAACCCCCTTTTTTTCCTCCTCCTCCTTTGCCCCCTCCTCTTCTCCCTCTTCATCTCCTGTGTGCTGTAAATACCTCATATCTCAGAGGTTAGTATTATAGAGAAATTTTATTTAAGATTTTTTTTTGACTGAAGGAGAGAAGAAAATAACTTATTTGAGGGACTCTACTAGGGAAAAATGAAGTAATGATTGTATTTTTGAATTTTATTCTTTTAAAAGAAATAGAGTCTTTGGCCTCAGTAGTACCAGAAATGATCGCATACTGCTTCCATTAAAACCACATAGCAGCACATAAAGCTCAAGAACACATATAAACTCCTTTTTAGTTCTCTTTCACCTCCTGGGGAGGCAGCACCAAGTGGTTTGATTTGTGGTCTTATTCCATCCTTTCCCCAGATATTCCTAAATTTATACCAGTCTATGTTTGTATAAGCTTTATGAAAGAGAAAACAGGATCATACAACATGTGAATTTATGACCTGATAACTTACTTTCCTTTCAATTAATGTAACACGAACAAAAGGCATTTTAACTTTTTCCCCAGCATTCAAGAATTATGCATTATTTATGAACATGGATGCAAACATCTGAACCCCAATGATGGTTCTGTATTATTCAATACATTACTATTTTCATCACATCAGCGAATCAAAGCAGACAGACCACATGTCTCCTCTTGAAAGATGGCAAAAATTCTTTTGATAAAAGTCAACAATCATTTAAATTTGAAAATATTTCTCCATAAGCTATAAATGGAAGACTATTTTCTTGGCATGCTAAAAACTTATGTGCATAGAAACCAGCTAGCCCTTAACTCAGAGTGTCAGAATTCTGTATATTACTGTTTCAATTTCTCCCATGAAAGTCACTTTACAATGCGATGAGAAAATGAAAATACTCAAAAAACAAAGGAAATATGACATTACAGAACATACCTAAGAAATCAACTGAGAAATTGTCTTAAGAAATAAAATACTTCATCCAGCTATCTAATTATTAAAAACCATGTCAAAATCTTAGTGAGTTTTCCTCACTGCTCCTATAATGGGTTCATATCTGTAAGGAGTGATCCGATTAGTATGAAAAAGACACGATTTTGGAGAATAAATTTTTAAAATGTCACTTTTATAAACAAAAAATATATATATTAAAATAAAATTTTAGATGCATTTTCTAAAAGAGGGTGTTAGAAAATGAGGAGACACATATGAACTGAGGGGAGCTTGAAAATACAGTGTGTCTTTTCTTGGCAATCTACAAGTTAATACAATTACCCCAGAAGTCAGAATGGCTTCTAAACTCCATTTTCTCCTTAAACTCCCAAACAGTACATGACTGAAGATGATGAACACAAGTTAGGAAATGGAATAGTGACATAAGTTAAAAGACAAAAAACAGACCATAATTATCAAAGAACTATTCTGTATGTCAGTAATGCAGATTATAGTGTGGTGGCACGGGGAGTACAGAAACCGATCCATATGTAGGTAATTTTTGTGTTAGAAGGTAGATACTGTTCATCCCAGGCTGCTAGAGCAAATATTTCACATTAGGCAAACTATAAATCACAGATATTCCTTGTTTAGAATTCTGACAGCCATGAAGTCCAAGATCAAAGCCTCAGGAGGGTTGAGGCCATTTTCTTCTGGACTGCACCCTGTTGCTCCTCCTTACCCGGTGAAAGGGCACAAAGCTCTCCCAGCCTGTTCAATGATGGCACTGGTCCACTCAAGACAACAAAATGATGCCTAATCACCTCCCGAGACTCCCACCTCTTATACCATTGAGGTCAGGCTTGCATGGTAGAGTTTTACAGGGACACAGTCCTTCAGTGCAGAGAAGATGGAAGAGAGGCAGAAAAGGAACAGCGAAGGAAACAGACCAAAAAAGGAGGAAAACGTCTTGAATGTAACCCTCACCACCAAGCACTCTTGAATGGAGGGGAAAGGAGTGTCTGGGACAGGAGGAAAAAAAAATGTTCTTACTAGGAAGGAAAGGGTGGGTGGATTTGGTTGTGTAGGAATTCCAAGCTGCCTGTAGCAGAAAAAGAAACACATGTAAATATTTGCAGTAAAATACAAAGAAAAACGCAGTCAGTGGATGTCATTGCCTTGGGGCCCTTGCATTCCAGTGACTGGTCCTAGAAAAGCGCTCTGCTTCTTGCCCTTTGTTCTCATTCCTTCACTGCTGCGCATCCTAGGGTGATCTCTCTCCCAACAGGTGAGCTTTCTCCATTGTTCAGTAATCATTTTACAGAACCCGGATTCCAAAGTCTTTCCTTTTCAGAAGTTTATGAACAATGGAAGAACTTCCTTTTCCGAGCTGCACACAGCACTGTATTGAAGGAACTTGGTGCACAGCAGTAGAGAATTGCAGAGGATTTTCATTCGAGGAGATGCACAAAACACAGTATTGGGCTGTGTTTTAAAATAGGGCTCTAGGAAAGAGATCAAATCCAGCTCCCTGCCTGCCAAATAAATAAATAGACTTCATTCTGTTGTAATAAAATAGCTCAGGAATTCACTTCTCATTTGTGGTCATTTTCTCTACAATTGAGTTGTTGACCCTGTGGCCCAAGTAGACAGAAATATTTACTGTGGTTGCCTCCATGAGAAGAAAAAAAAAAAAAACCTGACCATCATACACTAGAGTACCAGCTGACTACAATCTGACATATACCCATATGCCACAGCAAACAGCAACCATTGCAATGTTGCTATAAGGGGCTGAAATTATCCAATGATCTTTTATTCTTTCCATAATTGTTTTGAACAACCTTTCTATATATGATTAGTATATATTTTCAAAGCACCTACATATATATCAATAAATAATATTTAAAAATAAGCTGTCTGAGTTACATTAGAACTCCTTTTGTGATTAAGAGTTCCTCTGAGGGGTGCTTTTATTTTGGACTTAATTTAAACCTTAGCATAATATCAGAATCTTATGTGAATCTTTCTATCCCTTCTAAACACACACACACATACACACACACACACATACACACACATACACACACACATACACACACACACACTCACACTCACACACACACACACTGGGTCCAGCTGAATGAACCATTGATGAGCACCAAGCTTTTTAAAAGGTCTATCCTTGGAGGAGGCATCAAATTTTCCCTTTTCCTTTCTTTTGCTCCATTTTTTCTACTTGGGGGGGGGGGTGGTGGTGGTGGTAAAGGCTGCTATTCAAATTGTGGATTCTATATTCCTC
Organism: Acomys russatus; assembly: GCF_903995435.1. Taxonomy (NCBI): domain Eukaryota; kingdom Metazoa; phylum Chordata; class Mammalia; order Rodentia; family Muridae; genus Acomys; species Acomys russatus. The sequence continues at coordinate 70,063,341 of NC_067142.1, read as the reverse complement.
TACTTTTGGAGAGAGCAAATTGCCACAGTGTTTCGAGCAGTGTAATTTGGCATAAGAAAAAAAAAAAGTTGACAGGGGAGGGCAGATGACCATCTATGGTTGTCATGGTAATAGGTAAGCCTATAGCTGTCACTGGCCTCATCCTCCAAATGCTATAGTTAGTTTTACCTTGGGGCCCTGAGGTGGGAGTTGGCTCCCCACAGGCGTAGGAATAGCTGCTCATTCTCTGCCTGCTCAAAATGACAATTTCCGAGCTGACATCAACCTTCCTGCTGGTACATAGAAAGGAACAAGCTAAAGAACCTACCTCCCAGCTTTTACATTTTTACACAGTATGTCCTGGATTGAGCATCTAAAAATAAGCTATTTTCTCTCCTGGGGACTAAAGTATTTTGAGTTTTTCAGTGTATTAATGTTTCGTGTTTGCATAAAAGTCTTACATCCCCGAGTCTGCATTTTTGAAACTTTTTCCCCCTTTCCCCTCTCTTCTTTCTTTTCTTTTTCCTTCTGTTTTTAGAAATGCCAAGTAGAATTTGGCAAGTATTTAATAGCATGCAGAGACAGCAAAAATAAAATAAAATAAAATAAAATAAAACAATAATCCTTGCCTGGTCACACAGCAGAACAGGGGAGAGCAGAGACTGGGAAAGGGCTGTCGTTTTCAGCTTTTTGAGATTTTTTTCTTTTCTGTTTTTGTTTTTTCCTTTTCCTCTGTAATAGAAAACTGTTGATTAGCATCAAGAGACATGGGAGGTTTTAGACGTTCTGATGTTTCTGATAATTTTCGCACCACCTTCATTGACACCTGATTAAAAGAGAAGAATCCAAGAATGCCAGAAATGAAAAGGCCACTTCACTGTGGTCTAATGTTCTCTTACAGAATGGGGAACTGATGATCAGACAGATGCCAGAGTCCCCCAACACTCCTGGTGGAAGGAAAGCATTCAGCTCTATAATCTGGTCCTCTATGCATTTACTATAACTGAAAGTGCCTTCGGGGACAGGGGAAAGTGATGGTGGTGGGGACGTCGGGGTGCATATAAGATGATGGCTCCATTAGTAAAGCGCTGTGGAAGCAGAAGCAACTGAGTTCAGGTCCTCAACACCCCCAAAAAGGCACACATACCAGCATGTGCCTGCATCTCCGTGGGGGAGGTAGAGATCGGTGGACCCCCAAAGCCTTTTGGCAGCCAGCCTAATCAAACACAAGAGCTCCAGGCTCAGCGAGAGGATCTATCTCAGCGTTGACCTATGAACTCCACAGGTACATAGGTAAAGACGCACACACGACAAACAAACATAAACAAAACGCCTTCCTCTCCCTCCTGCCCCTGCTTTGACCAGAGTACTCAGTGTAGCTGGGCAAGGAGTGTGCAAATCTGAAGATTCCCCTTTAATTAGTGCACACTGTGGCCCTCCCTGTAAGGGGCATTTAGAAGCTATTTTGCCCACAAGGTAAGCAAAAGCAGAAGAAAGCCTGCCACCGCCTCTGTCTCCTCTCTGCCTGTCCAGCTCACCTACCTCTCCCACTTTGGAGCTGGAAGCACCAAGATAAGTCATCGTCCTAAACACACAGTCTCCTTGGACTCCAGGAAAAGCAGAGCTTTGGCGGACACACCATCTCCTCGGTAAGGAAAATTTTCCATGCTGATTAGATGGCACCTTGTAGCAGGAGTCACTATGGCATAGGAAGGAGACTGCTTCCTTCAAGTGACCAATAGCATGATAGACTTTCCGGGCGCTGTCCTGCAGAGCCATAGCTGAGACACTGACCAATTATTACACCACAGCCCAAGCCAGACTGTTTAACTACGTCTGATTCATACTGGCCTTTCGTCCCGACTCTTCCAGTTAAACTTAAAACTCGTATCAGTCTCCTGAAGCCGAACTTAACACGTGGTCCCTGGGTACCTTTATCTGTAGCTGCAATGACTGAATCCCTGCTGTGGCAGATCCCAGCCTGTTAGGGATGCTGATGTCTGGGCCTTTTCCTAAACTACAAGGCAGACGCTATCATTCCCCCATTCAGATGTAAAGGAACTGAAGAGCTTCAGAGACCCAGAGCTGGTTACAGAGAACTTGGAAACCAGCACCATTTCTCTCCAGCATCTCAGATCCCAACTCTGTCATTTCACTGCAAGTTGCCTCTCCAACTTGCCCGCTATCTACTTAGTAGATTATCTGGAATATTTGTCCTTAAAGGTGATGTATTGAGGTTGGAAAATGGCTCGGTAACAAAGAGCCGTTACTACTCTTCTGGATCAACCAAGTACAATTCCAGCTCCTACAATTCCAGGTATCAGCAGGCATGTATACACATACAAACATACAGCCAGACACATACTACATAACATGTATATTTGTGTGTGTATATATATGTATATATTCACATACATATATATGTGCAAAGGGATACATAGGATCATCACATACATGCTTTAGAAGTGAAGTCAATTCCTCACTTTCGTGTCCTTTTTTTTAAATCTACATATTTTGCAAAGCACATGGCAATATTTTGACCAATGCCTAGAAGGTTTATTCACTCTCTCCATGTATGGGATTCATGTTCTTAAAACTTCCTTCTCCTAAGTGTCTGTTATTTTATGACCAAATTTAACTGTGTCTCTGCTCTGCTCAGCGACCTTCTTCTTCATAAATGATGCTTTGTGCTTACTCTGTGTCTTGCCTTCCTCTCAGGCTCACGTGTGGAGCAGAAGCTCATTGTCACATGATGGCCTTAACTGAATTGGCACCAGTTTCCCCAGGGACGGCATAACAGCTTGCAGAGCTTTCCCTATACCCGCATCCCATCATCAATCACCGGCTTCAACGGCTGCAGACAAACAGACCTAAAATCCCCCCTCCAAGGTACCCAGCGCTATCCCTGTGCAGCAGGCCTCAGACTCCCCAGGACTGGCTCTGTGCTGTTCAGACGCTGCAGTGGAATCTTATCCTCCAGCCACTGTGGAGCCAGCCCCCTTCCCCCTTAGGGTTGGAGAACCTGTGTTTCCAGTTGTGCACTGCTGTCCTGCAGTCAGCCTTGCTCCGAAGGCTTTCCTCTTGGAAGGAGACAGGCCGGGAGCCTGCCAGCTGAGCTTGGGATTGATGGGACTGCAGCCCAAAGCCAAGATGCATCTTCTATCGCCAGATCCGGAAAAAGGGAACGAATAAGGCAGGGACACAGCGGGAGACAAACAGATGAAAGACACAGGCGCCTTCATAGGTGGACAAAATACAAATAACTGCCTAGTAAGGATTTAGGAACTATTTCTCATTAACTTGACACGGGGGAGGCAGAGGATTCTGAAGGTGTCTGGTCCCTGTGGAATTCAGGCCTGCGGTTCTGCTCACTCTTCTCTCCGTCTTTGCTTAACAGAGAAAAGCCTAAGACATGGTAAGGGCTAAGGTCTCCCACCAGCCCTTCTTGTGTCAAAAAACAAAACCAAACCAAAACAAAAAACAAAAAACAAACAAACAAACAAACAAACGTGTTTCAAGGATCTTGACAGCACTGACCTCTCCTCTCTCTCTCTCTCTCTCTCTCTCTCTCTCTCTCTCTCTCTCTCTCTCTCTCTCTCTCTCTCTCTCTCTGTGTGTGTGTGTGTGTGTGTGTGTGTGTGTGTGTGTGTGTATGTGTGTGTGTGTGTGTGTGTGTGTGTGTGTCTCATTGCTTGCTTCAATGCCCAGTATGGGTAATTCTGGTTTAATAAGATATATTAACCTCAGACCCATCACTTTAATAAAAGATATAGCCATTACCTTCCCATATGAGAAGCAATTTGCTAGGCACAATTCAGTGTAGATAATGAAAAGGAAACATGGTTCAACTTAGTAGAAGCTCAGGCCAAACATATAAAAGCAGCTAGGATGGCAAATGGCTTTTACCACTTTCACAGGATGTTGCAGGGTCACCTGGGATGAAACTACCTGTCGCCTAAGACAGACCCAACATGGAAATAGATAGAACGCCTGCAGTCCTGTGAACAGCTCCCTAAGTGGAGTAAACAAGTCTTGCATTTAAATCATATCTAATTACTTATCATGAAATACAGAGAACTGACAGCCTAACCAATATGGTGACAAGGAGAGTTTGCATGAGAACAATTTCTCACTTCCCTTCACTGTGACCTGAGACTTCCTAGCAAGCCAGAAACTGTTTGGCAGAGCGAAGAACAGAATAAAACAGGCCTTGAGGGGAGAAGCACTGTTAGAGAGGGCAGCTTGTACAACAGGCCACGTGAGAGAGTTTTCTAGAGAAGATACTGATTCTTATCTTTAGCCAGCTGTTAGGGTCAGGGACTCATTCGTGGCAGCTCTAACAAGCTAGCCTCCGGCCACCCATCCTCTACAAGCCAATTAAAGAGCCCAGGGATAAAGAGCAGAGAAAGGTGATGTGGTCAATATGGTCACACACACACACACACACACACACACAAGAGATTCAGAGAGCCCTTTACTATCTTCAGAGTCCCAGCATGAGGTTTAGGTTTAGCCTTCTAGGCATGAGGTATGTATGATGACAAAGTCCTTATGGAGATGTACTACGCATCACGTCTATGCTCCTGGCTCCCTGTCTATGCGGCAAGTTGTCAGTATCCTGTGACATCTCTTCCTACAAGACAACCTGCCACTCTGTCTCACACAAGTGTTTAGAAGACCTCAAGGTGAATATTCTGGACATATTATAATTCCTGATGGTCCACTATTTCATCTGGCACAAGTGTCTATCTTTAGGAAAGTACCACTCTTGCCAATATGGCTGCACCTCTTTTAGTTCTCTAGGAAGGATGAGAAATCAGGATGACTTCCTGATTTATGCTGTAGTACAAAGGTGAAACAGTGTAGGCTGTGCTTAGAGGAAACACTGATCTGGAGAAGGGCGGGGTGATTTGAGTCTATACTTGAGTCTTTCAATATGCAACACTATGCTCTGCCTTCCGGCCTGTGCCATGGTGATGCTGGCATCATCCAAGCCATTCAGAGATAGATAAAAAAAAAAAAAAATCTAGCTGCACCACACTCTCCTGTATCAAGAATGTCTGTGGAGGAGACATTGGCTTTGCCATCTGTTGGTACCATGCCTTAGTTTTGTCTTCAAGTGACTGTCTTAAAGAAATTCATTTTAGTGAATGGTATGAACAGCAAGATGAGAAAAATTAGTCTGCAATGTTCTATCTATGTTGTTGCTCAGTAAAGCTTAGAAGTACTGTAGCCATTCAGCCAGTTAATACCACAGTGCACATTTCCTAAGAACTAGTTAGAGTGAGGGACCTATAAGCATAAAATGAACAAAAAAGAGACAAAGTGTTGGTAGTGAGCAAAATGCAAGAAAAAAACAAGATGCTATTATCCCAGGACAGTAAGGAGATCTTGGAAGCACGATTTCTTAAGGAAGGCTTCTAGCTAAAGATAGGACTATAAAACCTGCAGAACTGAAGCCTAGGAGGGGAGGCTCTAGGTGGGGTTGCTTCTTCCTGGGGAAAGGGACAGGGGGGCTAGGACAGGAACGCATGAAAGCCCCCAGAGATCAGTGACAACATTCAATGGTGTGCGAGTAGAGAAGGAGGAATCTTGGCATCCAGACTGGATGTATTTCCCAGGAGGCAGCCTCTGTTTAGTGCTGATCAATCAGATAAGAATGGAAGTGAAGAAGGATTGGAGACAAATCCGAGAGGAATGCCAAGGTAATAACTCAGGCACGAGGTGATGAGAACCCATCTCTGCGAAGATACCAGAAAAGGCTGTTGAGAGAAGCTGCAGTTGCCACAGATAACAGCTCGCAGACTGGGCTCTATTTTGTGGGATGGAAATTCTAATCACATCTAAATATTATTGCTTTTAAATCTGGGATTTGGCTGTGCCTGCATTTTCACCGTGCAAAACCCTTTTTGATTGGTTGGCTGAGTTCAGAGTCTGTTATTGTTAGTTCTGCTTCCAGCAATTTATTTCAAAACTGCGTAGAATTTCTGTGTTCTGCTGCTTCTGTTCAGTGGGAAAGAATGTGCTATTTAGCTTTCCTCAGTGTGAAGGGCAAAAAGGGGAGACAGAGAGGAGATGGATGGCTGTTTATTTTATACCCTGAAGTTCAGCAAGCTAAGGCTGGTGCCTCCGTATCAATGTTTTCAATAAGCCTGTCTGGGAAGGAAAGGAATGGAAATTTTGTCTTTCAGAAACCATCTCTGCCTTTTGTTCATTTTACTTCGGAAATCTCATCAAATGAAGATACACGGGGTTTTTCTTAGATGTCTACTCCAATATTGAAAAATCTTCTAAAGAGTGCCTTCATTGCTTTTACTATAGGGATATTTGAGTCCTGTGGACACATGTTGTCTTAGAAGTGGCGATGGGACTCAGCTACGAGGTGTGTGATGACTTGAACTTCATGCTAGGTTTACACGCAGCACTTGTTCTCTCTTGTCTGTCAGCCTGCGTCAAAGGCTCCAGTCGAAGGCAAATTCCCTCCAGTAGAGGGAAATTTTTAACTTTTTAGACAGACCAGAGAGGAAAAGTAGGGCGTTTTAGGGATCGTACACCTACCCTCAGACTCCTTGTAAAATTTGACAGATTTGGAGGCTTAGACGTAAGTGCATGAATTTGTATATGCTTGGAAAGCTGACATTTTAGTGAACCATATTCATCCTGAAAGGCTGTCCTGGCACAAAAGAAAGAAACAAACTGATTTTTTTTTTCTCTGAAGCCAACTGGCTATAGCACTATGTTTCTGATGACCTCACTAACACTCAGGGTGCCAAGAAAGACTGGGGTTCAGAGGCTGTCTTTATGAAGATAGTTTCCAAGCTAGAAGTCTGCTTGGCTGAGTACTATCTGTGTGCTGTCTGCCTGACTCTTCAGCGTTGACTCTTGTTTGGTTGATATCCATTTGAAGTACAGTGTCCTCTCTGGAAATGTTCATATTCCTTCTAGCAAATTAAAACTTCTCCCACTGTAAATCCTATAATGATCATTTCGTCAGTATGTGAATATTCAGTATAGATCTTAAAGATGCAAATGAAATTTCTCTAGAAACCAGGATGGTGCAAGGAGCAACGCTTCTTTAATTATTTTTTTATGTTTTACTGACATATATTGATTAGCCGTATTGACGGGCTCAGTGTGACTTTTCAAGACGTGCACAGGATATACACTGATCACACGAAATCTTTTCGGTGATATGAGCATGTTTCAGGCTTAGTGGTCACCTGCTAGGACTCCAGTTTTATGTTCCTGAAAAAGCAGTTGATATGCATGCATGGATAGGATTAGTTAGACAAAGCAGAGATAATTTAAGCAAAAACCCACTTCTGGGAGAGGAAGCACATCAGAACCAGAAGAAAGGCAAGAAGCTCGGCGGAGTAGGATAGGTCGTTTTTCACAACACGGGCTTTCCAGCTCATTTGTATAGTGCCAGCTTGATCTGTTATGTTCCGTGTTACATGGTATCCTTGGCATTGGGGAAGTTCCAGTCTTCCTCTTTGCCAACTGCTTCCTTTCATATGCTAATGCACAGTCTTGGCTTAAAGGTCTAGCTTCCCTTTCTATCTCACTGGCAGGGGTTCCTGAGTGGAGATATGGGGCTAGTAGGTAGGGTGGGAGTGTGGGATTTTCAGAGACCTTAAAGAGAAATGCAGCCTGTATTAAGTGGTTGTGATCTTCTTGCAGGATGCCAAGAGAGAGTGGCTGATGCCACAGGGGAGAGACATTCTAAGAACCCTGGCAAAGACCCCACGGACACAGCCCTAAGGAGCTTCATTGCACAGGCTGTGAAGGAACTGGCTGACAGTTTTCACCAAGTATGCAGTTCTTTATTGTCGGCTGAAATCCCGCCATCTGCCAAAATTTGTAGGCATTATAGCTGAGTGTTTGGTTTGGGCAATAATGCTATCTCTTGTTGTTGTTTTTCTTCTTCTTCCTCATCTCTATTCAAATAGGCTCCATTGAGTAAACTCTGGTTTTGTCCAAATTCATTATAGCTTGGTCCTTTGTACCAACTTGCAAGGTCCTTGGAATCCTTGAAGATTCTGAAAGTCCAGCCCCCTCAGTTTTCCTTGAACTTTCTTTGTGGCCCAGGCTAGCCTCAGCCTTGAACACACATTTCTTCTACCTTAGTCACCCTAGTGCAGGATTGTAGGTTGCACCACTCCTCCCAGCTAACCTCTTTAGGGGTTGCTTGTCTCAGCTGGAAGGAAACATGACAGACCAGATATCAAACTAAGTTCAAAAAGTGAGAAACCAAGGAGTCAATAATAAGATGTGCCAAGGTCGGGAAGCCAAAAAAAGTGCATGCAGGTATACAGTGTATGCTCTGTGAGGTGAGCCTTTTCCTGATCACAGAGACAAGAGGCCAGGTGAAAAACTGTTGCATATTACTTCTCTATTTAGCTTCACAGCATTGCTATGAAAATAAAGTGACCACAAGGGCAAGAAGGTTTTTCTTCATGGCTTGTAACACTCAAATATGTTTTTCAAATTCCATGTCTATATTTACTCACATTTTCTAATCTATATTCTAAAACAGTTGTTGTAAAGATATGACCATCTACTCAGGTAGACTTTCAACTTTGAACAAATCATGGAATCTTCTACTTTACATCTTATGGTTGGGCTGAGAAATTCTACAATGAGTCAATACTTGTCAGAAAGGTATGTATTAGCAAGAAAATGGCATGTTGAGAAAGCAGAAAATAGTGGCTGGTTGTAACTTAGTTGACAGAGCTCAGAAAAGCTTTCCTAGATGAAGAAATGGTTAACCTTATACTAGAAAAATAAGAGGTGTGAGAAAGCATCTGGAATGAGTGTCCTCTAAGAATTGATCATTAGCTAAGGGATTTTCTGATATAATGTAAATAACAATGTCAAATTCTTTTTAAGTTGTATTTTTAAATTAGTTTTCAAATAGCAGAATCCCATATGACCTTTTCATAGATCCTTATTGTTTTACAAAATATAAAAGATTTCTATGTGACTTCCCTGTATATTTGGTTAACTCTCACACATCTCTGCCCCTTCTCCATTTAAGCTTTCCTCCTCAGCACGCCCCAGTTCTACTTTCATGCCACACGTGTTCTACTAACCCCTTCCCTGAAAGCAGCTTTCCAAGTCTAATTCCCCCTTCTAGCTTCTGACCCTCTACAGGTGCATGTTAAACATACAAATACAAATTTCAAAATTGTGATCTGTTTACATTGAGATGCCCTGCACGGGTGGTTAGGAGTGATTTCAGAAGCCATGGGTTGTTAAATTAAAATGCCACTTTCAGGTATGGCATACCTCTATATGAGTTGTTGGTTAAGAAGGCCCACTGGTCATTGTTAGCCATAAGAACCAGATGATAGAACCTTCTTGCTGAAGACACCATATATTTGATTTCAGGATGTCAGAAGATCAAGTTGCCGCTAAAATGGAGTCTGGGGGTAAAATGTCATAAATGGTCTTATCAAGATTTGAACCCTGCAAGCTACAAAGCCAACCTGCCCAACAAGGTGAGGCCTATGGTGATATAGTGGTGTAACTGTCATGGGAATAACCAACCACTTCCTAATTGGATTTTTAGGCCTGTTCCACATACTTGGTACTGTAAAACTAATGAAAATCCCATAGCTGAGAAGGTCATAAGCCTTAGAGAAGACCCTACGGTTATTGTTTGCTGAGTGAACATGGTGTCAAAACGCCCTTATGTAGACTTGTTCTAATCTCAGCCTTGGTTAGAGACCTTACAGTAGGTAACAATTAAAGCAGAGTCTCCAGAATAAGTGACTGTTGGGTACTTAATCCTAAATAGGACATTTTTACCACCCCTTCAAGTCTCAGAGAACATGGCAGGGGAAGTGGAGGGAAAAATGTAAACCCTGGAGGATGGGAAGGAGAGCTGTAAAATGTTATCTTCTCAATATGCCATGACTGCTTGTACCATGAGACCACAGCAGCAATGAGTACTTACATAAGACCTGCAGGAGGTTAGATGGTTTCCTTTTTTAAGAGTATTCTGATTTATACTTTAAAGGCATTTTGTTATGTCAATATATAATGATAGTTATACATTATATGCAATAATATAATACTAATTACGTCTTACCTCCAACCAGTTTCTAAATTATTGGCTTATTATAATTTTTAAATTGTATTTTTAAATTTTATTCTCCAAATTTATCATATATGTATATGATATATCTTAATTATATCTATCCATTGTCCCCATCTAGGTCTCCTTTTGCCCCTCCAACCAACTCCCACCTAACTGCATATCCTCTCCCTCTCTCTCTCCCTCCCTCTCTCTCTCTCTCTCCCTCTCTCTCTCCCTCTCTCTCAGATTCCTACTTGTTCCAGTAGTTTTAATCTGCTCTTTCTGCATTTTGATCATCTCTCTTAGACACACTTTCTTCTCTAATTTCAGAACTGATTTGTGCTTTTCTTCCTGTGTGCATTTTCTTCCTTTTCTGTTTTTATGAATGTTCTGTTTATATATATATATATATTTTTTTTTTCCAGAGACAGAGTTTCTTTGTATAGCTTTGGCTGTCCTGTCCTGGACACACTCTGCAGACCAGGCTGGCCTTGAACTCACGGAGATTCACCTCTGTCTGCCTCTCCAAGTGCTGGGATTAAAGTCATGTACCACCATGCCTGGTAGAATGCTCGTTTTTTCATGAATTTTCACTGGGTTATGACTTTTCTCCATTTTCTCCTCTTTAATTCTGTGTTATTTGATTTGATTTTTTCATTTCTTCCTACTAATTTTATTTTTCTTATTTTCTCAGTAAATTTTTCTTTTTTCCTACTCTGATACATGTGTATCTACCATCACACACACACACACACACACACACACACACACACACATATATACACACATATACATATTTATATATCTGTAGACATCTATATGTATTTAACATATGGACATGTTTGCATAGCCACATACAGATGTGTAAGTTCATATATAGCTATGCATATGTATAAACACATACAGATTTGTACAGTCACATATAGATATGTAAAGACATATACAGATATGCATAGGTATATGTGTATATAGATATGTGTGCATATACACATATATGTATATACACATATAGACATGTATGTATGCACATTATATATACATAAACTTTTAGGAATTATCTGTGATGTAGAAATGATTTCAAGTATGCAGTAGAATGTGTGTACAGCATATGTGCATTAATTATTTTTCTGTTGTTGGTATGAAATAATATAACCCAAAACAAGCTACAGAAGAGTTTATTTGGCATATGGCTCCAGAGGGGCAGACATCCCATCATGGCAGAAGGCATGGGAGCAGGAAATTGAGAGGTCACATTTCAGTAGTACACAGGAACAAGAGTGAAAACACAAAAAAAATGGAGTAAGGCTCTACATCCTCAGTGCCTACCCCCAGTAGGATACCTTCTCCCCGCTGCTTGCCCTCCTAAAGCTTCTAAAGCCTGCTCAAATAGCACCAGCAATAGGGACCAGGTGTTCCAGTATGTGAAACCATTTGACAGAATTAGGTATTCTAGGTAATGGAGAGATGATTTAATGCTGAGTTTTTGTTAACTTGGCACTAATCTAGACATACCTTGGAAGAGGGACTCTCCTGCTGTCAGATCTGCGTAACATTTTCTTGATGGCTGATTAGTGTGGGAGTGTCCAGCCCATTGTGGATAGTGACACCTATGGACAGGAGATCTTGGTTTGTATAACAGAGAAAACTGAGCAAGCCAGAAGGAAGGAGACAGTAGACAACACTCTTCCCTGGCTTTTGCCTCAGTTCCTGACTTCAGGTTCCTTAGGGTAGACTGTAAAGTGTAAGCTGAAGTAAACCTTTTCCTCCACAAATTGCTTTGCCCAGAGAAACACAACCAGACAACTAGTTACCCAAGATGGGCAAAGACCAACTTGGTTGAGACCAGTGAGTTTATTGGACTTTCTTACAGAACTCATATAAAGGGTTACTGACAGAGGGTAAGTGACCCCCACATAGCCAGGCTACCTCCAACTCTCACCTATCATGGGGAGTGACCTCATGGAAGCTGTGTCATAGAGTCACATTTTCAATTGGCCTGTTACTTTCCCTATACTCTTGCATCTTCCAAGATCACTTGCAGCAGGAGGAGGGGACAAAACCGTAATAGCTGGAATCTCACATGAGGGTCTCGTAACTAGCCTTTCCTATGTCTACTTGGACAGCTAAGAGTTCCATTGCCATTTGTACTGGCTGGGTTTGTGTCAATGTGATACAAGCCAGAGTCATCAGAGAGGAAGGAGTCTCAGTTAAGGAAATGCCTCCATGAGGTCCAGCTGTAAGACATTTGGTCAGTGATCAATGGGGGAGGCCCAGCCTATTGTGGGTGGTGCCATCCCTGGGCTGGTGGTCCTGGCAGCCTGAACAAGCCATGAAGAACAAGCTTGTAAGCAGCATAGCCTCTGCCTCATTTCTTGCTTCCAGCTTCCTATCATATTGGAGTTCCTGTCCTGACTTCCTAGATAATGAACAATGATATGGAAATGTAACCCTAATAAACCCTTTCCTCCCCAACTTGCTTTCTGGTCATGGCATTTCATTGCAGCAATAGAAACCGTAACACACCATTCCTGTAGACCTGACTAATACTGTATTGACCTTCTTTAGTTTCCATGGCTACCAGGACATTTCCAAGATAGTATCCTGTTATGATCTAAGGAAAGAGTGTCACCCAGCTGGTATGAACATAAGACATTTGTGTCTCAGGAAGGACACAGGTGCAGGAGGCTGAAGGCCACATCCCACATCCCAAGCTGGCCTATGAATATTGCTTCTATGCTAGTCACAGAGGAACATGAAGAAGCAAAAGCATCATGGTGAAAATCACCCTGATAACACATTGCTTATCTTTTGATTGCTCGCTTGCTCCCATGACTTTCTACTTGAATATGAAGTCATCATTAACTACCATGTTTTTTGTTATCACTTGTCAATATTCTGGTTAGTTGTTATCTGTATCAGCAAATGTCATTTTGGGGATGTCTTTTTGTCCTTTTTTATGGCCTAAACTTCAACAGCCTCTGCACTCATGACATTTTAAATATGTTTTTAATTGACACATATGTAAACACATAACAGTTGAACATATGTGTTTAATACAGTGTGTTTAATACAATTGTGTGTGTTAGGAATACAGTGTGGCATACACACATTGTGCATTGTTCAAATCAGGCAAAACATATTTATTACTTGGAACTTTTGTCATTTCTTTTCTTTTTTGTTTTTCTTTTTGTTTTGTTTGTTTTTTGTTTTTGTTTTGTTTTTCGAGATAGGGTTTCTCTGTGTAGCCTTGACTGTCCTGGACTCACTTTGTAGACCAGGCTGGCCTCAAACTCACAGCGATCTGCCTGCCTCTGCCCCCCTCCCCCAAGTTCTGGGATTAAAGGCTTGTGCTGCCACCACCTGGCTTCTTTTGTCATTTCCTTATGGTAAAAATGTTCAGAATTCTTTCTCCTCCTTTTTGAAACATTCAGTAGCTAACGATCACGTTTGTTCACCTTACTGTACACTAGCCCTCTGAGATGAAACTTTTCTTGTTCTTTTCCGGCACCTGTTCTCCCCCGCCTCTTTCTTCCGCTGCTATGATTTCGCTTATCATTCTTGATGATTTTGAAAATCTGTTTAAATGATTTCTTCTGCATCTGGTATGGTATTTGTGTCCATATACCCTAGCAATATTTTCTCTTCCTTGGTCCATCCTCTCATGGTTTCACCTTAGTTTACTTTTCATTTTTTTTGAAATAACTCAGGCACATTCTACTTCAGTGACTTGAACAAATGAGTCACCGTTTCACTCAGCAGTTTTCCCCTGGAAAGTGAATGAGCCTGTGCCTCCTGGAATCACTATGGTTGCTATTTCTATTATTCAGTTGCCACTTAGGATCCTCCATTTAATATGTCCTATGTCGGAATGTCACTTCTTATCTGTTTGGCTGATTGGCTCTCCTCCCTTCTATGACATCTCCATCCTTACCAAGCTGTCTGGCCATTTGCTCACCATGTTTTCAACCCCCCCCCCCCCAATGCTCCAGTGGCACAATTGGTTAGCCCGTGGTACCGTCCTGGTCACAGCCTTCCTTCTTCGTCCCTGTTAGCTTCAGTGATGCAGCTCAACAGCCACTTCCTCACAGACATCTTCCCTCGGATTTGCCTTCTTTCCCATAGTTACACTTTCCTACATTTCCCAAATACTCGGTTCCTCCGTATCCTCAATTGAGAAATCTAAAACAACCCACAAAAAGCTGCACAGCCACGATGCAGATCTACATCTTAAAGGTACAACGAAGAAACTGAATTTGAAAAGACACACAAAGTGACACCACATGCTGGCGAGGATGTGGAGAAAGGGGAACACTCCTTCATTGCTGGTGGGAATGCAAACTAATACAGCCACTTTGGGAATCTATCTGGCGCTATCTCAGAAAATTGGGAATAGGACTTCCTCAAGACCCAGTTATTCCACTCCTTGGAATATACCCAGAAGATGCTCCAGCATACAACAAGAAGATTTGCTCAACCATGTTCATAGCAGCCCTGTTTATAATAGCCAGAACCTGGAAACAGCCTAAGTGTCCCTCAGTAGAAGAATGGATAAAGAAACTGTGGTACATTTACACTATGGAATACTACTCAGCTATTAAAAACAAGGAAATCCCAAGATGCACAAATGGATGGAACTAGAAATGATCATACTGAGTGAGTTAACCCAGAAGCAGAAAGACTCACATGGTATATACTCACTTATATCTAGGCACTAGCCCAAGGGGCATGTCCCAAGAAAGCTTTTGCTTACCAGGAAAGTGGGACAGAGGGGAAGACTTCCTATTGGGACTCTAGGTGAGAGAATCAAGGGAGAATGGGGGAAATAGAAGGACCCAGAGGGTCCTAGAAACCTACAAGTAGATCATTATGACGGGCGGATCTGGGCCCAGGGGTCCTGTTCAAATTATGGCACCAGCCAAGGTCAATACATGCAGTAAACTTCGAACCCCTTCCCAGATCTGTAGACTCAATTTTCTTTTTTTTAATTTTTATTTTTTAAAGATTTATTATTATATATTCAATGTTCTCCCTGTGTGTATTCCTGCAGAACCAGATCTCATTATAGATGGTTGTGAACCACCATGTGGTTGTTGGGAACTGAACTAAGAACCTCTGGAGAAGCAACCAGTGCTCTTAACCTCTGAGCCATCTCTCCAGCCCTAGACTCAATTTTCTTAACCAGGATATTTTATTAACAACCTAGTGACTGAGCCTTCATCAATTATAACCCGATTAACCAAAACAGTAGGAAATGAGGATTAATGGACACAATAACAAAACCTTAAGGATATCAGGTCCGAGGAATAATTCTCTGGTTGGGAGCTGCAGGATTTCTTCCACTGGAACCTTGGGTAACCAGACCGCAGAGCCTTAGCAGGAGCTGGAGCTCTGAAGCCTTCCCTTGAGCAGTTTTCTCTAGGAGCGTCCTGAAGGGCAGCGATGAACAGCCAAATCTATCCCAAATCTCCAACCCGACCTGCCACCAGTTCTGGGCTTATTTATATATCTCCTCCAAGAGTCTGTTCATGGGATCTTTTCAGCTGGCAACAGTTAAGCTCTTGCATGAGGTGGTTGCTCTTGTAGTGAATTAACATCACCTGTTCTCTCATGAGACCATTCCGATCCCATACTTGGGGTCCTAAAGAACAGGTTTCTCCTGTTCTTTCACAGATCTACCCAATGGACAGGACATTCTTCACAGCTGAGTGGAGAGTGGGGTCTGACTTTCACATGAACTCTGGTGCCCCATATTTGACCATGTCCCCTGGATGGGGAGGCCTGATGGCACTCAGAGGAAGGATAGCAGGCTACCAAGAAGAGATTTGATACCCTATGAGCATATACAGGGGGAAGAAGTCCCCATCAGTCATAGTCATAGAGGAAGGGAGTAAGGGGAAAGTGGGAGGGAGGGAGGAATGGGAGGATACAAGGAATGGGATAACAATTGAGATGTAATATGAATAAATTAATAAAATATATTAAAAAAGAGAGATGAGGCTGAGAATTAGAAAAATTTTAATAAAAAGAATCAACAGACCAAAAAAAAAAAAAAAAAGAAAGAAAGAAAGAAAAGACACACAGTCCTGCCACAATGGCTACCTCTTGTCTCTTTCCTTCTGTTCTCCTAGATCCATTCCTTGGACCAACTCCATTGCCCTTATCATCAGATTTGACCAAAGTTTATGTTTTGCCTCGAATGCCTTTCCTGTTAATATTACACAAATCTTTTAATGACTAGAGTCAGCACCCATTGCCTTCTTTCCTCTCCATATTATGGAATAATATCCATGCTATTATCTAAGGCAGCCTTTCTATTCTATGACCTGGTACCCTCATTGCTTCCCCAAGACCCATGTGCCAACAGCTACACCCTCAACAAAACAAATGAGACAGCAAGAATTAAAATTTGTTTGCATTTCATGATAGGTCCCTCACTGAATTTTTCTCATCACCGCATTAAAAGTGCACATGCCTCACACACCAAGCTTCTTATATTCCTGGGTGTTCCCTCTGTCACACTACCATATTGTTTTCATTGCAATTATTTAGGGGGATGCCAAAAGTCGTATTAACTTCTTTTTATACTTTTATTATAACTTTCCCTTTGAAAGAAAGCAAGATCAACAGGGGATACAGCTCATTTTGTTGTAATACCATGTTTAAAAAGTGTCTAACACTACAAAGACACCATGAACATCTTTTCATAAATGACTCAGTGCTTGGTATTGTTTCTATTAACACTGAATACTTCCCTTCTGAAGGTGATCTTCAGAGGTTGGGGTGGGGAGCTGGACTGGCATCTCTGGAGGACCAAAGCTTGATTGCACTTTGCTGTGCAGAGACTTCTGCCCAACATTGACCAACAAGCAAGAGCTGGTCCTAGTGATGCTGTCTTGAGAAAAAATGGATTTCTTAAGCTTCAAACCAGGTAGAAAAGGAGCTTAGCTCCTGGGGGCTTTTATTGAATGGACAGAGCTTGCATAGAAGCAGAGTACACATAGAGCATGTGCACTGCACATTTTAGCTATGATGAAAAGGTTTTTGGATGCTTGACTCCAAAGGGAGTTTTGGGATGCAAAGATGATTGACATAAGCATTTGAAACACTGAGGAGTGTTATGGTCAAACATGCTTAACACAATGGCCCTTGGTATTTTCATTAACAGAATTCATTTCTACCAATTATAGTAGGTGAATCACTGAACAGAAAGATCCTTTGGACTTGGAACTTGGCAAAGAAAGACTTTTCCCCAAAGATATTTTCATCCAAGATTTGAATTACACAAGGGTCAAAATATGTCATTTGGAAGATCATGTTTTCATCTCACACAAAATTACTTTTTTGGAAATAGTATTTATAGAATATAGAATATGTCATCAATTAGCCTTATTTTAAAATTAGAAAACCAAGGCACATGTGTACATTGTGCTATATCTGCTAAACTGTAGTCTTATAATACAATCAACTTCTGTGATTGCTACTAATCTCCATTGTTAATGATAGTTTCTATAAAATTGTAACAGTAAGGTTAAAAAGTTATCATCTTTGGTATGCTTCTAGATAGAAGCATACTTCTAATTGTTATTTTTATTTAAGATTTTAACAAAAAAATTTAGTTTAATTTAGCAATAAAGTTCTAACATGTGACTAGATAAAAACGCGACAAAGAAAATATATTAAAATATTCACCAAAGAATATAGAGAGCATGAGTATTTATTGTATGGATACTTATTTTACTTTTTATTTCATTTTGATTTTCCAAGAGTTTTTTATATCTGGCAATCAGAGTGTTACACACACACACACACACACACTCACATGCACACTACACACCCTTGTCCTCCCAAGGATCAAGGATCATTGAGAAGGAAGGGGCTAAAAAAGACTGTAGGAACAAGAAGTGGTGGGTGCCTACAAGGAAACTGTGTCTCCTAGACACAGCAAGGCAGTTAGTTGCACTATGAACTCATAGTAGTCGTGATTAGATGCATAAGATCCACCTGTGCAAGTTCAAGTCAGAGCAAATCCCAGAATGGAGAAGTGAGTTGGATGTGAAGTCCTGCCCCTAGCCCAGGAGCTATGAAGAGTTGATGACTAGTGAGAGAGGGAGAACAATTTTCTCAAAGTGTGTAGTTTCTGGTAAGTCAACTGCTTTTCGTCATGCTAATTTTACTACAGAAATAGAAACCTATCTCAAATAGATGGAATGTGTACAGTATATGCAAACATTATACTATGTTATATATGGGGCTTGACCATCTAAGGATTTGGGTGTCTATGATGAGTCCTGCAAAATCAAATTCTAGTCAAGGTAGTTAACATGTCACCACTTGTGTAACTTTGATGAGCTCTGTGCTGACTTACCCCTTAGCCTAGATATCATCGATCAATTGTTTAGCCGTAAATGACGGATGGCAAAAATCTCAAGAAAATTAACTTGTAGTCATGGAAATCAAAAGGAATGAAATTGACTCTTACTCTGTCATTTCATAATATGCTAGAACATGGAAACACCTCAATCTTCTACTTCTTTCCAGGTGTTAGAGACCCTCACCAAAGATCATGAGTCCGCACGACAGACCGAGCAATGGGCAAGTCCCAAGGATCTATGGCATTTCCTGCAGAATTTAGCGACATATTTTGTACCACCAATGGTTAAATAGAAGAGGACATTAAGAAAGACAGTGTGGACTTCCAGTAAGAGTAGTCAAGGCCCAGGTCTCCTCATCTTGAGTTCTACTGACCACAGTGCACACACAACTCCCTTGCAGCACCTGGTTCCTGCTGGAAGCCTGATGAAAGTTGTACACCTGTTCCTTCCTCTGACTTTTCATACAGTCAAATTTCAGGACTTCTTGCCCTGTACTGTATTGTCTTGTTTATGCTCCAGCTTTTCCATTTGTATGGCAAGGATAGCTATGTCTGAGCTGAAAGAAGAAACACTGCAGAAGATAATTATTTGGGATCTACAGTCAAACTGGACCAGTTCAGGCTCTGAGTTTTACTAGGTTGTGATGTTGGCCAGTGTTATGCTTCAGTTTTCACATATATATATATATATATATATATATATATATGTGTGTGTGTGTGTGTGTGTGTGTGTGTGTGTGTGTGTGTGTATGTGTGTGTGTGTATACATATATATGTGTGTGTATGTATGTATGCATAAAAGACAACTACCTGGCACATGTTAAGATGTAAACTGCCAATAAAGGTTTTATATCTTCACAGGTGGCATCAAATGACAGAGTAATACATTCTGTTATTTTAATTAGATACACCAATTTAATTAGTGTTCATTTTCCATCGCACTTCACATGTGCATAAAGAATACATCAAGGCAGGAACTTGAACAGCACTGTAAACATATAGTTTTTGTTTATCTTGCATATCTTACAACCTCCATAGAGAATAGCCATGAGGCAGTATTTTTGACTTTGGGGAAACAAAGGGTTATTTGACCCTTTTCAGCAAAATACAGATATTAGACTAGAATATTTTTCTGTCAAGTACTCAGTGATTCTAAGACAAAGGATGAACAGACATGGATACTACTTCGGATTCCAGTCAATACGTGTTATTTACATCAGTTCTTAGTATAACTCTTGTCCATCTTTTCTCACTATTCACAGGTTCAAGTCTTTCCTGTTCCCATTGGCCTGTTAATCAATTTAACTGATTTATTCATTGAACACTTATTAAACACTTGCTGAGTATAAGGCAAAAGGACCCTCCCTCTCTCATGCATTCTCTTTCTCACTTGCTCATTCTCTGTCTCTGTCTCTGTCTCTGTCTCTCTGTCTCTGTCTCTGTGTCTGTGTCTCTGTCTCTGTCTCTGTCTCTCTCTCTCTCTCTCTCTCTCTCTCTCTCTCTCTCTCTCTCTCTCTCTCTCTCACACACACACACACACACACACACACGGTCTAAATATGAGAGAGATAAAAAACAAAGTATTCAATAACTCTGGATCCACTATAAAAGTCTCTGCAGAAAGCAGTGAGAGCATGGAAGAATAAGAACCTCTTTATACTGCCAGATGGCAGTGCTGAGTAAACCTCTCACAAATTAAGTCAATAGTGATGATTTTCCCTTAGCATCCTATCATCACTATCCCTCCTTGCATGTTTTAGCATTTTCAGAATAACAGAAACCCAATATACACTTTTGAAAGAGCCCTTTAAAGTTCCTTATTGAGTATGTTCAGACATGCAGATTAGTACCTATGCACATGCCTCCTTATTAGTAGATGCACATGACACAGAAGGTTATAGGTCATGGCACAGTATTCTCATCTACTTCTTGGAATCATTATATTTCATAAAGTTATCAATTTTCATGAAGTTACTGGGATTTTGTCCTTCATTTTCTTAATATTGGTAAGACACTAAATGATTATTTAAAGATAGGCTCATGTTAATAGTGTGAAGTGAAAAGTATTTCATGCCAGCCCATGAAGACTGAGGACCAGAACAGCATCCTTTACTGGATTAATGTCTGAAGACAACATGTCTTCAATGAATATATTACTAAAACCTGGACATGTGGCCAGAAGACAAGCCCAACAGCAAAAGTCCTATAAATTTCCATTTCAAAAATTACTCTATGTGGGAATGCTCTTCAACCTACTCTGCAGTCTCTATTGTATAACTTATCTGGTAACTACTAGAAGCAGCGCAGACTGAAACCTCTCTATCTCACAACACAGTGCTGGGAAGTAAGAAACCCAACAAGACGGCAAAATCAAAGACTTACTGTGAAAGCCACTAGCGGACCCATCCTTCTCCATTCTGGGATTTGGTCTGACTTGGGCTTGCCCAGGGAGGTCTGGTGCATCCAGTCACAACCGCTGTGAATGACACGTGAATAGAAGATGGGAAGTGAGTCATGCAGCCAATGAGATGAATCCGTGCTCAACTTTGATCCATTTCTATCACCACCAACAACAACTAGAGGAAATGAAAGCAAGTTTTCCCTTGAAACTTCAAACTGTCGGGAGAACAAAGAAGCCACAGATCATAAAAGAAAATCAGATCTACAGTTTCCAGCGGACAAAAGAGGATCATGTTTTACAACCTAGAATGGGATATGCCAAAGACAATGAGAACTAATGAACCCCAAGTGAATTTGGCTCATTTTGTTTGAGGGTCGGCACTAGAAGTCACTGTATAACAAACTTTCTGAAGGTGAATTCATCCAATGGGAACAGATACACCAAAGGGTCTGAGCAAGACTGGAAATGAAGGGATAGGCCATTAAAAGGGAGTGAGAGTGGTCTTTGGGATGTTTTTGTCATCTATAGGTGTACATCTTTCAGCTGCTCTAGAAATTCCAACACTAGTTATTGTTAACTCTATTTTGATAGAACACTTGTGTTAGACATTTAAGCATTCAGACAGCTTAAATTCTGTTGAAAACTAATTCTATCCGTGCGGTTTTTTTTCCTTCTGCACACAAATGTAAAATGAAAGACGAACACAATGTAAAGTAAAACACATTTCTAAGTCGGGAAAGCATGCCCATGGTCCATTCATAATGGCAACTGGGTGGTCGAACCACAAGTCCAATATTGGGAAAGCTGCAGGGATCTCTTACACCCTCATTTCCCACTCCATCTTCTCCATGAGCAGCCAGGGCTGGTCCCCTGCTTGCTAACAACAGAGAATACAGCAGATGGCAGCAAGCAGCTGTCACATGCTCTAAGCTTATCATTTTCAAACCAGGGTAAGGCTGGTGGAAGGAGAGTTGAAAGGGGAAATAATTTGTTGGATTTCTGTGTTCTCTGTCTCTGCCTTTCTTCTATCTAGAGAGGAAGGTGCATTTCGTCTCCAAACTATCACATAAAACCAGAAATACGAGGCCAAACAAGATCACAGGTTGGTTCTTGAAGACTGAGCCACACCTGAGTCTGCACAGTGATGGAAGGTGGCCACCCTTGTGGACTGCCCTGCTGCCTTATTCATTTCTCAGCCTTCAGGGGCTATTGAGCAATCCTTGGACATGCATGAGAGAACACTAATCTAATGCCAAATTCTTTGCAGGATATTTCCACTCACTCGAACTGTCAATCTTATACCAGCAGCCACATGGAGGACACAGGTAGCAGCAAAGCCTGAGAATCCCCACCTCTCAGCTTAGGAGCTCAGAGATAAGCTTGGATTTTCCTAACTCAGCCTCTGCAGACCACAGCAGAACTGTCAAAGTGCCATGGGCTTCTCCGAGCCCCTGCCTTTAAACTTGTCCTGTTTAACTCAGCTCAGAAGCCTGGAATTTGTGAAAGTAAACATTTCTTATCCTTTGGATAAGCTGGATAATGCAATTTAAAATACAGACGTCTATTCCTCAGACAAACACAACTGCCTTGACGTTAATGGGGCCATTTATCTGTGTTGAAGTTGGTAAGCCATGAGCAGTGTCAGTGATGTTGGGATTTGGGGATCTGATTAGCTTTGTAGTTCAAGTGACCTGCAGGAACAGTGGGTGTGACATGAGATGCTTTCTCCTATCTTTTAGAGTCATTAGATAACTTAAATCCTTTCTCCTTTGCTCTAGGATCTGGAAAGTAAGAATTTTTTTCCTGACTTGGGCAGCCTGGTTTATTCTTTATAACTATATCGTAATGGTTTGGTCAGCTGTCCTGTTTCTGACCATCTACTCCAAAGGTATTATCTAAATTTACATTTTCTACAAGAACAGCCCTGTAGGAACCTAGGATTATAGATTTTTAACACCAACTCCTTGAATTCAAAATATCTAAAACACTTTTAGTACTGAATGCATTAGGAACTGCCACGTCTTCTTGTCTACTTCACTAACTTGAAGTTCAGACTTGCCTATACAATTGACCTTGACTGTCATAGGTGATCTCATCACATGAATCGCACAATCATAGTACCCAAAACTCAGCTTATGGAGTTTCAAATGTCTGGTTCATACAAAGAATGTTAAAATAGAGTTCTGAGGAAAATATTCTCAAATACATTTGCAAAGCACAGCAAAATGAGAATGTTCACAGTCACTTCACATTTTAGTAGAAGTTGGATAAAATTAAAAGCATTTTCCTCTCATGTATCATTTCTGGGATGAACCGTTTGGCTAAATCTCTGGTTTCCTAGTAACACATACTAATGGATTCCTATCTACCCTAATTTTTAAAAAATTGTGAAATAGTGAAAACGCAAATCTATTGGCAAAAAAGGAAAAAAAATCAAATCACCAAGAGACGTTCCTTAACAGTCTTTCAAAATATTCTAAAAGCACTTTGAAAAAAATTCAACTTAGAAATTTTTATTTTTATCACAGACCATTGACCTCTGGTCCAACTGTTGAGAAACAGCCTTCAAGGAGAACTGATGGAAAGCCATAAGAAGCCTTTGCTTGCTGTCTTTAGCTCAACAATGCATACACATTGAGAAGACGCAGGCTGTAGGTTCCCTGGAAAGGTGCCCTTCACCACTATCGTTGCTGATGAATGTCACCATGCCTGACACTTTATTTGGGTGCTGGGCTAGACTCGGGTCTTCATGTCTGTATAGCAAAATCTCTGTTGTCTGAGTCATCTCCCCAGTGTTGACCCACAGACATCCCAAAAGTCCCCTGAAGCGGGAGAGCAGACGTTTTTTATGCATTTAATGTTCTCTACCCATTAAAGGATATTTTCCTTCGCCAGTTGAAGTGAGTTACAAAAGCAGATACCCTTTAAAGTAAGCCTGAATTTACTGTTGTATATGAGAATGAGATGATACAAAGCAGAGTGAGATGGGCTTCCCAGAGTATACCAGCTTGAAATCCCCCAAATAACACATGATTTGTACAAATTCCTGAGCTGGAATACTGTGTACATTTTAGAGTGAAGGGAGAGTTGAATATTCTTTAAACCTTCCAGGAGTAGATAAGAATTGAATAAAAAGAGGAATCACATACCACTTGGGACAGCTAACACTGTCCTGCCAGCCATAGAGGAAGAAGAGGAGAAGCCAGACATGGGATTCTGCTTTTCCCAAAGTCATCAGACACAAACAGGAATAAAACAGAAAACACAAAATGTAGAACAACGCAATCTCTTTTCCTTGAATAATTTAGAGAGTAGAAATAATGATAGTGGGCAAACCACGGAAACCTATAACTGCAATATATATATATATAATTATATATAATATATTATATGTATAATTAATATGTCTATATATGTTTGAAGAATAAGTAGCTGCAAGTTGAGTGCTTCTTTACCTGCCAGCGTATAGTCTTGTTCTGAGAATCCACAGAAAGCAGAGTCTCTATAGGCAGTTTATTCTAAATACGTGAATAATATAAATGGATATGTAAAAACTAAAAAAAAATAAGAAAAAAAGCAGAATGTCTTTGTCTATGAGAAGGAGAAAGATGTGTGCATGTGTCTGTACATGGTTCGGGCTTTGGTTTGCTCTGTGAAATGTCACTGATGTTTATTTTGCAAGTACAACACATGAATAACTCCTGCATCAAATGGCTTTTGAGTCCTCCATGATTTGCTTCCTTTTTTGTCTGAGTTGGTTTTGTAAAGAGAGGCAAGGCTGTTAGCAAGGGAAGAAGGTCAACTGTGTGCTGAGGAAGCACAAGTGGACTGACGCCCTCTAGCCTGCCTCTAAGAAAAATATGGGTAAATAAAATAGCTGAGTGGAGATCACGACATACCAAGAAGCAGTAAATTCTAATTTTCTTTCATTGTGAATCGCCAATTAAGCACATTGACATTTTTATTGTACTTCTACTCACCAGTAGCATTTTTTCAAACCATTAAGGTCTCAGAAAAGTATTACATGACCGTGTGTCTCTGTTATGGTGCTTATTTAAGACAGCTACCTGGCATGGCATGAAACAGTACCTCCCAATCTCTCAAAGGACTATTTCTCAACCATATTTTGGGCTGGGAATGGCCCAGTGGTCTGGTCATGTTCCAGAGGTACAAGTAGAAAACATGCTAAAGAGCTTTCCCAAAGCCAGCGAGTTCCAGTGTTAAGATGGAAATCTGAATCCATAGAGCAGAGTGACTCACCACAACCAGTCACTGAAGAGCATGGGATCCGCATCCCAGATGAGAAGTCCAGGAAGAAGAAACAGAGGTGCCCAAGCTTTCTTTCTTTGGCAAATGTAAAACACAGGCTGCACCCAGAGCCTGGTTCCAAGTTTTTGCTAAATGAGAATTTCATGACAAAGCATCAAGGGCCTGCAGAACTACTTGGTTTGTAACCCACATAGTACCCAGTGTCACTTTCCTGTTTCTCTGCTAGGAGCTGCTCCTACTGAGGGACATATTGTAGTGGTTCATCAAAACCCACCTTAGACAGCAGTGGGGCCTGGCCTCAGACCACCAAGGAATCAATAAGATTGTGCTGGCATCGGCTGCTAGAGCCTTAGAAATAGACATTGCTTGAACCCGCAACTCTCTTGCTAATAGAACTCCTCTTGAAGTGTTGGGGTCCTCAATGATGAGCAGAGAGAAGTTCCCTCAAATGATCTGTATATTCAGTTCTTCACCAGCAGGCTAATCAGCTTTGTCTGAGTTCTCTTAAGCTGCCAAATAAATAAGGTCTGGTAAAAAGGCTTCTAAACAATCCAGCTGGCCTCTCTCCTGTTCCCAGTGATGATGTGTGTCAGGAGAAAAGAGACTAAGTCTGAGTGTTTACCATGTATAGGTCCACATGTATATCCAGAATAGCTAATAGAACAGAAAGTGAAGCGAGAACATTGTTTTGGGAGTTCAGAGTCTGTGTGAAAACCAAGCCCAAAAGCCTGAGTCCGCTGCCTTGGTGTTTTAAGAGTGACAACAGAAGTGGAAGGCTAATTAGCATTTAGCATGGTAGACCTGGATA
Organism: Acomys russatus; assembly: GCF_903995435.1. Classification (NCBI taxonomy): domain Eukaryota; kingdom Metazoa; phylum Chordata; class Mammalia; order Rodentia; family Muridae; genus Acomys; species Acomys russatus. The sequence goes on along the minus strand of NC_067142.1, from coordinate 70,037,432 downwards.
GCAGATATCCTATATGATTTGCAAAGCATGTATAAACTCTGTGTGGTTTGGCAGGAAAACAAAAGGATAGTGTTGAGTCACATGCCTGTACTGACTTCCAACTGAGGTATTGCCTAGTCTTTTCTCTTTGTGCCAGATGAAGACAATATTAGATTTGAAGTGGAGAAAAATTTAATATATGATATGGCCTAGGAGCAAGGTGTCTGATCTGAATTCCAAGAGCGCTCACCATCTTGAGCACACAGACCTGCCTGATTCGTTTTATTCCAACACATGCCGAGAGCATCTCTGTTGCACTGACTGTCCTTGGTGTGGTAGAGAGGTCTTTTGCTTTATGCTTTCTTTAGAGAGAGTGGACACACTGTCTACACTCAGGAAATTCTGACCCTCAGAGACTTGCCAACCCAGATAACAGTGTGACCTGCTTTTCTTAAAGGTGCAGGAACCACGCAGGCATCTACTAATGATTCTCTTGATTTCAAAGGACAGTTGCATGCTTGGTGTAAAACACTATCCCTCTGATCCTGTGACCAGCTTATTTCAGGAAGGCCTCCATGCAGTCACTGTTACTGGCATTTGTCATGGATTTCTTTTCCACACAATGGTCATTACCATCACCTGAGTCCATCTGTGTATGGGGATTGTGTGGGTGAGTCTGACAGCATTCACATTACCATTAATCCCACTTATGTCTAAGTAGCCAACCAAGCCTATGTGTTCAGACTACGATCAATCAAGACATAGAGGGGAGTATGTCCAGCATCTGGCTCTGGCCTCCATAGGCGTGCAGACAGGCACATGTATATGGACAGCCTGGGAAGATGACAAAGAAGTAAGAAAATACAATCAGATAGAAAAACAGAGAAAGGATTTAAATGGCCACTTCATAAAACAGAATGTTCATGGGAACCATGTCCGTAAAGAACTGTGTCATTACTCACCAGGATAAATCCAGTGGCCATTTCAATGCAATTCCACTACTCATCTCCCACAGTTGCTAGAATTAACATCCAGCAGCAGGTGTCAGCTGCTGTGGAGAAGTGGCAGAGCCACACCCATTGGAGGCATGTCAATTGGTCCCATCTTTGAAAACAGATTGACAGTGTTTGCCATGGTTGGGAGCTGAGATGTTTCCTGGTGACCTGAGTGCTAAGGCTTCATCCCCAGGTCCTAGTGCTATTAGGAGGTGGGAGTTACTATGGTAATTTATGTTATCAGGAGTAGGCTCTTGAAGGGGGACATACACCCCCAGCTCCATGTCTTTCCCCACATCCTTTTCTTTTGCTTCGTGGCTCCCATGAGGTGAACAGGCCACCTACAACACACACACACACACACACACACACACACACACACACACACACACACACTGATGTATTGTGTTGCAGACCCAATGCAACAAGGCCAACAGAGCATGGGCTGAAACCTCCACGACTGCCTATCTTATGTGATAACAATCTGTGTTTGTATGCACAGGGCTTGCATTAAAAAGATCAGTTTCTTTTTCTTTAAAAATATAATCATACGATTATATGTTTTATTGGAATTTTAAACGTCAGATTTGGCTTCATTGGTTTTCTGTACGTTGCATTTGCGTTGACTGTTGTCTGCTGTTCATTTTATTTCGCTCATAAATTCTTGCCTTGATTTAACTTGCTGTCTGTTATTAGCTTATTCGTGCATAATAGATTGTTTCTTTTTAGCATTTTTCCTTTCAACTTTCCCTGTTTTCTGTCTCTCTCCTTTTCCCTTTCTATTTTCTCTTTTCTTTCAAGTGCTTTGACCATGTTAGGCAAACCCTGTACCACTGAGCCACATCCCCAGCCATGAAACAGTTCCTTTATTTACTGATATTCTAATGCCTGTTTGGATGTCATCCTAAACCCCTGGACCATTTAGAAACAGACTGCCTAATTTTGGATTCTCTGTGGATTCTCTAGATGTCTTTCAGGGGATTCAGTGAAAGACTTTAAGTATTTAAGCAGCTCTTCGGCTTTGGCATACTCTGAGCTTGTCCTTAGGTCTTTCCAGCACTTCCAGAAACCCTGCTCACCCCTCTGTTCTTCAGCCTCCCCGCCTTAGTAATTTATTGTCCCATCTAAGTGCATGTTTAAAAAAACTGCCAAGAAAATCAATATATAGAATTTCAGGCTCAAATTTCTGTGGTTCTATTGCCTTCTACCTGGGATACGATTCGTAAGAAGTGTGCTTGAAGAGCTGGTCTCTGCCCTCCGTCTCTTCCACAGGAAGACTTTTGGGAGTCCCATGGAACTGCCCTTCACTGCAAGGAAGAAACATATCTAATCAGAAACCAAAGGGAGCTGTAGCCCTCAGCCTGTTCACCAGCTCTGGGATTTTGACCACATACACTTCTAGTTCCCTTCTTTGTCTCCCAAGGCCATCAAGCAGTTCCCCACTTTACTCAGCTTTCCTAGTGGGACTAAGTATGCAATTTAGTTTTGTACACTGCATCCAGTCACGATGGCCAAAGGTAGAAATTTCTTCAACCAGTATTTAAACTAAGGGAAGTATGATGGATTCCATTTTTTCAAACATTTCCCTTCAGTCTCCTAAATACCACCGGAAGGAAGCCATTGTTCCCTCGTTTATACAGCCTTGTGCCTTTCTTTTCCCTTCTTTGGGAATATTAGTGGACATCACACAAGCAAGAACTGGAGAAGCCCTGATGTAGCTCAGAGGGTCCTCTCAGGCTTTTGTGATGGGAATCAGAAGAACCAAGCTAGCAGACATGCTGCAAACACAGTGTCTTCCAGATCCATGCACAGAACTACGACTTAACATAGAACTTCTCAACATCGCCTCAGTACGCTGCAGACACCCAAGGCACCTGCAGATTCATGAATGGACTCAGGTACAAAGAGCACAGCACCCCAGCCCACCAGTGTGTCCTCGAAAATAAGTTATTGTGATTGTTAGGAACTACCTGGGGTGCTATGCAGCATTATTTTGGAGGGATACAAATCCGAACTGGTAAATAGGGGCTGCTCTTTTTGAGACCGAAGCTGCCTTCCTTCCCAGCCACAGCAAGACTGCCTTCTGGAGAATATGCTGTTGCCTTGAAAGGTAAGGTGCTAGGCTACGGGTGTGATACACCTACCTCTCACTTACTATTAGAAAGAACTTATTATTTGGGGGCAGCACAGCTTGTGAAAAGACAAGTATGAACATAGGTGTCTTTAATGATTACCTTGTCTTAATAAGGGGGAAAAGATGAACTCCGTGTATAAGAATTCACTCTACACAGCCACTGGAAAATAAATGTGTTGGTTAAAATGGTGTCAAAAATAAATCTCAAGTGTTGCTAACTTGTAAATCAAGTGAGAAGAGGTATGACTTAAGAGCATGTGAGAATTGTCGTCCCATGGGCACAGAGATCATTTGAAGCAAGTCTAGCCTCTCTTCAAGCATGTAGAAGAGTCCAAATGCAGAATCTCAGTATATGCTTCTCATTGCTTTGCTAACTTTGAAACATCCCACTGTCTAAGTAATACAAACAATAATCCTGTAGTGTGCTGCCTGTAAGCCGCTGCAAGTTCTAGGCTTACAGGGAGGAAGTGGCATTAACACTGGACTGTAGCTCCAGTGGCTCTCCTGAATTGGAAAGAGACAAGCCCCCCCCCCCCCCCGCCAACACCACAATACCTCATTCAGAGTCCAAATAGGCTAACTGTGGAATCCGCAAGAAAGATTATTGCTCACAATAGGCCTCAATAGTCTTTAGAGGAATCCAATACTTTTGCCCAAGCATGGAGTTTCAGGGTTCTGGAGGCAGAGGAGGCCTTCAGGAATCTTAAAGCTCCAGACTTCAGTGAACAAAAACTTCAACCATCAGAACACAGGACTGCGCAGCTTTGAGGTCATCTTGTCTGCTGTCTGTGTGAGACAACGAAATACATTTAATAAAGGTCAATATGTTAAAATATATTTTGAAAATTATAAAGTAACAAAGAGAAATTGAAAGTGAATCTTTTAACCACTTATCAGGAAGGAAACACAGGAAACAAATGATTAATATTCTCATCAGAAAGGGCAATGAAAGTGAAGTGTCAAGTGGAGGATAAAAAAGCTGAAAACTATCTTCAGTTGCAACAAACAGAAAGTCCCTCCATTTCTTCTTTGTCTTCCTCTCTTTCTCCCTCCTTTCTTCCTCTTTTCCTTTTCTTCCTCTTCTCTCTTGAGAGCCAGGGTCTTTCTGTGTTTCCCATATTGGCCTTGGACTCAAAAACTCAAGCTACTCTCCTGTCTCAGCTGCCAATAACTACTGGCATATGCTACAAACAGGTGTGGCCAAAGTAAATTTTCTTTTCCTCAATAAATTCCTGTCTACTCTACTCTTAGAAATGTAGTTCAAGCTGTGGGATACCTCCCAATACTTTATTTGTCAAGGAGGACCTAGAGGTCTCCAAAACAACATACGCTATTGTCCTTGGCTGAATACAATAACTACATGGTATGACCTTGTGACTGAAGTCATTGAATCCTTTGGCTACAGGGCATGGAGAAATCAACCTCACCCAACCAAGAAACTCTCTTCTTGCTGGCTAGCTTTCAAAGTGCTAGAAGGCACTGTACAGGCTGCTGGGAGAGAAGATATCCATGATCTTACCCAATGCTAGACCCTGAATGCCACAGTCCTGATTTGCCAGCAAATCTATAACATGCGATAGTGGCATGCATGTTATAGAGCACCCAATGGCTTTCTGATGTGATTTGGGGACTGATTTATAGTAGGGAATTTCATGCCTGGTACCATAATCTTCTTCCAAAGCTCATGGCTATAGAGATTATAGGCTCTAGGATTAAAAAAAAAAAAGGTCACGTTGTCAAATTGCTTTCTAAATATTTATGTTATACCCATAGACTTGGGATGCTCTGAACCTTGGCCAGATAAGTGTGTGTGTGTGTGTGTGTGTGTGTGTGTGTGTGTGCGTGTGTGTTGTGGTGTATGATGAGCCATGAGAAAAATACAATGTTTTAAAGATCTGGGAATAAGAGACTGAGTGTTCAGCCCTGCATAGGAAATGTCATCTTCTGGCTACCAATTACATGGCTATCAAGCCAGTCAAAACTCTGACATAGGTAGGGAGGTTCCCTTCCACCCTTACTATTTGGTGAAGAGCTACTGGCAGGTTATAGCTATGTAGGGAGATAGAATCATTCCTTTTTGAGGGTGCTCCACTGGTAGGTTTCCCCATGTTCCACTGAATGGTCTCAAACCTATGCACATATAGACAGCACTAATCAGACTTAGTGAGCTATCAAAGAAAAAAATAAAAAATGATATAAAGGAGGGAGGGGACAAGTTAGACGGATGCAGGAAGAGTTAGAAGAGGAAATGTGGGGTCTATGTGATCACCTTTCACTGTAAACAGGTATGAAATTCCAAAGGACAAAGGAAAATATAATAAAAAATACGTAGTGAAAAATGGCCACTGTGTTGTTAAACATTTGTGAGTTGACACATGAGTAAATCTGGAGTTAAAGTCACATGAGCTATAGGTTCTCTTAAATGAATTGTTAATTTCTAAGAGTATGTTCATTTTTCCCTCCAGAGTTTCCTGGATTTTCAACAGATTCTCAGCAGGATCAAAAGAGGAGGAAGAATGGAGCTAATGTGTAGATAGTAGAAGGCTTGCCTGATGCACACGAAGCCATGGCTTTGATGAGCAGCACTGCATCCATGGAGCACCATGGCCAGTGCTTGGAACCACAGCCCTTGGGAGGAGTAGCACGGGAAGCACAAAATGAAGGTCATTCTTGGCTACAGAGCAAGTTCAAGACTGCCGTGGGCTACATAGGTCAGGCCTCCAAAGGTTTAAGGTGTAAAAATTAAGTTTATAGAAGGTGAAAAAGTAGTCTTTAGAAGCTAGAAACTCCTCCTGGAAAAACAGGCCACATTGTTAGCAACCATCTCTGGTGAAGGCTGTGTTTCTTGTTCACTCCCCTGACTCCTTGCTTCCAAATTTGAAGATGGAGCAGTTTGGACTGGAGGAGTGAGGAAAGAAGTCTAAGATCATGGCCAGCTGTATCTTTGTCATGCTAATAGTTATTATGTTGTTTTTGTTTGTATATGTGATGTGTGTGTGTGTGTGGGTGTGGTGTGTGTGTGTGCCCACGGGTAGAAGGGTGCATATAAATCCATGCTTCTGTGAAGGTCAGAAGTTGATGTTGGGTTCCTCCCTCTATCAGACAGCACTTTCCTTTACAACACGCTCTCTCACTGAACCAGAAGCTCAGTGATCCCTGTAGACTGACAAGCCCAGAAAGCACTGTTGGTGCTACTGTCTCCACCTTCCAACACAAATACAGCCATGTGCTGCTACACATGGTTTTTATGTGGTTGCTAGGGCACCAAAGTCAAATCTTCATGTACACACAGAAAGCGTTTTACACACTAAGCCATCTCCTCAGCCCTAAGATATGACATCAATATAACCAATGAAGCATTTAAACTGGAAATCAAACTGTGTGAGTTCTGAGTAACTTAAGTGTCACCATCTGTCAGTGTCCTGTCTCCTGAAGGTCAGATGTTTGGTTTCGGATGAAATTCTTGCGCACGTTTACATCCTCTACTGTTTAAATACATTTCTGTTGTAGAGCTTTGCATGATCTTCAAATGCTTAATGATCAAAAGCAAACACTGTGGCTGCCCATTGAGATGGGATAAGCAAACTAAGAGGCAAAAGGCTACAAGAACACAAGGCTCCTCCAATCTAAACATGTGGTCAAGAGGAAAGAAAACAATTCTTGTCCCCACTAAAATACTTGTTATAACTTAACAGCGGGTCCATCAAAAATGTGGCTGGAGATGATGGGATATAATCCCTGTGAAGAGCAGAAAAAGAAGCTGGGGACAAGGCCAGCCAGGCGTACACTGTGGGAGACCCTTGTTTATTTTTTTCTCAGAGGCCATCCAGGCCCTGTTAGTCAGCGCCCTGGGACAAACTTATAAATATTTACTATCTTCTTGGCTCAACCTCTAGACAAGTGACTGAGAACTATTCTTCATGTGACTGGAGCTTGGACCCACATCTGACGTCTTCAAGACACTCTAAAATAATTGGTTAGTCACATCTTAAGAGCTATTTTTAAAGTCAAGGGGAGTTTTTGGTGTGCAGATCGAATTATTATGCCACATGCATTTGACAGACTCTCAATGAGTCATCTTGAGGTGAGAGTGGAAGTGGCAATGACTTCTGGATACTCTAGGTTTCTTGCTTTAAAGCAGGGTTGACAAACTAATATGAGCATTGCTAGAGATGAGGCTTTAAGGAAAGGACCAAGTCTGTCCTCAGGGAAAAAATCGACACTGAGCAGAGGCACTTCTTGAACATTTTAAGTTAGTTAACTTGGGATTGCCAGAGAAATGATTAAAAACAGCTATTTTTTTTTATTTTGAAGTTTTCCTAATAATTTATTAGAAAACTATTATTTAGTGAATATTGACTATATGTCAGACAATACGTATGATAAGCCAGTGTGCTAAAAGCGTAAAAGAAGGGGGGAAATCTGTGTTAAAAAGAGACATCATTTTGTTGGAGTCAAGCTTGTCTATCATAAGGTCACAGTTTAAATCCACTTTGTTCACTGCTCAATCACCAACTCCTCATTTTATTGATCTATTAACTGTATTGATGTTCAAGTTTGAGACACTTGATAACTACACAGTGTAATAATGTCCTTTAATGTAGACATTTTGTGGGTGTGATATGAATAGCCTGAAACTGTAATTTAATTGGCCTCATTGAATCCCAAAAGCAAAAGAGAGGAAATGATGATACGCTGTTTCTTTTCAAACAAAATAAAGATGGATCTCTGACAACAGCAAAAAATTAATTGCCTGATCCTCAATTTGATTCCATAGGTATCTTCATTAGGGTTTCTAATGCTGTAATGAAATACCATGACCAAGAGCAGGTTGGAGAAGAAAGTGTTTATTTGGCTTTCATTTCCATATCACTACTTAACACTGAAGGAAGGCAGGACAGAAACTCCAAAAGGAAAGGAACCTGGTTTCAGGAGATGATGCAGAGGACATAGAAGGGTTCTGCTTACTGGCTTGCTCCTCATGGCTTGCTCAGCCTGCTTTCTTGTAGAACGCAGGACCACAAGCCTAGGCGTGGTCCCACCTACAATGAACTTGACCCTCCCCCATAGATCACTAATTAAGAAAATGCCCTACAGACTTGCCTACAGTTTAATCTTATATAGGCATTTTTTTTTAAATTGAGGCTCCCTCCTCTCAGATGACTCTAGCTTGTGTCAAGTTGACATAAAACTTGCCAGCACAGTGGGTAAAGGCACTCGCCACACAATGCTGGTGTCCTGAGTTCAGTTGTTCTCTGACCTATACGTGCATCATGGCATACACATACCCCATGTACAAATAAAAAAATTAAATAACAATTAAAAAATGATTACCCAAAAGTGTACAGTGTGATACAATCATGGTGACTATTTGGGCACTTATTATATTTTTCTGCTTTCATTATTCATGGTTAGTGAAGTAAGTACCATGGCTCACTGTGATATTCTGTATTAATATATCATATTTCTAACTTTTTATTTAATATTTTATTTTCTGAAATAAAATAAGCTAAGCATTTTCCAAAGTTTATGAACTTAGTGAAGATGATGTATACTCTAATGTGCAACATTTTATGGAACTAATGCTACATAGGGCATAGAATGTTCTCAACTGGCCCTCTTTCCTCTGAGTTCATTTATTTGTTTATTTTTGACATCAAGTTTCATATAGTAAAAAAAAAAAATCTTTCATATAGTCCTGCCCAGCCTTGAACTCATTATGTAGACTAAGATGGTCTTCAGCTTCATAACCTCTTTACTCCACCTCACCTGTGTGCTAAGACTACTGGTGCATCTTCCCATACCATTTTATATGATGCTTGGGATTGAGGCCAGAACCTTATGCATGCTAATAAAGCAGTCTACCAGCTGAGGTGTACCCTAAGATCTTCATGTTCTTATAAACCACGACAAAGGAAAAGAAGAAGAAAGAACACAGAGGGGGAGGTGGAAGCAAATTGTAGGTCCATAGTTTTTAAATCTATTTTATTTTATTGGGGTTTCTTATATCTTTTTCTTCCTTCCAGCCCTTATCCATCCTAATACCTTCCAATCCCCCAACACCGGGTGAGAGAGAAAGAAAGTTAATGGGGAAATGGGGCATAGGTCTTTTAGCTACTTCCTACTGGCTAGGGTCGTTGGGGCAAGTCCAGTTTTTGCTTCAGGATATCTCCAACTTCTCATCAAATTGCATCAACAGCAACTAAGAGCATCAGCCTCCTTTTTCTTTCTCAAAGCCTTGGGCTCTTTCTAGGCTCTAGCATTTATACCCTCTCCGAGTCCTCAGAATTAAACTGTCTGCAACTGGCAAAGATCATGATCCTGCCAGACCATGGGACAGTCATAGTTAGCAATTGTGGACAAACTAAAGCATCCCCATATCCCACATCCAGGATTAAAATAAAAACACGTTTACATAAAATAACTGAGTTTAAAAAAAAAAAGAAACCAAAACTTCCAATGCAACAAATATTCAACTAAAATTGACAATCAGCTTTATTTTTCAATTGACTTCACTTTGTCATATGGAACTAGTAGCGTTATACTTGTAAAATTGAGTAAACAAGAAATTTCAATACGTAACATGCAGGCTACCTCCTATTCATTCATTAAAAGCCCTTCCTTTTGATATTCAGCTTTCAGCTTCAAAATCTAGAGAAGAAACAAAGAAAGATGACAAAGAAGGGCATCTCTTTATGCCAGTAAATATTGAAAAGCAGATCACTGAGGGGAAAGGAGAAGGAAGAAGAACACTTGGTTACATGAGCTTTGTTAAAGGAAGGACTACTCAGGGTCTCATGAGAACAGAGATGGGAAGGAATGGGCCAGATTCTCAGGCAGGAAGCAGCATGGCAGGACCAGGGTTGAGAGGGATGCTGCTGCAGGCTGACTGTGGGAAGCTGCCTGACGTGAGACAGAAGGTTAACTAGAGGGGCAGCATGCACTTGAGAGGCACAAAATGCACATGGCTGCAAGGGAGAAAAGTGAGTCACAATCCAGGAAGCACTGGTATCTCAAGTGAGATTTCAGGATGTACTTTCTCTTCTTCACGATAGAATAAAAGGGATCATTTGAATGGGCAGAGATGAGATATGATAGATACTGTTTCTTATTCAGATTTTTAGACTCACCAAGACAGGAAAACTGTTGTCTACAAGGATGCCAAATTCAAGTAGCCAAAACACCTTGAATGTTGCATTCATATGAAAGGAAACCATCCCTGATTGTTTCGTGGTTCTTCTTGCTGTATGTAATTTTTCTACTTACATGTAATAATATAAATGTATATGCCAAAATAAAATAAAATAAATGAGGCCCAAAAAAAGGGGAGATGAGAAGAACAGGGGTGCCAAAAGACAAAACAACTTTCAACAGTGATACGTAGTCACAGATGATCCAAACGTTTGTGTAGGGAGTGTGTTGGTGATGCTGAGTCAGTGTGACACCTTCATTGCAAACATAAGATGAATGAGTACTTTTTTTGATTGTTTGTTTTTTTCAAGACAGGGTTTTTCTATATAGCCTTGGCTGTCCTGGACTTGCTTTGTAGACCAGGCTGGCCTCGAACTCACAGCGATCTGCCTGCCTCTGCCTCCCCAGTACTGGGATTAAAGGTGTGCACCACCACACCCGGCTGAATGAGTACTATTATCAGGAGACAGGGCAAGATACTCAAGTCCTGTAAACAGAGAGAACACTCAAAGAATTGGACATAAGGAACTTGTGAGACAGTCTGGAGGTGAAGATCTTTATCTTTGAGAAATTTGAGGCAGCAGAAGAGCGCCTACAGAGAATGGAAGAAAACATATACAAGAAAAAGAATATGGAGACCACAATATTGACACAGGCCACTGTTAACTCAATGCTATGCAACATCTGTGAACAATTCTGGGGAGAAGCAGCGTCCAGACTCTACGCTCAATTCTTTCTTAGGTTGTTCCAAAGTTTACCTCTTGAAGGAGATAGACCAGCTGGATACTGTGATTCTGAATACAGAACTTTGACATTCAATCAAACCAAATACGCCAAAATTCACATGGGATGCTCTTGAAGACAATGGGATGTGTCACAAAAGACAAGCCTGTAGGTGATTCCTGGTGTTGTTTCTGGGGCATCATTAAAGTAAAGGGGTCTTTGGATAACCTTTGGGATAATCCTAATCAGGCCTGTCATTACAGCTTCTCAGGACTATTTGTGATGCTTGGGTTTCCTAAGAACATGTGACTGGTTTTATTTTGATAGATAATTTGCAAAGTGTGACCGTTAAGGATTTCCTTTCAAGAGCCCATACTGGAAACCTTAGAAGCTATTTGCAGTTCTTACAGTAAGGGAGACCACCTTCATGCCTTGACTACTTAGTGTGGTAACCTCTATGCTATGTTGTTGTTTCTTGCTCCTTTCTCTGATGTTCTTTCAACTTACTATATTGTCTTTCCATAGTCTGAAGCTTAATAGATAACCCTGAACATTTTCTAACATAAACAATAGTATTAAAGCAATGGGATCAACATTGACCAAGTGCTAAGTCTTTCCTTATTATTTACCTTTCTTGGTACCCACCATGGAAAGGAACTGTAAGGTAAATAGGCAAGAACAAAGTCTGTTTTAAAATACAGTGGGGATTAGAGGAACTGTTCTCTCACCCTCTGTGTGATGAGTGTGTGGCGTGTATATACCACAGTGTACATGTGTAGGGCAAGAGGACAACTTTGTGGAGTCATATTTCTCCTCCAGGCTCTATGACTTTATATCGAGTATCTTTACCTTAGGTCTTTTCATTAGCTCTAGAAATTGTGTTTTCTCATTCATTATATTACTATCATTTTGAAAGAATCTTTTTTTTTTTAAAAAATTTTTATTAATTTATTCTTGTTACATCTCAATGGTTATCCCATCCCTTATATCCTCCCATTCTTCCCTCCCTCCCATTTTCCTCTTATTCCCCTCCTCTATGACTGTTCCTGAGAGGGATTTCCTCCCCTTGTATACGCTCATAGGGTATCAAGTCTCTTCTTGGTAACCTGCTATCCTTCCTCTGAGTGCCACCAGGTCTCCCCCTCCAGGGGACATGGTCAAATATGAGGCACCAGAGTTCATGTGAAAGTCATACCCCACTCTCCACTCAACTGTGGAGAATGTTCTGTCCATTGGCTGAAAGAATCTCAAAAAATGTTCATGGGTTGTATCATCAAAGCTCTACAAATACAGACAACCCTGTCCATAGTGGAGTAATGGGAGACCCCTGATGAATCAAAAATTAAATGAATGAATCAGTGAAAACTAGAACAAAATAACAGTATAAGAGAGAAAGGAAGGGATACTCAATTTAAGCATGTCTGCTTCAATTCTGAAAATATGCCATTAATACAGATAAGCATAGCCTACTTCCTGTGCAAAAGAGTGTGCCTGTTGACATGATGGAATCCATCAAGATAAAGAATTCTCAATGTGATTCCACCCCTTTCACAATTTCCTGGACTAACAGGCCATGTGTATCCGGAGGACAGAATGTTCTCTGTGTTATAATAGACAGAAAGTATTCAGTGAAATAAGGAAAACCAACCTGTGGCCCCACATGGACTTACCACAGAAGCAACCAAAGAGTCATTATTGTATGCAATGGAGTTGACCGTCAATCTAGACCTGTATAATGTACTCTACTGAATCTGTGGTAAATAAGATAACATTTCAGTGTGTTTTCAGTCATTTGTCAGCTTCCTATCCATGATGAATGATGAGGAAACTAGCCACAGTCCTTTGTTTCCCCTTTCATGGCAACATCTTTACTAGCTTTTGACTCAGAGTCATAAGACTGCACATGTGAGCACACTTCCATGACTCTAGAAGCTAAAGAAAACGGAATGTTATAAAGATTAATAATGCTTTGGCCAGACTTCAAAAATCCATTTGAGTAAAAAGTGTTCCTGACCTACTGTGTGCTCAATACTTAGAAGAAAAGAGTAAAATATATTCAGCACTCAGACCTCTTAATAATAATATTTACTGTCAGTTTATTACAGTTATACTCTGTTCCAATCATTCCAATTCACATAATTTATTTAAACCCCACATCATTCTATATTATTATTGTATTCTATAAGATGAGGAAATTGAGTACCCAAAGTTAAGTAACTTGAAATTCAGTTTCCATTCCAATACATCATGGTGTGGAAAGTTACATTAGTCCACTTTTTGTTACTTTAACAAAATACTTGAGACCAAAAACAAAACAAAACAAAACAAAAACAAACAAACAAACAAAAAATGTAAGGAGGTAGGATTGATTTTGGCTCATAGTTTCAAAGACTTCAGCCTGTCATCAGTTGGTTCCACTTCTTCAGTAGAATCATTATGAAGGTGAACAGTTGTTGGAAATACTATTCACTTTTCCAGGAAAGGCAAGAAAAGATACAGGGACAGAGAGAGGAGAGGGAATATGTATGATTAATTGAGATATTTCATTCCTACCATCTCTTTCAAGGACATATCCCTGTGGTGTAATATACTTAAAATAGGCTTTACCTCCTAAAGGGTCTATCATCTCTGAAAAGTACCACAGGCTGGAGAATAAAGCTTTCCCATAAGGGCCTATGGGGACATTGAAGATCTGAAATGTCACATAAGCCCTCCTTTTCATCCCCAGCATAATAAGGAGCCAAACAAATTATGTATCAGCAATTTTTAGATCCTTCAGAACCCTAAGGACAAATTGACAAGAGACAAGATGGATCAGAACATTGAAGAACCATGTGAGAATTAAAGAATATCCAGACCTTTGTGATGGGAATACTCAAAAGAAAGGAAACATGAATAATGTCAAACAACAATGGTTGAAAACTTTCCAAAGTGAGTAACAGACATTGGCCCAAGGATCTAACTAGCTCAGAGGATACCAAACACATTAAATGCTTATGGGAGTGTCATATCCAAACCACAGAAAATCAAGGAAAAAGAAATTTATTGAAAGAAGCACAGGACAATAATGGCCTTGCTTACAGGAGGAATTGACAAAAAGTGAATTCAGTTTCTTTTCATTTCTATTCAAGTAAGAGGAAAAGGAAGCAGACTAAAACGGCAAAGAAAGCTAACAACTTGCAATTTTGTATCTAGTAAAATTATCCTTCAAAAGGGTAAAGTAACTTCTTAGACAAAGAGAATTAAAGAAATGTGTTACTTGGGTGTGGTGGTGCATTCCTTTAATCTTAACATCTAGGAGGCAGAAGCAAGTGGATCTCTATGTTTGAGACTAGCCTGTTCTACATAGTAAGTTTCTCAGGCCACCCAAAACTATATATATCTAGAGAGACCCTGTCTCTAAAAATAAACAAAACAAAGCAAAACAAAAGCAGCAATGTATTGCCTGTGTATTTTCTTGCAAGAGATGTTAAGCTCTTTTGTGAGAATGACTTGGCTTGGAAACATGTCACAGAATGAACGACAACATTACAAAAGGAGTAAATGAAGATTAAGTCAAACCTTTTATTGTTAATCATTCTTACAGAAAATTGTGTTTTCAAAATAACAATAGCAACTCAGTGTTTAATTAGTGACGAATAACAATAATGAAAGGTGGGAAATGCCATATTGTAAATAGACACCTCAATGACCCATGAAGGAATGTTATTCAAAATGGACTCGCAGTCAATGTAAATGTGTCCATATAAGCTCTGATATAGCCATATATACATGTTTTTAAACAAAATTACAATTGATTGCTGGGTGTGGTGACACATGCCTGGAATCCCAGCACTCTGGGAAGCAGAGGCAGATGGATCTCTGTGAGTTCAAGGCCAGCCTGCTCTATGAAGTGAGTCCAGGACAGCCAAGGCTACCCAAAGAAACCAAGTCTCAAAAACAAAACAAAAGATAGAAAAAAGAAAATTATAATTGATAATGCTAGGAGAAAGAAAAACATGATACCATCAAATGTCCAATTAAAACTTGAGATGACAGAGAAAGAGTACAAAACAAAACTGAGAGGAGGATGAGTGAAAATACTATAAACAGAAAATAGCTATAAGTATAGAGGATAGAACTACTGTAACAGGTACTGAGAAACTGATTGTGCTGAAAAGCATTGACTCTATGCCTGGTCTCACAAAAGTAACTGAGGACACTAAAAGGGGAGGGGACAGAGCCTGGAATCTATGCCTTCATTTTGGGTCTTTCTAGAAACACTTTATTCTGAGCCAGTCACTCATCAGTCTACACGTAGGCAGGTTGATCATTCAAGGAGTATGTGTCTGCAGCTCCAGCCTATCTAACCTATCCCATCCTCCTCTCATGCTAAAGGCAAAAAGACAAAAGGAATTGAGAAACTCTTGTTGTCAGGTTTACAGTGTTCTGTTCCAGGCCTCCCAAAGTGCCTGAGGGGTTCCAGTCATCATCCTAATCTCACAGCCACCGTGGAGTCCAGGAGCTGCAGGACTGTGGAGGCACATCACCCCATTATAAGTTCACTGTCAAGCAGAAGCAATTATCTATGGGACTATGCTGTCCCTTCAAACGACAAGGAGTTCTTAGTGTCATCCTCAAAACCATTAACTGAGGAGTAGAAAATAAGACCACATGCTGACTGAGATTGCTTAAATATGCCTACTTTTTGTCCTACTCTGGTTCTTTATTTTCTGTTTTTATTTTGGCCTTAAAGTTCATATCAGTGTCCCAAACATGGACTTAGACTTGAGGGTTACTGAATATAATCATCTGTTCTTCTTCTTAATGTGGTCATGTGATTAAATCTTATCTGGTTTTGCTATCACTCATTTCGTTGATTGGCATATTGTTTGTTATATTGATTAGTTTATTGTACTAAGTGATCAATTCAAGAACTCTCAGAGACATGGCTTTTGCCCTAAAGCCCCAGAAATAATATGACTCTGTTGAAAGTCACTTTAGATATGAAAAGCCTAAATACAGCAAGTAAAAAGCAAAGGTTGTTAGTAGCATTTAAAAAATAAGATCTAACTATATGTTGTTTACAAGAAGCTCATTTTAAGTATAAAGACATATTAAAAACAATGATAGATATAGAAAAAGGTAAATCATATTAACATTAATGAAAAACAAAGTAGGTACATCCATTTAATGTACCTCCTCCTGGAAAATATAATTACTTTGAATAAAGAAAATCATATGCAAGGATAAATGCATTGCCATACCAGAAGATATAGCAATTCTTAATATGTATGCTCTTAATAGCAAACCATGTAAACACATGAAATAAAAAGCAGCAGAACTGAAAGGAGAGGACTGCCTTAGGTTGCAAAATGCAGTTGTAAAAGCCTGCCAAGAGCAGTTTGAGGCTTAGAACAAAAGAGGAAAAAGCAAAGCCATTTCACAAAGTTGTACTTTACACACACACAGATACACACACACACACACACACACAGAGTGAGAGAGAGAGAGAGAGAGAGAGAGCGAGGAGAGGAGAGAGAGAGAGAGAGAGAGAGAGAGATACACAGATACACACACACACACACAGAGAGAGAGAGAGAGAGACATATGCACAGATACACACACACATACACACACACAGAGAGCACAGATACACACACACACACACACACACACAGAGAGAGAGAGAGACATATGCACAGATACACACACACATACACACACACAGAGAGCCATATACACAGATACACACACACACAGAGAGAGAGAGAGAGAGAGAGAGAGAGAGAGAGAGAGAGAGAGAGAGAGAGACAATAACAATAAAAGAAAAAGATAACTGAAAAATAATATAGGAAAAAATCAATGGAACAAAATGCTGGTTCTCTGAAAAGCTAGAGAGAAAACAAACTTCTTATTGGTATAATCATGATTTAATAAAAGTAAATGGAATATTGCTAGCATGAGAAATGAGAGATCCACTGTATGGACAGAAAAGGATAATACAGGAATATTGTGAATGACTATGTGCTCATAACTTTAACAACCTAGATACAATCTACAAAGTACATACTTTTCTTCTTCCTCCTCCTCCTCCTCCTCTTCTTTTTTGTTTATTGGCTAAAACTTGGACACTTATGCTCACATTGCATCAATGAAAACGTTAGTAGCAGCATCTCAGACACAGGCAACCATTGTGTTTTTGTCATGGGTGTCAGATGAGACACCTAGTCAGAAACCACTGTTGGAGTCTGTCACAATAAAACCTGTATGCAAACAAGTGCCAATGCCATATACATAAAACCCAGAAGCCCCACATGTGTGTGGCTCTTCAGGCTGAAGTGCCAAGAGAAGTCCGCAGATAGGTTCTGAGAAGTGTGGCCTGAGGCTGGGGCATGGGAGCACCTTAGCACTAAGATTTAGCTTCCCCTAGCCTCAGCCAGTGAGCACTTCCTATCACGTCCCCACCCTGTTCCCATTCATATTGGTTTGCTCTTCTGAAATGGGCACAGCCTTCTAGTTTACATTACCTTTAGTAACTGACATGCGCGTTCATATAAGTTCCACGTAAAATGTTGAGCAGAGACGAAGAGGCACACGTAGTGAAAATGCTACAAACTGTTCGGTGTCTATGCTTGGTGGTAGCTTCTGCCGGCACCTCTGAAAAGTCATGGCTCTCCCATTCCTCAACATCAGAAAGTACAACGTCTTGTAGAATATCCACTGGACACCTGAACACCACTCAGCCGGACAGGGGGCTTTAATTCTTGTAGATACTACCCAGCAAAATCTTTTAAAACGGTGCCTTTAAATTCTTGCCATACCTGTAAAGTATCGGGCTGCAGGTGGGCCCAGAAGGAGCAGGCTCAGGGTGAGGCCCCCAGGGCTGCATCTCAGTATGGGGTGAGATGCTTCTCCTGAGCTGTGATGAAGCGACAGGAACTCTCACTTTGCATTGCGGAGTTGTAATTAATGGAATACGCGTCCAACAGTGAACTATGTGCTTTGAACTACGTTCAACCAGAAAGTGGTGATCCGTGTACAGGTGACAAGAGGGATTGGAAAGGGAAACAGGATTGAACAGTGTCAGAGGTAAGAACTGCTTGTTCCGGGTCTTCTTTCTAAGTTGTCTGAATTTAACCCTGAGCAATTTATGTCATGCTCCTGAGTCATCCTGATGCTGACACCCAAATGCTTACAACACAGTTCTGTGTATATATGTGCACCTCACACAAGTGAGTGCGCACACATTGCACATATATCCATATACACACATATATTTCATTGCTTCACTGCATTTCTGGAAAGTCATCTTAAGCACTGAAAAATCAAGATAATATCTAGAAATCTTTTTTTTTTTTTAACTAAGTGTGTTTATTTTTAATTTATTCACTTTACATCCCAACTGGAGCTCCCTCCCTTGTCTCCTCCCAGTCCCACACTCCTTCATTTTTTTCTCCCTCCACCCTTCACATAGTCCTTAGGAAAGGGGGAGCTCTCTCCCCTACCATCTGACCCCAGCCTATCAAGTCTCATCTGGAATGCCTGCATCTTCTTCCTCTGCGGGCTGCCATAGCCACCCTGTGCCAGGGGGAAGTGATCAATTAGTGAGCAACAGGGTCCATGTCAGAGAAAACCCCTATTCCCCATGTTATGGAGTTCACATGGAGACTGTGTTACCTATCAAGCAGAGGGTCTAGGTCCTCTCCATGCATGCATTAGTCTCTGTAGGACCCCTGGGCCCAGGTTTGTTGGTTCTGTTGTTCTCCTTGTGGAGCTCCTGTCCCCTTCATGTCCTTCTATCCCCCAACTCTTCTCTAAGTCACCCTGTGCTCTGCCCCAAAGTTTGCTGTGAGTCTCAGTATCTGCTTCAATTCCCTGCTGGGTGGAGTCTTTCAGAGAACCTCTATGGTAGGCTCCTGTCCTCTTCCTTCTCTTCAACCCCTCCTGGTATCTGTTCTATTTGCCTTTCTGAATGAGCATTAAGCATTCTTCCTAAGGTCTTCCTTGTTATTTGGCTTCTTTAGGTCTGTGGATTGTAGTGTGGTTATCCTGTATTATATGGCTAATATCTACTTATAAATGAGTATATACCATGCGTGGTTTTTTGGGTCTGGGTTACCTGACTCAGGATGATCATTTCTAGTTCCATCCATTGGCCTGTAAAATTCAATATTTCCTTGTTTTTAATAACTTAGTAGTATTCCATTGTGTAAATGTACGCAATTTCTTTATCCATTCTTTACTTGAGGGGCATCTAGGTTGTTTCCAGATTCTGGCTATTACAAATAAAGCTCGTATGGATATAGTTGAGTAAATGTCCTTGCTGTATGGTGGAACATCTTTTGGGTATATGCCCAGGAGTGGTATAGGTGGGTCTTGAGGTATAACTATTCCCAATTTTTTGAGAAAGTACCAAATTGATTTCCAAAGTGGTTGTACAAGTTTGCACTCCAAGTAACAATGGAAGAGTGTTCCCCTTTCTTTAGGTGTTTCTCAGCCATTCGATATTCCTCTCTTGAGAATTCTTTGCTTAGCTCTGTACCAATTTTTAATTGGATCATTTGTTTGGTTGTTGTTTACCAAAAGGAATCTATAGGTTCAATGCTATTCTGATCAAAATACCAACGCAATTCTTTACTGACCCTGAAAGAACAATTCTCTACCTCATGTGGAAAAACAAAATCCCTGAATAGCTAAGACAATCCTGTACAATAAAAGATCTTCTGGAGGAATCTCCACAGAGCAACAGTAATAAAACTGCTTAGTACTGGCATAGAAACATATGTATGGATCTACAGACACTTGATCTTTGACAAAGCAGCCAAAACCATACAGTTGGAAAAAAAGACAGTGCTGGACTAACTGAATGTCTACATGTAGAAAAATGCAAATAGATCCATATTTATCACCCTGCACAAAACTCAAGTCCAAGTGGATTAAAGACCTCAATATAAAACTAGACACACTAAATCTGTTAGAAGAAAAAGCGGGGAAGAGCCTTGAACTCCTTGGCACAGGAGACAACTTCCTGAACAGAACACCAACAGCCCAGACTCTAGGATCAACAATTAATAAATGGTACCTCATGAAACGGAAACACTTCTGTAAAGCAAAGGATACTGTCAACAAAGCAAAATAATAGCCCGCAGACTGGGAAAAGATTTTCACCAATGATACATCCAACAGAGGGCAAATATCCAACATATATAAAGAATTCAATATCCAGAGATATTAAACTCTACAAAAGCTACTGTATAGAAACTCAGTCACCAGAACTCCCAGGCACAAGCACATTGCATGCACTGGAATACTCTGGTAAACCAGCTGGGCTTTTTTTCTCCCTAAAATGTCTTTGATCATCTACTTCTCTAGGCTCTCCAGATAGCAACAGTATCACAATCACAAGACTTGATAGGATACAGATCCAGTCAGCAAAACAGTGGCCATCACTGTCCCACATTAACTGCAGCTACAGATCGATCCCTCACCACCTCCCACCCGCAATCCCACCCCCATCCCTGGGATCCCTGCAATCCGGCATCAGTGTTATGCTCACATCCTTGGCTTTGCACATCTCAGGTCGGATCCACAGTACTGCGCACCCACCTTTAACACCAGTATCCACATCCCATCTTGGTGTCCGCTGAAGCACTTGTCCCCTGAAACTGTATCTCAGTGATCCTCTCAAACGGTTATGACAACATTCTGCAAGTTCCTTTCAGAAACTCCCTCCCCACTGTGAAAGTCTGTAGGGATGCACACAGGTGGCACAGATACAATCCCCACCCCCAATATATTCACTGTGCACTAATGATTTTTTTTTCATTCTAACTATAAAATTCTTCTGAAAATTTCGTGGCCGGGAAGGTTAAATTTGCTAGATTATGCATGTCTGATGGCCGGGCACTGTGTGCCTGTTGTGACCTACTCCTCTGAGAAGCCCACCATGCTCTCCTCCTAGATGCTGTGAGGGACATAGAGGAGAAACCCATGTCTGAGTCCAGACCCCCAGGAGCTGTGTGAGCTGAAGGGCTCTCCTTGCTTCTTCTGGTACTTTTCAAATAACCCCAGCTCCCTGAGCCCTGCCTTTGTCTGTCCGCAACTTTTCTTGCAAGACATTTTGTTTTGTTTTGTTTCTCCTGTTCTATAAGCACCAGCTACAGAACAACAGCTCAGACAAATGGCTTTTAACTGACTTTTTGTCCATTTCTCTGTGGCGTACTGAAAAGGTCCTGGAAGACCCAGGACTTCTTTTGAGTGGTCTTTCTTCATCTTCTCCCTCTTCCCTTCTCTCTAGAGATGCTTTGTTTGGCATGCTGAACCCGGCAGGGTTGCTTCTGGGTTCTCACGTATTCGCAGCTCATGTTGCACACACCCTTTGAGATCTTCAGTCTTTGAAACAGTGTCCTCTGTAGGAACACTGCTTAACTACTCCACGAAGTACTTAGAATGGAAATACACATCCTGACTCCCATCTCCAGTGAGTTTGGAACGTGTCCTCCTTTTCCTCCAATGAAAGCGTTTCCATGGAAACATCACCTTAGAAGACTACGATTTCTACATGATTGTAATTACAAAGGACCTAGAATGTTAAGTTCGAAAAATATGAAGCTTATCCTGTAGGTCTTGGGTAACCAATGAGAATTCAGTAACAGAAATGTCCCCCTAAAATCTGTATGTGGAAACAGTTGTGAAACTGATCATGTATAAAAGAAGGGGCTAAATTAGGCATCGGTTGCCAAGATGATAAAGATGGTGTGATTATTGGGGTGTGGAAAGAAGCTGAGAAGGAATGAAGGACGATGCCCAGCATTGAGCCTGGGTAGCAGATGGAGTGTGAACACATCGTGAAGAAAACAGAGAAGATTTCAGGGAACGTTTAGGAGTTCATCTTGGCCTCTGTTGAACCTCAAATTGTTTCCCCTTGCTATGAAAACGCGAACATTGCTGGCATTAATAGTCGTATGCCATTAAAATCGCAATGCCCAGAATAGGCTATTTCAGTGTACACTAAGATCAAGAAACGCACACGTGTCAGAATGCCAATCTTTGGTTTGCAGGGAGAAACTGGATTTTATATCAATGTGGTCATTCTTTGGGTCTATGAGGGCAGAACAAGGGACTGAAAATTCGAGAAGTAAAAACCACTGCTTTAAAACGAAACATTCTCAGGCCAGGGAATTGTCTCAGCAAGTCAAGGCACCGGTTGCCAAGCCTGATGACCAGAGTTTGGTCCTCAGGACCCACATAAAAGAAGAGAACCATTCTCACAGACTGTCCTCTCACCTCTGCATACTCTGCTATACCATTCATGTGCCCAGATAGATGCATGTTGTACGCACACACAATCATGCACATATACATGTGCGTGCACACACACACACACACACACACACACACACAAATAAAAAGATTCAAAAAACATATAAAAAGAAGACACTAGAGAGGTGTTGCAGAAATTAAGAGTGTATAGTATTGGGAATACTTGCAGAGAATCTGAGTTCAATTCCCAGACTCATGCCAGGCAGTTCATGACTACCTGGACCTCCGGTTCTAGGGAGATCCAAGAAGTCTGACCTATGAGGACAAGAGTGCTCATGTGCCCATACCTCCACACAGACGGAGACAAAATTAAAAATAAACAAATCCTCAAAAAAGCTAAATAAAACAAAACCTCCTCAATCAAGGTTTCTTTGTAAGAGTTACTGAATTATTTCAAGTGCTGTTTCTACAGTTTCACTTTTTGAAGTAATTATGCTGCCGTTCCAAGCCCTGCAGGGTTGCCATCTGTTTTCCACCTTGGTTAGCCCACATCGGGTTCTCTTAATAGACCCCTTCCACAGTTAGGAGCAGGAGCTTGGCTTGGGACCTGGAGTCGAGCACATCATGAAAGAACGCATGATCATCACAGCATCCCTCTTCCCCAAACACCGCTGCTGGAGGAGAAGAGCACAGAGAGAAAACAATTTTTTTTCTGAAGCTCTTACTATATGCCACACGCTGCCATGTTTTATTCACGCGTGGCCATTTAATCGTCACACATTTGTAAAGTATGATTGCGTAATCCAGCCATGGAAACTGAAGAAGTAGGTTTTTTAGAAAGATGTAATAATTTACTGTAATTTACACAGGACTTTGCTTCCAAAACCTGGGCTTTGTCCTTGATATGGCATGCCAGCTGTTCCCTCACTCACAGAGTTAATCTCATAGACAAGCTTATGTCCTTGTTTGCTTAAAAATACATTGTTATTTTTATTTTTAAAGGATCTACATAGGTAGCCTAGGCTGGCGCTGACTTCACAAAATTCTGCATCTTTTCCCTCATGTGCCCTGGCTTGGATTCCGACACTTACCATGATTTGCCTAATTCTGTCAAAGCATTTTTTTCCTTTTTTTCTTTTCTCCCTCCTGGAGACATAGTGTTATGCAGCCTAGACTGGCTTCAAACTCGCTATGTAGCTGAAGTTGACCTTGAGTTTTTGATCTTCCTACCTTTTCCCCACCCCCATCCCAATCCTCCTTCAAGGTTGGGATTGTAGGAAAGCACACCCTGCTTAATGGGCTGGAGATGGGCCCTTGACAGCATGCTATGCATCCTTCCTAAGGACTGAGACATGCCCCCAGTTTTAACGTACAGACTTGCATCATGACTTTCGCAAACAACTGATGAGAAAGGGATCATAACGGGGTCCGTAAGAGACGTTCATATTGTTGCTTCTTTTAGAAATGAAATCACGACAACAAGGCTTTAGTAGCTATGTAAAACGAAATCTACAAATTGCACTTGGCAATAGTATGTCTAGAGTTTTCCCACGGAGGCAGAAAACAATGAGAGATTAGGAGACATGGAATAAAGAGGACCTAGAATAAATAGGAGTCCACAGAGTCAAGAAATAATCACTATTTAGAATGTCTGTTTATTTGCCTAGGTAAACAATGTGTGTGTGTGTGTGTGTGTGTGTGTGTGTGTGTGTGTGTGTGTGTGTCCCATCCCTCTGTATACACAAATGTCAGGTTTTCCTATGACCCTTCCTTGCAAATCTGCTCTCCTTTCTGTTTCCAGCACATTCTGTAAATATGCCGCTATGCCTACATGCCTTGTATAACAACTTCAATGTACTCTATTGTTTAGAGGCAGTTGCCAAACAACTAGCATTTCAGTAACAAAAAGAAGTTAATAAAAAGTGTAAACATGGCATCTCCAGGTATGCATATGGATGTCTCTGCTACATTTGCTCTTTGCTGTTCATTCCTGAAGCCAGCAGGTGATCGGCCCAAAAGACTTTTTCCTGTGATTTTCTTTCTTTCTTTCTTTCTTTCTTTCTTTCTTTCTTTCTTCCTTTCTTTCTTTCTTTTCTTTTTTCTTCCTTCCTTCCTTCCTTCCTTCTTTCTCTCTCTTCTTTCTTTATCTCTCTCTCTTTTTCTTTCAAAAAAGAAATAAAGAGTTTATTCGGGCTTATGGTTTCAGAGGTGTAAGAGTGCATCACGATGGCAAAGCACGACAGCCAGAGCAGGAAGCTGAGAAATCCAGGAAGTAGGGAAAGTGCAAGTAACCAGGCAGTGGCTTAGGCTTCCACATGACACTCTTTTTTTTTTTTTTTTTAATTAGGAGAAATAAGGCAATAAAAATGCCTGAGTGGACCTTTCACAGCTGGAGTTGGACCTTGTCCCTCTGTGTTCTTTGGCCTCCTTTTGGTGCTCCCATCTTCACAGGCACACCTGGCAATCTGTGTGCCTCATCCTAAGCAGCTGCTGATTCACAGTTCTCACTGCTTACTAGCAAGACCCACCTAGACCGAGCACAGCAGTTCCTTGTCCTGGGGTTCAGTTCTACGGTGTAGCCTTCTCTAAGCACTGTTCACGGCCAACAGACAGTTGTTTTAGAAGCCGTGAAGGTCTGATGAGAGCCACAGACGAATAAACTATGCATCCATGATGGGCTAAAGCCACAGATTTAAAAAGTGATTCATTAGCATAACTGTAAGGTCACCAAAGGAACTTCTTCTCTCTCAAACTGTATAGCATTCAAAATATTTTTAAATTTCCAAATTTAATGGAAAAATTTATATAACAAAGAAGTTAAGTGGCAGTCAATAGAAAGAAGAATTTAGAAGGAAATGTAATGCCATCTATAGAAAGCAGGAGGCCAGTTACTTCCCTGACTTTACGAATCAATTTTTATTGAAACATGGCTCCTTTATTCATTCATTCACCCCCTAATAGATGACTACGTGCAGCAAGTACCATACAGACCTCAAAGCCTGAAATACTTGCTTCTGACTCTTCTGAAAACAGGCTTGTCTACCTCTCATCTGCTTGTCAGTAGTCATTTCTAATCATTTGGATTGTGTGTTTCCCAGAGACTTGATTTGTTCTGTATAGACAATGACTTAGCTCAACAAAATATCTCTAATAGTAGGAAGGCTTAGAGAAATGTGTATTCACTGAGCTAGGGTTGCTGGGTGCTTCTCTACCCTTGCAGAGATGTGGCTTCTAGGGTCTCCAGGATGCTCTCTTACCTCCTTTGATTGCTAGAATCACAGCTACCCTTGGAAAGGGTCACCCCACACTGTTTAGCAAACTCTTTCTCTGCTAACCAAAAAGGAAGGAAGAAATTCAGGAGAGAACAATTTTATAAATATGGGTGGAGGAGAAATGACTTACTGGTACCTGCCATCCTCTTTCTGTCTTCTGTCCCTCCAAGGCCCACTAGTGAGACAAACTCTTGGAGGTATAGGAGGGACCATGGGCGACATGAGCTTTGAGTGACTGCAGATGTGGGTGTGTGAGCTCAGAGTGTGACTGTACTGGAGAAAGGCGTCATGCTCAGAAGAGAGAGAATTAGTCTCTGAGGACACAGCACATCTGTAGGAAATTACAAACTTGAGGTCATGTGTGTATTTGAGAGTGAGAAACTCAGTGTGGAAGAGACTCCAACATCAGGACTGATGTGTGTGTGTGTGTGTGTGTGTGTGTGTGTGTGTGTGTGTGCCCATGATGGTGAGCATGTAAGCGAATGAAAAGGATGAATATGTGTCAACACCATGTGTGTGACTAAGTGTGGTGTGAACTAACAGAGAAGGACAATAAATGAAATAAATGACAGCAGAGGGAAAATACGGATGAATCTGAGATGCTTTCCAGCGAGAAGGGATTTGTATATAGATGACTTCACTCTGGGGTAACCGCCTCGCATGACAATCCAATGCCACCAATGAGAAAATCACTCTTGCTCCAAGAAAATAAGTCTGGGTTGTAAAGTGCAGTGAAATTGGCTGACAAGAGGGTTAAACAAATCCTGACACTTTAATGAAGACCAAATTTAAGTAGCATGGGCAGAGAAAAACATATTAAGGAAAAAAACAAGCCTTCTACAAGCATTGTATTCTTCAACTACTTTGCTCAGAGTTCTACTTAATTATAACACATATATAGTATTTTATATTTATACACATATAATATATCATTAATTAGCCACTTATTTTATCTGTGTGTCTTCCAGGCAGACTAGGGTCCTTATGTTGAGCATTATTTTTAATGTTGGTTGTCAACTTGGCAAGCTCGATGCAACAGCCTTCTGGTCATGCCTATGAGGGAGTTTAAGAATGGTTTGTCTGAGGTGAGAAAATATACCTCAAATGTTGTGGCCCCAATTCCAGATGGAATAAAAGGGAGGCAGTGAGCTGAGCACCAGTGTTCACCTCTGTCTGCTTCTTGAGTGCAAGTGCAGTGTGACGAGGATACGCCACTGTCCTGCCTTCACTACATCCCACTATGTCAGACCATGCCTGCTCCCTGTTGTGCGTCTCAGATGCTTTTTCATAGTAATGATAAAGCCATGGTTAATATAGCTTCTAGTCACTATGTTTGTTGGTGGAGTGAATATAATAAGAATAAGTCCAATAGGTTATTGTAGATAGAAAAATCACAAGTCCTGCCTCTAATCTGAAATAAAATACAGGCAATATCTATTGTTGCAACAATGAGAGATGCAATTCACTTGCAATTCTCTACAACTATTTTTAATGTGTCCTTGCAAAGACAAGTACTAGAATGTTCTCAGGGTCACCAGATCCTAGGTTGTAAGGAAAGATAGTTTGTTCTTGGGATTTGAATACTAGCACTTGTGGGAAAAACTGACACCCAGTTGGAGCACACACTGACACAAGCCAAGCAAGCTATCTGCTTCCAGGCTGAACCCAATCTAGGTAGCCTGAGCCTACTTCCAGAAATAAGAGACATGAAGATGACCACCATTTAATTGAACTGTTCTTCAAAGCAGATTGGACATAGTCTGTCCATAGGGAAATTTGTAACATAAAAATCATGTTTGAAGATAAGCTCTGGGAACAGGCTGGGAAGAACATCTTTAAAGAACTCCAAAAGTCTGTGACTACAGGTTCCAGCCTGCCCACCACGGTGCTGGACAATGTCTTCCATCATGACATAATTATCAAAGGCACCTGGCTTTATAATATAAAACAAATCCTAGTGCCAAGACCCTCAGCTTATTTTTACAAAAGAGGAACTTGTAGACTGGAGCAGAGAATCAACAAGTTGTACTTACTCAGTGGGAACTTAATTTGTATCTCCTGG
Organism: Acomys russatus; assembly: GCF_903995435.1. Lineage (NCBI taxonomy): Eukaryota > Metazoa > Chordata > Mammalia > Rodentia > Muridae > Acomys > Acomys russatus. Next base: position 70,009,832 of record NC_067142.1, on the reverse strand, counting down.
GTGTGGGAAGTGCCTCTCACTCCAAAGAGGAGCAAGCTTTCCCTACCTTTTGCAGAAACAGCATCAACAGCCGTTAGCTCCTCACCATTTAAATCTCCAGCTAGCCCAGCAAAGACTGAATGCAATAACCTCAAGGACACTACTTAGTGAGTTTTTTTCCCATTCATAAAAGAAACAATTTGTCTGTGAGGATTCTTATTGGACCACCATATTGACCTCTTCTCGTGTAAACCCCAAATCTTACTGCTGTGGTCACTGTGCAGGCGGTGCGTTTCCACCTGTGCATATTCTGGGCAAATTGCAGCAGGGACTCTGCTGGTGTCTGGCATGGGAAGCCAGGCTGTGTATGCCAGCTTCAAGATCATCATGCGTGTCCTGGAATTGGATGCATGTGGGTCAGGATATTAGACACATGTGGCCGTGTAAGAAACTAACTTGTATATTAAAAAAAAAAAAAAAAAAGCCTTACATTTCATGTTATCATTTTAACTCGAAGACAACACAAAGTTCAAATTCCAAATTCTGGAGTTAGATAAAAAGCCCACCAAGCCTGGACAATGGCCTAGGCCTTCACTGACCAAAAAGCTACTGGACCATTTTATGAATACACAAATGTTAATGAAAGTATTTTTATTACGTGATGTTTGTTAGAGGGCAAGTTTATTGTGCAATGGGAAGTTTTCCTTCTTTTTTCTTTTAATTGTATTTATTAATGAAATCGCTTTACAGCCTGATCTCAGGCCCCTCTATCTTCTCCTCCCAGTTCCACACCTACATCCCCTCCCCCATTCTTCCCTCTCCTTTTTCTCAGAGAGGGGGAGGCCCCAAGGGGTATCAACTCACCCAGACACCTCAAGTCACAACAGGACTAAGCTTTATCCTCTCCCACTGGGCCCTGACAGTAGGCAACAGAATCAGAGACTACCCCCACTCCTATTGTTAGGGGAGCCACATGTTAACCACACTGCTCCATATGCGTAGGGTGTCAAGGTCAGTCTGTGCATGCGCTTTGGTTGGTGGTTCAGACTCTGTGACCCTCCTCCCGTGGGCCCAGGTTAGTTGATTCTGTAGGTCTTATGGTATCCTTGACGTCTCCAGTGCCCTCTATCCTTTCTCCCAGTCGTCCACACTTTGGCTGTGGGTCTTAGCATCTGTTTCCATCAGCTGCTGGATGAAGCCTCGCAGAGGACAGCTATGCTAGTCTCCTGCCTGCAAGCATAACAGAGTATCATTAATAGTTCCAGGGGTTGGCTCTCTCCTAAGGGGTGGCTCTCAAGTTGGGCCAGTCAGTGGTTTCCCATTCCCTTAACTCTGCTCCATTTTTACTCCTATACTTCTTGTAGGCAAGACAAATTTTGGGTGAAAGGTTTTATGGGTGGTATACCCTTCCCACCACTGGAAGTCCCAGATGGCTACAGGAAGTGGCCCCTTCAGGTTTCTTAAGGCCTGCTGCTAGAAGTCTAAGTGAGAGCCACACCCATAGACTCTGGGGAACCTCCCCTGTCCCAGAGATGCCCTTCCAGCATTTTCCAGTCTCTCTCCTGTTACCTTCCCCACCTCCTCTTCAACCCAGTTCCCTCTCTCTGTCTCCTTCAGATGTCTGTTTTATTTCCTACTCTGAGTGAGATTCAAGCATCCTCCCAAGGATACTCCTTCGCTTCTTTGGCTCAGTGGATTGTAATACGGGTTTCCTATGCTTTATGGCTAATATCCACTTATAAGTGAGTACAAACCGTGCTTGTCTTTCTGGTTCTGGGTCACCTCACTCAGGATGATATTTTTCGGTCCCATCCATTTGCCTGTAAATTACATGATTTTTTTTTGCTTTTAATAGCTGACTAGTATTCCATTATGTAAATTTACCACAGTTTCTTTATCCATTCTTTGGTTGAGGGACATCTAGGTTGTTTCCAGTTCCTGGCTGTTATAAATAAAGATGCTATGAACATAGTTGAGCAAGTGTCCTGGTGGTATGGTGGAGCATCTTTTGGGTATATGACCAATAGTAGGGCTGGGTCTTGAGGTAGAGCTATTCTCGATTTTCTGAGAAACCTCCAGATTGATTTCCACAATGGATGTACAAGACTGCACTTCCACCAGCAATGAAGAAGTGTACCCCTTACTCTGCATCCTCGCCAGCTAGTGCTGGCACTTGAATTTTTTATCTTAGCCATTCTGACTGGTTTAAGATGAAACTCAGAATCATTTTTATTTGAATTTCCCTGATGACTAAGCATGTTGAATATTTCTTTAAGTGCCAGAGATTCCTCTGTTGAGAATTCTCTGTTTAGCTCTATACCTCACTTTTTAATTGGGTTATTTGGTTTGATGGAGTCTAATTTCTTGAGTTCTTTATATATTTTTCATATTAGCGCTCTTTCAGATGTACAGTTGGTGAAGATCTTTTCCCAATCTGTAGACTGTTGTTTTGTTCTATTGACAGTGTCCTTTGCCTTGAGTCCCAATTATTAATTGTTGATCTTAGTGCCTGAGATATTAGTGTTCTGTTCAGGAACTGGCTGAGTCTAGGACTTCTAGACCAATTTAGGAAGCACAACAAGTTATATCATCTTTATCTCTCCACTCTCTATTTCTCTCCTTCTCTCTCTCTCTCTCTCTCTCTCTCTCTCTCTCTCTCTCTCTCTCTCTCTCTTTTGCTCCCTCACTCTCTTACTCTTTCCAATATTAAGACAAACGATGTACTAATTTATGTCTCCCCTCCACCTCTGTATGTGGTGCCACACACCTTTAATCACAGCACTCAGGAAACAGAAACAATCAGATATCTGTAATTAGAGGCCAGCTTGGTCAGCATAGTAAGCACTAAGCTATCTAGGACTACATAGAAACATTTTGCCTCAAAAATATTTTTTAGAAATCACAAAATGCTGGTGAAAGTGTTTTGGTGATACAAGCACATGTGCTACTAACATACTTCAGGCATGTGCACGTGCTTGTACACACATGCTATTCCCTTTCTGAGAAAAGTGATGCAGAGAACATAAAGAGCAAATGTGATTTTAAGAAAATTACAATCCTTAGAAATTAAAATGCAGAATGTTAAAAAAGTTACTCTTAAACATGTAGAAATATTGATGGTACATGTATAATTTAAAACATTTATTAGATGGTTGGAAACAACAAACCCCTAAATATGCAGTTGAGATAGGTGAGATTTCACCTTTGAAAAAGTAGTTTCATAAGGGCCATGCACATCTGTTTAAGAATTTTAACATTTATTTCCAAAAGTAATTTCCAGAATCCTTTAAGAATCATGCTGTCTTTCATGTTTGTGATTCAAGTATATCCACATGGCTCTAATACCTCAGGCAAAATATGAGCTAAACCACACTGGCAAATCCACAAGGCCATGAGTTTGGGAGCAATTGACTCACTTTGGTGGTGAAGATAAAATTAGAGAAACAGACTTTGGGCAGAGAGATAGCAAGGCAATGACAGCTAGTCAATAAATAACTTTAAAAAATCTACATATGGATAAGAATGGAATGTACTTGGGTTTTTCTTAATGTGATTTATCTAGAAGGTGTGCCATCAAATGCTTTTTAATCCAAGTTCATGGAGATGTTGACAATGTGTTGTCTCAGATCTGCACAAAAGAAAAATGTCTGGGTTCACCTTAACTCATTGCATGTTTCCCTTTTAAAATAAAACAAATTTAAAGTCCACACACATTTTGTAGTAGGGACACATCAAAGCAATTGCTGATTCATCTGACTCATTGACCCATTCTTTTAGCAATCACCGAGTGCTCATGACATGCCAGACATCATGATGGATGGACAGAGAAATGAACAAAAATGAAATATGGCACTTGCTCTCAAAAGTTGGTCCTAGCCAGATAGGGGGGGGGGAAAGCACTTCAATATAACACAGTTACAACAATATCAAAATACATTGGATAAAAATACAGTGATGCCAGACTTAGTGCGAGCCTGTTGACACATTATTCTTACCTCTTATCCTATGAGTTGATTTTCATTCTGACTTTACCAGTGTGGAAACTGAGTCTTGGAGAAGTTAAGCATCTTGTTAAAATTCACATATTTTAAATTCTAGCCCTCGGCTTTGAGTTTATGGTTTTAGCATGGAGTCAAAGGAAGGACAAAACACAGGGGTGCTTTGTAGGCCTGGTTAGCCTTAAACTAGATACTGAAAAGAAGGGAAAGTTTGTTTGTGAAATCAAAGGAGGCTGAGCTGGGGTGGATGGTGTGGACATCCTTCCCAGCATCCACATGGGGTGCCATTTGTATATAACCACTTTGGGCCTTCAAAATAATCTTCTATATTGATATCTATGGTAGAAGCTAATTTTTATTTTTAAAAAATATCTACTTATGTGTATGAATGTTTTTCCTACTTGTCTTCAGATACACCATGTGCATGTCTAGTGGCCATGAAGGTCAGAAGAAAGCACTGGGTCCCCTGGAATTGGACTCTTGAATAATCATGAACTACCATGTGAATATTAGGCACTGAACCCAGGTTCTCTGAAAAAACAAGTGTTCTTAACTTCTGAGCCATCTATCCAACTGCTTAAAATATCTAGCAAAGGGAAATCCACCCACAGTCCCTTCCAGGCTTCCATACCTAGAAAGTAAAGGAAAATAAAAAGAAGAAATCCAGAAGAAAAATTAAAACTGCCAATTGTTAGTCATCCCTCCATTAGGACATTTCATTTCAGCGCCTGTTGATTTCAGAAAACTTTACCAAATTTGTTTCTTTTGTGGCTCCATTGCTAGGGGACTCCAACACAGTCATTTAATGTTTCTGAATATCAATGAATATAATACAAAAATTTGCAATAAGATCCACCTTGCCATGCTTATGCTTGAAAAATAAATGTGTAGTGCCTTGAATGAAATTGTTTATATGTATTAGGTGTGGTCATGTTCGTAGCAGTGGAAAACAGCATACAGTGAGCTCATAGACCTACCCAGGCTCTGCTGGGTCCTATGGATAAGCTAGGAAAAGCCAAAATCAGGCTAGACTCACTTCTTATCTGGAAACTCTGAGAACAATCTGTTTCTGAGCTTACTGTGGTTTTGGCAGAATTTGAGTCCTTGTCGGTGTCATGCTAATGTTCTTTGTGTTCTTGTTGGCTGTCAGCTGGCTCTTTGCTGTCTTTCATTCCTCTACGTTGCCCACATTCCTTCCCCAGTGGTTTTCGCCTTCTTCAGTGTCATGGAGTTCAGCAATGCTGGTCTGTAACCCCGTTGCTAAGAAAGGCATGAGGAGAGGTGGATCTCTGGACTTGACGGCCTGCCATTCTGTCTCAAGCATCAAGCTGCAAGTTCAGTGAGAGATCCTGTCTCAGAAGAGTAAGATGGAGTGATGAAATAGGACAAACTCAGTATGCCTAGGCTCACAAAAAACAAATACACACACACACATGTTTGAAAAAATTTTAAAGTTTTTTCATGCATTTTCCTCTCATTCCCTCTGTGCATCTGTGTGTCTATACATGATGGTGTGACACATCTTCTGTTTCTAAGGAGTTTCTTATGACCATATTTTACAAATCTTTATGTTTTACCACAGCTCATGAAAAAAAAAAAAACTCCCAGACCAACTTAAGATGAACTGGTTCCTTTATATGCAGTAAGTCTTTAAAAAAATGGTTTGTAGAAGTGCTGGGGGGGGGGTGGTATGTGTAAGAATCAGGCCTGGCTTTCTGGATAGAGGTACAGACACTCTTTTTAGACTCTGGGGAGGAGTGGGTTAAGTAAGGCGCTTGCCTCCAGTTTCTGGCCATAGGTCTGGTCCTGCAAGGCTGTCTTCTCTCTTCATTGTTTGCTTCTCCCCAGAACCTGAAAGCTAGACTGCAGGCCTGCTGCACAGTGACACCTCTTTCCTTTTAACAGATCTCAAGAGTTTTGTCACCAGATACCACAAGGTGAAATATAAGTTTACATAGCAATTAGGTAGATGACATAAGCATACAGTTATCTACAGGTAGGAAGAAAACTTCTCAACAATTTGCTCTTGTTACCTGTCCTTGATACTTGGCCCTGGCTTTCTTTTCTTTTGCCTTATTTTGTTTAGTTTCATTAACTTAGATCAAGGTTGCCATAAGCCACTAAATTGATGTCATGCCTCACTAATGGATTAGGATGTGAAAGGAGAAACTATCTCTCCTGATCTATGGAATGAGACTTAAAGGACATGAGTGGTTTTCTCTCTAAACCAAAGAACAAGTAGACACTCCTAGTGTGAAATGTATAAAGTTCTCAGAGTTTGACGCTTGGCTGTAAATGACCGTTTTAGACTTCTGTGATGGTTCATCTCCATTGTCAACTTGGCAAGGTTTAGAATCTCCGAGAAGAGGCATCTCTGGGCATATGTGTGAGGGTATTTCCACAGTTGTTTAACGAAGGAGGGGAGAGCAACTCTGATTTATTCAGGGAAAAAAGAAGACATTAGCTGAGCACCAGCAATCATCACTCTTTTCTTCCTGCTTGCAAATGACACAATGGGACCAACCAGAGAGGACTGCGGTCTCTAAACCACAAATGAAATCAACCATCCTTCCTAAAGTTGTTCTTGTCAGCTATTTTATCACAACAATGAGAAAAGCAATGCAGGCATCCTTATCTACCACCTTTCCCTCTCTTATAGAATTTAGCTCCCCATATAGGGAAAGAGTTGTTCAAATAATAACTGGCAGCTGGATTTTTTTCATTTTGAGGCATGTAGGGATTTGGGGGATGGAAGCCTGGCAGGTCTAAGGAATGATGAGGGAAAACATTCAAAACACATTGAATGCTCTTTGTCATGTGGATATATGCTCATTCATTATATTATTCCCTGTTTTTTTAAAGAGGGGTTCAAGAAAGGTTTTCACTATGTAGCCCAGGCTGCCCTTAAACCTGTAGTCATCGTCCAGCCTCACCTTCTTGAGTACCAGTACTGCAGCACAGAGTGCTTTATTCTTTTCATATGCTAGAATTTTTCATAATAAATGAAATATATAGAGAATTCTACAACAGAAACAAGCTACCCAGGGAGACATGTAAAAAGGAAATCTTATTTGCAGTGATTCTAGGTTGAACACTTAAGACCCAAACTCCAGTTTCATTTTGTTTTTAATGGAAGCTAAATGCTTATTTCTCAGCTGAAATCCCTATAGTCTTTTCATCTTCCTCCAAAATGTGTAATATTGATAACAGCTAGGAATTTGCCAAGGATGCATCATGTTCTACATACCATAAAACTAACGTCACCTACATTTAAAAAATTTATCCTCACAACCACCTTAGACAGTTGTTCAAAGCAGGAATGCTCCATAGACTGTTCAGCCAAACTGTGTAAAGTGATACATCCAAGAAAACAGAGATCAAATCCCAGTCTTCTGGCTTTACTTCTGGGATCCGTTGGATCATAGAGTACTAAGGAAAGAGGTGACTTCCTGCTTGACTCACCTAGCTCTGGGGCCAATGAGCTGCTAATATGAGTTTGTTTTGTCTTCATTTCACCCTATATTTAAGAAGCAGGAAAAAGATGGCTGTGTATCAGCTCCTGGAGGCTTGAGGATGGAGAGTCCAACATGTAGATCACCTGGGGTGGGGGTGGGGTGGGGAATATCTCACAAATCTGTGAGGTAAAGGTCCTAATCATCCTCAGATGTCAGACACGTGTGTACAGGCTCCAACATAGTAGCCACAGGGCTGCATAGTTCCAGACCAAGCTTTTAAAAGTTAGTGGAACATGATGTGAACAGTAGCATGCTGTCCTTGTGGGTCAGCCCACTCTTTGGTGGTGTATTATTTTTCAATCTCTTCTGTAAAACTCCCTATGTCCCAGCCTTCTGCTAGTTCCTCCAGCATCAAAATGCCAGAATCTCTAAGAGATATTTGGAAGATGTAGAGAAAGAGTGGTTAAGACTCAGGGGGATGTTAACAGGAGCTGAGGAGTCGGTGGAGGGGGTCATTGAGCAGATAAGGGTACTGGGTACTGCGGTGGCATTTGTGATAAAACTTTGGCCATAGCTGTTTAGTAGGCTTCTAATTTTGTCTCCAGAAAACAAACTATTTTTGGATAAAAATGAAGAATGGAGTGTCTAGGTCTTCATTTGTAATCTCAATTTGCAAGATTTCTGTCCTAGTCCTTTGCTGGGACAAAACACCATTACTCAAAGGAAAGAATTCGGCTATTCTTCCACGCCACAGTTCATCATTGAAGGGGGCAAGGGAAGGAACCTAGAAGCAGAAACTGAAGCCGAGGCCATGAAGGAGTGCTGTTTACCACCTTGTCCTCCATGGCTTGCTCAGCTTGTTTTCTTATATAACTCAGGACCACATTCTCAGGAGTAGCTCTGCCTACACAGCACTGGGCTCTTCCATATCAACAACCAATCAATATGATGCCCCCAAAACATGCTCATAGGTCAACCTGATGGAGAAAACTTCTCATTTGAAGTTCCCTTCTGCCAGATGACTTCAGTTTGTATCAAGCCGATGGAGACCAACCACATACTCTCATCATGTGACTGCGTTGAAAGACTTGGTTTTTAAAGAAGAAGTTACAGGGACAGAATATATCTCAAGCACAAGGTCTTATTTCCAAAATCAGAGATAATTCATTTGTACTGATACAGTCCCCACACCAATTCCCAGGACTGCAAGGAGTAAAGGGCAAAAAAACTAATTCACCAGCTCCAGTGAAATTAGAATTCTTTACCTCTAATTTCTGTGTCTTTATCTCATTTGGGGAGATCAGGTTTTCCCTCCAAGCATTGAATGTTATTATTTAATATGGACTTGGCTACTGTTCTATGCATATGTGTGTCTCAGAGTTTCACATGTTAGAGATTTGAGCCTCAGTATAGGAATGTTGAAAGGAGTCTTTAAAAGAGAATCTGAGTAAGAAAGTTGGGTGGATTCACCCCAAGAGAAGGACTGAAGAAGTTCTTTTGGGTCCTTCTCCCAAGTCAGGGTCTACTTCCCAAACTTTTGTTTTCTGTCTGTAAATAAGCCATGCTTCTGGAAATTTCACCTTCTCTGACCCAGTGCTAAGTAAACTTCTTTTCTTCCTAAGTCACCTGGTCATGGATATTTTTACTGTAGAAATAAGAATTGAACTGTTACGATGACCCCCTCCCCCGTATATTGCCTCCTTTGTTCTTAGCTCCTCCCTTGGCTTCATCTGAAACCTTAAATACTTTTAGACTGGCACTCAATCTCCAAGCTCAGATGTTTTTGTTTCTGTTTTGTTTTTGATGCCTTCTCTATAACACGCAGTCACTGAAGACCTAACTAATGTAAACATAGCATGCACCTTTCCCTAGTACAACCTAACCTCACCATTCCTGCTACTACTTACATCTCATTGTGCCTAGGATGGTCATCCATGTCCACTATGTGCACTCTACATGCATAGGGCCTTAAGATAATTCTATTTCTTTTATCCAAAGCATGGTAGATGTCTTTTATTCTCCCCCGCCTCTCCCCGCCCCCAATTCCATCCTTTTGACACAACTTAGGATTTTAATAACTTTTTCTGATGTAATAATGTGTTATTCTTCTTTTAGAATTTCTTTTTTCATTCACTGAACAAGTGTTAATGACATACATGCCATATGTAAAACAGTAGAAAACCAAAAATGGAACATATAAGGTCATGGCTTAAAATAGTTCCCATTGCAGCATGGCAAACAGATGATGCATCTTTGTGAAACACCCGCGCTTAAGAGAATACTTTTCTACAATATGAAGTCAAGTGTAAGCAAGAAGCCATGGGACACACTACAGAGAAGTCACTAACTCAAAACTGGATGACAGAAAAGGACTAACAGAGGAAACACTGTGAATGGCCTGCTATAGAAAGCATTTTGGGCAGAGGAAAAATTGGAAGAGGTTATTCTTAGGCTGGGAGAAGAAGATGAGGAGTGGGTAGAGGCTATGTGCATATCTCACTGAAAGCAGGTCACATTGTCTGGAAGTGCTAGGGAACAGATGCGTATGTGTGGTCAGGGTGTGAGGAAAAGACAGAAAAATAAGGTAGGCCGTACTGAGAAGAGTCCTGACTGGATACCTCATCTGTAGGCAATGACATATTCTTTTGGTATTTTAAGTCATAGCCACACTAGCATTTTTTTCAAAAGACATGTCAGAAAATGATTCCTTGCAGAGGCCAAAGCAATAGTTTTATTCCTAGTATTCCACCAATTTTGAATGGTGTCATGGACACCAACAGTTAAGTATAACCAAACTGTGTGTGTGACTGTGAGCATTGTTTTCTAATTAAGGAATCGAAGCTTGACACTGTCCAATAAAAATAAAATGTGAGCCACATATGTCGTCCTTAACTTTCTTGTCATCACTTAAAAAGTGAAAGGAAGAATAGGGAGGGAGGGTGTGGGGGCTGGAGATGGCTCAGTGTCTAAGTGTGCTTCCTATGCACGAATGAGGATGTGAGTTCCATTCCAGACCCCACATAAAAGGCCAGGGCTCATCACAAGTGTACTTGTAACCTCTGTGCTGGGGACAGGGGAATCGCTAAGACTTGCTGGCTACCGGTCCAGCTCCAGGTTCAGTGAGAGACCTTGTTTCAAGGGAGTAAAAGTGAGAATGAGAGCCAACTACCAACACCCTCATCTGGCCTATACGCCCCCACTCCTAACCCCCTCCAAGGAGGGAGAGAGAGAAAGACAGAGAGAAACAGAGACAGAGAGACAGAGAGAGAGACAGAGACAGAGACACAGAGACAGAGACAGAGAGAGACAGAGACAGAAAGACAGTGAGAGATTAAAATGACACAGGTAAAATTAATATTAATAAAATTTCAATGATTTGTTTTGTTCCATTTTCAAGGCATTATCATTTTAACACCATGTAATAATTAGTAATAAGGGCCAACATTATGGCTCAGCAGGTAAGGACACTTGCTGCCCAGGCTGACAATCTGAGTTTGACTATAGGAAGGAAGGAACTGACTTCTAAAAGTTTTTTCTGAACTCTATGTGAACACACAGACAGACACACACACTAAATACAAAATAAAAGCATTTAAATTAATAATTACTTGTTTTATACTTTTTTTTCTATTGAAGCCAATTGAGCATGTTATACTGACAGCGTATTTCAATTTGAGTTCTGAGACTATGTGGTTTGCCAAAGGATTAAAAGCTACTAGTCCAGTGTGGTAGTGTGTGCCTGCTCTCCCTATGCTTTGGAAAGCCTGAGGCAGGGGAGTCACACATTCACAGGTAATTGAGGTTGTGTTGCAAATTCCAAGTCAACCTCTGCTGCAGGGCAAGACCCTGTGTCAAGAATAGAGCAAAACAAAAGGAAATTAAGAACAATGGAGTTAGTTAATGAAGTAGCTGAAGGAAATAATATTAAAAGTGGGGAAAGAGGTCTGAGTTCCAGTGATGGTTTGTTGAGCTCTTTTGACAGAGATCAAAAGATTTAACTTAATCCATAGCAACTGGCCCACCCAAAGCCCCAAGTGACTCAAGAGCATCTAAACAGGAGTTGGTCATCTGCTGTGGTGGAAGACTAATTGGAGTGGGGGAGGGTAATACTACTTGAAGATTTCCAGTTCAGGTAAGTGAGCTGCTGAAGCTACCAGTTCCCTTCCCTAACATGCACTTATCATCTTCCTTAGAATTGTCATCTAAGCACCTACTGATGCTGTTGCTCACACCCTTCATCTGTGATCCTCACGATTGTTCTCCCTACCTCACTCTGCTGGTTAACTCCTGCTCCCTCTGAGCCTTCATAGAAAGACAGAGGAAGCTAAGGGAAGGAGAAAGAGCTAGTTCCTCACTGAGTAGCAACATCCTGTTTTCTCCCAGCTCAGATCGCTCCTGTCCCCCTTACATCAGACAGGTTGAAACTTGTGATCTTTGGGTTAGGTAGAATCTATGTCCCTACCAAGAATGAAGAAATTAAAAATATGCTCAGTTCTTGGGATTAAGGAATCTAAGTCTTATAGGGTGCTTTAAAGCTGGATAGAAAGGTGAGGAGGATCATGGGAACTAAGGAAGGAAAAAGAGCTTCTCACAGCAGAGTTTGCTTGGAGATTCTGAGAATTAAGAACTGCAGGACAGCAGTTAGAGAGATGACTTGGAGGTTCAGAGCACTTGCTGTTCTTCCAGAGGACTTGGGTTTGATTCCCAGCATGCACATGGCAGCTCCCAGCTGTCTATGATTCTAATTCCAAGAGATCTAACACCCTCCTCTGGCTTCTGCAGACACAGGCACATGCATGGTGCATAGACATGCATGTCAATGAAACACCCATACATATAACATAATAAGATAATACAAGAATTCCAGGATAATTAACAGCATTTCTGTCAATGTGAACATATACAGGGATGACATTTCTTTTACATATAGACAGTTTATGTTATAAACAGCAGTAAGGGGCTGGAGAGATGGTTCAGTGGTTAAGAGCACTGGCTGCTCTTCCAAAGGTCCTGAGTTCAATTCCCAGCAGCCACATGGCGGCTCACAACCATCTATAATGAGATCTGGTGCCCTCTTCTGGTGTGTGGGCCTACATACAGACATAACACTGTCTATGTAATAAATAAATAAATCTTTAAAAAACAAACAAACAAACAAACAAACAAACAAACAAAAAACAGCAGTAAGCCAGGATTAAGGCCTGAACGTACAGGGCCTTGTGCAGGACTCATTCATTTGCTCTGGTTTTGCTTTAAGAATCTCAGAAAGAGTCAAATAGTATATACTCACTTCTGGACACTAGCCCAAGGGGCATGTCCCATGAAAGTCTTCACTTACCAAGAAAGTGGGACAGAGGGAAGGACATCCTATTTGGACTCTAGGTGAGAGAAGCATGGGAGAATGGGGAAATAGAAGGATCCAGAGGGTCCTAGAAACCTACAAGTAGATCATTATGATGGGCGGATCTGGGTCCAGGGGTCCTGCTCAAACTATGGCACCAGCCAAGGACAATATGTGCAGTAAACTTCGAACCCCTACCCAGATCTAACCAATGGACAGGACATTCTTCACAGTTGAGTGGACAGTGGGGATTGACTTTCACACGAACTCTGGTGCCCCATATTTGACCACATCCCCTGGATGGGGAAGCCTGGTGGCACTCAGAGGAAGGATAGCAGGCTACCAAGAAGAGACTTGATACCCTATGAGCATATACAGGGAGAGGAGGTCCCCCTCAGTCACAGTCATAGGGGAGGGGAGTAAAGGGAAAATGGGAGGGAGGGAGGAATGGGAGGATACAAGGGATGGGATAACAATTTAGATGCAATATGAATAAATTAATGTGGCCCACCCTCCTGCATTCCTGTGACCTACAGATTCACTGTATGAAGTGTCACCCCCCCTCCCCGTGCCTCAGGAAGCAGATGTTCTCATTTGGATTCCTTAGCAACTCTTGAAGAGGATAAACCCCCAATCCTACCAATGCGCGAAGCACAAAGACAGTGACCCGCCACTCCCTCCTAAAGAACCCCACCCCTACGTCCTTTCCCCTCTTCCTGACAGTATTCATGCTCTTAATCATCATTGGGTTTGTTTGTAATTTATAATGAACAAGTGTACATGTGGGGGTGGTCGGGTTTTGCCCACATCTGGGCACCGCATGCATGCCTGGTGTCTTTTGAAGCCATTGGTCCACTGGAGCTGGCGTTTCGGACAGTTATGAGGCATCACGTAGGTGCTAGGAACTGGACCCGGGTCCTTTGAAAAAGCAGCCAGTACTTTTAACCTATGAGGTATGTCTCCAGCCTCCTCATCCTGTGAATCTCTAGGAAAGTCTCTTTTAATGAACTATAACTGTGATTCCCAGTTGCTTGTCCTAAAACTCTTTAGTGAAGCCATGAATCTGGAGTTGGGTTGGGTGGGAGGTCCTAAAAGAACTCTTCAGGATGCTGTGGGCGTCATATGGAGCTGTGTCTCCCACTCTGCCACCACCGGCGTCTAATTCCAGGTGGCGTTGGCACTCAGTAGCACTTGCTATTGAATGTCCCAGTTTCCAACTGAGGGACGCTGTTCCCTTCCTCTTCTCCCTGTTCCTATGTCACACGGGTGGCCCTAGTGAACCTACCTTGCCCACCTTTCCCACACTACACCGATGTCACATTATGTAGACATGAAGATGCAGGGCACATGGCTTGCTTTCCTGAATACACCGAGGACTGAACACAGGTCTCCTCTATCCTCAAGCATTTAGCTCTAGTAGCAACCTGGGGTATCTACACAGGACCAGATTTTACTGACTCTGAACAAGTCCTTGTTTCATGGCCTCCCTCAGTTCAGCCTGTTTCTTTCCATCTCTGAGAACCTTTTCCACTTTTAATAGGAAAGCAAATGGCCTTACATTTTTGTCATACATTTTCCCAACTATCTTGCTTGTGGCTGGTGTTGCTGCAAGCCACTCAGGGAATCTGGGGGACAACCCAGCTCTATGCCAGTTGTCCCTACAAGATAATTAACAGTGACTCCTTTCAAAATTAAAAGCATCTTGGCTTGGGAAATGAATGCTTTCCGAACTCAAAGGCTGAACAATGAATCTTTTCAACAACTTTGAGCCTTCCTCATGCCACTGTCAGGGCTCCGCCCTACAGCTCATGTAAAATGAATGTGAAAATGTGATCCCCTTGAGGCTGGGGTACATAGCTCAGTGGAGGAGCATTGCCTAGCATGTTTCAGGCGCTGAGGTTAACACTTAGCAGAAGGGGTGGAGTGAGAGATTGGCAACACTAAATCTACAGATCATTCCCTTTTCCTTGGGAGAAGCTTCTTATTAAAATTAACAAGTGACCACACGTCTTAGCCAATACCTTACCCTAATAGCGGAATGGTAAAGCAGTCAAAGCTGTTTGCTAACACCAATACTACTGTGAAAATCTCCCTAGGTAGTAGGAAGGGAATCAAGATTTTACCAGTTAAAGATGGATTAAAGCAGGAAAATAAGTAGATGCGTGATATGAATCCTATGCATACATGTATATATATATATATATATATATATATATATATATATATGTATATATGTATATAAAATAGGAGCTCTGTGTTGTTTTAAATAGCAGCAGTTCTTCCAGTAGGGCAATGCACTGAGGTGGATTTGAGGTAAAATATTCTTTATTAATAGTAGTCACTCACAAAAAGACAAGCAGGAGATACAATAGGAACAGCAGAAGAAAATCCTTACTTATATAGTCTTTCTGAGTGTAGCAGATTAGATAAGATATAAAGTCACAATTAAGGGAGATAAACTTATTGTTTCTCTCAATCTTGGGGTTATTACATATTAGGAACTGTCAGTTGTGGGAAGATGTAGTGTATCTCTGACCACATCTGCAGGTAGAGCGTCTGTGATTTAGCATGTATGTACAATTTAGACATAATAATCTACAATGCAAGTCAGTATGTCTGCAAAATCTGATAGTAATCAATAGAGAAACATTCACTGTCCCTCTATACAATATTACAAACATACTTTACTTAAATTACATTAGATTTGTTCATTATTACTTCCAACTTACTTTGCAGTAGTAATTTACTTTTATTGGCAAAGTATTAAATTTCACAAGTTAAATAATAAGTCGAAGAAAAAGAAGCAGAACTCCACCTTATCCTTCAATGGAAAAAGAGTCTTAAATTGTAAAACAATGAAAGCAATATAGTAACCAATTCATCTAGTTACCACATGCACTTTAAAACCCAACTGCTGTATTTGCAGGCTGACCCATGTAAACTTATAGGCAAGCGAAGTATTGGAAAATATTCACAGTAAAGTTAGCAAAGAGGTAACAATGTTCCCATGCACAGAGCTACTGAACGGCTTCAGCTGAAATGCAGGATGGTGAGTGGCTGCATCACTCTGCCCCCTGGAAGGGGCTCTTTCCAGAGACCTCCACTCAGGGACAGCCAAGTGTCCCCAAGACTTTACCCACAGAGCAGAATTTCAAGACAAGCCCCCGAAACACAGAACAGGAGGTTATGAAAATGCGCCTTAAAGTAGATCTTAAGTAGTGGGGTGAGTAGGAAGAGAGACACTCAGGGGAAGAATAAGATGTCCACAGACGGTTGTGAGCCTCTCAGAGAAGACTTGTTGCCCACTGTGTTTATGACAGTCATATCCATGACTTTTGGTGAGTTCTGAAGTTGCTATCTGAATGAGCTTACAGGCTGGATCCTGAGGTGCACAGAATAGGATTATAAATTATAGCGTAGAATTCCAGGTCACAAGAGTGACAAGCAAATTAGGATGCTTTCAGGGTAAATGAAGGTTGAGATTTAAAGAGAAAAATCGTGTAGGAGAGAGGCCATACTGAAGGTTATGTACACTCAAGTCTTATTAGTGGTTTATTGGTATTTTAGTATTCTTGCTTGAAAATATTTTGCTTGTGCATGTGTATATTTTATGCATGCATGGGCACAGGCATATTTGATTGTGTCAAGGTGCACATTGGTGTGTGAGTGTATATACATGTGTATTCATGTATGAATACACTCTAGGCCCTTACTTGAAAATATTTTGATACAAACCAAACATTATCTTCATGCTGACAACCTTCACAGCATGTCTTGGGATTCTGGGTTCACAGACAGTGAAAGGCTTCGACGAGACTCCGGAGCGAACGGTTCTTTTCCCTCCCTTTTCCTGTAGCATGTCCTTTCTTTCTCGACTATGTCACTAAGTCTTCAAAGTTAAAGACAAAGTAGCAAGCCCGAGTGGCTATTCCTTGGATAAGATACACCAACAATGCCAATGAAAACACTTCACACGGGCTATCTCATCCAGGGCTGGCTGCCCTTGGAGTGAGAATGCACATCTGACCTTCAATGTCTGTGTTTCGATCCTTTCAAGAGGGCAAGAGTGGGTAGTAGGAGGTGGCTATGAATAAATTCATTGATAAAAACCTAGCAATGGCTTTTTAGCACATGCACTCACACACACATGCTCATTGTCAAGTTATTCTCATTTTTTTTTTAAAGCCAGGGAAATAGGAAAAAACAAATAAACACACTCCAAATCCAATTTGGAGCAAGAAGTGTCGTTCGATGGATGCTAGTGTTATGAAGAAACGGGCAATCCCAGCATGCAGTGGCAGTGTGCAGAAATAATATTTCAGGGTGTGAAGAGTCTGGGAGGGCATTTGGTTCCACAGACAATCCTTAATATTATCATGGCTTTGAAAACCCATCCAAGCGCCAAGCGTGTGGGAGGCTGACTAATTGAAGCATAAAGGGTTATGGCAATTATTTGTTATCAAATTTTCATGTAACTAAGGTTTTATGAGGAATTTGCTCATGTGCTGTTTCTGTTTCTGACTCTTGTCCTATCTCAGCTGAAGGAATTTCCATCACTGAACGCCTCCAGGGTCACACGCTGAGGTACAGTTCCAAGAGGAAGTTTCTCTTACCTGGTAGTTAACATCATGGCAGGACGGCTACCCACCCTTCAGTGTGTACATTCTATCTTTACAGCACATATCCAGCTTTTTTTTTTTTTACGTGCATCTCAATTTTATTTTTTATTATCGAACATAAATATGATCAAGGTCAGAATACGGTCAAATTTACAACTTGGGCTCTTTCTAACAATTTCCATTTTTACTCATACCTCACCATTCTGTTTTAAAACACCCTTTTCTTTTTAGTAAAATAATTAAGATTAAAACCCATAAAATATTATTGCTGTTTACAAAACTTTTTGAGAAAAGACAAATAAAACCTTCTGCAGAAGTGAACTGGAGTCTGGAAAATATCTGAAATGTTTGTTTCTGGACCCAGAAAATTGCGAGTTGCCTTTGAGATTGCCAAAGGGGGTACTGAAGTGAGTTATGTAATTTATATGAATGCCTTGTGATTTTGCCCTGTACTAGGCTCTGTCTCTGAGCCTATTCAAGAGGCTGTCGATCACAAGTAAATAAATGAACAAATAAACAATGTTAAATTAAAGAAAATATTACTAAAAGGAACTAACTTCAAAATTTCACTGGGATATGAAATTCCATATTGGTTAAATGACTTATACTACTGACTGATACCAACATGACAAAGTAAGTATTATTTAAAAACTGAATATTGAAAACTCTAGAGCCACCAGTAGTAACTCGTCACCCAAAACCATCCAGAATGTACCATTGTTTTAATGATTTAGTTCTACTATTTCATAATGCAAATCTCTGGCAATAACTGAAGCATCTAACGAAAGGGGGCGGTTAAATATGTCCATAATTGGGGATGTTATGTAACCACTAAATGACTTATAAATTACCTCATTTGAACTTTATTAAAATATTTAGACATACTATGAAATGGACGACAATAAGTAAGTTGGATACACAGATAAAACTCAAGTACAAAAGGAACAAATACTAGAAAATAGTACTAAGGAAAAAACAACAGATTGTGACTTTTAAATTAAATTTAGACTCACAGTTTGAGTAAGAGTTTCAATCAAGTAAATACACAGGCAAAATAGAAACCTATCATTGCAGCACAAAAACAATGAAATGTCAGCCAACCCCAAGCAGCCATGTATTAGCCAATATCAGGCAGCCAACTGATCAGATGGTATCCAAACAAGGCAAGGACTTGGGGAGAACCAATCAGGCTATTCCTACCTTGTCTTTCATCATATTTGCAAACACTCCTGTTAAAGAGCTTCCCACACCTCTTCTGCCTCTGTTGAGATGTGTGTGTGTGTGTGTGTGTGTGTGTGTGTGTGTGTGTGTGTGTGTGTGTGTATGTGTGTGTGTGTTGTCGAAAGTTCTTTTAAATTTGACTATGATTCTTTCTTTTAAAGAAATGCTTTACAGGCACCTGGGCAGATGGTGCTGGAATGACAGCCAAGCAGAAGCAAGGGAACACTGTACCAAGCAGAGTTCTTCCATGGCCTCAGCTACAGGTCTTGCTTCCAGGTACCTGCCTTGAGTTCCTGCCTTAGGGTCCCAGGTTGGCCTCTAGATTACGTGTACACACCACATACAAACACACACACACACACACACACACAAAGAGGCTTTCATGAACTCACTCACTGAAAGTGCTTAGGGGTTACCAGACCAATAAGACATTAGGTCTTTCTCCACTCAGGGGCTAATAGGGAGGTATTGCTCACAATTTACTCATGAAGTAAACTTTGAATAGACATTGAGTTGCAAAGAGACAAAAAAATTTAAAACAGATTATGGTTTTTATTTTCTTGGATAACTAATGATTTAGAAACAAAAATACCACGCTGGGCATTTGACATGATTGTGGCAATGAAGATGCCCATGGAATTCAAAGTCATGCCCATTTATGGAGCATCTCCAGCTGTCCCATAGAATGTTTTTGAAACTGGATATATACACTGCCAACCAAACACAGCTCTCAGCGTGTGAAAGAAACTTATTACCATCTACTCGTGGTTGTCAGGCCTAAAGATAGAAGACTTCTAGTGCTCCCTTAAAATAAAACAGTCTCATGGTGTAACAGATTTAGAGGAAGGAAAACCTCATGACAAAGACCTGTTGCTGGTAGCTCTTTGCTACAACTACATCTTTTTTTTTTTTTTAAACGACTTTTGTTCTTTTTCTTTTTTTCCCGGGGAGCAGTCCAGGGTAAGACAGGGTTCCTCTGTGCAGCCTTGACTGTCCTGGACTAGCTTTATAGACGAGGCTGGTCTTGAACTCACAGACATCCACTGGAATCTGCCTCCCCGAGTGTTGGTATTCCAGGCATGTGCCACCACACTGAGCTGCCATCATGCTTGCCTTGTTCTTTGCACCTTGACCTTCTTCCCCTCACTCCTTCCTGTGGCTCTGCTCTGAACAAGTTGGCTAGTATGTGAACAGGTGCTAATATGTTTTCTATCACTTCTACATTGTCTAAGAAATATCCTATCGATGGCAAACAAGGTCCAGAAACAGTACGGGATTTGGAGCTGTTTGTGGTTTGAAGATAACGGTGTGGGATTTGTTATGAATAGGCTTGAGATGAGCCGAAGAGCTGTGGTGGTGATGGAAGTTATCAGATGGTCTGGATTGGTGTAAGTTTCTCCAAAACATGTTCTGTGGCATTTGAGTAGGAATGGCCTCCATCAGTCCACAGATTTAAGTGCTTGGTCAGCAGAGAGTGGCATTATTAGGAAATGTGGTCTTATTGGAGAAGGTGTGCCCTACTCAGAGGAAGTGTCCACTGTGGGTGGGCTTTGAGGTTTTAGATGCTCAGTCTATACCCAGAGTCTCTCTCCCTTTCTGCTGCCTGCTAATCCAGAGGTAGAACCCGGCTACTCTCCATCACCATGTGTGCCTACATGCCACCATAGAGTCCACCATGACAGTACCAGACTAAGCCAATGAAACTCTAAGCCATCCCCAACTAAATGTTTTTCTTTATAAGAGTTACCTTGGTCATGGTGTCTCTTTACAGCAATAGAAATCATAACTAAACCAAAGCCTTCATCGCTCGTTGCTGTGAATGTGAGCCTTTGGGGAAGATAAAGGCAAATTAAGATGAGGTCATTACAACGGACTTTATCATCAAAGCCGCTGAGACATACACTGAAGTGCAGAAGCCGTAACTAAGGAGCACTGCAGATTGACTGACACCATCTGAAGCCAGAAAGAGCCAAGGAAATGCTACTCTAAGATTTCAGAGAAAGTGTGTCCCTGCCAATGCTTCGGGTTTCAGACACAGCCTCTGGAACTCAGGGCAAATACAGTGAGCCACATGGCTTGTCGTATTCTGTTACAGAGGTGTGAGGAGACTCACACACAATGGAGAAAGAAAGGTGGGTGAGAAGTCCCGTTTGGATGGATTTAGTGCCTTCTGAAGGTCAGGAATCTCCTGAAGATCATGTCAGGTTTTTAGAATACCAACTGTTCTAAGATGAAATAATTTCAACTGCATGCCCATTTAAAAATGAGCTCATATGAGAAATCACTAAAACATGGAATCTCCATAAGAAAATATACATGGGATTCTGAAGGACCCTGCAATGTATGTAGAATATTCGTTCTGATTAAAAATGAGGCTGGACAGGATGACCTTTCAGGGTCACAGAGGTTCAAGAGGGTTTGTGAGATTTAAGACCTTGAGATTTCACAGGAAGCAAGCTCGGCCTTGTACTGTCTAAAAATGGCTGATAGTAATCACATGATACACACACCAATGCGGATAATTTAAAGAGTCTTGTTGACATTATGAAATCAAGTAATAAACTGACTTTAGACCTCATTGCAAAGACACAGTGTCCCTACTGTGTGCTTTGTGTGCCCTTGCTGGGTCTCATTCGGTTGCCTGCATTAGAGATCAGTGTTCCCTTTCAATTTAGTTCACTTTATTAGCCCCTAATATGTTGACACTTGGGTACAGAAGTTTAATCAATAATTTCTCCTGATGAGACACATGCACCTCGTTAATATTCATGAGTTTCTGAACCCATGAGTCTCAGGGATGTAATCTTATTGTTACCCAGTCCCTACAGGCTTATGACTCTGTGACCCTGTCTGTGTAACTACTCCTGATGAGAATCTCCCCGCAAAGGCACCAGCTGTGCAGGAGTCTCTCTGACTTGCTCTTCTAATGGGACAATCCTGAAATCCTTATGGGGCCAAGCTTGCTCTGAGGCTGGCCAGCTGTCCCCCTGTCACTGATCCTGCTGCTTTCTGAAGTTTGTGCAGGGCAGCCTAGGGTGCACATTAATCTAAAACCTCTGTAATTGTTCCAAACTAACTTTTGTTCCCTTCCAAATATATCAGGAATGTTTGCTTGAGGCCCTTCCAGAAGGCAGTAGTTGTGCTGGGGAGATCGGAAGTAATGGCACAGATTGTTTGATTTCCGCTTTGACCCTGAGCTAGAAAGTGGATGACTTGACATACTTGGAAAATAACCTGGACCAGAGTTTAAAAAAAAAACAATAACACTTGGTCAGAAAGATGGCTCAATGGGTTAAGGCACTTGCTGCTCAAGCTGATGACTTGAGTTCTGTTCCAGATACCCTTAGGGTCAGAGAGAACAAACCCCTACAACTTGTCCTCTGAACTCCCCCCCAAGCCCCCACATACGCTTGTTCACACAGACACAGACAATGGCCACACACATTAGGAAAATTAATGTAACGCAAACAAGTAGATTGTCCTTGTTAGCAGACATCAACTGAAAATTAACACTTTGTATTACTTTAAAAATGCAAATTATTTAAAAACTCAGATGGGAGAATTTTCCCACAAAGGCACCAACTGTGGAGGCGGCGGCTCTCAGCCTTTCTTTCCTAACATTGTGCACTGCCATTGTTAGTAGTCCTTAGCTGAAAATTAACAGTTCCTGTTATTTAAAAAACACAAATTACTTTTTTAAAAACACAGTTTCAACGTTCTCACTTCTCCCGAAACTGCACTGAGAGGCAATCAGTGAGTTTTCTGAGGCCTTGGGCTCCTTGTCTCTTCAGTAAACTGTGTTACATGGAGGAGGGGAATATTTTCATTCACCTAACAAAAAACTGCTTTCACATCTACTACCAACGAGCAATGCTGAATAATACTGTGGCCCCATTTAAAACGCCATCACGGTTCCCTGGTAGCTTTCCTTTACAGAGAAGGAAGCTGTGGCTGAGACAGGTGAAGAGATAATGATGTGTTTCAGGTTTGGGCTTGGGCCAGCTGACTCTGGAGCTCCGTTTCGATCATGCAGCTAGTGTGTGGCTCACTGTTATAGCAACTGTGTTTCCTGGGGAGCTGGAAAAAGAAAGGAGCGGAGCACAAAGATAATGCCAAGTAGGAATAAAGGACAAAGGAGGTTTTCTATAAGGAGCACTGTAGAGAGGAAGGCATGTCTCACCACTGTAAACGCAGAAATAGGGAGGGGAAGCCAGTCCCAGGTGAAGTCTGGAAGGTGTGATGTGAATTTTCAAGTTGAAAATTACATTAAAGAAGGAAGGAGGTATCCATGGGGAAGCGGGAAAGTGTAAGTACACACGCCTCTGTGTGTGTGTGTGTGTGTGTGTGTGTGTGTGTGTGTGTGTGTGTGTGCCACTGCTCATCATTTGTTTTTACAGCTAGTTGTTGCGCAATGTCAGATGATATGTGTTCATATTCACTCATGCATCTTATCAGGGTGGAAAGCAACATGAGACCAGAAGCCTCTTCCCGTTATCGTCTTTGCATTGTCATTTTGAAGACACCAACTGAAGAAGCAAAGGGACAAAGCAAGGCATAGCTGGAGAGATCAAACACATCGATATCTATTTATAGAAATATTGTTTAGTTTTTGCTGTAAGATAGTCCGGAAAGCACCAACAGTCTCTGTGGCTTGTGGTAGTGAGGTTGTACCACTCACCTTCGTCACATGTTTGACCCTGCTGAACTGTAGCTCTGCTGCATGTCAACCTCATTCAGAGACCCAGGGCCTGGCCAATCTCTTAGAACAAAAGGAGAGGTGTGGTATACTGGGCCCCGGGAGGACTCTTAAAGCCTTGTTTTGGAAGTACACATGTAAATGTTGGGCTTATCCCCATGGCCACGGTAAACCCGATTGCCAATGTCAGCCAGGCAAGCAGGGAGAGACAGACAGCTCTCTTGATCAACCATCACTAAATGTTTAAGACACAATTTTATTTTATAGCACAAAACATGCCAGAAACCATTTTTTTTTAAAGAATTATATTTCTTGCCAGCTTGCAATCTACCTAAGGAAGCTATCATTTCTCCTAATAAACTACTAGAAAGTTAATTAAGCTACTCAGCCAACCTGCACTGATAGCCTGCTAGGGACCAAATGTAGTGAAAAGCATGGATGAGACAGAGACTCTCCCCAAGAAAGATCTGCACTTGTCATTTTAATGTGTTGCCCAGATTGTATATTTTAAAGTTAAATAGTCATCGTATGTTCTCCTGGTAAGAAAGATTTAAAAAAAAATGATTGGGGCTTATTTCTAAAAGTACAGTCAGTATGTAATCCTAGGAGTGCTCAAAACCATGCAGAAAACATACTTCTTTCCCACCCAGATACTGACTCCCTCCTCCAGCCTCTGGTTTATAGCACGTGGAAGGCCTGTCCTATCAAGCTTGGAATGTGTTCCTTATTATTTTCTGCACATTGGGCTCTGAATAAACCATTTAAAGCAAAATTTAAGTTAATCCTCTTATAAAACTCACAGATATTTCTGATCCCATTTTGCATGTATGATAACTGATACCCATGAATAAAAGTAGATTCTCAAGCCCTAGGTGATTCTGGACCTAACACAGTGACATCCAAATCCACACTGCAAGAACTGTGTGATGATATCCCAGCATGTAAACCTTTGCCCCAGGCTTCTGTTATAACTTGGTAGATATGAGCTCTTTTCCTTGCTTAGTGTCCTTTCCAAACAAGAGAAATTCATGCAACCCCTCTCAAAGATTTTATACGTGAATGCACACAGAAATTGGAAAGTTAAAACAACTAGATTTATCTTGTCTTATTTATATGCTAATTCTACCATATCATAACTCCACACTGATTTTCTTTAACCTTTAAGCTTATCCTAGTTCTATTAATTTTCAATTATAGAGCTAGATAAATGATACATAGATGATCGAGATAGATAGATGGATAGATAGTAGATATGCAAATAGATGATAGACAGATAGATTAGATGATAGATAGATTGATAGATGATAAATAGGACCAGTTTAATCTCTTTAAAATAAGAAATCTGGGTAACACACAACCACCATGATCTCTGAAAGTTGAAGATTGGCAGTTCCTAGCCTGGTCTCAGTAGCTTGGTACATACAAACAGATAGGGTCCATCTCTAGCCATCTGTGCAACTGCACATGTCTGCCTCTAGCTTGGCTGTCAGGTTTGGGAGTGGTAGGCATCATAATAGGACTATCTCAACATTCCTTATGACACATTTAGATTATAGTTGGAATTTCAAGCGTCCTCCGCAGGTTCAGGTTTTAAATGTTTGGCTCCCAATTGTTGGCACACTTCTTGTATGTTCTAGAAACTTGGAAAAATAAGGCATAGCTAGGGGAAAGCAGACCTTTGCAGGCCGACGGCTTTCCCCTTCCTCTCCGCCTCCTGGTCTATCACTGTGTGAACAGCCTATAGACAGTAGACTAAAGTTAAGATAAGTCTTTTCTCTCTTAATTCAGTTTTATATTCCTGTTTATATCAAATATTGGGAGCCCAGCAGTACAAAAGTGCCACATCCAAATTTTATCTCATTTCTTAATTAATTCTTTGAGAAGCTCTTACAATGTATTTTTGTTATGCTCACTCTCCAAATCATCCATTATTTATCCCCAGATCAACCCCGCCTTCTTACATTTCACCCCCACACACACCAGTTTTGTGTCCTTTTCTTTTTTCTTTTTAGTGACCACTGACTCTACTTTGTGCTGCTCACACACTCCTGAGTATAGGGTTATTCAGTAGAGAGTAGTCAACCTACCAAGAAACATACTTTTAAAGAAAACCATCTCCCTCTTCTCTGGAATCCATTGACTATTCATAGCTCCTCAGTCAGGCGTGAGTCTTATTAACCCCTTCCCACTCCATGCTAGACTGCTGACTGGCTTGATCCTGTGTGGCTCTTGTGGAGGCAACCATAACTCTTGTGAGCTTATGAGTGAAACAGTGCTGTCATGGCCAGAAGACACTGCTTCTCTCAGGTCCCATCACCCCAACCTTTAGATCTTAAAATCTTTCTGCCTCTTCTTCTACAATGGCTGCTGAGCCTTGAGGAAGGGATCTGACACATATGTCCCATTTTGGCTGAGCATTCCACTAACATTTGTTCCCTGTGATTTGACCATCATTCACTGAACAAAGGAACTTTCCTGACATGTCCGGAGAGCTGCACTGATATATGGGTAGAGATATATGAATTTAGTGGGCAGTTTGGTTCTGTTAAATGGATATAATTTTCAAATTGTATTTCATTTATATTGCATGGAACTTACTGTTTACATTGCAATAGCACATTTAGGCCAAAGGCGGCTTTCTGCTCTGATTTCACCCACTTCATCTCTTACTTCCCATATCTCAGAACCAAGAGTACAATGCAAAGACTTTGCTGACACCTAATAAGAATGGACTAATGAGTCAGAAGAACCCATGGCCACCTGCTCCCTGGGTCTTAAGGGAAAATACGGGCCTTCAGCTAAATATGTGGTCATTTCCTTTCCTATTAATTTCCCAAGCTCATCTGTGGGCTATGTTCTCTGCTCCGCTGGCCTGACACAGACATGACAGATGGCACTCTCATGGCCAAGGAGCGTATTCTGAAGCACAGTAAGGGCTATAACTTTTCCCATAAAAGTCTTATAAATCATTTGTACACATTTGGGCATGAATATTGTGGCACAAGAGTGATAAATTATATTCCATAAAAATATCAGTTGAAAAATCTGTGTGTGTGTACTCTTGTTATGCATATGTACTCACATATGTATATACATATATGAATCATAAATATTTTATTTAGAGACTTGAGTCTAAACAGAACATCAACAAAAATGTTTATGGTGCTCTATAAAATAAAGAGTTCATCCTATAAAGGAATAAACATTTATTAACCATCATGTTATATGCTTTAAAGCTATCCAGATCCAAAGAATTTTAACAATTTTACACTTAAACATCTTTAAAATCTAAGGAAGGTATCTATATCTTTAAAAGGAGTGGGCCAGCATTTATGGATATACCAACAAATGAATAGATGAAAAGAAAGCCATTTAGATGAATGAAGAGATAAAAGGAGGTATTAGCATTAAGAAAGCATCTAACATATAAGTGAACAGGAACAGTCAAACTTTAAGAAGTGATGGTTTGATACTGGCAATGCAAGGTACATCTTTAGCTTCCTGGTCACATGGGACTCTTGAATCTTCGTATAGCAGAGCACAAATCATTACATTTTATTTCTTATTATAAATTAAATGTATATTATTATATATATTCCTCAAAGAACACATAAGTATGTCCAATGAAGGGCAAAAGGTCACCAATAATCATCTGTAACCCATGACTGCATCTACTTAGGTTATAAGTTGCAAACTCTAGATTTAATGATATCCTGTGAACCATTCGAATAAAATCACATACTCTTTAGTAACATTTAAGTTCAATAATGAAGTCGCAGGTATTTTAAGGTTGAAGTAAACCTTGGGCCATCTTGTCTGACTTTCTAGCAACACTTTCATAGTCTCTTTAGAGGACTCTGTGTCCTTCCCTCACCAGTCGGCCACTTGCATCACCATCTCCAACTCCCACAGAGGGAATTCTCTTAGTTGCTGAAAGCGCTGATTTTAAGAGGCCTGCTTTCTCCTAGTCTGAATTTTGTCTGCCATTGTCAGTTGTCTTTTTTTCCTTCTTCTTTGAAAAGAAATCCTTGAGGAAAAACTCAAGGTTTGATATCCATTTAAGATTTTTCCCCATTTTTGTATACCATACCATGACTAGGTCAGGCCCAAACAACGTTTAACTTTAGTACACATATGTCCCTTAAAGGTTCAAATAAGAAATCACTGGTGAGTGGATTGGGGAGATAGTTCAGTGGGAACAGTGCTTGCTATGCAAGCCTGAGGGTGTAAGTTTGATCTTCAGAACCCCAGTTTAAAAAAAAAAAGAAAGAAAGAAAGAAAAAGAAAAGAAGAGCCAGAGGCAGTGTTGGGTACCTCTGTAATCATCCCAGTGCTGAAGAGGCAGAGACAGGAGGAATGCTGGGCCTCACTGGCTGGCCAGCCTATTCTGTTGGACAAGAGACAGGCCCCAGTGAAGGACATTTGGCATGCACGGACCAAATGTCATGCACACATACATTCTCATACATACACTCATGTACATAAACGTACAGCCACCCACATACCTCTGCAACCAGAGACACTTGAACATACACGTACACATGCGAGCACAAACACACACACACAAAGGAAATATTGACGAAAATGACAGTGCATTTAAAATATTGTATGCATAGTAAATATATTTCCCTCCATTTTAAACTGAAAGAATATTATCACTTTGCCTCATGTTGTATCTCTAAGACAGGACCCTCAATTGTCTGTAGCATCTCTTATAGATTGTAGTGTGCATAATGGTTGGCTTTTCCCTTTTCTTGGATATGTGCTGATGTTTGAATGCCTCTTGTTTAAAAAAAAATAGCGTATTGAAGTAAAGAGGGGGAAAGCAAAGTAAAGTAGAATATAAAAATAGGAGCGCTTGGTCATTAATCTGCCCTGCAGCCTCCTCATTATTGTTCCTACCAAGATGCAAGAGTTTATTATTATCAATGCCATGCCATTTACAACAAGGAAGACTTAATGAACTGTAGCATATGGGGAATATCTTTGAAAAAAAAACTGTCTTCTTACAGTAGTACATGAACAGAAGAGTAAGGAATATATACGAATGATTTATTTTCCACTAATTGCATAACTGATTAAGGACAAGAAGTGCCCTTTAAATCATCTGGCTTTACTCTTCATTAACTGGATTGAATTATTACCTGAAATGAAATTTACGATTTATCTGTGCTTTGCTTTTCCTTCCTTCTTTCTTCCCTCCCTTCTTCTCTCCATCCCTCCCCTCCTCCTTTCTTCCTTTTTTATTGGGACAGAGGATGGCAAGGTTTTGATATGTAGCCCATGCAAGCCCAGGACTCAAGGTCTTCCTACCTTGGCCTTCTAAATTTGAGGCAAACGCCCATGTTATCCGTGACTTTACATTATTCGTGACTCTCCTGACACAGTCTCTCTAGTGATAAGAAAAGCTATAATGAGCCCGGAATGTAATAAGCAAAATAAAAAGGCTTTTTAAATTGGTTATTGTTATTGTTGCTTTGTTATTATTTGTGGACGGATGCCTATTTGTATTTATCCTGAAAGACAGCTCTAAAGCACGCTCATAACATATTTGCATAGATAATTAGTCCAGAAACAACGTGTAGAATGGATATTAGGTGACGCGATTGAGTCCCTGTTGTGAGCTCTTTTGGACCAAGGCAGGCAGTGGTTAGAATCCGCTGCACCCACTCATGGGCTTCCTTTGATTTGCATAGTTAGTCAGGGAAGGTAAATCCAAGAAGACAGGAGAGAGGCCACCACCCATCTTCCAGCTGTGCTTGCTGTTGCCTTCAGCAAGGCGCTTTATCATTCTGTTTTTACCCCACTATAAAATCTGGGAATTCTTAGCTAATTCTAGGTTGGCGCTTCCTGAAAAAGAGCTTTGCAGTTCCAGAGTCTTGGAATGTATCCAACCATGAAAAGAAAGTGGGTAGGATGTTTGTTGGTAACACAGTTCAAAAACTTATTATTTTCTATGATTTTGAATGTAAGTGTATTCTGAGCTGGCTGAAGCCAGACTGTCAAGTTTTAATAAGGTATACAAAAGAGAATAAGTCTGGGAAAGAAGCTGTCAAGTCAAAATTCAAAATGGAGCTCTGTGGTTTCAGAAGGGACAGCTTCTGCCAAGAAAACTGGTATTCAAGTTTCCATAAGCACCAATGAAACGTACTGGGGAGGAAAGACCATAGTAGGCTGTTTTATGAAATACAGTGAAACCTTATTTTATTTGAATTTTTCCAGCTCTGTATCTAAGGCCTCAAATTTTTCTTGTGCCTTTTCCCCATTGAGAGGGGTCAAAGGTTTACCTCTGTGCATGCATGAAGATGATGATTTTTCACCCAGGTGCCTTTGTCATTAAAGACACACAGAGGTTCCGTGCTGAAGAAATCAATGGAAACCAAAGAATCCTGCAGAGAAGAAGCCAGCGTCCAGTAAACATCACAGTGAGCTGGTCTCTCATGTCCAGCCCAAATATGCAAGTGTAATATCCTCACACAGCATTAGTTATTCATATTAGAAATCTCTGCTTTCAATAGGCAAAACAGGGATAATAATGACCAAAACATTATATGTAAAAGGAAACAAATCTAAACGTAGGGTACTTTGCACTGAATTCATCCTAGAATTTTATTATTAGTTAAACTCACTTTTTGGCCAAGGGGTCAGCTTACCTTTAATTTCACCATCCTCAGTTATTCAAGACAAAAGGTATCTGGCTCTATGTGATCATGCACACACACAACACATGTGTGTGTGTGTGTGTGTGTGTTTCTATGTTCTTCATATTCGTAAAGAGGAAGAGCTGAAGGCTTGAGTAGCTTTTGCAGCTTAAGAGGATGGTGAATTTCTCCACATGACAAGCTTTGGATTGGACGTCTGAGAAACAAAATGTAAAGAGCTGCACACAGTCTGCAAGGAAGAAAGGAGAAACACTGCGAGCTACTGAAGTGTGTGTGTGTGTGTGTGTGTGTGTGTGTGTGTGTGTGTGTGTGTGTGTGTGTGTGTGTGTGTGTGTGTGTGTGCAGCGTGCGTGCGCGAGCGCGCGAGAGCGCGCAGTATTTGTGGGTTAAATGAGCGGCGAGAGCTGAGTAAAGCCGAGAAGGAGGGGTGACTGGTGTGATTTGTTTGGTGTTCCGAGCCAATAGAAATCTCAGCCTGTGATAATATCCCCACGCAGCGCCCGAGAGGACTCAGTGCGGTCTCCAGCTCCTTCCACATCTGCAGGCGGGGCCGGGGCCGGGACGCGCTTGGCCCTCTACGCGCTCCTCAGGGTTCAGCTCGCTCAGCACACCCGCCGCTGCTTCCTTAGCCTCCAGCGGAACCAGGCTGCTGCTGCCCTGGGCGATCCTGCGCACAGCCCGCTGTGGATCCTGTCATTCACACTGAGGAAGGCTCAGAGAGACGCACAAGGGACCCGACGAGGAAGCGTCCATCGCATCATTGCAGGTAGGCAGCTTGCCACAACCTATCTGATGTGCACAGGTTTCTGCCTTCTGCCTTTCCAAGGCACCTGGGGTGCGTTCACCTCTGTCGGCGGGACTGATTCCCAGAGAAGCGAGGAGTGAATACCCTCCTGAGTTCTCCGGGTAATTACTTTGCTTCGGTATGCCTGGGGCCACCAGGTGGATCCATGTATTGGATTTTGCGTAGGTGGAAAGCGGAGACCTTTAAACTCCACTGCTCACCGCGATCTTTTTTTTTTTTTTTTTTAAATAACACTAGTACCTACACATTTTCCTTTGGGTACCCCTTGGTGACCTCCATTAAAACGATGACCCATCATGTAATTGTTTAGAAAGCAGACTTTGAATTATAGTCCGCCTACCTAATATGTTAATGTGCTCCCTGTGGGCTCAGGAAGCCACAGTAGACTTGGGCATGGTCTTGATTCTGTATGCATGTGGCCAAAGTGGATATTGCCGCATGGCTGAGCTATCACTATGTGTTTAGGTTGTGTCTGAAGGAGAAAGGGAAAGAAGTGGAGCAGCAATTTAAAAAGGTAGTTGTTTTAGTCTTACCTTCACTGATGAATTAAAAATATATTTGTCTTTCAGAACCCGACAGAATGGGTTTGAAACTCACTCAAATTAGGTTAAAAGTGTGTGAATTGATCCCAGCATTCAAGAGGCTGAGGCAGGGAGATTGTAAGTTCCAGGCCAGCCTGGGCTACGTAATTAAAAATATGAATTGGAGGACTTTGTACAAAATATAGATATTTTCAGGCCATGTCAATTCATAGTTGTGTTTTGTTTAATCATCAAACGTATAAATTTCTCCATGTTTACTTTTGAGGTGAAAGTTGTGTGTTGAGGGGGGAAGCATTGACAAAACAGCTATTTTCCTGGAATTTCGCCGTGTTTGATTCACAATTTTGAAGTGGGTTATGTAATTTTTTCCCATGTTGATTACTTATGATTAAATTAACATTGCTTAATCAGTTCCATCTTCCCGGAAAAGCCAAAGGGACTGAGTAACTGTGATAAAGGGTTGGTCGTGGTTTTTGGACAGTCCTCAGGGCTGATATTCATGGGCCCCCATCATGTGTAAGAAGTTCCTGGAGTGGGGAACCTGGGGAGTAGGGGGGTCTCTTCAAGATGCCAGGCTTGCAGGCGGGGGTACTCAGATGCTGGGGGTACTCAGATGCTGGGGGTGCTCAGATGCTGACTTTGAATGGCACCTTACTCAGGCAGCTCCTAGTACTTCCTGGTAGAGGCCCGGTCACTGACAGTTCAGAGTTGCCCTCTTATCCCAGATCTTGCGCCCGGCCAAGCAAGACCAGGAGGCTGTAAGAAAGCTACATTCACTTTGCATACCTCCATGGAGAACATAAGCTGGCCCATTTTCTTTTAATCAGATGAATGTGCACGTTCGTCATTAAGAAGAATGCATGGTGACGCGAAAATGTTGCATTTTTGCCCTTTGACTAAAGTGAGTGACGTGCTTCAAAAAGTCACGACAAGCAATAGACGTGTCAAGTAAAAGCTATGTTTAAGAAGGAACGTGGTCGTGCTATAGATAGATACATTTTGCACCACCCATCACCAGAGTAACTGTTTGTAAAATGTTCACTAGTCAGTGCACACAACTGACCCAACTGAAGTCTACTTGTAGTTACATCTTATTATTAATTATTATTATTATCATCATTATTATTACTATTGGGGTGTGGGAGTGGGGGTGTGTATGTGTGGTACATGTGAGGAGGTTAGAGGAAAACTTTAGGGAGCCACATCTCTCCTTTCACAGCAGGATCTTGAGATCAAACTCATGTCATTAGGCTGGGGCAACTAAGCCATCCTTCTGCCTGGGTACTTTTATTATGAGCATTTATCCGTCTTCTGTAACCCATTTCTTCTTGTCATTCCACTCTGAAGTCATGCTGGGTGTGTTGGTACTGGTGAAGTGAGAGCCTTAATACACTCACTTTGTATAGGCTGAGATATTGGTGATTTTTCAAATATATCTGGATAAGAAGGTATAGGCATATATAAAAACTCACGATTGCATAGGTCACTCAGTATTTTGTGCTATCATTTTTACGGAGAGGGGCACTCTAACGATGTTTCTCTTTAAGTCTCACAATAGCTAGACAGATCTAGATTTCCTCAAATTATATATGGTATAATTTAAACAAATCACATGCCTTTAAATATTTTTTAAACACCTCTACCTTAGTTCTCTTCTGATTCAAGAGAATGGTCCTGAATCCCGAGTTGGGTCCTGAGTTCTACCAATAGAAGATGACTGGCCTGCCTGCTTCGAGGGCAAACTAGGAGGGACTGCAGTCTTCCAGGCACCCTACAGGCTGGGCCAGCCACATTTGTGCTCCAGTAGCGTGGCAGCAGACATACCAAGTGGCGGGCAAGAGCTCAGCGTTAGTCTCTTTTAAGCAGTTTGGAGAAGAGTAATGAGTTATTTCAACCCAAGAAAATGTGGCCCGTATTGGACTTCAGATAAGTGCCACAAAGGACCAGCATGTAAGATGAATAGCTTAGAAGGGGGAAGACATGTAATTATAAATTTGATCTATGGTGGCATCTGCTTCTTCAATTACTTGCTTCTCCTCATATCACATACCTCTCTTGTCTCTAAGAATTGTACACATGGACTTAATAATGTATAAAACCAAACCTCATCACATATCAAGCTACAAAAAATGTGGTCCTTAGATCACTCATTGCAACACTAACCTATCACTTTGGCGTACTTGCCACTGCCATCGCTTCTAGGAGGAAAACCCCCTTGGCTTCCCAGCACATTAACAGGCCCGTCCCTTGGTGGAGCATTAATTTGTCAAGATGAGTCCCAGAGCCGTGTGGGAGTTAAGCGGGTGGAGAATGAGATGTTTCACGCAGCAGGAATGTGAAGTGAGATTCGGTGATGGTGGGCAGCCTCAAATGAGAATCTGGGAGCCTGAGGGAAAATGAGTCGATCTCCTCTGGTTAGCTTCAAGGATATACATTCAATGAGATGTCCTGAAGGTTTTCAACACTCTTTTCTGTGTTCCCAGGTACATCGCACACAGGTGTGGGGTTGAAATAAACATGTTTGGTGTGCTGACAAGCCTGGATACACAAGCCAGAAGAGGGCAGCATGCAAACTCTGAAAAGAAGCGATGGGTTTACAACAATTTTCCAGTGGCTACAGAAAGTCTGTTCAAGCTCTGTACCCTCTTCCCTCTGCAATACACAGTCTAGAGTCTTAAGAAAAGATATGTCACCCCGAGGGTTGGTTTCCTGGTTTTGCTTCAGAACTGGAGCTGCCTGAAATAAGGAAAGCAACACACTGTTTCATAGGGAGCTCGGTGTCTGCTTCTAGCTAGCTTCACTTGTTGACTCTACTCAAGCAATTTTTATACTATTAGATGAAAGAATGGGAGACCAAATACAGGCAAGAGAGGAAAAGGAAGAATGGGTTCCTTGAAGCTTTGTGGAGAATAATAGTTTTTCTGTTTTGTTTTGTTTTGTTTTTTGCTGCTTTATCAGCAAAACCAGCCATTATTGTAAGTGTGTCTCAAGTGTAAAGTCAAGGCCTCTGCATAATCAGTAATATTTCTGGAAACCCAGCTTTTAAAAGTAGACATGTGGTAAAGGCTGTTTCGGTGATAGCCGGAATCTAAGGCATGCTAACAAAACCAAAAATTACGTATCTGCCTATGAGAGATAAGAGATGGTTAAACCCAGCCCCTCCTAGTTACAGCCTAATTCCTGACTACTAGGTTTTTTCTTGTGCTGTTTTTATCTTCAGAGATGACTCTGAAGGTACAAGCTTGAGTTCCTTGTGCTTTCTAAGTGCCACTGGCAATGATGACTTCTACGTGTCCTCATTAGGTGTCCTTTAGTGGTTTAGAGATGCTAGCTTTGGGAGATCCTGCGTCTTTGCTCTCTTTAGTTCATCCACCAGACAGCTCACTGCTGTATGTGAGGGTTGGAGGAGAAAGCCCAGAATGGGGTTTTAGAACCCACACTGGAGACAGCTTTTGGGAAAGCTGTGGTCTTCTTGGAGTGAGAAGGCATGGGTTAGGGCTAGATGCCTACGAGAAAGGTAAGCCAAGGTGGCTTTATCAAGAAAGTGTGGCTCCAATATCCTAGGGTGGATTTCAGGTTGTTTAGGGAGCTGCCCATGTGTGCATGAATGAGACCTTGAAAGCATTCATAGCTACTTTTTTTTTTTTTTTTTTAAGGGCACTGTACTCTGCTAGAGATGTGGTGCCCCTGAATACAAAAAAAAAAAAAAAAAAAAAAAAGTTTCAAGGACAAAGTTGAAATTCTTTAGTGTCTGGGAGAAGAATGAGGTCACTGTGTGCCTCCCCTCTCCCTGGTTTTTAGCTGTGTTTGCTTCTGTCACACTCCTCCTTGCTCTCTAGAACTGGCCAGTACCTCGATGCCGAAGCGCCATGGAAGGGGATAGATTCATTCTGGGTCCTCGTGGCACCAAGCACCCTGATGTAAGAACAGTAAGGGAGACAAAAAGGATGAGGCTCAGAGACTGGGGAATAGTGTGAGATTTCTCGCCTCTGTTCATAGACCCAGAGCCCCCACTGATGCTTTTCGAGTCACTGTAGCTCAGCAGCCCCACTCCCAACTTCTTTCAGATAGTCAAATAAACCACAGTACCTGTCTCCTTTTAAAGATTACTTTGAAATTAAAAAAAAAAAGTTATAGTCAGAACATTTTGGTTAGTACAATAACTCCAGTAAGAGGACATATTTATGCAAATAGTTCATGTAAAATCTGTTTCTGATTCTTTTTTATGCAAGGGAATCAAAAAGAAAGGAAATCGGTGGTTTGGGGGAGATTCTCTAGAGGGGAGGTTTGGAAGAACAGGAGGCCAAAAACACAAATACTCTCAAACATGACTTCCACTGTATGGATTAGTACAAATTGCCCCATAATATTCCCCTCTCCTGTCACTTACCCAGTGTCACAGCAAGCAGGAGTGAAGACACTGAGCAGGGGACCACATAGCTATCTCAAAGGAAATTCTAAGTTGACATTGTCTGGTGGAGCTATTGCTGCCTTCAGACCATCATTCAGCCTGGCTCTGTAACTGTGACCTAAGGCTGAAAGGAAGCTAGCCTGTTCACCCATGAAGCTGCATTTGCCTCAAACTGCTTTCATGCAATTATAACAAGAATGTCATTGTATTTTCTTATTACATTAGTTGCGTTGGGGGAAATCTGATAGATAGACTTCTAGCTAATAAAGATTAAGTAGCTATAAAAATATTTTATAGCTACTTTATTTTATAAAAATAAAATTTCTCCACAAATTGCCTTCGCTAGGAATCTAAATTTCATCAGATTTTTTTTCAAGAGATCTTCACTTCCCCCCTGTTACTCATGTGATAGACTACAATTCGCCTAACAGTGAGTGAACGCATGCCGCATGCCGGGGCGAGAGGCGCATTCACTCACATCGTTGAATTTGGTCTCCAACAAAACTGCAGATACTCATGAGTGTTTATGTAACCTCAGCAATGAACAGCTGCAAGTATAACCCTTCGTTCAATCATAGAAGCATCCATTTCATAGATAGCTATCGAGCCTCTTTGGGCCATAACAATAGAATTGCATGTCTGCTTTTAATATTGACTTCAGTGCGTATCCAAATGAGCACGGTAGCTACATGTTCACTCTGTGTTTCATAGACAAAATGCATGAAGACATTCTCAGCCTTAAATCTCTCCGAGACCTAGTATCTGTGCCAGCCTCTTGCGTAAGATCAAGCTTCATGTCTCAGGAACACATCCTCTACTCAAAGAGATTACTCCAAACCGTTTCCTATGAAAACCTTTGAGTGACACAGAGATGTGGGTTTCAAGTATGTATATTCGAGACTTCGTACCAACAAAGAATATAAACTTCCTGGGGGGCTCCTTTCCTCCCAAGCTTTGGAGGAGGTGGTCTAGAAATGTTGCTTGGTTTCAGAGAGTGAAGTCGTATTAATACTCTGTAGATCTACGAGAGCATTATCTAGACATTTTGAAAAATATGTATCCCGGGAAAGTAAGGCAACTTGGCTTCACTTTTTACACATTTTCCGGGAAAGCCGACCATTTCTATTAAGTTCTTTCTTTGCATTAAAATAGAAAAGGGCAGCATTGTGCTTCATCCTAGTCTTAGACTTCAACTCTGTGCTCTTCTCTCTGTAAAAACAGCTGCCTCAAATGTGACTTCGCTAAATGTTTTATAGCTTATATATAGGTTTTACAGAAATACTAGCTAGTATAATCAACAGCTCCCCATTTTACAGATGGGCTTATCAACACTTCAGGTTTTCAGAATATCACATAGACGAGGCTGGATAGATAGTTCAGTTGGTAAAGAACTGACCTTGAGTTCAAACCCTAGAACCCGTAGGGCACAGTGTGACCCCTGCTCCCGCTGGTCATTCAGCCTCACCTACTTGGTGAGCATGAGGCCAGTCAGAGACTCTGTCTTAAAAATCAAGGTAGATGGCATCTGAAAAACAACACCTGAAGTCTTCTGGTTTCCACCCCCCAACTCACATATAAATACACATACACACACACACACACAGAGAGAGAGAGAGAGAGAGAGAGAGAGAGAGAGAGAGAGAGAGAGAGAGAGAGAGAGAGAGAGAGAGAGAAATCACCAGCCCAGCTCTCTTGGGGACCTCCGGTTTCAAACCCCCCTTCCTTACCCTTCATTCAAGTATTCCTAGGTATTGAGGAAGTGTTACCTACAGAACACACTTCAGGGACATAGGTTACCACAATAAAGCAGTAAAGGAGAGAGGGGACATTTAACGACTCAGTAGCATAGGGAAGACGAAAGGTATTTGATAGGCGTCATCACCGATGATACTCTGAAAACACAAGGCTGCTTGACAACAGGAAGTCTGTTCTGCCATAAGTAGTTTACATCTTTTCTTCACCTCATTCTACATGCTTCATACTTCTCCATCCAGCTGAGTGTGGGCTGAGGCTTTTTGTGTGTGTGACTTTTTGCTTACATCTTCCACCCACTTTCAAGTGGTCCTTGAGGACAGAGACTGTTTCTTATTCAGAGTTTTATTTCCCAGACTAGAGCTGGTGCATAACAACTGTATCTTGTCTGAATCCACTAAGATGCAGCTACACTTAATTTACAGCTGGGATAGAAGACTGCTCTTTATCTCCTAGGAGATATGGTCTTTAAATGCTTCAAACACACATGTCTACCAGGAGCTAAACAAATAGCAAACTCCATCATCTGCCCTGGGTGTTCTCTCTCTCTCTCTCTCTCTCTCTCTCTCTCTCTCTCTCTCTCTCTCTCTCTCTCTCTCTCTTTCTGTGTGTGTGTGTGTATGCATGTGTGTGTGTGCGTGTGTGTGTGTGT
Organism: Acomys russatus; assembly: GCF_903995435.1. Taxonomy (NCBI): domain Eukaryota; kingdom Metazoa; phylum Chordata; class Mammalia; order Rodentia; family Muridae; genus Acomys; species Acomys russatus. The sequence continues at coordinate 69,971,699 of NC_067142.1, read as the reverse complement.
GTCTCCCCTTCTCATACTCCCTCCTCTCAGTATCATTCCTCTCTCATTTTCTTCTTCCTTCTTGCCTTGCTTTCTTTGATTTGATTTACCTAACCACTTAATGCTTTAAAATAATGATTTTGGTAAGAAGGTCAAGCAAATATTAAAAATTTGTTCCCATTACAAACATATCTTACTGCCTAAGCATTAAAAAATACTAACTCAACTATTCCTATGATTATAGATGATGCCAAGGTGCTACCATAAGTTTGTCCTCTATTCTGAGGAGATTGTGCAGGCTGGTTGTAGCAGTTTGGAATACAAGCTCATTTACTGACTATATTGTTTAGTTTGAGAGTTAAAAAATTCTTGCTGGTGAAGAAGAAAGTGATAATGTCACTGAAAATTTGGGAATGATGATGTCATTGTTTTCAGATAGAAAACTTAAGAGAAACTGAAGAGCTTAACGAGATCAATTTGCTCTGCGTTATTTTCAGACATTTTCTTTTTTTTTTTTTTTTTTTTTAATTTTTGTTCTGTTTTGTTTTGCTATATGTGTTCTTACTATGTAGCTCAGGCTGGACCAGAACTCACAGCCTTGGCTCTCTTGAGTACTAGGACAACACAAAAGGTTCACCGTGCCAAGGTTAAAGGACAGGCTTAAAACATTTAGATGATTTTTATATTAGAAGTATTATAAAAATTCAGGGGACTCTGAGAACTTGAATTGGGGAAGAATTACATCTTGAATTCTACTGGCCTGTAGTGGAAATATCTTACCTAGCAATGAATGCATCAAAAAATAGTAGTGTTAACACAAGCATGTAGAATCAAAAGTGACTAGGATATTATGTTGATATAAACATTCCAAAGCATCGCTGACATTGGTCAGAACCTCAAAACCATAGTAGTTATTAAACTTCCTTCTGGATAGTATTGATTAATGCTTGCATTATTCAGGTCCTTTTATTGGTTATTATTATTTAAATAATATATGCATATATCTTCACAATATCCTCTATTTTGTTAGTTTAAGATTATTCTGTGAAGGACTTTTTAGACTTTATCAGACCAAAAAAGTCTTTGGGGGAACAAAATATAAAAATCTCACTCAACAGGTAGTAAGTTGGGTTTCTTGAATGGCAGCTTTTCTGACACTTGCAATTGGCACTATTGGAAATGTGTGCCAAAAATATCTGTGTTGTAGGTTGGGACGGATGGGATCTAGTTGACGGGTTGCGGTGGTGGTGGGGAAACACATCATGCACAGAGTTAGGTCGCAGTAGCACCATGAAAGCTCTACATGCTCAAAACAAACAGGGCTGGAGACAGACTGTCTCTCCTCTGTTTGAGTTTGCCTGGCTTGAGCCAGATGGCTATGTCACAAGAGAAGAGTCTTCATGGGGACACCTCATGGCACACGTCTTTGTATTTTAAGTGCTTGGCCTTGAACATCAATACTTTCCAGTAAAATAAGTTGGTTATAGCTGACAGGTACTGTTTGTGTCCTGAAAAGTGAGAGTTTGTCTGCATTCAAAACCTCATGTTATATCCAAGTGCTATTTTCATAGGTTTTTTTTTCACTTCTGAACTATCTTTTGAAGAGACCATATTTCTTTCATCTTTATATCTTTGATATGCTACCTTATTCCTGAGCCATGAGTTAATGTTTGGCACATGAATGAATGAAAAAAATCACATGTAGAGGTCGTCACTGTTACAGAACCAATTATCATGGTTTAAAAATAATACATTGTGGGGAAATAATATAAGAAAGAATCATTCTGACTTTACTCAGTTTAGATCTGAAATATTTCTCCCAAGACCATGTTCTGAGCTAGAAAAGTGGCTCAGTAAAAAAAACTCAATTATCATTGTTCTTGGTGCAATTGATAATGTCATTACTGTTGTTGCTATCACTTGGGCTTTTGATATTAATGGAACAGTCCTCAGAATGGATGTCCATGAAGTTTGCTAAAAGACCAGTTCATCACGCTAAGTACTTTAGAACTGAGACTTCAACTTGTAAACTGAGATAAATAAGTTGGAGGGTTTGGGTCCCAAATTTATCTTGGAAGTAGAAAGAATAATTATTTGTAAAAAGAGCTAGTCAGACGCTCTTCATGGAACCACTGATTCATTCAACAAGTATTTATGGAGCCAGGCTGGACAGGGGAAGAGATCAAAAGATGGACCATGTTTTGAAGGAGCTTAGAGTTCATAAGGAAGGCAAGACATGTATGTCAATGATAAGGGCACAAGGTGGAAAGCGGCGAGTCCAGTAAAGACATGCACAAATAATGTCTCCTGAGTTTGGGGGAAGCAAAATGCCATTTTCCAAGGAAGACTTTAGGAATATCCCTGGAGAGTCGGGTGGGTCCTACTGTGTGCTGCTGTCATTACTGCCTTCCTGCCTCTGCTTCTTCATGGCGTGTGTTTTGTGTTTGCTGTGCCGTAAGTCCTAGAGCTTTAGACAGAGATATAACTTATTTAGTCTCCTGGTTTTATAGCCATAACAGCATTAGCACAGACGTTGCCTGTTTTGTTTTGTTTTGTTTTGTTTTGTTTTTTAAAGCTACAAGCTGGTTCATTATAGAACTAGTGCTAGAATCCAGCCTCCTCCTCCCGTCCCTGCATCTTCTTTCCTACGCTGGGCTCCCTTACAAGACTCTTCTGTGAAGGCGCCTAAATCAGCAACAGTACAAGAAGGCAATTTACACAGAGATCCAAGGTGCAGCCTGCCAAAGGTTTCCCCAAGCTGGGGAAAAGCTTGCCGACATGGAAAGTTTTTTATTGTTGCTTAAATAGGATCTTTGCTTTCTACTGTTTGTTTCAGTACTCTCTCAGTCCTCAGCTCAGAGTTTAGACTCCCCCAGGCTAAGATCCAGTGACACTTCCCCAGTCTCACAGAGAAACCCAGAAATGTCTTCATCCAGCCCGGGGGCTAGTAAAGCAGTGCCAGTGCTGCCTCTCCCTCTTAGATTTTCAGGCACTGTAGCGATTCGGGAATTTTCTAAGAGCGATGACTCCCCTCCCCCTTCTGTTTGGACTAAAGGATTTGTAGGGCATCAGAATGGATTATCTCTGTAATGCATGTGCTCAAGTTGTCTCCCACTCCCAACCCAGTGTCTCCTATAGTCCAGATGCCTCATTTGGACTGGCTTATTTGATCATACTTAGAATTCCTTGAAGTAGCAGATGAAACCTCTGGTCAGGACTCAGGAAATGAATGAGACTCGGCATCTACTCTTGCTTGCTGGTGGATAATCACTTTCTGCTCTTTTTAGACAGGCATGCTGGTAGAACATCACTGCCTCCTCTCTTTCCACTTTATTTCTGGAAGCACATACACCACAGCCAGACATCTTCCTGGGAAAGGCTTCCCAGTAAATAGTGGACAAACGTTTCAGCCACTCTCTACTGGACGGTGAGTGGCTGGGTGGCTGGGTAGGAAGACAGATGTACAGGCAGATTGGCTAGATGAGGTGTAACAGTCCTGTGGCCCTAGATGGACTTTTCATGGTACAATAACTATCGTTCTTTGAAGGAAGATGTGGACATTTCCTTGTGGAAGAGGAAGCAGCAGAGAGTAGAGAAAGAACTGAGTCGAATTTGTCCAGAGCAGAACACCCATATTTCATGGTGGCTTTATTCACACTTGTCATCAAATGCCAGTCAAGGTGACATGCCATCACCATAGAGAAACGTACCCATGGAAAAAAACATAACAACTAATACCAAGTTGTATTTTTATAGAAATTGGGAGCAAACATTTTCAATTCTATTCTTGGAGCTGAATGAGACAGCACTGCAGATGACTAATGTGCAAATAGGCACCATATGGATTTATACAAAGGGAGTAAAATAATCCACAGTTGTAAAAATATCTTCAGTCTTCATATGGGTAATATGTGCCCACATGGTCCTGTCAGGTGGTTTTGCTATAAGAGATTATTCCTGGACTAGTAGAAAATTTTCCTTTTATAGTGGTTGTATGTTTTCCCAGATTATCACTGTAGCGTGCAAGATCTCACAACTTCAGAAAATGGAAAGATCAAAGGCAGAGAGGCCACCGAGATCTACCACACACCAACCAGCACAATAGTTTGGCTATCAGAAATGCTTTTCATGGCAACACAAAAGTGTACTTTTATAATCACCCAGCGGTGCTATGAAAGCTGATATGCATTCCTAATCCTTGCATTAGATACTGCCCTTGCTTTTTTGATGGCAGCAGAATTCAGATTGTCTCCATATGATGACAACATTGGCCAAATGAGGCCTGGAGCTCTGGAGTTGATATTAACTGCACTGGAGTTGGACTGATTTTCTGTTTCAGACGACACCCAGAGCTATCAAATAAACCCGGCAGTATTTATGAGGGTGGCTTCTGAACATACAGAGTGTGATTCATGACAGAGACTCGCCTTGCTGAAGGAATGGAGAGGCTGTGTTCCGTCTGCGTTGCCCCCTCAGTAGCTGGCACAGGGCAGACATTTAGATGCTTGAAGACTTACAGCATATAGACTGGAAGTAAGGATCTCTGTTGAAACGTGACAGAGTCACAGATGGTGCCAACACGTGGGTCACTGGGTTAGAATGTCAGCCCTTTTGTCAAGGGTCTGATTTTGCACATTTCACCAGTTTTGATTGCATTTTTGAGTGTGCCAGGCACTAGAAATGTAAAGAGATCTGGATATATCCTACCTTCCAGTGTCTCAATGCTCACTTGTGGAAAACAAACAAGTAAATAAAATACTAACATGGAAACAGTGCAGGCAAGAGCTGAAGCTATAAACCAGAGGTCGTATGCTTGCCTAGCATGTGGTCCAGCCTGTATTCAATCCCCAGGACTACTAAATATTGCTGTATCAAATGTAAAGTACGCTGAGTACATACCTGTAATCCCAGCGTGTTGGAATGTGAAGCAGGAGGATTGCTGCAAGTTACAGGCTAACAAGGGGTACTATCAAGGCTTTGTCTTAAACATAAAAAGCAAGGGCCATTGGAGAGATGGCTCAATGGTTGAGTGCTTGCTACTGTTCCACACAACCTGAGTTCTGTTCCCCGTACTCATGTCAGACAGCTCGTAGCCACCTGTAATACCAGATCTAGGGAATATGGAACTCTCATATGGCTTCTGCAAACACCCGCATATGTGCGGTTCACACACACAGTATAGCTGCTGCCGCCACCGCCATCACCATCACCACCGTCACCACTACCATCACCACCAGCACCACCACCACTATCATCACCAGCACCATCACCACCACCATCACCACTACCATCACCAGCACCACCACCAGCACCGCCACACCATCAAAATAGTCTAGACAATTTGTGAGCAAACCAAATGGGAACAGAGTGAAAAATGAGAATTTGCATCATGTATTTCCTTTAGCAAGGATCCTCACAGAAGCCGGCATCATGCTGGAAAACATCGCCACTTCCTTATCCTCAGCAGTTTACGGCTTTTACATGTCATGTTTTCAGCACTTTAGCTTATTGGTTGTCACATGTCACTTTGGCATGCTATCCCCTGCCCCCAGGAACCTGTGATATATCAGTGTTTAGAGTTGATGGTGGCCACACCATCCTAAGGAGCCATCTTTGACAGCCCGTGCTCTACACTCCTTTGCTGTATTCTAGAGCCAACAGCCTCAATTTGGGCTGTTTGTTTTCCCTTAAAGTTTTGGAACTACAGTCATAAGAACCCAGAAACTATTGAGATCCAGCCAGTCTCATTCAGGTACACTTCTTTAGAAAAATATGGTTCAAGGGACCAGGCTACAGAAAAGTCCCCATGTTCTTTGTTTCTGGATTCATATCCGGCGCTGGCTGGCTTTTTGTGTCAAAGAGGGCAGGGCAGAGCAGGTGTGGTGCTTCCAGCCTCTGTGTACTTGAACAGCAGCCAGAATGCAGGATTGGAAAGTGAGTGCCCAGAGGTCAGATTCCTTTCTTTCTGCTTTTACCCCCTTGTCCTCCACATGCGTGCAAAGAGCTAACCAAATGTTTGTTTTTCTATCAGAGCACAAGTTTGGGTACATCGATGTGACCAGTGGCAACTGAGTTCAAATCCTATTTCATAACAGGGCTCTACCTGAGTGCTTTAAACTGCACTTGACAGCATGCTAAAAACAGACCGTTCACCTTGTAAGACCAGGTTGGTACATAAAGGTCGCCTTTGGTAAATAGCAAGTGGAGACAGCCAATGGTAGGATGGGCTCCTGAAGAGGCACCGTGGTCCTCTCAGGCACAAGTAAGTTTTCCTTCATGGTGAATATGCATGAAATGATGCATTCAACTCAGGATTCAGCATTATACTTGAAGGAAGAAAAGCGTCTCTCAACTAAGTTCAGGAATGCCCCTGTTCCATAGTAACGAGTACAACAACGTCAGTGTCTCTTGTTCAGTGAGCCCTTTCAGGAGTAATAACTACCATCATGACAGCCACAACTAATGTGGTACTTGTCATGGCAAGAGCCAAGGTAACCCTTTCGGATGTACTGCGGAGTGTGAGGGAGCATTGCCAGTTACCCATGCTCATCATCAAAACTTCACCCTGCATCCCCAAATCACCAGAGCACTTGCTCTTGGCCTGCATGCTAGTCTCTGACACAGGTTCAGTATTAAATGCTAAATACGGTCTCATTTACTTTCCAAAGCAACTCACAGAGCCAGGTCTTATTATTACAAATGGAAGTCCAAAGCCACACTGCCAATAGCAAGAGCGAGGGACTGACATTCAGGTTCCAAAGCCTGCGCACTCTGTCCATTTGCTAGGCCTGCTCCAGGCAGCTCCAGGATGCATGGCTCAGTCCCATGCTGCCTTCCTACTGGGGGTTCTGGAGTCTGAAATCTTCTAATTGGTAATGGCACTTTCGTTCCGTAAGTGAGAACATGATTTAGAAAGTAAAATACTATAGGGATATTTAAGGATTGATCCGAAAGTGGGCCTGGGTTGTCCAAATTTGTACAGGAGGGAGGGGGCACGAGGGAAAGGAGGACATGGAAGGGACGGGTGCACAATTCTGAGAAGGCAAAAATGTCAAGAAAAGGAGCTTGTGAGTTAGTGGAGTGGATACCCACTTTGTCTATACCTCTAGTGTGGGCTAAGCTGCCATGCATATGCTGAGATGTGTGCATGAACTAGACATAGAATTGCAGGGTGGTGTTCCCCGAAGTCCTGGTAATCACTTATGTGCTAAATAGCACGTGCCACCATTGTTATTCTCTGATATCTGGTTTTAGACTTAGGAGGTTTATTGCTGCTTTCCAGAATGTTCTACCCATGCAGGATTCTCCTGCCAATCAGTCTAACTTGCACTAAGGATTTTCCAGTCCACTTTTCTCATCCTCTTAGATTCCTTTCCAATATCCTTCCCAAGTTTATTTCCAGGAAAAGAGAGCCTAAAGAACGAACTGATTCTTGCCCTTCCTTTCTCTCGCCGGCTGCGATGGCTGAGCGTTTCCACTGCATAAAGAACTCCTGTCACATTCCTGGCTACTCTTTCCCATCATGCCCACTGAGTGTGGGGTGCACTGCCTGCTGAGAAGCTCTAATTCTGGGAATCCAGCTGATGAGACGCTTCTCAAAACTAGGGTGATCAGAACATTTATCATCCAAACTAGATTGCTTTCAGAGCATGGAGGAGGGTGCTATTAATAAACTGCCTGGGACACCAAGCAAAGCTGGAGCCATTGCAGGGCAAATAAGGACATGGAAAAAAGTTCATACTGGTCAATAACAAAGAGTCAGTCCTCCAGTAACACAGTCTTGGTCAGATCATATACGTAATTTAATAGACTCCGAGGACAATTATGTCGACTCATTTACAGGCATTGGGGAACTACTGGCTTCTGGATACTTCTGACTAGAGGACGATCTGCTAAGGACTTCCCCAAGAAAGCTCACAGTTCAGAGAAAATCAAAACAAGACTTGTAGACATCAATGCAGCAACAGTACTGACCAAGGGTCTTAAGAACTTTACTCATGGCACACACTGTGCTAGTTGATTTAGTTCATCGCCTATTTAATCCTCACCTAATCTCATGAGTGAAGACCCCGAGACTCAGCACAGTGAATTTACCCAGGGCGTCCTAACATCTAACCAGTGGAGACAGTTAGCTTTCAATGTGTATGGATTTGAAGGCTGGGGCCATAGTATCATGCCTTATACATGGTCCCCCACAGAGAACACAAGATACATGTCATAGGAGAGGACCCGAGTGTCCATGGACCACAGACAAGTCCCTTTCCCCATCTAGTCACTGCTGGGGAACAAGGTAGGGAGGAAGGCTTCTCAAAAGTAGGACCAGTTAAGGTGAGCCTTAATGGACACACAGGGGGGAGTGGAGACAGGAAACCCAGTGTCAAGCCTCACTGTTTGCTATATTTTTCCTCAACAGCACGGGGGAGAGGAGAGTTATGAGGCCACTGCGTGGCTCCACAGTGGAGATCAGGAGGAGCCCAAAGTCAAAAGCATCTTAGAGGCATTTCTGGGGAAAGTTTCTATTATCTTTCAGAGTCATTGAATTCTCCACACAATGGAGGAACATGCCAAGAAAAATACCATCAAATTCTGTTCATCCGACAATATAGATCCACCTGTGTCAATTTGTTTATTTATTTGAGACAAGATCTCATCTATCCCAGGCTCGTATACTCTCAAATTCACCAGGGGTGATCTTACGATCTTTCTGCCTCCACATCCCAAGTGTGGCATGCAGTTCCAGGCTCGTCCTACCAACCTTAGTTTGCACGGTGCTGAGATCTAAACCTGGTGCTTCTTGTATGCTAGGCAAGCACTCAGCCCACAGAGCTACATCCCCAGCCTCTAATTATGTGAATTTTGAAGACAAATGAAAAGCATCATACTCACTACTAAATTTTAAAGCTTAAATATTATTATGCCAATATTTTTGAAGAGTAGTGGGTATTTTCAAAATATCCAAAAAGCTGGCATTAGGATTCTTCCTCTTGCTACTAATGGGACCAAATGAAAGAGTTGCAAGGTACTTCATCATCATGTGATATGAATTAGAGAACAGAAATCTGGTTGTATTTCCTTTAGAAATTATGAATGCAGTTGAGAGGGAGGATTATAAGTTTGAGACCAGCTTGAACTACAAAGAGAGATGATGTCTCAAAAACTAACAAACAGAAAAACAAATGACGAAGTCACCCCTAGTCATTCTTTCTCTACCTGATACACTGAGAGATTACTCAAGGGTATTTTTGATGTCAGTGTCACAGTGTCACATATCTCGACAGCAGCCTCAGTATACAGTTCTTCCCAATGTCACGATGGCTCATCTCTCGGCAGCATCCTCAGGATACAGTTCTTCCCAGTGTCACAGTGTCACATCTCTCGGCAGCATCCTCAGGATACAGTTCTTCCCAGTGTAGCCTGGAGTCCAGTCTCCCATCATGTTCTTTTAGATCTTTAGAACAAGACTGTGTGACTTCAGAGCCATTTGTAGACTCAGCCTGATTTTTAAAAAATGATTCAAACATTTTAAAGAGAAACTTTGTCCTACAGTAGAGTTCAGAGATGCTCACTTTCGACCCCAAGCATCATGAATAGCATCACGCCTTTCACAAAATTCAGAAACAAGGTCTCTAGGGCGGGTCCTGGACCTGCTCATCCAGATACTGGAAATGTTTTAAAAGCTCGTGGGTGACCTGCACGTACATGTACACACTCTATATGTTTAAAAAAATAGATCATGGCTTATGACCAGTCTTTTCCAGACCATCAGGACACTCACCAGGACTATCACTTAGTTGAAATAATAGCCAGAAAATGTTGGAAGTGGCAGAGGTAGTAATGGCAGAACAAAGGAATCAAAAGGAAATTCTACCTAAAATAGCATAAGCATACTGCCACGGGCAGTAAAGATGAGTCTTACAAGGCAATCTTTATTGCTATCCACCTAATAGTTTATTCACACATGTCTCCAAGCAGTACAATATCTTTCCTGGTGAAGTGGCTCTATTTAATTCAGTCTATTCATTCAATGAGGACACACTGAGTCCTCCTCTGTACTGGTCACTCTGCAAATCTCTGGGAAGATGCTAATGGGCAGGGATTGTATGATCCCTGCTCCCATAGAGCCAATGACAGTGGCAGAGCTGGAAAAAAATGTGCATATAAAAATGCTGTTAGTTACTCCATAGAAATAGCATGAGTGACCAGAGAAGTCTCCTTGAGCACATGTCAGTCAAAAACCAGTACCCTGGTGTTGTGGCACGCACCTATAATCAAGTATTAGGGAAGTAGAGGGAGGAGAGTTACAAGTTCAAGGCCGGCCCAAGCTGTTTAGGAAATTCCAGGGCAGCTTGGATCGCATAGTGAGAGTTCATCTCAAAATGTTAAAAGTAAAATGGCTGAGCACAGAAAAATGAGAAGCACCCAATAGAAGAAATATATAGGGCAGCAAGATGGCTTGGTGGGAAAACCTGATGACTTCAGTTCAAGCTTTGGGAAACAGATAGGGCAAAGGAAGAACTGAGTCCTCTGATGGGTCCTCTGACTTCCACATGAATGCCACAGCATGTGCATACTTCCATGCTCACACACAAAACAAATAAATAAGTATGGAATATGGAATAAAGTAGGTTTTCAGATGAGTGTTCTTAAAATGCAGATCCATGACACCTCCCAGTTCACAGAACATTATTCACTGAATAGAAAGTCTTGGACATTGAGGGGGAAAAATCTTTCTCCATCTCACTTCATCTCGTCTACCTCCAGCTGTGTCCTGCCAAGCTATCACCCCCTTCCCTTGAGCCAGCGTGGTATTCTTCTGGGTTCCCCCTGCTCCATGATCTAGTCTCCTCTTCCCGACCCAACATCCGCCTGTTGAAATCCTACCCATCTTTCCAGGCCCAGCTTAAAGGCCACCTGTTCCAGCTAGCTTCTCCCTCTGCCAGAATTTCTCTTTCCTTCCTCTGTCCTCCCTGAGGACTTTGCACCTCTCGCAGAAAGGCCGACTACACTCTGCCTTGAACCATGCCTATTTATGCACCACTGCTCCCCACTAGTACAGCCTGCTAAAGGTCAGCTGGTCAGCAATTATAACCCTCTGACCCGGGCAGTGCCTTGGAGAGAGACTCACCTCTGGTGCCAGGCAAATTCAGAGATGTTGGGGAACTACCAAAAGGAAGCAGGAAGGTCCGGAGTAGAATCAGAAATGAATTGTAGGTGTGAAGCCACTAACTACCATCCAGGACCAATAAACTTAAGCAAGTCACATGCCACAAAAACAATCATTTTCCCTCCGCCAGTAGAAATCACCTGTCAGTGGTTTCCCAGTAAGGAGTGGGGCCTAAAGAGCACATCTTCGTCTTTGTCAGGATCCTGGCTGTCCTTTACATAATGCGGGTAGCTATGGTTACTGTAAATTCATACATGCAATAGCCTTGTCTAAAAGACAGCATTTCAAAAGACTCCTCCACACCCTCGAACTCTTAAATTATTCCTACCCCTCTGCATGTGCTCCCTTAGCCTTGGTGGGTTGGAGGTTTATATACATTTGAAAAAAATGTTAGCTTTGTTTGTTTCATCGCTGCCACAAATAGGAGGGACATGGCTGGTTACCAGTCTGACAAAATGTAATCACTAGGCAGCAGGAGTTTCTCAGCTTCACCATTATTTCTGGCCACACTGTTGTATGCCTCTGCAGCCTGTCATTTTGGGTAGCATTGTTATGTGGCTCATGGCTATACTTTTGTACACCCCTTTGCTGACTAGGTGAATTCCCCACAGTCTCTTTGCAACAGCAATTATGAGCCACCCTTTTGGAATCTCTGTTGCCAAAGTGATTGTGAACAGGTACCAGAGTTTGAGCATCCCTCAAAGCAGGCATCAATCCAAGACTTTAGCAATTCCAATAAGAACATAGCACTTCATTCAGTACAACAGCACTGAAAATAGTGTAAAACACATGTCTTGCACTCATTACTGCCTAGAGGTGAACAAGGTGAGCTATTGGTCCTCTTCACCTGTCAATCACTGAATCAAGATGTCCACCCAGAGAAGATCTGGGCTCTTCCAGGTTTCTGAGCATGCAGGTATGGTGCATTCCAGAGAGGAGCTGGATACTAGTCTTCCATTGAAGAGGAGGATGCTAGGCCAAGTGTTTCAGTCTAGAATGCACAAAATGGTAGAGATGAGAGAATACAACAGAGCTCTGGCGGCTTCTGTCTGAAGAGATATGTGCTTGTCAGACCAAAGCCTAGAAACATAGAAACGGAACTGCCAGTGTTTAAAACCAAGCACGACAGTGGTTAGAGCACTTGCTGTAAAGATACAAGGACTAGCATTTAGATCCTAAAAGCCTAGAAATAAATCTTCGTAACTATAGCCTAAAGTATTTTAAAGGATTACCTTTGAGTGCTAGGCTCCTTGGTGATTTTAGCTTTCTGATGATCTGTGTTCTCTAACTTGTGTATTGATCTAAATGACTAAGAAAGACATGTTCACAGTACGAAAAGCATAGTCAATCCTGGATGGTGGAGCCAGTCAAATCATCCTTGCAGAGGGAACAGCTAATTTGACCCAGAAATATTTGTAATATATGCCATATAGATTTTCAAGTGTCCTCACTGATTGCCTGAGTGATGGAGATCCCCTCTTCTTATTTTACTGTAGTCTTCCACTTACCCAGTTTAGTTTACTTTGGTAGAAAAGGAAGGTGGGCAAAAGCCTTGAAAGAACTATTGATTTCAGAGAGGGTAGGTGTTTACAGACATTGGGCCCAAAGCCTCACCCATGCTAGGTAATTGCTTTGAACTATCATGCTAGCCCTGTTTTTACTTTTTATTTTGAGACAAAGGTACACCAAATTGCCCTGGATGGAACTGAACTCACCCTGCAACCCAAGCTGGCCTTGAACTTGTGAACCTGAGACTCTTGAGTAGCTGAAGTCACAGGCACACATGACCGGGCTTAGCTAGGAATCTGAAGTCATGCCATTTTTTTTGCCAAAAGTATCTTTAAGCAGAGATGAATAAAGAAGCAAACTGAACACTTCTGAACTCTGTAGGAACCATCTTATTTGTAGTAACTTAAGTAAAGGCCTTTTAGCTCTCTTCAAAGGAAGTAACAGAGGTGCAAAAGTGAAACTGATCTGGTTTCTGCAGTCCCTGTATTTGCTGGGTGGATGGTGGGGGTGTGCCTCGGAGCCTGCTTCACTGCTCTTCTCCCAAGGCTCACCTCCTTCCTTCTGGATATGCTTCCGCGCTTGGAGAACTCACGTCACTGAGGAGGCACACAGAAGAAAGAGCACTATTGACTTAGGGCTCTTCCCTGAGAAGTCTCTCTAGAGATCTTCTTGTCCTCCATAGAAAAGGGAGTCCGCATTCGTTTCTGCTAAGCAGAGAGCAGGAGAAAGTCAAGCTATATTAATGACGTTAGGTCAGAAAGGACTTGCACTTCTGCAAGTGATGGATTCCTAGTCCAAGCAGCTTTACAAGTATTAATAGCATCTCCGTTCTTGGCGCACGGTCCTCACTGAGCGAGTAACGCTATGCTCCGGAGATCGCTCCGTCTAGCTACACACGTTATGTTGAAGCAGAGAAAGCTTGTCTTGAGGGCTGTTTCAGATGCTTCCCCTATCATTAAAGTTCATCTCAGAAAGGGGTTTCCGTTTGAATTCTGCGCGAGTGAGGTCTGCCTTATTTATCCCCTTTTAAACATGGGTTATGATTTCAGAGTACTCAAATTCTTTTAAGACTTCCTTTGAGAGCTTTGGCAAGGAAACTGCTTTGAGAAGCACCTTAGGCGATGAGAAGGCCCCTTCCTCTGAGCACTCGGAGATGCATCCTTAGCACAGAGGACTTGCACCACGCCCACTCATAATCCACGAAGGGTCTTTCACTAAGAACCTCAGTTTTCATAATGAGACTCTGCTCTCTGGTATGTCCCTCTTTCATCCATTCCAACCTTTTGTCACTGCTGAAAGGCAGTTGTCACAATGTCCTGGGCCTTCTTAAACATGTCTTCCTGCACGCCAGTCTTATCACCCTCTTCCTAGTCCTGGCATGCAGCTTATGCTTACACTGCACTTCCACGTAACTTCCTTGTCGCATTCGATTCTCACTATGCACTTCCAATGTTAAGCAAACAAAATACACTGCTCAAAGTACACCAGGCACACGGGTTTCTCAAAGATCTGACATTTAACAAGTAGACTGGGACCTAGCACCCTTTTTTAAAACTAGGGATGGCTTCTCCTTCACTAAGGTATACTGAGGAGTCTCCATTTCTCCATTTCCAAGAAACTCATGTGGAACTGGACAATTAGGTTTAGGAGATGATGGTCTGAAAGACAACGGGGCGGTGTGATGTGCCTCTTGAGCAGGTGAAGGTTTGTCTGTCTGTGCGGTCACTTGAGCCTGCTGTTGACCCCCAAGCTCTCTTTTTATAGGTGATTATCTTATTAGCTTTCTTAAGCAGCCTTAAAGCGTGTGTGCTCTTGGCAGAGGTGCATATAGATTTATGGCATAGCATCTGTTAATAATTCCAATTTCATTTATTTTACCAGCAGTGAAATTGAGGTCTTGGAGCCTGGGTGGAGGCAAGTTGGAAACAAATCAAAAACAAAATAATTGACTGGGAAATATGACAGCCTAATGAGAAGCATTGTTGGGAAAGCCCCTGCAGGACCAACCAGTGTCCTATGAAGGGCTTTCCTACCAACTTCCTAAGATGAGCAAGCAAGGCCAAAGACAGTTACCTTCCCAAAGTAATGGAAGAAGAGTAAATTGCCAACCCACAGCTGTCCACAGCAACACCCACCTCCAGCTTCCTGCTTGCTGAGGTTAGTATGCACGCGATCCTTCTTCCGAGAGTATGAGATACTAGGAGGAAGTTAGTCAGAAAACTAAGTTAGTAAGGAAGCACTCTCAAGAAGTGATGACTAAGCTCCTGGGTATTTTGTCTTTAGTAAGCAAGAAACTTATTTAGTTCAACTAACCACAGCTGTAGCTTTTCTCACATATATTTAGCCTGTGTGCTATTTTTTTCATTGTGGATTTCTATAAACATACTGAATAAAAGTATAAAATGTTTTATACAGAATATATAACTAACATGTATATATCATTTATAGTTTAAAACTTGCTAATATTACTAACTAAATTGTTCTCTCATTTCTGAATTGTCAAAATTTGTCATTAAGACTGGTGCTATACACTCCAATTTCTCAAGGATATATATTTCATGATGTGTTGGCTTGCAGCATGTGTTCAGACTACATTTTCATGGTAGTCCCACCTCCTTTATTACTATTATAGATTCATTGATGCTTGGACAACTCAATTGAAATAAGTTCATTTTATTTAAGTAGAGATAGGATCTTATTTGGAGCCCTGGCTGTCCGGGAATTTGCTATGTAGACCATACTAGCCTTACAAACTGATCCTCCTGTCTCTGCCTCTCAAGTGCTGAGACTACAGGTGTGCGTCAATACACTCCGCTTCCAGTCTCTTTGTGATGTGCAAATAATGGCAATCAAAACAGAAAACAAAAAATCTCTCAGAGACTCAAGAGTGGCTGAACATAGCCGTGAGTGTCACTGTCAGAGAAAGTTATGCCCTGGTAAAGAAGAGAAATCTAAATGGGGAACACGTTATGATTTCTTTCTTTTCTTTTCTCATATGACACATGACAGGAGAAACATGCTTTTAATTTTAGAATGTCTCTTTGTTGAAATAAGTTGCTAAGACCTCACTTTGTAGTTGACCCAATTCCATGTTCATCCTCAGGAGCAGAGCCTCTGTTTGTTTGGTTATTGACACTGCTGGAAATGTTTTAAAACTAAATTGAAAAAGAGATCTTTGCTTTGTAAACCAAGAAAAAGAACATAGGAAGATCCAGTCTAAAGGAAGGACTCATTTTGACACTGGCTATAAATAGAAACACAGAATAATCTGGAAAAAAAATGGCTAAAGTTTTCAAGTATGCATCTCCTTGACCTGTTCACTAAAGAGTAATAGAATCTGGGTGTGGTGATATATGCCCATAATTATAGCACCCCAAAAACCCAGGGGCAATGACTACAAGGTCATGGCCAATCTGGGCTACATTGAGAGTTTAAAGCACTATATAAAAAAATAACAGGAAAAAAGAGTAATAGGAATGAGCAAGGTATACCACACAGGATACAGAAAATTGAGCAAGTTCTGTAGGAAATAAAAACTTAAAAGCAATCTGCACTGCTGCTACAGCACACACGTTCACATTAGGGTCTGCAGAGCTTCATGAACCTCAACTCATATAGCTTAAACCTGTAGTTTCATTGTATTCAGGGTTCTAAAACTTTAAGAAGAAATAATTCCAATTTCCTGTATATTCCCTACCAAACCCAAATATCCAGGTGTTTTTGTCTTCCAACAAATTAAATTTTAAAAAAATTAGTGTCCTCATTTTAATCAGATTTGTGTTTGTTGACTGTCCCTGCCATCCCCTATTTTCTACTACAGTATGAATTAGGTCAGCCAGGGTTGCTTGGCAGCCTTAGGGGCTATGGACTTGTCATGGTTATAGGCTATGTCATACTGTGGTTGTATAGTTATAAAAATAATAATGCTTTATCACCAAAGCAAAGTTATGATTTTCGAGGGTTTGTGGCTTGCCTGACATCTGAGCAGGGAACTAGTGGAGGGTGCTAATGGTGTGTCCTACTGTTGGAAATCTTCCTCAGTGTCCCTACAGGAAGTCAGGAAGTTCAGTCAAGAGGAAGAAGGAAGGTTCGTAGACAAGATTAGCAAAAGGTAAGTTTGGCAAAAGGAGGTGGAACAGTGAGCCAAAGTGCAAAGAAAGTAAAAATGATTCCACGTCTGGCCACAAACACCAAAATCAGCAGTGAATTCAAATCTCATCCCACCTTGATTAGTGAGCCAGCCCACACTGAACTCATGAATTTTTTTGTTGTTGCCTCTGTTTGCCAAAAAATTAACTCACTAGAAAGTGTGCACTTCTTTGATGCTTGAGGAAATTGGAAAGAATGTTTTAAAAGTTGTATTCATAGTTCATGTAGAAATATGACTGAACTTTATTTGAAGCAAATATCCCTTCTTGGGCTGTCTCACTCTCTAATAGTGTTCTGTGGCTTGTGGTTTTCTTCTTTTCTCTCTCTTTTTTTTAACTTTTCAATATGGCACCTATGATTTGGAGTTTTTTTTTTTTTTATTTCACTCCAGTGTACTTTTTAAAAGTTATATACAATTAGTGTTGTTTTGATATTGAGTGAATAACAATTTAATCAAATAAGTGTAGTAGCACATTATATGTAACAGTTGCCCTTTGGACAATTTCTAGTAAGTTATTGCAACCAATATTATTAAGTAATTCTTAGATTTGTGTTCACTTCCACAAAGCAATCTCAGATCTATTACCATTAGAAGTATGTTCTCATGAACTTGATTTTGTGTGTGTGTGTGTGTGTGTGTGTGTGTGTGTGTGTAAAATTAAAAAGGTAAAACAAATATGGAAAAATCCTAAATAGTATGTGCTTGACACTAAGATATCCTACCCTGCAGCAGATCTGACCACACAAAGATCATTTGCTTTGATTTTCCTGAAGTCAATAGAGAGAGAGAGACAACTTTAACTAGGGAAAGAAATTCCTGTTTTAATATAGTGACCCAGTCTACTTGACTCTGCCTATCTGATTCTTGGTAATATTTAACTTTGAAATGCCCATTTTATAAGCAGAAAGAATAAGATCTTTGGATATATTTATATATGAATTACATATTTATATGTCACTTTTCCTTTAACTATTCAAAAGATCGATGTCTTTTAGCTGTGAATGATAAAGATTGAAGGATAGAGTCAACTTTGACCCTGAAACTCCTAGATAACACAGAAAGATGGATGTTGTTACAATTTAAAGAAGGAAAAGAAAAAGATGGAGGAGGAGGAGGAGCAGGAGGAGGAATCATACAGAAAAAGTAGCATAAGGACCAAAATATGACTAATATTGGACTTGTTTTTCAATAGGTCTTTTGTTTTAATGGACTGGTTTTGTGTGAACTTGTTGACTATGGGAGATACTTGAAATAAATCAACTTAAAAAGATGAAAGATTATCTTGTCTCATGGGTTTGGAGATGACAGTCCATGGTTGGCCCTGTTGTCCTTACCTATGGTGACAAAGCACATCAAGAAAAGAACATATAATGGAGGGTGCTACTCATCTCATGATGGATGGGAAGCAAAGAGAGAGAGAGAGAGAGAGAGAGAGAGAGAGAGAGAGAGAGAGAGAGAGAACTGAGGGGACAGAGCTCCACTATTCTCTTTGAGATCATGCCCACCATACAGAAGACTTCCAATCAAGCCTTACATCTTAAAGACTGTACTACAAGCCCTATCCTTCAAATACCATGGGTTGAGGACCATTCTTTAACACTGGGTTCTTGGGGGTAGGAGTCTTCTATCCAATAGCACATACTGGCCACAGAGAACGCAGCCCAAAAACTTACACTTATCTTCACCCACTCTCAACATTCTCCTTTCCCGACAGCCCCTTATTACCAAGTTCTGCACTCTTTTCACCTTAATACTTGTAACGGCAAACACATGGTTTACAGCATCCCAGCTCTGTTCATCACTGTTTTGATAGGCTGGTTTCCAAGGGAACAAAGGTTTACAAAACTACTATTAAGGTAAGGGGATTATAATTCTATCTAAGTTGTAAAAACTGGCGGAGAGCCAGGTGGCCTTTGGTATCACTGATAATCTTTCTCAGAGCATCCCCTTGCACATACCTTACTCAGAGTCAGATTTAGGCAACCAGTTGCCTGAAAGGTTTAGGCTACTCCACAAAAGTCTCAACATGTGGATGTTTCTCATTAAACCAACTCACCAAGGAAAGGGCTGGCATCTATGAGCAATAAGAGTTACAGGGCATGCATACCTCACATGTGGAATTTTGTCTTCAATTCCCTGAAGTCCCTGGCTCCAAACTAGCCCACAAAGTGGGTGTTGGTCATGCTTCCATTGATGCAGCAGCAAGCAGATGGGCAGATATTGTGTTCTCTGGGGGCAATTTGAGCTAGCAAAGGCTCGTTTAATGTCTTAGAATATGGAAAGCCTAACCTGTTTGGTGATATGAGCTCCAGTCACTGTTGTCCTTGGAATTCAGATTCAGAGAGTGGGTTATAGACTTGCAATGAGACGGACACAGTGGTGGAATGAACTTGGTTCTCCCATGAGCTGTTTGACACTCTTCTACCAACTAGGTGCCACATAGTTTGCACAGGTCTCTGCAGATTATTCATAGGACTCAGCAGATCATGGGCTTATTTCAAAATCCAGACAATACCATTTTAAAATTTAAATCCCCCAGCCAGGATTCCTTTGATCTTTGTAAATATGTTGAAGTATTCCAGCTGCAATTAAAAATTTTAAAAGACAAGAGAAAAGAAAGAAGACGTGATTTGTTCTGAGTCCAGTGTCAGGTTCATCTTGGATCAAAAGGTGTCCAAATCCTCATGGGGCTCTTTGGCTGTAATCAGACTCCTCTCTGGATCCAGCCGGTTCCAAGTGGCCATGCTGACGTAGGTAGCTGGTCTTGGCAGTCAGCATGTCTCCGCAACGAGAGGGTTGATGGGAGCAGGCAGCACTGCCATTTGGCTTCTCTAGTCCTTTGGTGCCCAAATAAAATCTGTAATTTCTAATTCCCCACTTTGAAACCCAAGGAAATGATGGGTCATGTCATGTGAGAGGCTAGTTAGCACCTCTGGAAAAGCTTATCTAAGGTCAAAAAATATATGTGCCAAACCAGAAAGGATTCACTTGAATCCTTCTCTATAGGTTAAGTCAAACCAGGCAATTTCACTCTAGCAGAGGCTCAGACATTGGTCCATTTCAAGGGCTCTTGTTTCACAGAGGATGGAGTTGCACAGATCTCTAAAGCTCTAGGACACACCCATGATTATGGACTTCCTATTCCAGAGTTTTGTCTTCTTCCCAGTTCTACCTGCTTTTAGGAGAGTGTTGTTCATTAAGTTTAATGTAACTAGGATAGCACAGGAAAGTGTTTAAAATGTTTTTACTCAAAGTACAGAAACAATTGTCCATAAATTTTAGAGAAAAAAAAAGATTCTAGATGGTTCTCTTAAAGATACACTAGTTCTATGTCAAATTCATCCTTACCAAAGTTAATAACAAAGTATTCCACTGTTTATTAATTTGCATGTGTGTGTGTGTGTGTGTGTCTGTGTGTGTGTGTGTGTGCGCTATTCATGTGTGAGTGTGTATTTAGATGCAGACATGTCACAACTTGCATGTGAAGGTCAGAGGATAACTTGCTAAAGGCAGTTCTCCCCTTTCACCACTGAGGTCCTGGGGATTCAACTCATGTTATGAGGCTTAGAAGAAAGCACCTTTATTCATTGAGCCATCTTGCTAGCCTAATTGTGAACTATTCTACAATTGAAATTGGGACCAGGCAGATGTTTAACATAGCTTTGAGAGTCCTTCAACATATGAACCACTTGCTGCCAATGCCCTAGTCAGCTGTAGTCTGTAATAATGCACTGAAGTTGGTACAGTGGTGATTCTGTATTAAAAAGCAGCATGGAACTTGTCTATTCTATCCAGGTGCTTATGTCCGTGTACATTTTATCAAGGTAGCTAATGTCTTCATTCAAAAAGGGTATGAGACAGGTTCGACAAGTACCTTAAGTCATAGTCACTTGACAGCATTGCTTTTTGGAAACAATAAAATTGCAAAGTAGAATTGTCCATACCAACCAAGTCTCTTGAGGAAGGTACTATAAAGAACAGACCACACACACACACACACACAGAGAGAGAGAGAGAGAGAGAGAGAGAGAGAGAGAGAGAGAGAGAGAGAGAGAGAGAGAGAGAGAGAGAGAGAGAAGCAGTAGTGGGTTAGCTCTTGCTGTGTGCACAAGTGAACTGAGCCTTACATGCAACCAAAGCATCTAAGAGATTGTCAGTGCATTGTAAGAACATGGTTGTCAGACAGCCATGTACTCTCTAGGAATCTGTCAGGAGCTAATCAAAATCCAATTGGAAATAGACAGAAATTTATATTGCATTTCTAACACAAAAACAAAAACAGTTTAGTTATACCTGTTGGTATTTTATATGCTCTGCATACTTAAAAGGCATTCTTTTGACAAACATTAGCACAATTAAGATATTGAACACTGTCATCGTTCCAAAAGTTTCTTCTTACAACTTTGTACCCTTCTGTCACAGCTCAGTGCTAGAATTCTGTATACATAGAATCACCTAGCATGTCGAGTCTTTCTCATCAAGGTTGTTGTTTTGAGATTCACGTGTGCACTGCCATACAGCCATAGTTCATGCTTGTCTATCTTGTATGTATGTGCACATGACATCTGGCTGTAAGTGTGGACACATGCTACTGGAAGTCAGAGATCAACGCCAGTGTCTTCTTCAGTCACTGTCTACCACATCCTATTGATACAGTATCTCTCACTGCACCTAGCTAGAGTGCAGCTTGGCTAGCCCAGCTGGCAAGCAAGCTCTAAGGATCTAACTGTCTCTGTTGTCCAGTGCTGTGATCACAGCCTTGTGCAGCCACACCCAGATTTATCTGGTTATTTCTTTGAAGTAGCTTCTGAGGGTCCAGACTTAGATCCTCATGCAGGTACAAGAAACACTCAAACCCTCTACTGACTAAAACATTTCTCCAGCTCCTTTCATTTCACCCCTCCGCCCAGAATACCATTGTCGTATGATTCTGTCTCAGGTTTTTTTTTATCCTCTCATCTCATGCTGGGTGTCTGGATTGTTGTACATACTAGAAAGTCACTACCAACATATGAATCCAAGTTTCCTCAAATAAATACTTTCCTCTCTTTTGACTAAATGCCTGGATCATACAGTAGGTATAGGCTTAATGTTTTTAAAGATTTCGGTGTTTTCCAAAGGGCTTATGTCACTCAACATTTGCACAATGTCAATGAAAAAGTAAGGCAATATCATGGCCAAGTTTTGAAAAATTAAAAGTGGTCTCAATTAGAAAATTTTAGTTTGCTAATTTGATGGTAGCATGTCCTTAGCAAATGATAACAGGGAACTGTGTAAATATAATGAGGGGCATTACATACATACGACAGCCATTGAAACCTCTCAAGTTCCGCCTTGGCCTGTCCTTTCAAAACTAAAAATAATGACAGAAAGTGCCACAAAGCCACCTTCAAATTTCATGTCCATAAATTAAACAGTAGAGAATTTCCTATCCATATAGAATATAATATTAACATAAGATGAATATTTTAAAGAAGACAAAAAGAAGTTAGGAGCCAACTGAGGTTTAGCAGAGTCTAAAAGTTACATAATTGGGGCCATCTCATGTAAGTAACAAAGTCTAAAATTGTAACCACACAAGTGGCGAAAAGGAAGTCAACACAACGCTCTTGAAGGGCATCCTGTCACAGGAAGGCAATCTCACCCAGGGACAGGACTTGCTGTGAATCATATAAGTGCTCTTACCAAATGCACATGAAATGGAGCTCTAAGTCCTGCCCGCCCCCTCCCAGGAATAAAAGTGTAAACACTGCCTGTGCTTACACCAGCACAGGGGGAAGATTGCAGTGGAAAGGCATCCGGGGCTGCAGAGTGACTACAGACACGGCTTATTTCTGCCGATGTCACAGAAACACATGATTGTGTGCTGAGGTTGCTTGGACCCTGAGTGTCTCTGAGGATCTGTTGTTTAGACAAGGGAAGCAGAGGACACAGTAGAAGTATGAGATGACACTAGACTTGTCACATTTCTTCCTTTCTTATAAAAAAAATTCATGGGGATCTTGTCTCTGATATTACCCTACATCAAATATTCAAACTCTACTTAGTACGTGTCTACCTATGTGTTTCATTTAACCAGAAACACTAATAGTGAGGAATGTTAAGGGAAATATATTGGTGATAGTTGAAGAGGTGGGTTTAAAACCTTTGTTTCCCAGGTCATCCTTCTGACCCACAGATGTTCGGAATGACCTGAGATTCCCAGGTCCGTCTGGTCATACCAGCCCCATCCTCTGTCAGCCACCAAGCACTTAAGTGATTGCCTAAGGTTTGCATAAGTCCACTTGACTAACATTCTGAGAAACTGAGACAAAAGTTAGCAACCCTATCCCATACTTGCATTAATAGCACGACCCAGAACATTTTTTTCCATCCTCAGCTTTTCCACCCTTGCCTAAATCCATTTGCTATGCTGTTGTGGTGCTACAGAATGTATTCGTGCAGCAATTTCTGCTAATTTAATTCCTACCCTTTAATATGCACTATCCAACTGACAGAAGTCCATTTGCCATGAACTTAGCCTGGGGAGCACTGTGTTCTCTACTTAGGAGTGCTCATATTTAGAAGACATACTGCCGTTGATGTGTAGAGACATGAAATCACAAACAAGATGTTTCAGTTTCTGGGCATGCGCACACGTAGACACCCTCCTATGGAATACTCTTCCCCTGCCTGTATGGGAAACGCTCAAAGAAAAGCCCTTATAGATAGGTGTAATTTCCTCTAGAGCCATCGGAAATCCTGGGACATTGTCCAAGACCCTCTCCCTTGGTGTCTTTCCCACAGAGAAATAGTAAACTTGTGGCGTAGATTACACCTACAGTGAAACGAGACACTGAACACCAGGCAGCTCCAAACGGATCAGGTTTAAAGTTCTGACGCCACCTGTTACTACAGAAGCCATAATCCGCGGAGGCACGAAACGACTGCACCTTGGAAGAAGGAGTGCTTATTAGTTTTCAAGTAGCCAGTCAATTTTTTCAAATTGCAGTCACTTCATTTGGGTGGGCAGGTAGACAGGCTTCCAGCGCCATGCTCATAGACGGGTAGAGTTCACCAAGGAATAAAATGTGGGGCCATGTGTTTATCATTACCATTCTCGACAGTTCTGAGTCAGCAACAAAGCAGTGAGCGGTTGCATCATCTGCCTTCCCTATACACTCTGGCCAAATGTACTTCCTCCAAAGAACACTTGTGTCCTTGGCTTGTATAAAGTAGCTTCGGAGTAGGCAGAAGACACACAGTATTGGATTGAATGTTCACACACACAGAAGCTCACTATCCGTTTAATTAATCATTTTTCTATTAGGCCAATTTATCCTATATTTAGACCGTCCAGATGTAGCCTTACAGGGTGGATGAAATCAAGAGTATACCTGAGATTAAGTTCTCAATAGAGGCCTGTCCAGAGCTTACAGCTTAGAGGCTCTGGTTGTAGATAAGCTGCTTTTTCCTTTAAAGGACCTCCTTCATTTCTATAAATAAAAGATGCTAATATTTATGTGCAAAAATTTAAAGGTATATTCACTATGTGATACAATCCATATCACAGTAATTACATTCAGTTTGCAGTTACTGTATGGTGTGTGCATTGCCAAAATTTTGTAAATATTCTAAGAATTCTTTCCATGAAATCCTCTTACGGGAACACTGAAGCAACCAATTCTGAGAAGATTTGATGACATGGGCCCATGAGTAATACTGCACTATGGTGTATGAAGATCTTAACTCTCCACCATGTCCACCTTTTGCCTGGGTCTATTAGGATGAACCAAGAAAATGCAATGGGACTTGCTTGGAAACTTGAACTTGAGAAAGCCCTATTTGGCTTTTCTGTGTTCAGACCTCCCACATACAGTCCTTCCTGTCTTTTTGCTCTCATGTAGCTAACCGATCTCTCAGATAACACCCTTGCTTTCTGTGTCTAAACGCACCTGCGCTGTGTTAAACACCATGGGGTCTGTAAGGTCAGCAAATGCTGGCAGATTATATAGTGATTATTCCTTGACAAGCCTCACAAATAACCTGCCTTCTCTTTTCCCACCTACTCTTTCTTTTTCTTTGTTGTACTGGGCCTTAAACCTCAGACACTTGCATGCCTGGTGAGAACTCCACAATGGAGTTAATATCCAAACCCCACTCCATACTTTTTTAAAAATTAATTAATTTTATTACTTTTTTGGATGAATTACTGTTGCTTGACAGTTTCACATATGCATATAATGTTTTCTGATCACTCTTTCCTCATTCTCTCTCCGTTCCATCCTGCTCAAGCCAGCCTCTCCCACTTCCCATTCCAACCAGTCTGTTTTCTGACTGATTTTGTATAACTCATTTGGCTTAACCAGGGCCCTTTGTGTCACCGCTGGATAGAGACTGTCTATTGTGGAGTGTTAGGGTCATCAGTGGGGACATTAAGACATGATTCCCCATTTCCCTGAATCCATCAGTGGTGCATAGTGCAGCAGGGAGCGATAGAGTTCTTGCATCTGTATCTGTCTGTTGGTAGGCCCACTTCATGCAGCTTTACTTTCGTGTTTCTTTCTTTCTTTTCCTTTTTTTTTTTTTTTCATTACTGCACAGAGTGCTGATGATCTCACCTTGTGGCCCAGGTATGCCTTGAATTATCAATCCTTCTACCTCTGCCTCCCTCATAACTGGAATTATAAACTTAACCTTGAAGCCTGGCCGAGTCTTACCTTGAAAAGGATGGTTTCTACACTTCAGGAAGTTGAAATCTATGGAGATAATGTCTCACAGATGAATTAGTTAAGAATCAATTAATGATGGGGGGAGGAGAGTAGCAAAAGGCAGGTAACCTAAATGACCCTAAACAGTTCATCAGAGACAGGCTATAACATTCAGGCATTAGATCACCAGGAAATACATCACTGAAGTACTCCATGTTTAGATGAGTGGTCCATTGGGGCTGGGAAACAGAAGAGAATGGCTGTGGACTAGTGAAAGAGCAAGCATGGGGACTGGACCACTGAGGTGTGAAAGGAGCCAGGCAATGGGTTTGGAAGAGGGATGGGTAGAGTCTCTTTAGAGAGTTAGAATTGACTGAGGCCTTCACTTCCCTTTGTGTTAGTCTATGGACCAACGTGGCAGCAGCTGGTTGTGAAGGAAAACACAGATGAGCTTTAAAAAGAGTACGCGGAGTACTTCATGTAGAAAGTTTAACTTAGGAGGATCTATCGATCGTGTTCATTTTGTATTATCTATCTATAGGCTATAACAATTTTTTGTAGTATGTATGTTTTGTTTCCCAACACTCCTCATTATTCAGTTTACTGTGCTTCTGGACCGTCTCAGACTCAAAGTAGAGTCCCAGAGAGGCAAAGAGAAGGAACTAATCCTCCCCCTCAAGGAGTTCACTACTTAATCCAGAAATCCATAGACACTTCCTGAGAGCCACAATAATACCCAATAATACCCAAGCACTATGTGCCTTTTAGGACATCACCTTTAACTCAGATAGCACAAGCCTGTTGGTGTCTGAGGCCAGTCACAGAAGTGTCATCCAGCTCACAGCCAATCACAGATGTGGTCTTGATCACCCAGACAATTACCGCGTTGTCATCCCAAACACAACCAATCACAGATGACCTAGATCACCAGTTTCGCTTACGACTATTCTCTAAATTGGGAGTGGTGGTGCACACCCTTAATCCCAGAGAGTGAAAGGGTAAGGCAAGCGAATCAGGAGGTCGAGGCCAATGTGAACCAGATCGTGACATCAGATCTCGGATGCCAGGAAAGGGGGAGAGCCACAGAGGGCCATGAGGATGAAGAGCTTGTAAGGACTCACAAATAGATGATACACTTTTTACTTCAGGAGAGGGCAGACACGCAGGCACATGCCTGTACAGAGAGAAGAGACAGAGGCCAAATGGAGTAGACACATAGCACATAGACTGGCAAAGGCAAAGTTACGGACCTCAAGGTCACATTTAAACAGAACTCACACAACAGTGCCACTCTTTCAGGAATAGTTTTATAATAGAGTACGGCACCGTTTGCTGTGGGCATTCCCAGGATGTCTGTTGTCAGTCACTTGGTGCTGGCTCAGGCCCCTGGATATCCTGTGTCAGCCATGTTTTAGCAGACTCATACGGGATCTCCATATTAGCACCATGCTGTATAAACATAAACTAGTCCCAGGTATGGGTCAGGGATTTTAGTGTAGTAGAAGGCACGAAGTTCACAGATACAGTTCAAAGTTGTTGGTGTCAAGTCAAACATAGCAAACTGTTTCAGCTCATGTTTTGGTGCTTTACCAAATAATATTCAGTCTTTATAAGAAGGAATAGATTGTGATAAGTATGCATGAGGCATCCCAGAATGGCTGTGGATTTAGTATGTAAGCCAGGCTTGCCTCAAACTCATTATATAGCCCAGGCTGGCTTCAAACTTGATTCCTCTGCTGCAGCCTCTCAGAATTTTGGCTTCATAGTTAGTCATGAGCCACCTTGCCTGGCTAATCAGCTAAACATGGCTAATTAAGGTGATTATTAAACAGCTGATAAGAAGCAATTAAGCTAAGTATTAAAATAGATTTGCCAAAATGTGAGGGAATAACCATTCTAGTTTTTGATGCTGCTGTTTTTGAAAATATAATTTTTAACAAAACATGCCTTGAATTATTTTAAAAGGAAGCCACAAAAAATGTAAATCGTTTTACTTTGTAATACAATAATTATAATAGCTCTAATAGACAGAAACAAAAGCTCCTTGAGGTCCTTAATAGATTTCCTAACAGCAAAGCGAGGTTCTGAGAGCTGCAAGGTTGATCAATGCTTGGTCTAGTCAACGAAAAAGCATGTGTGGGCCAGGGTGTCCCTGCTTCATTGTTCCACTGCTCTTCTGATAAACGGAAATCAGCATCTCACTAATGAGCCCTGGAGGCCTTATAATTTGGGATGTCTCCTGCTTCCTGTCTGCTTCTGTAAGTCATCATGTTTCCTCCCCAATACTTGTCATTCTACTTATGTGATTGGAATGTTGTATATGCTTTGCTTTTTTTGCTGGGTGTTTTTGTTTGTTTGTTTGTTTGTTTTGCTTTTCGAGGTTCTTCTCTTACTTTATCAAATTGGTTTTGCACAGTTTTACAGGCATGTTTTCCTTGCTACAAAGCTTGTCAAGCCAGACCTCCCTCAGCGGTCACCCTCTTTCTAGCTCCTGTCCTTAAAAGTGCTTACTAACCGTGTTCGCCACTGCGCTGGCGGCTGCAGTATCGGCAGGTCTCCCTGTGTAGACTCTTACACTGGAGCATCTTCATTCTTCAGTTGATTGCATTATTCACTCATGTCCCACTGACAGAGATGAGATCCAGGCTCTTCAATTTCACACTGCCTAAGGCGATCACTGTCACCCACCCCATCACATGCACACCCCTTATGCTCCTTTCACCAAATACACAGATCAGTGCATGTGGAAGCCAGAAGTTCTTGTCTGGTGTTTCTTCCTTGACTTCTTTCCATCTTTCCTTTTGAAGACAGGATCTCTCAGTGACCCTGAAGCTCATCAATTCAGTGAGATAGCTTAACCAGAGAGACATAGCATTCTCTGGTCTGCACCCTCCACGCGCAATGCTGGAGTAATGGGCATGCAGCACTGTGCCAGATGCTTTAGATGGGTTCTGAAAATCCAAACTCAGCTGCTAATGCCTAGTTAGCAAACACCTTACTGACAGAGCCATCTCCACTGCTCCTCTGTCTCTCTTTTTTAAAATCTCATTTTCACAAATGATTTTTTCTCATGTAAGTGTCTTTTGGCAATGTACTTTGAGCTTTTGACACTGTGTGTGTGTGTGTTTGTGTGTGTGTGTGTGTGTGTGTGTGTGTGTGTGTGCGTGCACGCATGTTCATGCTGTGGAATGAATGTGGATATCAGAAGTTAACTTTCCTTTTTGAGCATGTGGGACCCAGAGATAAAATCCAGTTCCTCAGGCTTGGTAAGAAGCACCTTTTCCTGTCGAGTCACCTCACTGGCCCTATTTATCATGGTTTTTGTTGTCTTTGTTTTTGTTTTTTAAAGATTCACTTTGATTTCAAGAAATTGTCAAGAATCTCCTGGTCTAGAATCAGCAAGGAGTAAGACCACTTTAAAGAATTTTGTTTCGATCTGATCTTATTTATAACTTTGGCTGTAACTTTCCTTAGTTTTCAAAGATCAAACAACTTAAAATAATATATTATGTAGAGCCACTTGAGGGTATTGGAATCTTAGGACAGGAAAATTAATGGAGGGTTTGATAATAAATATGGCTTACAACCCACTTCTTATCCTTCCTAGTATCACTGGGGTCTTCTACACTAGAAGCATATAGTTTGTAAGGTGTTGCAGAGCTAATTTTTGCTGTATCTTTAAGAAATCAATTCAACACAGAAAAGCAAGATCCACACGCTATTGAATCAAAGGTGACTAAAATATCTTGGCAATTACAATCTGTCTACTCTGTGGGAATTTTGAGTTGACTGCAGTTCTTGCATCTGTTTTCAATCCTGCCCTTCTCCAGGGATAGTTGGGATGGTGACTAATGCATAGCATACTTTCAGTGTCTTTCTACTACAGGCATGTTAAACCCTCAAGTCACCAAACGCCCATCTCACACTTACCTCTTTTAAAAAATTTTTAAATTATAACTTTATTTTATATGTATGGGTGTTCTGCGTGCATGTATGTCTGTGCACCATGTGCCGGCCTGATGCTCATGGAGCCCAGAGGGGGCGGTTGGATCTTCTGGAACTGGTGTTATAGAGAGTTGTGAGCTGTAATGTGGGTGCTGGGAATTGAACCTGAATCCTCGAGACAAAAGTCAGTTCTCTTAACTGTAGAGCCACCTTTCCAGCCTTACATCCACCCCTTAATCATATAAAATTACTCCTGTGGCACCATACACATTCAAAATGATTCAGTAACTGGGCACACTGCACTCAGCGACACAGAGATCCACAGTCTTGCCTGCATCAGCTCAGGGTTGACTTGGTCCTAAACATTTTTATGTTTCCTAGATTGTTGACTACAGCAATTTTAGACATCACATACAATCATTTCCGTTGTTACAAACATAGCAAATGGTTTTCAGCCTCACATGAGTGTCATGTTCTGTGTGTAGGGTTTTAGGTGTCTTCTACACTCTCAGCTTTTACAACAATCTAGTACCACAGACACAGAAGCAGAGGCACCAGGAGGGAAACAAGCAAAATCCTGCTCAAGATCACATGAGTGGATGAGAACACCAGGATTTGCACTGAACTTGCAATTCCGCAATGGTTTTTTTCTTTTTTTTAAAACAGTACAAAATAAGGCCTCCTAGGATATGGTTATGTGCGCTACATGGCAATCTGTTCTTAATATTAGCATAACTAATGAGGAGAAGGGGAGGAAAGGGGATAGAATACGCCAACCCAAATTCCCAGAGAAGGACAGCATTATAATTATTGGAACAAGATAAAAACTATTAGGAATACATGACAAACGTTGTACAAATTGTGGGATTTAAAGCCCTGTTCTGTTTATTTTGCCACAATCTGAAACATGCTTTTTTTGTTCTTTGACAATTTAGTAATTGCTGTACCCTGCCTGTGCAAGTGTGTTTGTCCATGCTGGCATCTCCTCAGTAGAACCATTGCTTATGTCTGTGTGGTGACTCCCGTCTATAATCTCAGCACTTGAAAGGCCAAGCCAGGAGGATTACCATGCTTACAAAGACAGCCTGGGCTACACAGTGAGATCCTGCCTCAATGCTGAAAAAACAAACCATTGCTTACTTAGACAAATTCAACTTGGTTTAAGAGCTGTCAGTAATTTAAACAAATCAAGTATGTTAGACCACACACACACACACACACACACACACACACACACACACACACAAACACACACATTCTCTCTCACACACACACTCACAAACTCTCTTTCACATGCACACACTCATTCTCTCTCTCTCTCTCTCACACACACACACATACACACACACACACACACACACATGCATGCGTGTCAGATATTACCATACCTATGTCTTCAAGAGGTTCCTAGAGACTAAATTTTAGGGTACTATTAACCTGACATTCATCTCTTCACCTGTCTACTCACCAGGATCCCTGGGCAGAAATCTGAACAAAGCTAAGGAATCTAGCAACTTGTTTCTAATAATTGAATACATAAAAGCCATAACTCTCTAATCTGAAAGTTAAAGACCATCAAAACTTCTTTTGATGTTTATTTGGTTTATTTGATAGTCACTTATGGTACGTTTTTCGGATCACTTTCTTGAGTCAAAGAAAAAAAAATGTACATTTATATTTTTACTCCCTATATCCCATTTAGCTACTTGTAATGCCTTTTGGAGATCATCGTAAAAGATGGAGCCCAGCCAGAGCTACTTCTTGCTCTGAAATGGACCTAAATGAAACTTGAGAAAAATCAGATGAATATGGATTAAAGTATGTTTATCAGTCATGAAAATATAAGACAGATAGTGTTCAATTTCTGTGACATGTACATTGCAATAGATTTGCTTTCCTGACTCAGCTAGCTCATTGCTTCTTGTTTCTCTGGGTTAACCAGAGGCTACAAATCACTTGCCTACCCTTTCTTTCTTCCTTTCTTTCTTTCTTTCTTTCTTTCTTTCTTTCTTTCTTTCTTCCTTTCATTCTTTTTTTCTTTCTTCCTCCCTCCCTTCCTTCCTTCCTTCCTTTCTTTGTGGTCTGTGCATAGACTTTGTGCTCAATGAAATCATGAACAAACTCTATGTGTATTAATTTTTATGGTTCAAGGATTGACACTATTTTGAGTATAAAATGTGGCTGGAATTGTGTGTGTATGTGTGTGTGTGTGTGTGTGTGTGTGTGTGTGTGTGTATCTCTGGGTAAGTCTGTGTGTATGTCTCTCTCTCTCTCTCTCTCTCTCTCTCTCTCTCTCTCTCTCTCTCTCTTTCTCTTTCTCTTTCTCTCTCCCTGTGTGTGTGCGTGTGTGTTTGTGTTCTGCTTTAGATTTCCATTTTCCTATATACAATGAAGGTCAATTGGTCACCAACAAATGGTGACAATCCTGAGCTCCCACACTGCCTTAAGTATGAAGCACTAATTCTACTGTGTGCACATATTTATGAGCACTAAATGGGAAGGCATCTGAGTGTGGAAGCTTGACACCTGGCCTCAACATCCATGCTTCATGCTGACTTGAAGATACTTCTATGCATCTGAAAGCTGGTCCCATGAGGAGGGCAGGCAGTCATGAGGCTAGAAAAACAAATTTATACAACTTCATCCCCAGCAAGTCAATTAAATATATAATTTGCCCTGTGTCCTTGAAAGCTGAATCCAATCCCATATAGAAGAGACTGGCTTCATAGGCAACAGAAGGCTAGAATCTACCTTGGCTTCTGCTTCTGCTACACGTGAGCCAAACCCATTGGATCTGTGTAGCTTTAACAGATGCCTGAAAAGACCAGTTGTTTCCTTTCGATTCAGGGGTCACACTGGCTCAGGGCCAGGAAATCTGACACTTCAAAGCAAAGCCTTTGTGATTTTAGATAGACTTCTGATGCCCTTGGCATCAAAGCATTCTGAGGTCAGGTTGCAATATATGATTTCCCATACAAGCTCTGCCAGAAATACCACTGCATTTCTTCCTGAGAAGTTATTTTTTTTTTCTGGTACTTAGGGCAGGAAATGCAAAAGACAAGGAAGGAATGCTAAAGTAAGCTTAAGAATACTTAAATCGATAGATTGTGGTAACCATTTACTATTAATAGCCAGAGAAAACCACGGAGAAGAAGAGATGAGCAACTGAAAAGGACCTTTTTCATGTCTTGCCACCTTACATATGCACTCTTTCGAGACCATTATGAGACGCAATCCCTAAGATCAGCTGTGGGACTGTGTCATTATTCTGTATTTTGTAAGGTTAATCTCAGGTCAGAAAGTGGGTCTTGAATTATATTGCTTCTAGACAGCGGAATTTGATGACAAGACCCACTGCCCCAACCCTGGGCACCCAAAATAGCCTCTATATATGCTTTTAATGAAAGCTCTTAAAAGCTGGAAAAGAATGGTAAGATGCTCCCAGACATTTGCACTCTCGTATTAGTTGCTTACAGTAAATAGAAGATTAAACTCTATATGACTTCACATTGCATCTTCCCTAAGATCCTAATCTTATGGCTATAAGAAAAATGTCTCCAGTCACCCCTGAGCTTTATCTAGCTAAAATATGAAGATAAAGAGACATAGGAGAGATGCCATATGACAGGGAAGAGTGATGGTTTACCAGCTGAGACTAGTCCCTAATGTTGCCTGATCTTAAATGCATCCCTTGGCTTGCGAGATGTTACAGCTGCTCTGATCCACGAGATCTGAAAAGGTGGCAGCATTCCTTACAAACCTTGCTGTAAGAAACGGCTTTCTGGGCTTTTTCCTTTTTTCTCCATTAATTCAATGCATACTTGCTTTCAATGACTTCACCTAATGCTAGACTCATCCTTAGAGAGGGAATAAGAAAAGAAACAATTGTATGAGAACCTGTGGAGTTTTTTTTTTACTTTTAGTTATGCTTATACGTTATAGTATTAGTTGAAAAACAACAATATTCAAATATGTATTTTTCACTAAATGCGATATTCAGCAAACATGAGATCATTCCTTCTCGTGCAGGAAGTGAAGTCCTACAATCATCTCATCTCTCTAGAGCCAGTGTTTCCTCTTACTTTGAACCCTCATGGAAACCTTCCAAATGCAAAGTTTCTTCCAAACCCGAAGAAGACTCTGTGCTTGGATTAGCTCCACCAAAGACAAGAAACTAGCCTGATTTCAGCAGACAACAGAGTAAATCAAATTAAAGAGCATCCAGATATGCTGAGCCCATCACAGAACACTTTTAGTGGGTTCTTTTGTTCTCTAGAGATTTTTTTCCTCCAAAATTATTGTTGCTTTTAAATTCTGTTTCTACTCTAATTGATCATCAATGGCTCTGCTGTAGCAATTGCAATGTGTTTCAAATTCACCTACAATATAATTTAAACAATTTAGACTGTAGCTGTTTGAAGCTGCCCACTTATTGCATGTGTGAACAGAGTATCTGCTTGGAACCATTTACATCCTTGCCAAACCCTGTGAATTTGTCAACTTGTTTTTTTTTTTTTTTTTAACTTTTTACTGATTCTTTGTAACTTTCACATCCTGCATCCTAATCCCACTCATCTCCCCCTCCCTCCATATCTACCCTCCACCCTAACAACCTCCACCTCAAAAGAAAAACCAAAATAAAAATAAAAACACACCAAAAGAAAAAACAAAATAAACAATCTAACAAAAACAAATGTCGTCATGGAAGCTAAGGTGTATCATGGAATTTGTCAACTTATAACAAAAGGATCACTAAAGATCTCTTATATTGATTTTATATAAAGGTCATTGTTCAGTGGAAATGTGGACAAGACAGTGTTGACATGGAGGAAGAGAGTCAGAAACCGATTGCTGACTCCGTTTCAAGAAGTTCGTGTCCAATTCTACATTTAGGCCCACAACAATCTTTACTTGCTTTTTAGTAGATGGTACATTTTGTTCTCGTCCCCTTTCCAGTGATCTCTAAGACCACCCTCAAGAGCTCTCGCCACTCTGGATTTGTCACTGTGACCTCTGTCCTGAGGTGCATTCTTGGTCACCCAGTCTTGAGTGCTGCTGCAGAAGCATGGAAAGCTGTGCTTTGGCTTTCTTTGATGATTATTCATTTGTAAATTCATCTGGGTTCATCTTGCTTCTATGGCCATCCATGTCCTACACCCCCCCCCCAGCGCCCCACTGCCACCGTTTTTTATCTTCTTTCAAAGTCAGTGCTGTGTGGCTGTAACCATCAGATGGTCACACTCTTTTCTGTAAAGGGAATCTAGACTGTCCTCTCTCTTCTCATCTCAGCAGCTTCGGGTATCCCTCCTCCATTGCATGAGAAACCTGTACCTGATCCCATCGAAGGACAAGATCTTACTGTCTCATGCCTCTCCATAGTCTCTTGAATGATATTTTTCTGGAAAGAGAGAGAGAGAGAGAGAGAGAGAGAGAGAGAGAGAGAGAGAGAGAGAGAGAGAGAGAGAGAGAGATATCTTCTCTAACCTTTTATAAAAATATAAAATATAATAATAAAAGTTATTTAAGTGTTCAAATTCCTCTAGTTTTCTATCCATGTCTATTCCCTTCTACTGGAAATTTCCAGTTGCTTTCCCAGGTCCCCATGTTGCAAGTCCACAAAGGACAAATTACCTCTGTGTACAATATATGGGGTGATTTGTTAAAGCAATAAGTAACAAGACAGCTATCTATTTATCCATTGACAATTTTTCCTGATAATCAAATGGATATATTTTACTTTCAAAGATGCCAGGGACAGTGTCAACAATATATCAAAACACATTTTTAAATCTACAAAAAGAGTACACACTTGGAGAAAGATAAAAGTAGTGTATCTTGCAAGTTTCTGCATCACTCATGTCTCTATTGAATTTGAGTAAATCTAGCAGTTACTTGTAGGTAGCTGATTATGTATAAGCCCCCATCATCATACTAGGGAAGAGGCAGTAATGAATACAATAACAGAACCGCCTTAGGAAATGATGACGTTGGCATGCTTTGAGTTTGCTGGAATCATGTACAGCTGGCCACAAGTGTAGTTAACTTCATAATACAAATGCATAGGCAGCAAATTCTGCTTAGAGAAATTGGAGGCGTCTATGAAGGAATTGCAGAGAAAACTAGCAGTTCCTTGTTAGTTTTCTGACTTCTTCTGTATTCCTTGATCTTTACTGAAGTTGAAAAAGCAATAACTAACTGGCTAATTACACAACTGTTTTTCTGTTGAGCTTTATGCAAAGCAGTTATGCTATAGTGGATACATAGTTTGTAACTGAATTTTCTTTTTATGAAATTACTTGGTGCTGGTGATGTTAGTTTTGAATTTTAGGAAATACACAACTTCTCAGAGGCATCAGGGGAAATAGGAAGGAACCCTAGGTTCTGACACTTTAGTTATGCACATCTGTAGATTGTGTGACACAGACCTGACTCTTAAGAAGCAGAAATGAAGCTCTGAGGACCACAAAAACAACCAAGTGAAGGGATGTGGGTGGTCTTGAAAATGGTGGAAAAAAAAAAAACAGGAATGCAATCATCCTTCTAATAGCAGAGACCATGCCACCTGACAGCTCAGGAGTATTTTCAGTCACAGTTGGGACATGTTGAATGTATGAATCATCTTTAGTCTTGCTTCCATAAGAAAGCTAATAATACAGCTTTTAGAGTCTAGCATTTTCACATTATGTATAGTATTTCCCGTAGGTATTAAATTTCAGAAAGCATCTTAAGCCTGTCAACCACTTTTGAAATGTGAAAGACCAATGGCGAGGTAGTTTAGTGCATCATAGTACATTTCCCTTGATGACATCGTTTGTGCTTTGGGTCACACATTTTCTTTCAAAATGTATTTTGTTCTTAAAATTAACATGAATTTTCTGTGATGGCTGTTGGGCTCCATAGCTAGCATATTTGATGGTACACTAAACCAGCTTGTTTGCCTAGGCTGTAGAATAGTGCTAAAGCAAGATGGCTAGGTCCAGCCTAAAGTAATTCAAGATGGTGCAGGTAGTCAAGGCTCCTGCAACAGAGTCTGCTGATCTGAGTTCCATACCTGCAACCTACATGATGAAAGGATAGAGCCAGCTTTCTTGAGCTGTCCCCTGACTCCACACATGAGCCATGGCACCTGAGTATTCTCCTAATAAATACATGATATATATAGGATAATTAATAAATGATTTAAAAATAAAATAATTTTGAAAAGGAAAAGGAAAGAAGAGTAACATTTTAGGAGGAGTCTCCACAGGAAGACGAACTTCGTACTTGGCAAAACCCACGTCACTCCCTTCTGGAGAAAACACAAAGCTAGTAATAATGGCATGAACCTGTGGTCCCATCTACTCAAATGAGCTACGGCAGGAGGATTGTATTAGCCTAGGAGTTGCCTGAGTAACCATGAAAACCTGCCTCAAAATAAAAACAAAAATAAAATTCAAATGTACACACACACACACTTCAGTAGGTGAGGGTACCTGCTGCCAAACCTTACAATCTCAGTTTGGTTCCTAGGTCCCACATCAAGGAGAAGACCAGTTCCTGTAAGTTGCTTTCTGATCTCCA
Source organism: Acomys russatus (assembly GCF_903995435.1). Classification (NCBI taxonomy): domain Eukaryota; kingdom Metazoa; phylum Chordata; class Mammalia; order Rodentia; family Muridae; genus Acomys; species Acomys russatus. The sequence continues at coordinate 69,934,702 of NC_067142.1, read as the reverse complement.
CTTGCACTCCGTGCCACACAGGTGCCCCTTCACACTAACTAACTAACGAACTAACTGAAAAAAAAAATTTTAAGCCACCAGAAAAAACAAACAAACAAGTAGAAATATACTGTATTAGTTCATCATCTCAGACCCAGCTTGACTATTACTCCGCATACAATAATCCTTACTATGTACAATTTGTAAATAATAAATAAATCCATACCACTAATAAAAAGCCTTAGGAATTTGCCTCACCAACAGCTCATCCAAGCTGCAAAGTAGAACTTTCAGGAGAAATATAATTGAGGCAGACAGGAGAAAAGTGAAAGGAGAGAGCCGAGCCTAGGAAACCAACATGTTTTGAGTGGGCATAAGTGGGAGAAAGGACACAAGCAGAGGAGGAGTAGGAAGTGAGCAAGCACAGATGCTGGAGGACTTGGCTAAAGATGACAGCCCCCAGGACAAACCCTTTCAGGCCTCCAGACACTCCCAATGTTCCCAAGGCTTTGGCATGTGGAACCTAAGCGAGGGTGCCAACCAAAGAGGACTAGCCTTGCCCGGAGGCCTTTCGGCGCACAGTGTCCATCCAGGGGTCCCTTGACTTCATTTCCCTAGTCTGAAGTCCAGACCATTTGAAGCATCTCTGTTCCTTTCCCACTGCTCTTGTTCAGTGTCCTGTCATTGAAGGAATTGTCAAAAGGGTTTCTGGCCAACATATGACATTTCTCCCGGTGCTCTCATCGCAATCATGTGCCAGCAAAGGGGTTACCACACAAACCTTTTTTGTTGTTGTTGTTGTTGTTGTTGTTGTTGTTGCTGTTGTTTTTACTGTGGAAAGCCTAAATAAGAGTTGTTAATAATAGTGGTAGAATACAGAAGTTCTTCCTCAGGTACCCAAGAACATCCAGAACTTGGCAATGCCATCCAGACGGTGGCACTTCCCTCCTGACCACCTGTCTACTTTGAGGAAGTCTCCATCTTCTCTCAATTTACATATTCCCTAATGCTTTGCAGTTGATGCTGGAGAAATTAGTCTTTCTAGAACACAGCTTGCCAATTTGGTGACTTGAGGCCAGTGTATGAGCCAGGAAGTAGCCCATTCATGGGCAAATCCTCCGGTTCTTTTTTTACTGACTTTCTCAGTTGTATTTCTCACCCCTCCTCATTGGTCTGGCACTGAAGGACTAATGATTTCCCCTGCCCCTAGAAAAGCAGCACTTTAAACGCAATAAGTTAGTCTAGACAAAGAAAATTAAAGTCATTAGTAGAAAGCTTGCAAATGTCCTGTGTGGGAGGGGCCCTGTCATTACAGACCCTCACTCAGGCTCCTGTGGTTTGTTATGTGTACTGAACGATAGTTCTGCCTTTCCTCTCTTTAGAGGGAATCAAATAATAGTGGGTTTCAATTATAGACATAGCTTCAAGTTATTCAGGGGCATAAGAACAGGGTGGCTGTCAGCTATGGTAAGCTAATGTCATAAGACATGAAATCCCAGCACATAACAAAAGATCCTGAGGCATTCACATTACCACAGCCCTCATAGTCAATAAGACACCAAGGCTAGCAATTAGGATGCAGACAGAACAAATATTTACATTTTGAGAAAACAAGAGAGGAGGCATCCACAGCAGAATGAATCAAAAGCCACAAGGTCTCAGATGTGGGCAGGCAAAAGTGTTGCTGCCAGTGTGAGGCAGGGAGGCAAAAACGGGTTTCCAGTATTTGCAATTCAGAGAGCTAGATTACTGGAAAATTTACAGCAACACTGCAGCTTAAGGGCCAGCTCCTTCTCTAGCTGCCCGCCTTACATGGAGTTAACATGGAAAAGCAAGCGCACTTTCCCTCCTTCCATTCTTACTACGGGTCTGTGGATTCTGAAGACAGGCTTGGAAGTCTTTTACAGTCCTAAAAAGCAATCATGCGTATTTTTGAAACTATATATAAACCCATATATTTATCATTAAGGAGCCCAGTGTGAATGATAAGAGGCTACCTTAAAAATATGGTAATAGATGTACACAATTTACAGAGGGATGTGTAAAGAGGTGGGGCTTTTCTCTCAAAGTAGAGTAGATCCCCCTGCCAACACACCTCCCTTTAAATACTTTGAGATAAGTCATTCCTGCATGCTCAGGAAACAGAACTGGAGAAAGATATCAAGATTCCAAGTGTTGAGACACATAGAAAAGGTATCATCAGACCTCAAGTGAACCGATGCGTACAGCTCATATGTATGTACACTGCTCATGTGTGTGCAAGTGAGCGTGTGCAGTGCATGTGGAGGCCAGAGGTAGATACTAGGTAAATTCGTTACTCTCAGCATTATTATTTTCTGTTTTAAAAATCAGCTTTCTCACAGAACTTGGAGTTCAGCATTTTCATTAGCATGGCTGGCTAGCTAGCATCTGGAATCCTCCTGTCTCTGCCCTCCCAATGCTGGGATTATAGGCGGATGTTGATGTGCCCCTCCCTCTTTTAACTATTTCATTTATTGTTTACATTTTGTGAGTTCTGGGGGATCAAACAAGGCAATTATAACTATGTAGTAAACACTTGACCAACTGACCCCTCTCCCCAGACCAAGCTATGATGCATCAGACTAGCCTAAGAAAGCCAGAGAGGGTACAAAACGGAGACAGAATGGCTGGATTCTGATAGAGAGAGAATGGGCTCAGTGAACACGGGTTGCCTGTAACATGGCCAGTGAGCTGAGGCTACTCTTTCTACTTCAAACATCTCTCTTTCTGAAATTCTGTCAGTCTGAGCTGGTGTCTCACTCGCCCTTTTCAATCTACACCAGACCTTAATCAACTTCCCATCAGTATTTAGGAGGATGGCTTGGCTGCCAAAGGTTTAATAGTGTTATTTTGTTTCTATCATACGGCATCTAAAATTGCTCCTTTGAGAGATGGCTCAAAGTAATTTCAGTTCAATGTGTCATTTCAAGCTCAATTTTAAAAAGAGATGGGTATATACCACACCTTGTCCCGTTTGATATTTATCAATGGATAATGCTATGTAAGTCAAGTGCCCTTCTTAAATGCCTTTAATAAAAATGGGGGTAGGAAAAAAAATTAAGTGATCTAGAGATGTGGCTCACTTGATAAAAAAAAAAAAAAAAAAAAAAAAAAAAAAAAAAAAACTTGGCCTAGCATGCATGCAGTCCTGAGCTTCATTCTCAAGTCCACATAAACAGGGTGTGGCTGTGCAGGCCTTTAATCCCAGCACTAAGGAGGGGAGAAGGGAGAGGATCAGGCATTCAAGATCATGTTTGGCTACGGAGCAAGTCCTACACCAACCTGAGCGACATGAGACCTTGTATCAAAAGCAACCAAAGAAAATCCACTAGGTGAGTCCACAATCTTTCCCGGTATGTTAACAATAAGGAAGAGACCTCGTGCTCATTTTATGTATTGTGGTCAACACTGCTGGAGCATAAGACTCTAAAGAGAACCGATCTCAAGAGAAGGAGAGGCAAGACAGAGCTACCAGCCATTTAAGAGGTGAATCCAACCTAACCCATTAAACCTTCTGGGGCATTTTCAGATGCGCAGAATATATTGAAGGTCCACACATCCATGAAGAATGCTGGCAATCCTGTTCATTGCTCCTCTTTCTACTAGTTGACTTCCATTGCTTTGAAATCCACTCTATCAAACATAAAAAAAAAAAAAAAAAAAAATTTTGAAGCTGGGTGTGGTGGCACACACCTTTAATTCCAGAACTCAGGGAGGCAGAGGCAGGTGGATCTCAGTGAGTTTGAGGTCAGCCTGGTCTACAAAGAGAGTTCAGAACAGCCAAGGCTACACAGAGACACCCTGTCTTGAAAAAAAAATGAGGCTTAATGATTCTTTGGGCTGAATAGAGCAATGTTCTGTCTTTTATAAAGAACTACTTCTGGGCTCCATCTCAGAAGGAAAATTCTGTAAACCACCATGAAAACGTTACTGCATGAGTGATGGTGGGAATCTTGCAGGAATTATGTGATTGCTATTTTCCATCTCATCTTCATAATGAAGAAATAAACCCTCACTGCCTCCAGAACTCATTGGACTCCCTCTGATGGCTTATGTTAGTTGTGTGTTTTGGTAGTTGCATGCATATATAGCATGCACTGTGATTATATTAACTCCTAATATCTTGTGTTAGTCACTGCCCTTTCCCTCTGAACTCCTTCTGCCCAACTGATCCCCTTCAGTAGCTACACTGTTCAAAGTAACACCTGCTTCTGCAGCAACAATGAAGGAGTGAGGCACTGTGGGCATTTCCTCTATGCCACATAGAATGTTGAGAGGTCGATTGATTGTTTCAGCCTCGTTCCTTCCCCCTTGCTGCCCATCACACACTGAAGGCATGATTGTGTTGATGAATTGCTTACATTTAACAAAAACTTCCTGCTATAGATACACCAAACGTCTCCTATGCATACGTATTATCCAAGATTAGCACCAGGTCTTACTTGGCATATCTACGGCTATTTCTTCATCTGAGAAAACTTCACAGGCAGCTCAAGAATGACATGTTCCTAATTAAAGTGAGCCTTCCTACAAAGAGGCTCGTCTCTTTCTAGGATGCCTTTCCAAGAATGGAGATATTCACTAATCACTATCCTAGAGGCACAGCCCAACTCTCACCATCTCTCCTACTTGCAGTATCTGCCTGGATCCTTTCCTTCCTGCCTGTGTCCCCTCAACGTTCTCATCCAACCGTTTCTCTTTATCACAACAGTTGGCTTGTACTGAAGCAGATTCTACCTTAGGAATCTTTCCCCTACTGCTTGTAGAACCTTTTTCTTCTCTACTTGTAGCAAAATCTCTCTACTTCCTGCGTCAATGGCACCTCCTTACTGTATAAAATCTTATATTTAAAAGTTAGAAAGGCCTCCTTACGTTCACCTGGATAGTGTTGGGCCTTTAGTGTGAGACACGAAGGGCCTGCCAGTTACTGGGGGTTTCCAGTTGTGTCTCCATGTGTCTGTCATGCATTCTGTCCTTCCGCTATGAAGACCTCCTCTCAGTTCTTAGAACTTGCAGTGCATTCACCTCTCTCTCTGTATGTATATATCACATTAAAATTGATTGTCTCTTCTCATGGCACTAAATGACTTTTCCTTCCCAACCCTCTTCACAGCTAGCTGTTCTGATTGGGACTGCTTTTCATTTCCTTAATGTCTGTCCACACATCCCCTTCTCCACACCCAAGGCACGCTTGCCCTGATATTTCACAGCACACACTACATGCCGTTATCACTATTACTTTGTCTTATGCTTCCTCCATAACACTCAGTCCTTTCTGGATATAAAGGAATGTTTTAATGTTTATTGTGCCATAATATGTCCGAATCTGCTGTAGTAATGAATTGTTCCTGATTAAATATACGAATACAAATAAACAAAAGTTGAATGACTTGAAGAGTGTAAGGGAGACAAATGGAGTCTTCAGAGTGGTGTGTTCCAGACAGTAACTACACAGGCTCTAGGTGTCACTGAAGAGGACGGGGGGGGGGGTGTGGGGCAGGGGGGGGCTTGGGTTTGACTCAGACCATTCACCAAGTACCCTACAGCAGAACTTCCCTTAGCATGCCTTCTTTAATTCCATATATAGTGTATATAAAGTGACAAAGATGATGATAATGATGGTGATAATTTCTAAGGGTATTACTATATAGACCAATTGATAAAAACATATATAGCCTTTGACATAGATTGGTCATCAATAAAAATATGTTGTTACTACTATTATTATTATTTCATCCCCTGCTCTATCAGATTTTTCTATTATGAAAATAAAAATAAATTGCGTAACTTTTTTTAACTTTATAAATATCACTAAGATTTACAGATCCGTAGAGGTGTGGTGACAATTAAAATCAGTTATCTCAAGACCCTCACATTGTTATAGGAAAGGGTCATTTATATTGTTCAAGATATGGTCACACAGTTTATTGAAAGTCAGTTGGTGAAGGTTAACTGCCAGAGCTAAACTATCTCCTGATAGCTTCTATTTCCAGCCACTTGGATTTCAAAAACATTGTGAGAGCTGAATTCTAAAGACGAGCATAACCATAGTTGTGACTCTATGTCAGGAAACAGGCAGAGACCATGTGTGTGCAGACTAAGCCACATAACCATGCCAACTATACTATTCTCTTTCTTAATTTCTCTTGTTTGGGAGGTTTTTCTTTCCCAAAGAAAGGAGAAAAGGCTCAGTGGAAAATTATGAAATACTATTACATTCAAATCTGATTAAAATTACAGTGACTGTAAACCCCAACTGGAGGCGGACACATTCCCTAGGGCTGGCATGTAGCTCTGGTCATATTTAATCTCAGCATTTATGTCTAGCTTTAACTATGCTGTCTCTCCTCTAGTAAGCAATATTCCTAGAATATCAATTTTCAGTTATATCATCCATTTGTTCAAAGTCTACCAGCAGGTTAAAGAAAGGAAATATCCATAAACGGAAGTAGAAACAGTTATGAGAACACAAACTCAAACTATTGGTTTGTGCCAAAAAGAGAAAGAAAAAACATTATAAGGATGAGGATATTTCTTCCTCTTATGGGAATCCAAATGAGTTTCTAAATGAATCTTGCTTGGTTTGAGGGAATTTATTTTTTAATTTCATGAGTTTCTTGGTCAGAAGTTCAATTATTCCAGTTATTTGTCACTAAATCTGATTGAAGACTTCACAAAAACACAAGAAAGCCCTTAATAACCCAGGGCTCCTAGATGCCTGCCATAATTTCAGAGTTTACAGGATTGTCTATTTTTGCTCTAATTTCTTTAAAACGGCAAGAGTCAGTGTATTCACATTTTTCTATTGTTCTCGTGCATTTGACCATTAGATGGCAAAGGATTCTGCAGAATGGAGGAAGGGACATTTTTGTTTTTGTTGTTCTTTATGTGCAGCAAAAAATAAATACACAAGATTGGCATTTTAGGAGCTGGAGAGTTGGCTCAGTGGTTGTGAGCATTTGATGCTCTTGTAGAGAACCAAAGCTCAGTACCTAGCACCCAAGTCACACAACTGCCCCTAAGTCCAGATCCCCATCCCTTTTTTTTTTTTTTTTTTTTTGGCCTTTTCAGGAACCAGAATGCATGTACACACACACACACACACACACACACACACACACACACACACACACAGACAAGAAAATACATCTTAAAAGCCAATGTATAACATTTGACTTTGGGTTTTCTATGTACAGATATTCTAGGAAGGATCTCCAGGCTTTTTGATAATCTCCATTGCAATGCTCGTACAGCATTCATCTCCTTATTTTCTAAGAGTCACATCATGTGAGATTGTGCGATGTCAATGTGGTTAGGGATGAAAACTATCATTCAAAATTGAGCACTGTGCTCCTTGAATTGTACCTTTCCTGCACAATGGTTTTCCTTTTGATCTTTTATGCTACTTTATAAAAAGAGTCATATATTTTAAAGAGGAGCATTGAAAGCTAAGGGTATAGGTAGCATCTGCAGAATAACTTGGTCTTCGTGTGAACTGAAGATTATTGGAGAACTCAGAGCAGGAAAGAGTCTTCGCAATCATCCTGTCTAGCCGGGTCCCTTGATGACAATCCTGGTCTTTCCCATTGCCTGAGAATTCAGGAAATCCTGCACGCTATAACTCTCTTTTAGAGACTCACATATCACATTAGTCACACTTACGTCTTCCAGGAAAAGTCTCTATAGGTCTGTTTAACATGAGTTGACTCAGTTTATTTGATTGCAGACATCTTTTATGGAAGCCAGCATTAAGAAATTCTCAGCATCAGAAGGACAGATCTATTCTCTGTCCTTAAAAATCTTTGTGCTTGATAAGCTTGTCAAATAATGATTGACTTCTAAAATTAGAAACTTGGTTTATTTTAGAACCAACTTCAGGTTTACTGTTCCATACATAAAATGTGAATTAGCATTGAAGAATTACTTGTGTCCTGAGATACCTATGCAAAGTAGTCAAGTGATGACAATTAGGGCTGCCTGTGGATTTGTTTATCAAATGACTGTTTGCAGGCCAGCAGCAATAACAGTGTGAGCATCCCACAGTGACACAAACAATGCTAGAAAAGACTACTTAAGAGGGCCCAAGGGTCCACCGCACATGATAAGGAAAGGCGTAATAAAATCCTGTGCTTTCATAGCATATAGGCCAATTCGTGTAACTAACCAGCAGTGTATCATGCATTGTAACCAGCAGCATTTTGAACAAGCTAAATTATTTCTGTTATATAAACATGTAATATATAAACTTATTATTGCAATTAGTTTTTCTATTTAACTGAGGTAATAACGGAGCAGAAGGGCAATTCTTCTGGAAGCCACTTTCCAATAGGATGGTTTTGTAAAGGGGACCATGAAAACAAAACTGCAGGAAAAGTGTGATTTTGGTAAATGAGCCATTATTTTCCTGTGTTCATTATGGTTCCAAATTTCTATGTTATGTTGTAGTTTCATTAAACTGTTGATGAAAATATACAATCACCAAATTAGTAAACTTTATAAGAAAAAGTAGAGCTGAGGATAGAACTCCATGGGTACAGGCCATGCTTAGACTACCAACATCCTGAGTTGGATCTCTCCCTACTACCAAAAAGTAATGGTCACCACCACCACCATCATCTTCATCATCGTCATCACCATCATCATATTCTTCATAATAAGGAATATTTTGTTTACTTGATGTCAATCCAGTGGCTCAGATGAGTCCGCCTTAAAGCTCTGGGTAAATTACCTTGACATCACTAGTCCCAGCTTTATAAATCTCCATCGTTAGCTTCTCAGCCACACCTGAAAGTCTTACAGAAATGTTCTTCCCCAACACCTTTGTATGTGAACTGAGTGCAGGCCATGAAGATGATGCCATCCTTAGAAATGGCTAGACCAAAAAGAAAAGGAAACCCAACCATCCTAGTCATACTTTACCTTAGAGCAGCATTGGCTGCCAAACCCAGGGATTCCTCAACTGCTCCCTCCAAGAGAACCCCAAGAGCCCCTTCATGAGGAAGCAGGAGAAAGAGATGGAAAATACTTCAGGTTAAGTGATTCTCCTTGATGTGGCTTTGGCAAAGCTGGCTGCTGAATCTGAAGCTCTACTTGGACTGAAAGAGCTGTTCTAAGACTACGGTCGTAAAACGTCCGCAGGAAGGCAGCCCGTTGATCATTTCTCTGGCAAGGCTGTGGTCGAGTGGGAAGTGACCTGCCAGAGCACTTAGACTGTGCTAAGGGCCAGAGAGACACATTTTCAAGTGAAGGTTTACTTCAGTCACTAACTGAATAGACCAAGATATATACATGGTACCAATTACTTCCTTGTTTAAATTAATTAATTGAATGTAGCTGTTGTGTGGCTTCCAGGTTTACATAGGAAAAAAGACATATGTAAGTTCCCTAGAATATTTCCATTTCAATTCATCTTTCTTCTTGTAGTCAACAAAGTTTCTAAAGTATTAGAGACTGGAGGCAGATAAGTATGGAATAACTGGTCAGCAAGAACCATGGTTATTTGGTGACTAGGATATACTGATTTAAAAAAAAAAATAGTTGAGCCTCTAAGTTGTGTTATTCACATAGTAAAATCCAATCCCAGAAATCTCAAATTCTTGTGAGAAATCTCATTATTTGAGAGGCAACCCCATTCCTCTTAGTCAATTTTCATGTTCAGGTACACATTTTATTAAAAGTCAATCTTCCGTAAGTCTTTGTCTCCTTGAAAATAACAAAAGAAAAGGCTTCCTAGTAAGAGTTAAATGGAATTTCAGGTGCTTGGCACTGAGAAGTTGTTCTTATGAGCACAGTTTTGCCTTAATTTTTGGTCATTTCTCTGAAAAGCACTCATAAGATTGTCCATCTTATAAGATAACTTTTTACAACTTTTGATTCCTGTGATGGTAAGAAAGCAGGTGAGTGAGGCCACAGTGACTTCTACCACTTTACACAGAAAATATATAAGAGTTTTGACAATTTGGGATTTGAGTTTTGTCTCTACACCCTGCTGGCCATGTGGTCCTAACCACACAACTAAAGCCTCCGAGTGTTTAGCTACAGAGTATGGGTAAGGACCATGGGCACTGTTACATGTTGGCTCTGGAATGAACAGACACTGAATAAGCAAGTTTGTTCCAGTGAATTCCTTCCACATTCCACTTCTGCTGATACACTTGCCTTCCCGTGCCTTCTTGTCCTTCCCTTCAGATCATTGAGTAACACCTCAATCCATAACACCCTTTGCACCATCATTAGAGTGATAGAACCAAGAAGTATTATATTCCCTTTTGGCCGGCCTAATTCTAAGTGTGTGTGTGTGTGTGTGTGTGTGTGTGTGTGTGTGTGTAATTGTAGTATACATTAAGAATACTTCAAAAGCATAGGCACTAAAATGAATAGAAATCTACTTCAATAACGTCACTTGAGGGCACATGAAGATCTGAGTTCAGATACCTAGAACCCACATAAAGCTGTCTACACTAGAGCATATCTGTAATCCTGGTGGTCCAATAGCAAGATGGAAGGTAGAGACAGGAGAATCTCCCTGAAGCTCCTGGAAGCTAGCTTGGCCAATATGATAGTAGACGAGAGACCTTGTCTTAAAGAAGGTGGACAGTGAGGATTGACAACCAGAGTTGGCCTCTGCCTTCCACATATATGCCATGACACAAACACATCTGTACACACTTGTATACACACACATTCCCTCTCTCTCTCTCTCTCTCTCTCTCACACACACACACACACACACACACTCACACACACACACACACACACACACACACACACACACACACACACATACACACACGGGACAGACAGAGACAGAGAGTTTTAAAGAGTGGTAGCATTTCACAATTGTACTTCTGAGAGATTAGTGTAAGGATTAAGCAACAGATTTAGAACAGAACTAACCAACAGGTTATGGGTGCAGAGAAGGAAAATGGAGGAGGCACACCATCCCTAAAGTGGCCTTTGTGTCTTTTTCCTGTTCAACAGCTCCTTTTCTGCTTACTGTCCCTTATTTTTCAACCATTGCTCTAGTGCAGTATGCATTTAGTAAGTATTGCTTAGCTAGTGGAATATCAGCTAATGGGGTTAAAAGGTAACAAGATAGCTGACCCCATGGCATTGGCTCAGGTTTCTCTTTGGCCAGCACACTTTAAGCCATCTCTTCACATGCCCAGAGAAGTAGTTTTAAAATGTGCTTTTAGCTGGCAGCATCTTCCTCCCTCCTCCCCTTACTGTGTCCAAATACTGGAGAGCCTTCGTTGGAACACAGCTTTCTTCTTGACGACCGAAAGAGCAATGTGCATCTTTCTATTCGATGCTATTTGAAGGCATGGCCACATAAGCACAGAGATTTGGAATCTCCTCAAAGACAGACAGGAGTCAGAGAGTGCCTGGTAGATCAGTAATAGAATATTTAAATCAAAGTTCTTCTTGGGAGGGGGCCAAGTTCGAGTAGAAGCAGGAGTAACCAGATCCCAGCCATGGTACTGAGAGCAGCAGCTGTGCCGAGGGCCCTTTGGAGCGCTTGACTGCACGGCCGGCCGAACAAGCCAGAGAGAACACAGCTTTAAATGCCTGTTGGATTAGTGATAAAGGCCAAGTGGAGATTGGGTTGCTTTGATTTCTGCAGAAACTAGCACATTAATGTCGGGTGCTATTTGTAAGAAAGGCCTTAATTCTGACAAAACAATGAGCCCCAAACCACGCTTCTAATGTACCTATTGTTGTGACATGATTATAAAATACAACTTCTAATATCTCAGAATTAATGCCTCACCCTTTGGGCCCCAGAATCATGTTAGAAAAGTATGGCGGACAAAAAATGTGCCCCTCCAAAGATGCCGATACCCTGATACCTGAAAACTCTGCATATATCGTTTGCTCAAGTGGCAAATTTAACTTTGCAGCTGTGATTCAGTTAAAGATTCTGACTTGGGAGAATGTTCTAGACAATACAGGTGAGACTAATATAAACTTATGGGTCCTTTAGGGAAGTGAACTTTCTGGATTTTGGTCAAAAGAAAGCATGACAATAAAATAATAGTTATTCTGTATCTCCTTTAAAATAATCCGCTTGAGCTGGATATAATCTCAGCTCCTGGAAGGTAGAAACAGCAGGATTAAGAATTTGAGGGCAGCCTAGGGTATAGAGTGAGAACAAATACAAGGGAAGAAAGAAGGAAGAAGGGAGGAGAGAGAGAGAGAGAGAGAGAGAGAGAGAGAGAGAGAGAGAGAGAAAGAGCAAGAATTTTAATTTAAAAACAAAATTAATTAAAACCAAAGAATGGGCAGAAGGTTTTCTCACTGTTCTTGGTTTAGAAAATGAAGGGAGAGGCCCAAGAAAGAGCAAATGGTGTGAGCAGTCGTCAGAAGCTAGAAAAGGCTGAAGAGATGATGCACTGGATTAAATGCTTGCTGGGTAAACATGAGGAGCAGAGTGTAAATCCCCAACACCCATGTAAATGGCAGGTATGTAGGTAAAATGGCCCACCTGTAATCCTAGTGCTCAGGGGCAGGGTGGGGGGATAGAAACACAGGCTTCTCAGGGCAAGTTAGCTAGTTAAACTAGCCAAACTAGCAAGCTCTGGGTTCAAATGAGAGGCTTTGCTACAATATATGAGGTAGAAAGCAACCAATGAAGACACTGGCATCAATCTGTGGCCTTGGCATGCATAACCATGCATGAATATTTACCTACAGACATAAATGCACCCACACAGACACATGTACATGAACATGATGTATATATGCCAAAAAACAAAAAGAAAAAATGTAAACTATGCCATATTTAAGGAGCAGGGTATGTGAAAAGACTCTGAAAGACGAATTATAAATGGATGTTTCATAAAGAAGTACATAGGCACATCTTAAGCAAAGGAAAAAGCAACTTAGTCCACATAGCAATGGAAATGAAAAGAACAGGGGACCCCCATCCTTCACCTATGAGACTGGCAAAAATCCAAGTCTTACTACCAAAATGACAAGCACACACACCCTTTGATTCAGCCACCTCTTTTTGTAGAAATTTTTATTAAAGGTGAGACTGTATGAGTTGAAATGACCTTTGTGTATGATTTTTATTACAACCCTGCATGTGACTACAAATTTTAAATATGTGAAAGGCAGTCCATTGCTAAATGAATAAGTTCTCTCACTAAGCTTACTGAAAGATGACTGCAGAGCTCTCCACTCCAGGAAAAATGCTCCTTGAGTGCTAGTATGGAGTTTTCTTTTAATATATGGCTCAGTGTCTCCCTCAAAGAAAGAGCTTTAGTGTCACATCTTAGCCATGACACACTATTATACTGAATAGAAGATAAAGATCCTACCGAATAGTCTAGAATAAGTAGAGAAATCTCATCTCCAGCATAGAGTTATCCAATCCTAAAAATATCACTAAAGCCTCAAGGTGAGGATTGCTATTCTAGAAAGGTGATAGAAACTGATTTTATGACATTCATACTGTTGGGTTTAAGTGCCAGGAGAGAAGCTAGGTGTTGGCACATGTCTGTAATCACTAGGGGAAGCAGAGGCAGGTGGATCTCTGTGAGTCTGAGGTCAGCCTGGTCTATGAAGTGAGTCTAGGACATCCAAGGCTACAAGGAAAACCCCCGTCTCAAAAAACAAACAAACAAAAACAAAACAAAACAACAAGCCAAGAGAGGGTAGCATCCTTTCAATGCTTCCACTTTCCAGCTGTTCACCTCCATGTCATCAAATCATAAATGCGTGCATTGCCTCCTCAAAACTATATAAACACATCATTATTTTCTCCCCTTCCCTTCTGCTCTTCTTTCCCTTTCTTTCCCCTTCCCTCTCTCCTTTCTCCTCCTCCCCTCTGTTCAAAGGTTGTGGGGGAAAACGTCTTTAGCTTCTTTGCACCTGGTTCTTGCTCCCTTGAAAATCTCAAGGGCATCTATACTGATTGCTCCACCCTAGATGAAATGTTCTCTCTTGGAAAAGATCGCCAAATGAGAGAAGACAGTAGGTCACACAAGTGTAATGTATTATGTCGGATCAAATGGGCTTTGGTGGAAGTAGATAATCAGAAATTGCACTAAAAGTAGAAAATGTCTAAGTCAATGTTTTCTCCTGGGTGAAGACAAACATTACATAAAAGAAACTGATAGCATGAAGGTGCCTTTAGATTGAAAGTGACAACAGTGACTTTCTGCAAAGACCTCTAAAGATTTCTCTAGAATATTTCATAAGTGTTCTGTAAGTTATCATGACTGGCTTCTCAGCGCCCCCACAAGATAGCAGCTAGAAGACAGTAAACTTTTATTTACTATCAAACTTATGTTCTCTCTCTCTCTCTCTCTCTCTCTCTCTCTCTCTCTCTCTCTCTCTCTCTCTCTCTCTCTCTCTCTCTCTCCATCCCTCCTCTCAAAATTTGCCCAATGAGCCAAATCTATTTTCTGAAGATAAAGCCACCGATGGGGCACTTCATGTGCCAGAACTAAGTGTTCTTGGGTCAAGATAGGACAAACCTGGAGAATTGAACACAACAAGGACAGGACAAGAAGCCTTGCTCCGAATTTACATTCATGTTTTCAATCTCTTTCTTTTTATTTCCATTTGAGTGAGGTTCATGGAGGGCCCGCCTTCTCACTTACCTACTTTGGGTCTGTGATTTGTAGGATAGCTATCTTGTACCATATGGCTAATATCTGCTTATAAGTAAGTACATACCATGTGTGTGTTTCCGGGTCTCGGTTACCTCGCTCAGGATGCTCATTTCTAATTCCACCCATGTGCCCGCAGATTTCACGATTTCATTGTTTTTAATAGCTGACTAGTATTCCATTGTGTTAATAAACATTCCTTATTTTTCTTATCCATTCTTTGTTTGAGGGACATCGTTTTCATTTTCTTAAAATGCTATGCTATGTAGTCTCTTAAGTCTTATATGTAGTAAAAACCCATGCTGTGCTTGTCCCAGTGTGACCATGGCAATAGCAGTACAGAGGGGTGAGAAATTCAGTTTGTTCTGTGTTTACAACACAAAGCATGTGAGTAAATAGATTGTAACAGGATCAGCTCTTCAGCTGGTGGGTCTCAGAGAGCATAAAAGAAGTGAAGCTTATTTTGGTTTTTAGATATGGAGTTATGGTTTTCTTTTGACACTTAAAATGAGACAATTATACTACTCAATTATAAAAAGGTAAAGGAAAGTCACTGATAAATCTAGAAAAAGTAGAAAATTTTTGTCAGAGAAAATCTTAGTGTGAAACCTGTCTCTAAATATCTATTGGTGGAAGTATTTACATCTGAAAAACAAGAATTAGTTCCTATGATAATTAGACAACTACTTATTGTGAAACCCACCAATTCTAGATTGTGTGTGTGTGTGTGTGCGCGTGCATGTGTGTGCATGTGTGTGTATGTATATATGGGTGTGGGTATGTTTGTGTTTCACCCCCAGTGACACACTTCTTCCAACAAAGCTACACCTTATAATCCTTTCAAATAGTGCCATTTCCTGATGACTAAGCATTAAAATGTATGAGTCTTTGGGGACCATTATTACTCAGACCATCAAAGTGTGCATGTGTATTTGTGTATGAGTGTGTAAATGTGAAATGTGTGTGTGTGTGTGTGTGTGTGTGTGTGTGTGTGTGTGTGTGTGTGTGCTCCTGGCCACAGTGGTATTCACTGGTTCTATACTGTTCCTCAGTTTGGAGAAGAAATAATGGTGCAGAAATTTAAAATCTAATCAAATTTTCATTCACAATAAGAGTTGGTATAGCTAGAGCTGGACCCCAGGAAGCTGAAGCATTGGACTCTACACAGCCACCATCTTTTGACCTATGTTATGTGGCTGGAGGATATTGTACCATTGATAACAAATGCTAGCAACAAAAGTAAACTGCCATGCTTTAGCTCAGAATTGAATCCTACCCAGTTAGTTTATGATGCTATTCATATCTATGCTTTTCTAACATTGTAATCTTATAAGTTTATCATAATTAAGGGGCAACATGAACCAGAAGATAGCTTCTGCTTTTGTTGTTCAAATCTCAACAAGAGATTACAGTGCAAGAATCAGCAGTTTAGATTGGATTATTCTAGAGAGATAAGGTACATATGGGTGAAGTTTTCTTCCCAGACAGCCCCAGATCTAGTCTATGGTTTCCTTGCAAAGGCTCCTGTGGTAAAATAATCATTTAAAAGTACAATAAAGTTTCCAAGAAAGGTAAACAGGCATAGGGAAGGACAAGGATGCCCTCAACATCCACATACAGTAGTTTTCTGACCACAAAACACACTTCCCCCCAAAAGTAGGAGGGGTTAGAGTGTGCCTTAGGGTCCAATTGTTGTTTTTATTGTTTTACTGCACTAAAAATTGAGTGTGTCTTGTAGTCTGAAAATACAGTAATATCCTGTTTGGAGCAGTGGGAGCCTAGTATGCTTCCCTCATGAAAAAAATGTTAATTAGTCACTCAAATTCAAGTTCACAAACCTGATCTAGGAATACTTTGCAGTTTCCAAAGAAATGAAGTTTATCAATCAGGGTCTGGAAGCCTGGGGAAATAGTTCAGATGGTACAAGCTGCTTGCCAATCATACTTGCCATGAATTTGGATCCCCCATTGATCACATAACAAGCCAGGTGTGGTGACATCTGTCTTCCTGAGAGTCAGCCTAGCCAGAGCAGTGAGCTCCAAGCAAGTGGGAGACCTAGTCTCAAAAATATGGTGGAACAGGACTGATAAAGACGATGATCTGTGGCCTCCACACTTGAACATGTGCACGTGTACACACACACACACACACACACACACACACACACACACACACACACACACACACACACACACACACTCCAACTAGAATTGGAGTTGGAAGGAACCCAGAGACCATATTTAAAGCCTAACTTCTCAGAAGCTGCAGAAGCACAGTGGAGGGGAGACTCCATGGGAGGTCTCCCCAGAGGGACTGCTCTTTCTCTGTAGAAGGAAGATCCATGGTTTCAATGACTGCGATCTAGAAACCTTCAGGAGCCAACGGAGTCATCACCTAGTAATTTAGCATCAACTCTGTGGTTCCCTGGTGGTTCTTTTCATGTTCAAGAGGGGGGATTGTTCAAACAATATAGTTGGTTTGAAAGGCTTCCAGGGCCAATGCAAACACCAAGTGGGCTGCCCAGAAACCACACATTGTTTCCTTTAGACAAAAGATAATGATGCTCTAATGAGTTTTACCCTTTATTGCCCTCTCTGGAACACAGCCTCAGGAACAAAACCCATAAACCCAAATTGTTAGTCCCAACATTTACAATATCTTGCACTGACCCCAATCTCTTTTACTTTAAATGCTGGTACTTGTGTTAAGAGTTTGTGCTGTTTAACTCACATAGCCCAACATCATGGAATCTCAAAAGTGCCCTCCCAGGGAGAGAAAGGAAATGAAAAAATGAGGAGAAAATACTAAGAGGGTTGCTGATGGAACTTCCAAGGCAACCAAAGTGCTCCTGCGAAATTAGTCAACTGATGGGAAGGGTAGATGACAAGCCAAAACTATTTCGATCTATCTAGAAGGAAAGTGTAGTGAAAAGAACCTGGGCTAATGCTGTCCATTTGGCTGTTGACCAGTGCCTACATCAGGGCCCAGCACATAGCACGTTTACAGGAAATGTCTGCTGAAGCTTATGAGTAGATGAAAATGCTGAATTGGAAGCTTCTTTAGAAAAGGTAACTCCAGGAACAGATCAGGTGACAGCCAATAATCTCACCAATGGCTTTCGATGGGATAAGAAGAGAAAGGTATAACAAAAATTCTATCAGCAATCTGAGCTATGAATATGGGTTTTTCATGAAATCTCATACAGAATTATTCTTAAGACATCTCTATGTAAGTGGTTGAAATAATCAGAGGGACAGAGTGTTAGATTGTTTTATAAAAAAAAAAAAAAATTCACAAGTTTGGAGCACCTGAATGAATTTGCAAGAAGCTGTAGAAATTTCATTTAATTATTTACATTGTTATAAGTCAAGTTCCTTCTATAAGCTTTGTCACAGATGACTGTGTAGTTGTGAGGCTTGCTCAAACACAGAGGGCTAGGCCTGAAATCTCCCATCTCTACACTCTCTGGTTCTGCATGCTCGAGGGATGTTGGTGATGGGAGGGAAGACTGGGTACAAAACTTGCATTTCTAATTACCATAATTTGAGAAACTCTGATCAAGATTAAAAAGTAATTGTGAAATGCAGAAAAAGGGCCCCAGTATCAGAAAAACACATGAAAATTTTAGTCACAACTTACAGAGTTATTATATAGCCTGTGACTATAAGTTATCTACTCAAATTACTCCTTTTGGGTTTGTAAAATATATTTTTAATTTATATAACAAGAACGCCTCCTGTTTGATGACAATATAGCTAAACTGTGTTCTTAGTTGGGGAATATTAATTATAAAGGCAGATTATCGAAATGTGATTATCTAAACTTAATTACACAGTATTCATAGCAGCATTACTAGCACATCTAAAAGCTAGCAAAAGACAAGTTATAACAAGAATTGAATACTTTAAACATGTCTTTATATATAATATATTACATATTACTATATTTTATACATATATATTCATTTAAAATATTAATATTTACTTGTGTTTGAATTTTAGGTCTTGTAACCAAAATATAATGGCAAAAAAGGGCTGTCTTTAAAAAAATGAAGCAGGTGAACTGGAATCACATTACAGTAGCACTTCCCACCTGAAAACTTTTACACCTGCATCATCTCAGAGATAAAAAGCTTAGTGCTCTGAAGCAGTCCATGAAGCGGTGTATGTACTGTCTTGTTCATAGAAATAATACCTGATTATTAATCTCAGTTCTTAACCACGGACAGAATTTTATCACTCACTTCATTTTAGAGACCTTGTTTAAAATTCCCATTTAGTTCATTCTTCTACTAATTATTTCTTTTCATTGAAATGAAGGTCAGATAACATAGCATTAGCCACTTGTTCCATCATGTGCTATTGCATAGTCATCTGCAGCTGCTTGGGAGGATGGGGCCCTGAGCCTAGCAGTTCAAGGCAGCTTGAACAACATAGCAAGACCCATCTCTAAAAACTACACATAATGTAGAGAAACCCCTGATCTTCGAGTGCACCTCAATGGCCTTTAATTCCTTTGCAATGTTTTACAATCACCACCCCTATCTAGTTAATATAGTTTCTATTACCACATAAGGAAATCCTGTCTGAATAGTTGTTCTTCATCTGTCACCTCTAGACCCTGACACTTGTCACTGCCTTTTCTCTCCATGACCTTACACATTCTGCATGCCATTCGCATTTCAAATAGCTATAGAGTTGTTGCTTCTTTGTTTTCTTTGAGTACACATGGGGTAGGAGTACATTTCTCTGGCCTCTCTGATCACGGGCTCTTACTTTGCTCTGGAGTAGCCCAGGGTAACTTAACTGTGATTTCAGAGATCAGGGTGGTAGAGCTTTATAATCAGAATATGTGATGTGGGGCCTCAAGTTCAACATCAGCATCCCCATCCACTCAGTCTCATGGTCTCCTGACCATGTATATGCATGTGAGTTTGATTGTGTGGAGGCAGAAGGTTGATATTCAGTCTCTTCTTTGATCATTCTACTTTATGTAGAGTCAGAGTTTCTCGATTCCTTATCCTGCAAATCTGGCTATTCTAGCAAGCCAACTTGCCTCGTGTTCCCATCACAAGCATCTGTGGCACCTCCACCACCACAAAAGAAAGCTGTATCATTAGGACTATATAGATTTTCCTTTATGGGCCCTCTAACAACGATCATCTGTGTATCAATTTTCTTTTGCTGTGTATGTATGTGAGTGTGTGATGTGTGCTTGAGTGCTTAATAGGACATGTGTGGATGCATGTGTATTCAGATGTGCATGTATGTGAGTTGTTTGTGTGGAGGCTAGAGGCTGATCTTGGGTCACTTCTTTGATCATTCTGCTTTATTTACAGAGGCTGGGTTTCTTGATCCACATCTTGCGAATAGGGCTATTCTAGCAAGCCACCTTATCTTGTGTTCCCATCTCCACCTCCCAAGTGCTGGGATTTCAGGCAGGCAGCATTATACCGGTTGACTCTTCCCATGGATGCTGGAGATCCAAGCTGTGGTCTTCATGCTTCTGTAGCAAGTACTTCAGCCACTGAGCCATCTGCCTCTTTCTTGTCCGGCTCTTTCATCTTTTCACAAAGTGTATCTTGTCTGAGAAAGATCTGGACATCAAGAAAAAGTGGAGAAAAAGAGACACAATTGGAGGCATTGCAGCATCGAATGATCTGGTTCCTGGGAAAGACTCTGCATATGGGTGAATGAGGGACAGTAATCCAGGTTCTAGGATTCTCAACCACTCAGTCCACTTTGCTGGTACTCCTATAGACAGCATGGCACTTAGGATAGACAATAAAGGGGGTTCCCCCCACACACACACATATACCTCTGTACCACCAGTCACTAAAAAAGTTCTTTGCTTTAAACACAGGCAACTGTCCTGAAGAGCTATTCAATCTCTTTGCATTAATGTCATCTCTGCTTTCTCTGTAGGCCTGCTCTTTTGTTTCTGATCTTTACTAATGAAGACATAATTAATGAAGTTTACCCTTACCAGTGGACCAGAGCCCAGATAATTACAGTTTGGATAAATAATCTTGACTGTGATTAGAATAGGGGTGTCTATTAAAAATGCCAATTCTCAGGGTCTAACTCAGATGGAGAGTGGCATCATTCCTTCCACTGTGTGCATCCAGGGTCTGCATTTCTAGTAAGTTCTTGGGTCTATCTGGTTTATAGCAACATTTAAAGAATGCAAGAGACTTTATTGAATTTGTATTGCATACCAATAACAAATATTGTGAAATTTGCTCTTGAAAAGACATGCCAGTATTATTTGGAAACAATATGTTAGAAAATATTTGATAAGCTTGGCTTAAGGTAGAAGTGGTTCTGTTTGATGTTAACAAGAAACATTCTCTGCAAATACTTCAAAAGTTCAATGGAAGTCCATTTTGTTTACATTATTTATAATTACGCTGATCTAAGCAAAGATCTAAACAGAGAGTTATAAAATGCAGAATGGACACCAAACATCATGAGCACATGTGCATTCAGTAAATATTTGCTGCATGAATGGTACACTTAAATTTGCTTTATTTCCCAAATAAAAAGCAAAGGAATGATGCCTTTAACCTCCCAGACTTTTCCCTCTCAAATATCACGTATAGTCTGGATGTTTGAATACCAGCAAATGCAACATCTGTAATTTCTCAAAAATATTGATCTCCATTCATTTGCTCCATACGTATTCATTGCCCATCTTTTATGTGGTGAGACATGTGCTAAATTATAGGGATACGGTAGACTTGGTCTCTACTCTGGTGCAGTTTTTCTACCAGAGGGAACCAGTAAGTCAGGTATGCTGGGAGAAGGTTGATCACTGGGAGACAAAACAATTCACAGAAAAAGTAGAGTGAGCGTCAATCAAGGCCAGGTAGCAGCTTGATGTTTGATTCATTTTGTCCATTGTTTCAAAGTGACTCAGCCTACATTTTTTCATTATGTTACAGAGCCTATGAAATGGAAACAAAAAAGAATGTATATGTGTTTATGTGCAAGAACTCTTGCATGTTCTGGTGTGTGAAAGTACACATTTGTGCGTGTGTGTGTGTGTATGTGTGTGTGTGTGTGCATGTGGAAGGCAGAAGTCAACGATGGGTGTCATCTCTCAGAAGCTCTCCCCTTTGATTTTTTGGGTTTTTTTTTTTGTTTTGTTTTGTTTTGTTTTGTTTTTGAGACAGGAGTCTCTTATTGGAGCTCACCAATTAGGCTTGAGTTGCTGGCCAGAAAGCTCTGGGAATCTGCCTGCCTCTGCCTGCCCAGTGCATGGATTTTTATAAAAGTATGTGCCACCATGCCCAGCTTTTAACAAGGATGCTGGCAATGGGAATCATGCCTTTCTGCTTGTGTGTCGAACATTTGAATCATTAATATATCTTCCTAGAGCTGAAAAATAAGAGTCTCATGTGCACAGAATTGGCGTGGGGCTGGAGGTGGTGTGCTATAAATAGGCAAAGAATATGATATGGGAATAAGTCAATAACACTACTTGGGGGAAAGAGGGCTGGGAGTGTATCTAAGTGACAGAACTAGCATGCACATGGCCCTGGCTTTAATCCTTATCATCAAAAGAAAGAAAACCACCTTTCATCCTTCTCAATAGTCTACTTACTTAGTTTGTTGAATGTGTGAAAGGATATCAGAAATATTGGAAAGCAAATCATTTTCCTCTTGCCTTCTTTTCCATCCTTTCCAAGCTTGCTCCTGTCCACATCTGCCTTCTCTGGAACTCATCCATCAACCAGGACCCAAAGCCATCCACCCAGGAAAGATTTACTTTTCATTAATTAGGTTTTTCCTTTGACAATGTCATGCTTGCATATAATGAATTCTAAGTTACTCTCATCCTATCTCTCATCTTCCCTGCCTCACATACCCCATATTTCCCTAGACACCTCTTTTCCACATTGTCTCTGCTTGTGTTAGGACCCAGTGGGTTTAACCAGGGCCATCTGTGTGACCATGGGTTTGGAACTGTGCTTTGGGACTCATGGGCTCACCAGAAAGGGGAGCTTTTAAACATGTTGTCTCACCTAACTTCTGACAGACTTTCTTCTTCCTGCTTTTGCAAGGTTACCCTGCCGGGTCTCCTTACTGCCCTGCACTGGAAAGCCTGTTTGTCCCAGAATTTACCCCACCATCCTCATCCCATTTCTCTTCTGCTTCACAGGCAAGCTATCTTTCTATCCTACCTCAGCCAGAAAGAACTACAGCTCTACTTCCTGCAACCCATCTCTGCTGGCATTTTATTTCCTAGTACATATAGACTTCCTGTCCCCAGGGAACAGCTCTATTCTGATCTCTTATGATAAATACCCAGGGGCACCCCCAATGTCCAATTGACTGATGTTTAATAACCTAGATTTTCTCTTCTTCCTTATTTTTAGATCTTTTAAAACATAACTTTCTAAAATGTTCTCTTCCATTCTCTCCCCATAGGCCCTTGGTTTAGGCCAGGAGTTTTGATGGCATGGCTCTTTTCAAAAACCCAACTGCAAATTCTGTTTCCAAGGTTGCTGTAACTTTTTTCTTTCTCTAGGATCCTAATAATTCTTGTTATGTGTCAAACTTCAGGGAGGTGCACAGAGCATGGACAATGAACAAATGGATCAATTAATGCACACAGCTTTAACAAAAGTGCCACCTATGGAGGGCATGTGAGCAGAGAGTGGTTTTACTCTTAGTATTCATTTTTAATATGTTTTCAACACTTTTTTCTTCAGTTTTTCCATAGCTCCCTCTCCATTGGCATGTTTCAAGTCTCCTGGTTGTCTCTGATTATGTTTGTTTTCTTTGGTCCAGAGCCTTGGGTTTGCCCTCCAATTTGTCTGAGTCCAGCATAAGTTGTCAATAGCGGCTAACTCGAAGGAGGTAGAGTGCCTGAGAAGCAACACCAACCAAACCAGACTTCTTGTTTCAATTAGATTACTTAATACAGGGTTTTCCAGTCTCTTCAGACCGATTAGCCAACTAAGTATTTTGAAAAACTGTCAGGAAAGAGAGGTTACAGAGCTTGAGAGACACAAGTGAATGAATCAGAGAGGAATGGAGCTTGAGCGCTTTCCCAACATTTATATAGGGATATAAATTTTTTATGAACTAAAGAAATGGAGGGTGAGTTAGTGTTCTTGCCCAGCATCAGTACTGCACTATTCATATTTACGCAATGTAATAGTAGACTGCTGCATGCATTATTGTATGACTCCCCAATGTCGTTATTTCTAAATATAACTTTTGGCTTTTTAGTGGACATCTAAATTTTGCAGTGAGTGTCATTAAAGAATATCTCAAATTGAGTGTTTCAAATTGAAATCCTTCCTCTTCATATCTCTAGAGGGATCTAAATAGTGTAGGTAGTTCATGAATATTATTACATGTTTTTAAGTACATATAAAATATCCCTTTAAAGAAAATTTTACGTAATGTTTTTCTCCTTAAGTATGCATTTCACTTTTGCTATTCTAGCAGGTTTTATACTTGTGTTTTACTTTTTGTTCTGCCACTCTTTTCAGGGAAAGAAAGCATATGTTTTACTTTTTATTCAGTGGCCATAATTATTCCATGAACTTAGTAACTAGTTATTAAAGATAGACTTACACATTTCTGTGACCTACCTCTTTGCGGAGGCATCTAGTGTGAGGAGATGTTTCTTGTTGTGCATGCTTTGTGAATGAACGCTTCTTATTTCTAGAAAGTAAAATGAGAAAGAGCAACGGTAAGAGTAGGGCTGGGTGGGAGCAATCCCTTTCTGTTGTTAGGGGGACAGAAGGGAAAGCCCAAAGGGGCAGGAAATAGAACCTGTTTGTTTCAAAATAGTCACCTTTCCTATCCCATCTTTTGAGGAGGGAAGCAACAAGTGGAGCTTCTGGGTTTGTGTACTGACTGCCATTTAAGGTTTAACTCCTCTTGGGCATAGCACCCATTGGAACAAATCAGATGCCTGTTTAAAACTTGGATACCGAGCAGAGTTGCTGTAGTGGTTAGAGGAGGTTGCAGAGAATATGAGGTCAGTGGTCCAAGGAGTAAGGAGGGATGGACAGCAGTCTGAAGTGGAAGGGGAAGAGGAAGCTGTGAGATGATAAGTACTAAGTCATAGGCAACGGCTTTTTGGGAATTGTCAGAAGTGCATGCTCCTGGGTTTGATGGTGAGATATGTACTAACTGATCTTCTGAAGACTGTGCAACAAGTATCATTTCTACCAAAAGCTTGAGTCAGCTTCAACCTCCTGTTTATAGTTTTAAAAATAATTTTTAAAAGCTGCATCTGCTGGGGTGTGGTAGCACATGGCTGTGTTTCTTGCCATGGGGAGGTGGGGGCAAGAGGATCAGAAGTGTAAGGCCAACCTGAATAGCATGCAGTATCTGAGGCCAGCCTCAGCTGCACGAGACCCTGTCTCCAAAACCCAATAAATGAACCACATTTATAAAACACAGGTAAATCCCATTCGCTCATCCAGTCGTTCATCACATATAAAAAAAAATATTCCAAATCATTCTCTATAACCACCATAAATGGCTGTGGAAACAAAGATTAAAACTTGTTTTCCAAAAGTATTTACATTCAAATAGGGGTGAAAATATTGCATACAGTGTCTATGTTGTGTCTGTTGGCTGTAACTAAGCAATTACAAAAAATGAGAAACACAGGAAACAGAGATAATTTAGGAAACATGAACGATTTCACAATGAAAATAATATTCAAATAACACCCAATGACTAACACTGACCCTAGGAAATGCATCAGGCATACATGTGATAAATAAAAAGTAAAAAGAGATAGATTTACAGATGCTTAAAAGCCCACTCGCATAGGTGAAAAGATGGTATGGGATGAGACAAGAAGTGGAAAAAGATCATTGAAGGCCTTTGCAAACTGGCAAAGAGGTTGAATTTGCAAAGGGAAACTTTCAAAGGGTGAAATTTAAAGGACTGATTTAGTCAGTTTCTGGTTAGAAATGTTGCTCAGTCTGAGAATGGGGAGTAGGGAGGCCATTGAGGAGACAGATTATCATCAAGGTCAGGAGACGGAGACCTAGGACCAAAGACACCCACAAGCGAGGTGTGAACAAGTGTTGTGGATGGATTACGTATGTGAGAAGAGAAGCTCAAATTTCCAGCAAACCAATGTAATTTAAAAATTCAGGGCTCGCACTCGGAAGGTTGAGGCAGGCGGATCTCTGAGTTCGAGGCCAGTCTAGTCTACACAATGAGTTCTAAGCCAGTCAGGGCTACACAGAAAACCTGTTCAGAAAACACACACACACACGCACACACACACACAGACACACAGTGAAGATTGATCTTGAAAGTATCTAGCACAGAGGTCAGCAGGCAGTAATCAAACCCCATTAGATTCATGGGCTTATCTATACAAACAGGAATACCACTGCTCTCCTGTTGGGTTCTATACTGTCACCGCCTGATACTTTGTCTCACATGCATACCTGCAAGGAGGATCCCCACAGCCTCAGGCACTGCTCGGGTTCCGTTCTGTTGCTGTGACAAGTAATGTTCCTGAAGCAATAAAGGGAAGGGTTTGTTTGATACTCAGTTCTAGGCCACAGTCGTAGGGAGGGAGGTTGGAGTCTTCAAGCAATATGTTGACGCAGAAACACTAAAGGAGTACTGCTTGCTGGCTGGGGCTATGGCTTGTTCAGGCTTAGGCCCAGCTAGCTTCCTTTTAACAGACCACCTGCTTAGGGAATGGCACCTCCATAGGCAGATGGGCCCTCTTACACCAATTAACGATGAAGACCATGCCTCACAGGCCAATCGGATAAAGCTTAGTCAATTAAAACTTTTCAAGCGATTCTATGCTGAGTCAAGTTGACAGTGAATGTTACTAGAACAGGTATCAAATCCTTGCATAGCCATATATATCTATAAATATATGTCTGGTGAGGTCTTTTTCATCTAGGAAAATTTTTTTTCCCAGCAGCGCACCACTGCCCAGGTTAAGACCAATTAACTGAAAGGAGATGAGGCTAGCTTGCTGGATAGGACCAACCAACTTTCCACAAACTGGTATGTGGAAGGTTCGTTATGAACTTAGAATTCAATGCCTGAACAGAAGTATGGTTCTTCTAAGTGAGAGTGACTAGGGACATAAGTTCTGAAGCTGTAGATCAGCAATCTCAGCTTTTTGCTTTAAAGGAAAAAGCTGAGGTGTTCACTGAGATAGGAATAATCAGAGAGCCGCCAATGCATGGGGAATGGTTAAATCAGGACATATGGAAGCTAGGACTCTAGGGGACATAAGGGGAATGCTTGCTAGGCAGTTGGATAGGGTCTATAGTCATGAGCAAAGAGCTAATGGTTGAAGTCATAGCATGAATGAAGAATAAGATGGCATCATGAGGAAATGAGTCCTTATGGATGAACTTTAGCCTGTTGAGTAAAGCAGAGAAAGACAGAAATCAAGGGGAAAACAGACATGACAAGAGAAAGTAGATATGTGTGTATTCTCATGAAGTCCAGAGAAAGTAAAAGGGAGGTTCCATTTTGTTAAACACTACCACAAGCTGCTTTCGTTTCTAAAACCTGATTCAAAGCAAGCAAAACCAAGCAGTTGGAATAAGAGTGAATTGGAAAGCTTTTGTACTGCTCAAAGCATCTTTGACAAGTCTTCCTAAGTTTTATGGATAGATACACAGGAAAAATCTATACTATGAGCCTGGAGAAAAGAAATCTGGGAACACACTACCACTCTGGCAGGGCAGGGAAGACACTGGAGTGAGCAGTCACTGTGCTGTGGCCAGCCCCTAGGGGGTGAGGGGATGGGTGGGGAGGTATCAGCCCGAGCTCCTTATCTAAAAGGAAGCAACAAAAACTGCCTGGTGTCTGGGAGAACAGTTCACCAGCTACAAAACCCGCAGTGGACTGCACTACTCTTCCTGTCAACTAAAACTCATGGAGACTTCTTGGATAACTTGATGTCAGATCTACCCACTTTCCTCCTAACAGTCACATGGTCTGCTGGGTGATAACTAACACCATTTTATAGAGGGAAATCTGGAAGAAGACCACAATGAGCCATGTTGGGTCATGTACAGGAAGCTTAAAGCCCAGACATCTACCAGTACCCTTCCCGATTGGATGCATGGGTCTTAAACAGACGCCATGCCTGCCAATATATGTCACAGCTGCTACCATAGGACTTCCTTGCCCATTCCCTTAAGGGTGAGCTAGTGGAATAGAACAGTCTGCTGCCCAATTGCCTCTGGGTTGCATTGCCTATCCTGACTATATCCCAGCACCTCCCTCAGAAATTAAGAACTTCGATACCTTTGATACCCACAAATCAAAATACATAACCATATATCATGTTTTCCCCTTTGGTTAAAAATCTTCTTTTAAAACCATGATGTAATTTTTTTCAGATGAGATAGAATTTTTCCTGGGATGAAATGCTGGTCAGTTTGGCTCAGACAATGTCACTTGGAAAAATAAAACAACCCATTTGGATTTCAAACTCCTGAATCATGTGGGAGGCCTTGATATTTCTGCTTTGAAATGGCTAGCCACTTCTGAGTCTTTTCATGACACTTCAGAGATTTATGGTTAGGGCTTCTGAGCTTTGCCTCTCCGAATATTTCAACGTCTGTGCCATCAGAGGCATTGCAATCTCTCCTCTGTAGTCAGGGGACAACTGTGCTTGAACCTGATGTGACTTTCCAATCAGAGACATGCAAATTAATCATAAGATGACCTTTCACATTTTTTTTTCTCAGATAGGCAAAAGTCATGTGTGGTAATAGCAAGTGTTGGCAAGAATGTGCTGCAGCAGAGACCCAGCTACCCTAGGGAAAGAATGCTGGCATAAGCACTCTAAGAGGGACCCCTGATACCGAGTCCAGATCACCCTAAGCACAGCCAATGATGCAGCTTTTCCCTGGCTCCTGTTAAACAAACAAACAAACACAAACAAAACCCAAAAACAAACCAAAAAAAAACTTGCATAAATAAACAAATACTAAAACTGTTTAGTGTAGCAGTATTGGCTACAAAGGATGAGTGGATACGATTCATTTTAATAGCCAGCGGAGGGATGAACAGATGTCTACAACTACCCATGGGTGTAAAATCTCAAGCATGTATTTCTGAAATGGGAAGTCGAGGGTGACGTTACTTATGTAAAGACTTATTACACACACTCCAACAATACCCATGCATAAAACATAAGCTGTGAGTGGTATGCTGCAGACCGAACGCAGAATGCTGGTAGAGTCAAAAAAGACATTCCAAACGAGCCAGAGAGGGAACTGTAATGATCATATTATGTTCTATATGTTTATATTATGTTGTTCCAAATTAAGACAGTAATATAAAGATGAGAAATGCCAAGGCTGTTTAAATCTCAGGGATAGGAACACCGAACTTACTGTATTTTCTATCCCCTTGTGTTTGGAACATTGAACAGTTAGAAATTTTGAAAGAAGGGCACTTTGTGTGGCCAAATAACCAAACCTTAAGAAGGCAACAGCTAAGTTGGACGGGCAGGGTTTGAGGCAGGATTTCCTCTATTTTTCTGTAAAAGGCCACACATAAATGAATTTTTTTTTTTTTTAACTTTGTGGGCGTCACAGTCACTGCCTCTGCTCCTCATTCTGACTTTACAGCACCAAACCAGCCTTAGTCAAAAGGTAAATGAGTGGGTGTGGCCATGCTCCAGCACAAGCTAATTTACAAAAGGGAACCTCAGATCGGCTTTGGCCCCGTGGCCACCCGTTTGCCTCAGTTTACAGTTGCCAGGGTTAGATAAGTGGTTTCAGCAACAAGCTACCCCACGCTAAGGATGATCTGGGAGACCAAGGAAATCCATATGTGTCTCTAGGGAGTTAGACAAGGAGCTAACTAAACATTACCTTCGTGGTATAAGAATCAAAATGACAGATGGAGAACTTCTGGTTGTTGAATCTGTGTCTGTCGAATCTGTGTCTGTCGAAAACACATAAACAACAATCCACGGTGATTAACATGGCTGCTGCGGGTTTGGCTTTGCATTTGTTTTGCTTGGTTAGAGTCTGCCTCGTGGGCTAGAGTACAGGAATTTATGTCAGACGCTTTTCTTCATCCTTTCCTGGTGTTCCAGAACTCTCAGGATACAAAAAATGTTCTGTCACCATCCTATCATCTACTCCTACCCAGACCTGTGCTGCGTGTCGCTGATGTCTAAAACCCAGCAGGGTCACTCTCGGAGTCATGGGCCCTGTTTCCCTGAGTCCTTGGCCTTTGCTTGTTGGTATTAGCCGTGACTCAGCACTGCCACACCTCTTCTAGAAATTATCAGCTTCTCGTGATGGAGCATCTCTTTACTCTTGACCCATGGCTGCCTAAGTGGTAGCCTGCTCTGGCCTCAAAGGCCGGGCCCACGGGCATTCACTGAGGGGCAATACTCCCACTACCAAGTCTCTCTTTATACAGTCAACATTGGCAGACCTCATCTGCTTCAGCCATCGGCGTTTATAGCCTTGGCATACTTTGCAAATTGACAACACTGTCAGGCCAGGAGGACGGTTAATAAAACCAACAGGAGTTATTTATGAGTTTCTTCTGATACAAGCCAAACACAAGATGAGAGAGTAAAACCAAGTATCCTCGCGCTGTCATTACTGGCGGCTGTTGTAGCAGCATTTCTGCGAGGTGCTTATGTGCCAGCCACAGCTCTGAATAGCGAAGGACGTGTGGGGGGGGGGGGGGGGGGGGATGGATGATAAACCGAAGAGAGGGGTGTGTGCCTTCGCTTCTCCTATGACCCTTACAGGAGCAAGGGCCAGCAGAGTAGGTGTCAGTGGCAGCAGCTGGCTCAACTGGCCCTGAAATAATAAGGACCCCTCCCCCAACAGTCATTGTAACAAAACAGGTAAGCAACTGCCTCATCCGTCCTGGGTCTGAGATGCCAGGTCCTTCCCAGCTTCTTACTGCCACATGTGAAGGAGAAATGAGATGTGTGCATGAGAGAGTTGGGATGGGGAGGAGAGGCAGACTTGGCCTCGGTTATGTAGATTTCACCAATAGCTTTCCCTTTCTTGAAAGCTGGAAGTGTGTTTTACTTCCTCAGTTTCTGGGACACAGGGTTTCCAGGGATGAGTGCCAGATGTTTGCGCGCCTTTTCAAGTGTTCAAAGAACGCCTGTTACTAATCACCACATCCAATGCTGTTCACACGAAGACTTTCTGCCCCGCATCGATCAGGGCCTGTCTTAGCTCCCTTCTCCCTGACAACAGCGAGGAGCTCTGGAAGGACAGGCATGTGAACCAAGAATTTGTGATAAGCTGTTGTTGGAGCTGGGAGCTACGGACTAAGGCTGGCCACGAATCTTTCTTGGCTGAGACTGGAAAACTCTGGCCTTGTTTACTTAGCATGTTAATAACTTTGGAAATTATTAAAATAGAACCCAAAGGCTCTCCTTTTTAAGAGGCTATTGAGATCACAAATCACTCCACAGATCCAATAAGCTGAGTGAGCCCCAATCTCAACTCTTGCCATGAGTCTGCTGGGGGTGTGGCCATTTTCATATGACACTTCATGTGTGGAACCAAGGAAGCGTGAGAAAAGCCCTTAAAAGAAACTTGGACTTAAAATGTAATAATTGTGGTGGACAAATGTTTTTATAGTAACAGGAAGAAGCAAGCCCATTCTCCCCTTCTCAGTTCTCCAATGTTTCTTTCGTTGGTCAATGCTGTCCACATTCTCCAAAAATAGTCCGTGTTTCCGGTAGCATCATCATCATTGGGACAAATTCGCTTCGGATTTTTCTGCCCTACCTTATTTTTGAGAATGGATCCCACTGAACCCGGGGCTCAGGGATTGACTAGAGATTGGATAGCCAGTGAACCCTGAATCCTCCTCTCTCTGCCCTCCAGCCTGGAATCACAGGTGTGTGCCTCCATGCCAGGCTTTTCTTTACATGGTTGCTGGGGATCCAAACACAGGACTTCCTGCTGTCATGGGAAGCACGTGACCCCCTAAGCCATCTACTCATCCCATCCTTTTAAGATTCTTAAGGACCCCAGACTTCAAACTACCTAGATTATTCCTGCTTCTTCTCCGAGCACCATAGGCACATTTTCCTCGTTCCTCCACATCCCCTGTGACCATTGCTTTCACTGTTAGTCACTTTTCCTTTACTGAAAAAAAAAAAAATACCCGCGATAACTGAAAAAGATGGGAGGTCTATTTTGGCCCACAGTTTTGAAGGTTTTAGTCCATGGATGGAGGAGTGCCAGATGAAGGGAGGGGTGCGCGGCAGAGAAAGCAGCCCAGAAGTAAGAGAGAAAAGGGGATGCTCATCCCTGAGTGTCTTTCAAGGGCAAACCCACAAAGGCTTCAGGTTCTGCCTCCTACAGGGTCCTCCACATGAAAACTCTGGGGGGCTCCGTTGGGATCTGGAGGATATTTGACAGCACAATGGTAACAGGAAAATACTGGTGTTAGCAAAACCTCTGAGAGCGTTTACTCCAGTGTCAGTTCTCTCCTGGATGTACTTGATGACGGAAGGAACCATCTTCTCAATGATGTGCAAGCCTCTTGTACCCTAGACCTGGGATAGTAACAGTGACACACACTGTGATTTAGAAGAGGCATTTCAACACAACTTTAAAAGAAAGAACTAGCTACATTCATGGATGCCAAGGTTACAGAGCTGGGATGCCTGCATTCTAATACTTCATATACAGGCTTTGTAATTTTGGCAAGTTGCAAAGCCTTTCCAAGCCTGTTTCCTCATGCATGAAATTGGGAGAGCAGTCACACCCGCTTTATGCAACTCTATTAATTACATTTACATATGAAAGGAAACTGAAAACCTTTTGATATATCTTGAGAACCAATAAATTGCAGCTATTCTAGAACTTAAAGTATACAATCTGGGAAGGAGGACTCACCCTCTGTGGGCCTCAGTTTACTTCTTTGTAAAGCAGGGAATCAGTAGTGGGTAGAGCCTAAGGCTGTTTGAGATGCAAATGAGCTGGCTGTGAAGAGACTCTCAGGTCAATCAGTTAAGCCAGCATCAACCCACACTGTGCACACCTGTAGAGAAATGCTGGGCGCTGTTATCGCTGCTAACCCACCCGAGCTTTGGGCTTTGGGCTACATCAACACTACTGGCTTTATGTTTTTTGGTTTTTGTTTTGTTTTGTTTCTGAAATCATTCAACTTACTGCTATATCAATGGCCTTTTTCTTGTGGCTGTGATGAAATGCCTGACTTAGCTATCTCTGAAGGGAGGGAGGGTTTATGTTAGCTTACAGTGTAAGAAGGGATACAGGATAACCACACTCCAATGCACAGACCCTAAAGAAGCTAAATAACAAATGGGACCCTAGGAAGAATGTTTAATTCTCATTCTCATTCAGAAGGACCAGTCGAGTAGACACCAGAAGCAGTTGAAGAGAAGGAATCAGAAGGTAGCCCACTATGGAGGTCCTCTGAAAGACTCCACCTGGCAGGGGATCCAAGCAGATGCCGAGTCTCACAAATGTACCCTTAAATGAATGGTCTTGTTCACTTAAGAGAACACATTTCAGTTTAATCCACAGAGTATCAGTTCCTAGTTCCTGGGAATTGTGAGTGTTTGTCTTGTCTGCGCCAAGTTTCTTTCAGCCAACCAACCATCTTGAGAAAGGAGAGCTCATTTAGAACTTTTTGGGTGGAATTTGTTACTAACAGCATCCTTATAGGAGGGAAATGGATTAAGATGGCTCTATCTTTTTTTGTTTTGTTTTGTTTTGGTTTGGTTTTGGTTTTTTGTTTGTTTGTTTTTGTTTTTGTTCTTGTGGCTTATTACAATAAAGTGATTTTTATCTCTAAGGGGGAAAAAAAAAAACAAAGAAGGTATACAGCCTGCCTCTTCAGGGAAGGTGCTGTGACAGCAACACAAGGCAGGGCTCTTCAGCAGTAACACTGTAAAGAGGAGACAGGGAGTAGCACCAGCTATCTCACTCAGTGATACGTAACTTCCGTCAGCCAGTCCCCCCTAGATGGGCCCCAAGTGTTCAAACAGCATAAGCTATAAGGGATACTTCTCATTCAAACCCCAGCAAGGCCTTCTAATAGTGTTCAGGCATACTTGCTATAAGGGTTGTGTGTAGTGTCGTCTCAGCTGCCTCCTGTTGTACTACTATTTAATGTCTCGGTATCCAGCCATAAACACTAACGAAGAGGGAAAGTCGGCTGTTCACTACGAGATAACCCATCCCGACCAACTCTTTTCTCGTTGCAGGATGTTCTGGAAACTCTCGCTTACCTTGCTTCTTCTGGTGACTGTCCTAGTAAAGGTAGCTGAAGCCCGGAAGAACCGGCCCGCGGGCGCCATCCCTTCGCCCTACAAGGATGGCAGCAGCAACAATTCGGAGAGATGGCATCACCAAATCAAGGAGGTGCTGGCCTCCAGTCAGGAGGCCCTCGTGGTCACCGAACGGAAGTACCTCAAGAGTGACTGGTGCAAGACACAGCCGCTGCGGCAGACGGTGAGTGAGGAAGGCTGCCGCAGCCGCACCATCCTCAACCGCTTCTGCTACGGCCAGTGCAACTCCTTCTACATCCCGCGGCACGTGAAGAAGGAGGAGGATTCCTTCCAGTCCTGTGCCTTCTGCAAGCCCCAGCGCGTCACCTCTGTCATCGTGGAGCTCGAATGCCCCGGTCTCGACCCACCTTTCCGAATCAAGAAAATCCAGAAGGTGAAGCATTGCCGGTGCATGTCTGTAAACCTGAGTGACTCTGACAAGCAGTGAACTCACCGGGGCAGGATTCAGCTCAGCCATGAGCGCCCTTGCCCCTGGGTCACACCACCACCACTTCTGTCGAGCTCACTCACACTCTGCCCGGTGTCCCCGTCAGCCGCAAATGCGTCTCTTAGGGCTAACAGTGTCCTTGTCACAAATGTGGACCGCAAGTGGAGCTTTGTCGACGTGTCCCAGACCCATCCCTGGCCACACTTGTGTCTCCCAATCCGAGTTGTGGTTCGGACACAGAAGATGCTGGAAAACTCCACTCCTAGCAATTAGACAGGACTTTTCAGGCGATGCACTGTCAATCCGGGATTGACGTTTCCACCACGTGGAAAAGCCAGCCTTTCCCTGGCCACATCCTACACTCCAGCTCCACCCTTCCCTGGTGAAGGATGCACCACTCTTCTGTCGCAAATTTCTGCTGGCCACCAGACCTCTGTGGTGTGGGCATTCATTCTTCTTATCTGGAAACTGCCCTGCTCTGCAGCTGCTGTGATGCTGATGTGGGCAGTATCCATAAAGGAAATGGTCACCTACAAGGGGTCTCCGGACGAACCTGATACCACAAGGACAAGGCGAGCTAAGTGGATCAGGAAATGGACTTTCCTAGGAACTGTGCTGAGCAGGCCAGACCCAACCTCCACACCTCTAGACACCACCAACTCCTTCTTTCTTGCTCCTCACAGCCCCCATCTGTGGACTCAAGATGAACTCTGATGTGCATGCTAGTCCCACTGCCCTGCCCCGCAGTTAGCCTGTTATCACACACAAGGTCTCTGTATTGACGCCAGTTTTATAATTGACCTATCATGTAAAAAAAACGGTTAAAAGTATTATCAACTTATTCATGTAGCAAGGCACATGTTTGGATTCTGGCTTTTCAGCACCATTCTGAATAAGGAGTGGAGCAGGGAGTGATCTGTGGAAAAGGTATTTTACAAAGAAATACTGCCAAGTCAGTGATCAGTCACTGCCATGCACATTTTGTTTTTTCCTGCTTGAGCAGGGAGAAGGGAAATGTCATGATTTTACTTTTAGTATGACATCACAGAAGACACTAAAGCATAGCAGCATAGTGTAGAAATCAGACCAGGACAGATAGTGTCTACAGACGAGTCACTGAGAAGTTGTGAAGCTTGTTAGGCACATGTGAGATGAGACCTGGTACCGTTTTCATGGCTATTACACTAAGCCAAAAATATTTTCTATTAGAAGGCATGTAAGAATATATCGTATTGAGACATTTTGTGGCACAGGCAGAAATACAAAGCAAAGACAGAGGGTAGTGCTGTAATTGAACTATCACTCAGAGAATAGCTTCCTTCACAAAGAATAGAACCCTAAAAATACCAAGAACCTTTTAACCACCTTTTGATTTTGCTGGTTGAGTTGTTGAGGTCTCTGTTGTGTGGTCTTTTGACGTGAGGACATTAAAATAGTTTATTTTCCTCCAAAACCTACACTCAAGTTCCATCTCTTTGTGCAATTGTGCTGTGGAAGTCTCCCTGTCAATGACATGTATGGAATCTGCCAAATGTGAATGAGAAGCCATTGGTGGGAATGACATGCGCTCAAATCCTTAAATTGGTCATTTCTGAGTGCATGGTCTTGCCCAAAAGTGGGTTTCCTAGCATGTGACAGAGACCATCCTTAAGCTGCTTAGAGATTCAGGCTTCCTGACCCTCAGCAATGATGCTAGCTCTCCAGCGTGTCATCTGGAGGAGAAGGATTGGGATGAGTGGCATTGGGGAGTGCCATTGACTCTTTGCCTGCATTGCAATGCAAGTTTTCTAGTTTACTTATTTCTGCCACACAGTAAACCCTGAGCATAGACTGTGCAGTTTGAAGGGGATGTTAGCTTCCAAAATGGGAGAGCACAGTGTGCAATCAGGAGAAAGAAACACGGAGAAATGGAGAAATCCATAGAGGGCTGAAATGCCTGGGGATGAAGGTGAACAGTGAAGAGCGAGCCTGAGGTCAGAGCTGTGATTTTTACTTTTAGCAGAATATCTCAAGCTGGAGCCTGAGCAGCACATGAAACAGAAAAGCTGCGAAAGAGATACGAGTGTCATTGATGGAGGTTGATGGAGTTTAACAAGAAGAGGGAGCATCTCACCCAGCTGCAAAGCCAAGCCATGTCATTCTATTATGGGGGCCCACACAAGTAGAGCAAGAGTTAAGTTAGGAACCCACAAAGTATATATGTGAGCATTCTTTTTTTTTTTTTGATCCCAATCATGGGTGTACCCATGAAAGCTATATGATACGCTGTGGTCTGAGGCTACTTCTTTGATTATTGTATGTATAAAGTTTACCTTCAAATGGCTCAAATTGTATTTAAATTTTGTCTTGTTTATAATGAAGAAAAGTTATAAGTATAATGTAATTATTTTATAGGTATACTATTAAGTTATAGAACAAATAAAGATACCCTAGGATTATATGTGATCCTGGTGTCATGTGCCATAAAAGCTGAGTTCTGCATCCATGTCCTTGAGTAGCGAAGGACCTTGGTGCACTCAGAGTGCATTTATCCAGCCTCTGGGAGTTCATCCCTGGCCCATGTTATGAATTGTCCTTGGGGCCTTGGGATCTTCTAGGAGAATCAGAAATAAACATGAGACAAGCAGAATTGGTGGGGATGGCTCTCAGTCTCAGTCTATAGGAGCTTCATGCCTTTTCCAAGACAGCCTCCAGTTGAATGCAGAG
This sequence comes from Acomys russatus, assembly GCF_903995435.1. NCBI lineage: Eukaryota > Metazoa > Chordata > Mammalia > Rodentia > Muridae > Acomys > Acomys russatus. Next base: position 69,897,652 of record NC_067142.1, on the reverse strand, counting down.
TGCACCCACAGTGTTCTTGGAATAAGAAATATTGAATGAGGAAGTTTTGAGAAACAGATGCAAACAGCAGTCCACTGTAAGTCTCACCTTCTCTCTTGTAGCCAGTGCACCACACTCGTGTCTTACAGAAGCCAGAAATTGTTTTGAGGCTTTGTTTACTTTCCACAGGCTTCAACATTTCTTAATTTAAACACATCTCAGTTTCACAGTGTTGTCATTTTCCTGCAAACTGAAATATCTACCATTTAAGAAATGCAATGATCAATAAAAAATAAAAACCGTAATAAAATTGCACATGTATGATTCACTGTGTAGACTTTTTTTTTTTTTACTTAAATTCAACATGACAATAATTCATCTGGGTTTATTAAACAGGGATATTCCACTTTGACCTGTGGTATTGCAGGTGACTTGGCTGACTGACATTTAGGTTGTAAAGTCAGTACAAATGAACCATTACTGTTGAGTGGACAGCTCAGAGTGTAAGTATTTCCGGAAAGCTTAACTTAACAATTGGCTATTGTTTGCATGGGAGATAATGATAAGATCGGATCACAGATGACATCACTAAAGCTGCTTGATCTCAGGGTATCCTCTGGACCTTCCCTAAATCCCCCAAGCCCCCTTACCAGATCCATGGCTACAGCTTCTCAAACACAAAGGCCATGCCAGGCAAATAACCAAAGATGAACTATGAAACCTCATAGCCTCTTTCCTCCTCCCTGCAAGGCTCTCTTATATTTGTTGTACACATATGTTTGTTGTATATATAAGAGAACTTACTGGACGCAAGAGGAAAAGTATATCCATTCTATCATGTCTGGTTTCAAAAGTGTCCAGAATTCTTGTAAAGTTAATTAGCTAATCTCTTATGGTACATTGTTTAAGTACTTCTCAAGAATTCCTGAACAGGCCTATTTGACCTATATTTCTAACCTAGTTCTGTCACATGACATTACCTTGTACAGAATGCTCACAGGTTTCTGCAGGGTATATTCTGCTAAGATGCATAATATCGCAAATAGCCTAGAGGCAACAGAATATACAAAATGGGTGGGTGCCCATCCCACAGGAAAGTAGATTTCATCATGTTCTCTTACTGGTAGGTAGGACAAAAATGCCACTTGATACTGTGGCAGAGACCACTTCTAATGTTGCACTGCAATTTCCGGCCACATGTGAAATAAATAGGGCTACTTAGGAGCCAGAGCAATAATAAACTATTTCGGCATTTCCTTCACTCTCCCTCCCTGCCACTCCTCCTTTTGCTGGGGATAGGAGCATTTTCAGAGTCCCTTCTTGCTACTCCTTCTTGTAGCAGTTCTTACCTAAAGTCAAGGGATCAAAGTGAGGCCTCTTCAAACCTCCAAGGGAGTCCTTTCTAGTTTGTATTTGGAGAGGATGCCAGTGGGTGAGCAGGTTTTTCCAAGGAACAGCTCTGCACGCAGTGACCCAGCAAGGGCCAGTCTTTAGCTGTGATCAGAGTAGCATTGACTGCTTCCACATCGATAGGCTGGCAAGGTGGTTCATGCAGTCTTTAGGAAGTAGTGTCAATTACAACTGAGGGATGAAAGATTCTCCCAAAGCATCGAGTAGTCTCTTTGCTCTAAAGCACATTTGCTGAAGTAGGTGGTCCAGCGTTCCTAGGTGAAGGAGTGGAGAGCTATGAATGGATAGACCTACCCTGGTATTGTAGGAACTTCTACTCAGAAGGAATCAGTCACTCCCTCCACTGATGCATTCCAAGTCTGACCTGGAAAGTGGGAAGGGATTGTAGTTTTATCCACCACCTCTTACCATCATCACATATATTTTTTGTTTCGTGTGTTAAGAAACAGTCTTCTTAGTAGACCATCTAGAAACACTAGAAATATGTGTCCATTCTATTTTTTAATCACCCCCCAATTAGGATTGGATTACAGTGAGAACCACTATAGTTCCACGATACTTTGCAAAAAAAAAAAAAAAAAATGCATCTAAATGCAATGCCTGGTTGTGTTATTTTGGGACTTTTCTATTCTTATGCCCAATGGTGTGTCTAGTTACAACAGCACAGGCTTAATGCTGAGACCATCCTAGAAATGTAGTTGGCTGGGTTTTGGTTGTGTTTGTTTGCTTTGTTTTTTGACTGTTTTTGTTTCTTCAAATTTTATTTATTATTTAGTTATAGATTGATTTTTTTTGCTTAGGATCTATGTTAGCATCCTTAACTTACTGAGACTTTAAATGCTTATAATACAGAATGGAAGTGCCTGTATTTCTATTACATTAATCTGGATTGTAGCTTTCATAGTCTTCAAGAATCATTCCACAGATTATCACCACGTCTAGGGCATCTGCTATAGAACCAAATTCAGACACACCTTCTACTGTAAGGACTTACCCCTTGTCCAACATCATGTCCCACCCTCTCTTTGACCCCACAGCCTCAGGAGCCCATCAATCCCATGCATCTTCCCCTGGATTGCTCAGGTTCCTTCCTGTGTGCTCTTTATTTCTCTGTGTTGTGTGGCTTTTCCTAGAAAGACACGAACAAATGTCCCTTCTTAGGATGAGTACAGAATAACAGACCAAAGAAATATTCTATTTTGTCTAGCATTGAAAACTGATGAGTTTATTTGAGTTACTTACAGGAGCATGGTTGATGGACTCCCTATAAGGGAATGGGTGACTCTTATGTAGCTGTATCAGTGAAAAGCCCTCTCTAATATGGATGTTGAGTTAGAAAAGTGGTTTTATTTGGAGCTCCCCTCCCAATGTGCACACAGCTCCATTGGAGAGTCTCCTAACCCCTAGCAACTGTTTGCTGCTCATAGCATCTTGGAGAGGGACTTCCAAGATGGGTCTTATATCTATCTTAGCTTTCTGAGTTTCCTATTTTGTAGATTTTCAAGTTTCATTGACAGTGTTAGGAGCCCTTGCCTTCCTGAACAGTGATGACCACCCTAGGTGGGGCTCTGACAGGAACGGAACCCCAGCTCCAAACTCAAGGCCAGAAGTCAACAGAAACATAGAAGAACCAATGCTCTTTGCTGAATGAAAGACCCCCACTGAACAAAATTGACTGCCAGGATCATTCACTCACAGTCAAACAGTCAGTACCCAGTTGGTCTTCAATAAAATTGAGGGTCCTGAGGCTACAGTGTGGAGAAAATGCTGAGAGCTGGCCAGAGGCATCAGAGAAGGATGGCTGCTTACAAGACTTGCCACAGAAGGGCTTGTTGGAAGCTCTTCCACTTGAGGCTTCTCCTGGTGGTGAGAAAAGACTATGGGAGTGCAAGAGGTGGGAGCCCTGAGAGCCTGATGTTGGCAGATGATGATGTGGGTTTCTGTAGCTGTTGAGTCTGCAGTGAGAATGAAGTAACATAAAGGAATTTTCTCCCCAACTGAAGAAATACAAGTGGAATTTGTACTAAAAAGCCAGTTATGGGGAAAGGCATGGAAGTCAAAAGGTCATGACCAAGTTCATAAACATAGATAAGACTTCTAACAGAGCTAGGAGGACTGGGGGAGGGGGCCAAGTAACCATGGAAAATGTTTCTTCCGATGACGAAGGAGAGGAAGGCAGAGGAAACGAGTGGCCTTCCTCAGAGATATTGCCTATATGGGGCCTGATGTTAGATAGTGACCTTCCACCTCAGCAGCACCCCTCTTTTACACACACACTGCTTCGGTCTCCCATGCAGAGTTGCTGCTGCCACAGAACATTCCAGCTCTTCATCTTCCTAGCGGCAGCTGTTTTTTCTTCTTCTTCCTTAGCTCCTTTTGTGTGAGAGCATGCATGTGAATGTGCCTATCCCGGCTCCCACGCATAGGTCAGAGGAATACTTGTGGGACTGGTTCTGTCTTGTCACGTCTCAGGCTCTGAGGGTGGGACTTACACTATCAAGCTTGGAAGCCAGTGCCCTTATCTATTGAGTCATTTCATAAGTTTGAAAGGATTTTTAAAAACTCTTCCTTGGGCAGGACATCTGACAGGTTGCCACAGCAATGTGGACCACCATAGATGACCTCCAATGTGTTTTCCCCTTGATTAAACATAATGGACCAGATAAAGGTACATTATATTGGAAATGAGATAAATTTTTTAAAAATCGTAAAACACCTTGATACTGATTTATTCCTCAAATTGTGTCAAATCCAAACAATCAAAGAAATAGATGAAATCACCACCACCACCACCACCACCACGACAACAACAACAACAACAATGTCCTTGTTCATTTTCTTGAGTACCAGCTTTGTTCTTGCAGGAGCAGTTGATGTTGCCTCCAGAGCTTCTACACAGGTGAACTCAGATCATTTTGTGTACTTTATGTGGATTGCATGGAGTCTACAGATTTCTTTAAGGAGCACTGATGTCTTATCCTTTACATTTGTGTGTGTGTGTGTGTGTGTGTCTCAATTGTTTCTATGCTGCTCATATATTTTGTATGTATGTTTGTTTGTTTTGGTGGTATGGGGTTTGAACATACCCCTGCTTGGATTCTTATGTTTGCTTTTCATAGTGCCAAGCCTACAGCCAAGGTGAGTGCTCTACCATTGACTACATCCCAGTTCTAGGCATAGCATTGTTAATGGCTTTGCATTATGCCCAGCTGACTCTACCTTCAATCCTTTAAGGCCGTAGTCATGATATTCAAGCATTTTCTTCAGAAATGATGTTGTTTATCTGACTGTTTAGTTCTCATAATTTTCTTACATATGTATGCTCTTCATAGACATGTATTATAACATGCAAGCTTTCAGAAGATCATTTAAACCTCCAAAAATAATCCTTGCAACTTGAAACTCTTCCTAATATATGCTCACATTGTAGTATATTTATTATTCATAATGATTTGGTACACAACATTCTTTTTGAATAATATTGATTGGTCTGTTGGTTTGGAACAGTGTGTTTACATATATTGGCTATTTGGTGATGGTGTTGACTGACTGAGGAGATAACTGTGTGTGTGTGTGTGTGTGTGTGTGAGAGAGAGAGAGAGAGAGAGAGAGAGAGAGAGGGAGAGACAGACAGACAGACAGACAGAGACAGACAGTGACAGAGAGACAGAGACAGAGACAGTGAGTTTTTGTGTGCACATGCGCATGTGTGTGCACACTTTCCTTTGGTTTTGAAAGAAGGCCTCCTGTATCCCAGGCTAATCTTAAACTTTCTATGTGGCAAAGCAACACCTTGAAATTCTTATTCTCCTGCTTCCATCTCCCAAGTACTAGGATACAAGCAAACCTCACCACACATGGTTTATGCACTGTTGAGAATGAACCCAGAACTTCAACATTTTTACCAAGTCATACAAGCTCTCTTCTTGCCCACATTTTGTTAGCAAATTCTTCACATGAAGGATTCCCATGAAGTGCTACACAGTGCTCTCTTCACTACTCATCCCTGAGGCTCTTCCGTTACCTCTCAGTGCGTTAAAGCCCATTCTATGAGATGGATACCATTCCTGACATTGATTGGGTGAACAAGAACCAGACACTAGATATCTCATGAATCTAGGGTAACTCAAAAATTATAGGTCTAAACAACAAATTTAGTGATAAAATGACTCGTAATGACATTCTGCTAGATTCATAGATCAGTGCTTTGTTCAGCCATCATCAGAGAAGCTTCCTCCTTCAGCAGATTGGAAGAAATACAGAGACACACATGGAGAGAGAGAGAGAGAGAGAGAGAGAGAGAGAGAGAGGGAGGGGAGGAGGGAGGAGAGGGAGGGAGAGAGGGGGAGGGAGGTAGGGGGAGGAGAGGGGGAGGGAGGGGTGGAGGGAGAGGGAGGGAGGAGAGGGGGAGGGAGGGAGGGAGGGAGGGAGGGAGGGAGGGATGGGAGGGAGAGAGAGGAGAGAGAGAGAGAGGAGGAGAGAGGAGAGGAGGAGGGAGAGAGAGAGAGAGAGAGAGAGAGAGAGAGAGAAACTGAGTCAGAAACAGAGACAGACAGAGAAGGAGACAGACAGACAGACAGACATACACACATACAGAGCGAGAGAGAGAAAGAGAGAGAGAGACAGAGACAGAGAGACTTAAGGATTTTTAATACCCATTCTAATCAGTGCTCTGAGCTCCATTGCTTCCCTGAGAAGAACTTAGATGACACTGAAGAATGCAGCTTCCCTCTGAAAAAGGTCTCCAGGGCTGTCCTTGTCCTCTCTCCACTTCCTCTCAGCCACACACTGGAAGATTTCCCACACATGTTCCGGTTTGGGTTTTTGATACCTCTAATTTTAATCAAAGATGAAGTTAGCATTTTTACTCCGTGTTGCTTCAGGATAATTTCTGAGGGAAGAAAGGGTACAGATCCCACCTCCTCCACGATTTAAATCATTACCCTTCTTTCTATGGCTTTTATTGTACTATATAATTGTAGATGTATTTCATGAAAAAGAAAAATCCAACCTCCCAATGTCTGAGTTCACTGACTGCCTGGAAAAATGGAAGCAATAATAGCAAAGAGTATGACTCAGGCAATGTGTGTGTGGGACTTTCAGAGCCCTTAACAGTTTCTCCCCACCCCTGACTCCTCTCATCCACAGCTTTTTACCATACTTTGTTATCTTTTAAATAAACTTTCTGGCCTTCAGTTTAATCTCCCCCTTTCCTTTGTAATATTTCTATTTTTGTTATGAATAGCCCCAGAATGTTATATATACTTACACGTGTTTGCAACAAATTCTAAATGCAGTCAACATTCCTGTCTGTTCTCTGTTCTTTGTTTTAAAGTTCATGTAGCATACATGTGTTTGTCTGGGGATAGTGTTGGTTCAAGGGAGTCTTCTAGGCATAAGTGTACCTATTTCTACTCTTAAGTGTGTTAAGTCCCTGTCAAGTACCATACTACCTGGCACTTATTTTACACCTGGTTTCTGTGTCCTCTCCTCCAACCCAGAATGTAGGTTCTATGGTGATAAGACACTTTCTACATGTCTGTTTCTCCCCAGGCAGACAGCTGCTTCTGGCACATATTAGCAACAAGGATTCATTGAATTACACAAAGAGAATAAGGCAAGATTTTTTTTAGCATGTCTGAATTAGTTTCTTAAAATCTCCCAGCTATCTTGTTATTAATCTTTTATAAATACAAAAATGACTTGTTATTGTTTACAGTCTGGGGTTGATTTACTGCTCGGATTCCCAGGCCCTTTGTGACTTCTGACGTTGGAGTCCTCTGCTTTCCTCACTGGTACGTGCCCTTTAGCAGACCTTCTTGAGAGGTTTTTGGATAATAAACTCTTGGTTTTCAAATTCTGAAAATGTTTATCTTTTTGGATGGCAGTCTGGATTTGCTGTTTTCAAGGTACCTCTTAACTATTTTATTTCCTGCTTTTAGAGGAACTGTCCCTTTGCTGTAGGTGATGTGTTCTATCTTCCTAGGTTTTGATTCAGTTTGACCTTTTTAGGTTAAATTTATTGGTATTCGTTTGGCCTGGCACTTGTTGTGTTCTCAAGGAAAGGCCATGCCATTCCTTGATACTAGAAAACCGAGACATTGTTTCTTGAAGCTTTGACATGTGTGTGTGTGTGTGTGTGTGTGTGTGTGTTTTCAGAGACTCTCACGAGTTTCCTTGTATGTGGTCCTTCCTAAGTCTCTGTTTCTCCTGTGTGTCCTCTGATGTTTCTTGGACATCTCCAGTGCTTCCTTTTCATGAGTTTTAATGCCCAGCACCATCCTCCTGCTCACTCACTGTCTCTTCACTCTGTGGTCCTGGAATTCATTCATCTCATGGCTGTTTCTCTTTTCTATCCCACTGTTTATATTTTCATCATTGGCACTAAACATAATGATCTGTTATTCTATTTCTTCAGCAGAACTAGGTCTATTCTTCCTCATCCATATTTTTTCTTGTAGGCATAGGAGGTGTGGCTTGCAGACTTGTCTTAGAGGGTCTAAAGGTGCTGTTTCCTCTCTCTTTAAAAGTAGTTATTGATATCATGTGAGATCATTCTGAACCTACATTCCTTTGTGGTGGTGACACCATTCTAGAGATAGTGTGCATCTGATTAGCAGGAAAACCAGGACTGCACAGCGACTTAAGATCAAAGCAAGAGCTACAAGACACCAGTGCTGCTATTCACAGGTGAGAGGGATCCACATTGTTTGGGGCACAGGTGGGTCCGACTCCTGGCCACCCCGCTAAGCCACAGAAAAATCCTAGGGACAGCCTACGTTAGCCGCTATCTTGGAAAAGACTGTGAGATATCTGTGCAGCTCTGGCCTGTCACCACTGGTCTACTGCTTCCTGGATCCAGGACAGGGAACAGACAACCAGAGCTGAGTCCTGGCACTAGACATAATCCACATTAGCTGCCTCTCAAGAAACAATGTGGAACACCTAAGAACCTTTCAGCTCTGATGTCTCTCAGCCCCCTCAGCTGTTTGCTGATTCAGCCTAGCTGGTCACAGAGCAGATAAGCGTAGCTGTGCCATCTCAAGAGGGCCTGTGGAACTTCTGAGTAGCTTGGAGTTCTGATTTGTCACAGCTGCCCACCGCATCCCCCCCCCCCACCAGCTGCTTACCAGCCAGGATAATCTGTTACAAAGAGCATACCTTGTGGCCTGAAGAGCTGAATCCAGGCAAAGGACACAATCTGCATTAGCTGCCATCCTAGGAGCAACTTCGGGCCTTGTGTCTCCTCCCACCCGCCTGAAGCATACTATACTGCTCAGACACAGTTAAGACACAAAGCAAACAAGCTGAGCAGAGACCTGCTTAAGCCACAATCCTCATTAGCTGCTATCCTGCTAGCAGCTTCTGGCTCTGATCTCACCCTGCCCACCTACAGCCTGTTGGACTGATCCACCTAAGTCATAGAGCAGAGACCTGTGTGGGACACACCCCACATTAGCTGCTGTTTCGTGAGCAGATTTGAGCTCTAATCTCTCTCTCTCTCTGCTAGCTAGCAGCTTACTGGTCAAGCCCAATCAGGGCACAGAGAAGATAAGTAGAGCTCTGTCATATCAAGAAGGCCTGTAGAACACACTAGCAACTTTCGACTCTTGTCCTCCTCAGCCCCCCAGCTGCTTACCAGCCTGACCCATCTGGGATAAGAGCTGATAAACAGAGCTGAGAGTGGCACAGACCAAGACTCACATTTGCTGCCATTTCAAAAAGGTCTGTGGTCACTAGAGCAGCTTCAAGCTTGAATCTCTCACAGACCCCACCTGCTTACTGGCCTAGCCCATCTGGAAAAAAGCAGATAGACAGAGCCCTGCCATCTCAAAAAGGACTGTAGGGCACCTGAGCAACTTTGGGCTTGGAAATCTATCAGCCCACTCCTCTCCTGCCTGACACAACTGGGATACAGTGAGGGAAACCATCGGAGATGAGCTGAGTGCAGACTCTAACACCTACTGTCCACCATCCTGAGGAGGCCTCTGAGGAGCCCTAGAAAACAACCTTTGGCTTGGAACTCTCTTTCCTTGCTTCCAACCTGCCTGGACAACATGCGATGTAGACAGCAACCTCATTGGGGGAATTTCTATGCCTTCTAACACCAGAGACAACCAGATGCCTAGAAGACAGCACAAGAAGACTAGCAACAAAACAGAGAGCCATATAACAACACCAGAAACCAGTGATCCTAACAAAGCAAGCCCTGGAGATATGAACACCCATGAAGTGCAAGGAGAAGACTTTAAACCTGACGTGATAAAAGTTATAGAAGCTTTGAAGGAGAAAAATAAATCACTCAAAGAAACACAGGAAAATATATTCAAGTAGATGAAGGAATTGAATAATAATAAAGGCAATATACAGCAAGCCAATAGCCAACATCAAACTAAATGGTGAGAAACTTAAATCGATTCTACTGAAATCAGAAACAAGATAAAGCTGTTCACTCTCTCTGTATCTCTTCAATATAGTACTCGAAGTCCTAACTAGAGCATTAAGACAGCTAAAGGAGATCAAGGGGATACAAATCAGAAAAGAAGAAGTAAAATTATCACTATTTGCAGATGATATGATAGTATACATAAGTGTCTGCAAAAATTCTATCAGGGAACTCCTACAGCTGATAAACACCTTCAGCAAAGTAGCTAGATACAAAATCAATACAAAGAAATCAGTAGCCCTCCTGCATACAAGTGACAAACAGGCTGAGAAAGAAGATAGGGTAACTACACCCCTCACAATAGCTACAAATAATATAAAGTATCTTAGTGTAACTCTAACCAAAAAAGTGAAAGATTTGTATGAAAAAATCTTCAAATCTCTGAAAAAAGAATTTGAAGAAGATTTCAGAAGATGGAAAGATCTCCCATGCTCAGGGATTGGCAAAATCAACATGGTAAAAATGGCCATCTTACCAAAAGCAGTCTACAGATTTAAAGTAGTTCCCATCAAAATACCCACACAATTCTTTACCAACCTTGAAAGATCAGTTCTCAACTGAAAAACAAAAAACCCCAAATAGATAAAATGATCCCGTACAAAAAAAGATCTTCTGGAGGAATTTCCATTCTGGATCTCAAGCTGTACTATAAGGCAACAGTAATAAAAACAGCATGGTACTGGCATAGAAATATGCTGGTTGATCAACAGAATTGAATTGAAGACCCAGAAATACACCCACATACCTATGGAAACTTGATTTTTGACAAGGAAGCTGAATCTATACAATGGGGAAAATATACCATCTTCAACAAATGGTGCTGGTCTAATTGCATAGATACATGTAGAAAACTGAAAATAGATCCATATCTATCTCTCTGCACAAAATGAAGTCCAAATGGATTAAAGACCTCAACATAAAACCAGAGACACTAAATCTATTAAGAGAGAAAGTAGGGAGGAGCCTTGAGCTCATTGGCACAGGAGACAACTTCCTGAACAGAACATCAACACCTCAGGCCCTAAGATCAACCATTAATAAATGGGACCTTATGAAACTGAAAAGCAAAGGACACTTACAACAGAGGGAAAAAAAAACCCAACAGCCTAGAGACTAGGAAAGATCTTTACCAACCCTACATCTGACAAGGGATAATATCAAAATATATAAAGAACTCAAGAAATTAAACACCACCAAACCAAATAATGCAATTAAAAATAGGGTACAGAACTAAAGAGAGAATTTTCAACAAAGGAATATCTAATGGCTGAGAAACACTTAAAGAAATGCTCAACATCCCTAGCTATCAGGGAAATGCAACTCAAAATGACTCTGGGATTCCATCTTTAAAAAATAATTATTTATTAAATATACAATGTTGTATCTGCATGTACAGCTGCACACCAGAAGGGGGCACCATATCTCATTATAGATGGCTGTGAGCCACCATATGGTTGCTGGGGATTGAACTCAGGACCTCTGGAAGGGCAGACAGTGCTCTTAAACTCTGAGCCATCTCTCCAGCCCCTGAGATTCCATCTTACACCTATCCAAATGGCTAAGATCAAAAACCCAGGTGGCAGCACATGCTGGCAAGTATGTGGGTAAAGAGGAACACTCCTCCATTGTTGGTGGGAGTGCAAACTTTTACAACCACTTTGGAAATAAATCTGGTGCTTTCTGAAGAAATTGGGAATAACTCTACCTCAGGACCCAGCGATACCACTCCTGGGAATATATCCAAAAGATGATCCACCATACAACAAGGACATTTGCTCAACTATGTTCATAGCAGCTTTATTCGTAATAGCCAGAATCTGGAAACAGCCTAGATGTACCTCAACCAAGGAATGGATAAAGAAACTGTGGTACATTTACACAATGGAGTACTATTCATCTATTCAAAACCAGGAAATCTTGAAAATTGCAGGCAAATGATTAAACTAGAAAAGATCATTATGAATGAGGTAACCCAGACCCAGAAAGACATGCATGGTATATACTCACTCATAAGCAAACATTAGCCACAAAACATAGGATAACTACACTACCACACAGAGACTGAAACATCAACCAAGGACCATGTATGATGTGGACCTAGACCCTCTGCTCAGATGTAACATCACAGTCTGAACTTTTGGGGAGACATATACAGATAACAGGTGCGTAGAAAGAGGACTGCATGAAAGGTCTAAAGGCTCTTTAGTCTGTCCGGAGGCTGGGATGGGATTCAAATGGGCTGAGCAGAGAATTATAAGCCAAGGCATGAGCAGATACGTGATCACTCTCTCATCCAGTCAAGGTTTTGGATAATTTGAGATCACATATTTTGATATATGTGACTACTAATGCCTTTTAAGTAGAAAAATGCAGATTACCAGCTTTGCATTTTTAAAACAAAAAACGGGTTTGATGTTAAGGCAAGAAATGGTGTAAACCAAATCTTTTAATATGACAATTGATAAACATTGTGGTGCTGCTATTGATTGCAAACTTAGGTTCTATGATCCCCTAGGAGACAAAGTTCTGAGCATGATTGTGGGGAAGCTTTTCAACAGGGTTAATTGGGACCAGAATACCCACCATAATATGGGTCCTTCCTTCCTTCCTTCCTTCATTCCTTCCTTCCCATCTCTTTCTTTCCTTTGATTCATGAATGTAGAAGCAATATGTCCAGTTGCCTTATGCTCCTGCTACCATGACTGTATCCTTTTGAACTGTGAGCCAAATCAACCATGATACTCAGGTATCATGATAGATTTAAGTTCCAGAATCCTGAGATGATCGATGTCCATGTTCTTTGTGTGTATGAATGTTTAGACTAATGCTATTCCCTGCAAAAGTTGACTACAATGTCTGTATTTTTTAAGTATACCTATACACAACTGACACAGAAACATTTTATTATTCATTTTATTTTCATATAAATTAACATCCTAGAAAATTGAAATAGAAACACTAAATACAGTATTGCACATAGCGATCTTTGTTAAATGCCCTATTACTTCATTGAAGAGTGGTAATATACACATTGGAAGGACTGAGGGACAGGAAAACTACAAATCAACAACAAAAGAAATAAAACACTACTGCTCTTTTGCACTTAAAATACAAAGTAAAAGGCAAGAGGTCATAGTTTACATAAATACAAGTATAGCTATGATTTAGAACATTATTTTTCTTTTTAAGTTGCTGTCCATAACTGGTTTGCAATAGCAATACATTTTCCCCTTTTCTACAACCATAGCTCCCAACCAATATTATTAGCAGCAATTTAAAAGAACAACTATTAATTTTATATAAAACCTCTCAATGCATTGTGAGCTGACTTTCAGATATCTTCAGAAAGAATTGGAAACTTACCATTTTTTTTCCTGACAAAGTGAGTAAAATCCTTCCCTAGAGCCCTTTAGACAAGGGTCAAACACATCCTCACATCATAGCTGTAAATCACTTGCCACAACACACGATCACAACACAATCATGTCAAAATACTCAGGCAGGTATTTTACTTAAGGTCTGAATAGATCTGATTTATCTATTTTTATAAGTGGCCATAAAAAATAAATTTGACAATCTCATGAACTTCACTTATTCGAATTTCTTGAAAATAGTAAGCGAAGATTGGTGTGTGTGTGTGTGTGTGTGTGTGTGTGTGTGTGTGTGTGTGTGTGTGTGTGTAGTATTGTAGAACAAGACGCAGAGAGACATATTATAATTTCATTTTCCTCTGCTGAAAATCAGTTTTTCATAGGGTCTCAAGGGACATATAATAGAGAGCAATGTAGAGTGGGGAAAGCATCATCAGTCATGACATATGCATGGTCCTTACTTCTCAAAATAGAAACTGTAAGTAGAAGTGAAGTAGATACGAAGAATTCACTAGGAGCAACATTGACTCACAAGTCTAATTGCATCAATGTGGAGTTCTGGTTGTCAGTAGAAAGGAAGACATTTTTGTTTTGACAAGAGAAAGAGTCTCACAAAAGGAAGCTGTAGGTTAAGGTTCAGCATGTTCAGAAGGAATGCAGATAGTGCTTCTTAGACATGCCACTCGGGTCTGTTGGTGTAACACCATAAGGTTTACGAAAAGAAAAGGTGTCCAATCGCCCACAGGTCTACCACTTTTGCAATTTTAAATGAACATACAGAACTGTAAAATTCAACAATCAACAAACTGTCTAGAAAACATGAAGATTATGCAAGAGGTTCAAAGAATGGTCAGAAGGATGTGGTTTCCATCAGCCCTTCAGGTCAGGTGGATGCTGAGGAACTGGTTTCAATGACTAGGTTTGCTCTGCTGTTCATAGCTCAGGTTTTCATGCTTATCTTTGCTTTCTGAAACAAATATGTAAGATGGAGTTAAAAAAAATGAAAAAAAAAAAAAAAGAGTTTAGAGTAGCCCAAATGAATTTTCTTTTCTATTAAATTCTCTGGATAAAGGTGAAAAAAAAAATCAATTCATTCAGAAAACGTTCTGTGTATTATATCTGTTTTATCTTTATTTTTTTTCAAGGAAACAAATTACCAAGTGCTTTTGGGGGAAAAAAGTCCTTAAAGTTTAACTGGCAATGTATATGAAGGGGGTACCAGCACAACCTTGCTGGTCCAGATCCTGCATGCAAAGGCATGGACACAGAAGCAAACCCAATGGATTGGATTCCTGGTTGGCATGTTTTAATTCTCTTCCATCTCACAGTAGCATGATCAGCTAACAACCATTGCTCTCATTCAATAGGGATTTACTAAGCTTTGATCAGAAAACACCATGAGACAAATTTTTAATCAGGAAAGAACTACATTTGATACAAAAAACTTACAGGAAAATAAATTTTATCTGAGTATAGAACTATTTTCTAAACAGTGCTATTTTAATCCTATAGCAGTTTGGAGTTATCTTAACTGCCTATTATATTTAGACTATGTTATAATAATCCAATTCAAAGTACTTCAGTTTGGGCCAGAGAGATGGCACAGCAGTTAAGGCACACACTGCTTTTGTATAAGCCCGGAGTTAAGCTCCCAGAACCCATGTCAAGTATTTCACAAGCCTTGGAAACTCCAGCTTGAGAGGATTCAAAGCCTTTTTCTTACCTCCTCAGGTTTTTATATCCACATGCACAGACACGTAAATACAGTGGTTAATTAAACATGAAAATAAGTCTCAAAATGTTTTTATTTGATGTCCTAAATTTACATTTAAACCATCACAATCTATGTATCCTGGCAACAGGAGATGCACGACACCTTTAAACCCTTCAATAAAACTTCTATGGTATTAGAGAGAGAATCGGCATTTATAACCAACGTTTCTCTCTGAAGATATATAAGTTGGTGTTTCACTGTATAGAAGGCTTGACCAAGGAGGAAATCTTAGCTTAACTTTCTAGATTAGTCTCTGAGCCAGAGACCCCAGGTAGCGTACTTGAGAGCACATCTCATTTCCTATTGAGCTTTATGCAGCAAATATCATATTAACCACTCAGGGTTCAGGTGCATCAGTGGCCTGTGACTCAAGTATAATGAGGAAATACAGACTCTCTTCCTGACCCAAGCAGTGAACATGGGTCTTCCCATATGCCCATGCTTATACTGACGTTAATTCTCAAGTTTCAAATATCCAACTTTGAAACTAGCTCAGCGACAAAGTCCCGATTAAAGACATAAAGAAGAGAGACAGTTGGGATTAGAGGCTTATTATTTATCCAAACATAAAATAAATACGACTGAAATATTATTGTGTAAGTTTGTAAGTGTTGCAGAGACAGAGCTTAGCAGCAAAGACAATCATAAACTGAAAACCAGAATAACTCAATACTTACAATTCCAGAGTCGTGTCTTGGTTTTACTTTATAGAGTGACTTTCCTTTCTTCTGCCTACACACTTCCTCAGCTTCTTTGACTCTGAATGGGGAAGGAGACAACTTATTTAAGCAGAAGCTCACATGGACCACAGAAACACACTTTATAACAACGGGGGGGGGGGAGTGTCAACTTATTAAAGATCCGAATTACTGAGAAGCAATACACACAGGAGTGCTTCTGATATTGATGCTTGATTTAAAAATAGAAACTGCTAGAGAAACAGCAGCTCGCTCATAGATGGCTGAGGGTCTGGAGATGGGATATTACATAAATACAAAAGGGATTAACTACTACATAACTGAGAAGCATTTGCATAATTAAGAGTGATCACGTAAGAATTCACGTGAAGATTTAAAATGACTTCGGTTGCATTTTCTCTACACCAAACTCACCTGTGCATAAAAGACATGTGGAGTAAAATTTGTGGGAAGTTCCAACAATTAAACCTCATCAAGCATGGAAGCAATTATCTGCTGGAACACGGTCAAAAGAAAGGCCCATGGCAAACAGTGCCTTGGGGAGCTGTAAGAGAGGCCCCATGACAGCAAGGCAGAAGGCCATATCCAGATTCAGGGTACACTGAGAGATTGGGGTCTATAGCTATGATCTGAGATCCAAAAAGAATAAACGTGTCCTATAAATTTAATGTAATGGTTTGTCACAGGAGGCACAAAATTATGTCCAAGAACAATCCAGGGAACACAGTGCACCTGAGGTAAAAAGCCCTCTGCCTTTTTTCCTGGAGCCTCTCTCACAGTTCCTCAAGGCATTGTTCGCTATGTGCCATTCTTTCGA
Organism: Acomys russatus; assembly: GCF_903995435.1. Taxonomy (NCBI): domain Eukaryota; kingdom Metazoa; phylum Chordata; class Mammalia; order Rodentia; family Muridae; genus Acomys; species Acomys russatus. Next base: position 69,881,157 of record NC_067142.1, on the reverse strand, counting down.
CCACATCTCTGACAATTATCATTTAATTGATACAAAAAAAAAAAAAACCCAACCCAAAAAACAAACAAACAAAAAAACCAAACCAAACCAAAAAACAAAACAAACAAACAAACAAAAAAACCGAAAGCAACAAAACCAGAACAACACAACAAAAACTGCACAGTGATCACCTTTTCCCATTGTTTTTTTAAAAATTTTTATTAATTTATTCATATTATATCTCAATGGTTATCCCCTCCCTTGTATCCTCCCATTCCTCCCTCCCTCCCATTTTCCCCTTACTCCCTTCCCCTATGACTGTGACTGAGGGGGACCTCCTCCCCCTGTATATGCTCATAGGGTATCAAGTCTCTTCTTGGTAGCCTGCTATGCTTTCTCTGAGTGCCACCAGGCCTCCCCATTCAGGGGACTTGGTCAAATATGAGGCACCAGAGTACGTGTGAAAGTCAGACCCCACTTTCCACTCAACTGTGGAGAATGTCCTGTCCATTGGCTAGATCTGGGTAGAGGTTTGAAGTTTACGGCCTGTATTGTCCTTGGCTGGTGCCATAGTTTGAGCAGGACCCCTTTTACGAGATGGCATCTCACATGGAAGCCAGATTGCCATGGGCTCTGGAATCTTACTGTAACTTCCTAAGTGCTGGGATGGCAAGGATGTACCACCATGGCCAGTGTCATGTCTAGCATGTTAAAGACTTTTTTTGTGTGTACACATTCTAAGGAAAATGCTGCTGTGTCCATCAGAAGAACTGCTTAAAAGAAGGTGTGTTTAGAGACAAATTCTGCATTACTAACCTTGGGACACCCTTAAATAATAAAATTATTATATTATGATTATGGACAATCTTTCTGAGGCCAAAGACTACTTTGCTAAAACAATTCTTTACGAAATATAATATATTTTAGAAAGTCATAATTGTTTTTATTAAAAAAACATAGAAATAAGCCTGTGATGTAGGATTCCATTAATAAAAAGGGGGAGGGGCATAACAAGAAAGCGCAAGATCTATCAGATTCATTAATTTCTTACTTCTGTGATTTTTTTTCTTAAGAATAAAATTAATTAAATCCTGAAGTGTGTCAGAAGAAACTGAACAGGCCTTAAAAGAAAAATAGCGTATGTTGATTAAATTTGTTGAAAGAAACGAATCTTGAATATGTTTCTTGGGCTCCATAGCAAATGATCTAATGGCAGAATTTATCTGCTGTGTAATCGATTCAACCTTCCTTAAACAATAGAATGACCCACTGATCCAGGCAGGCGTCTCAAGCATGATGTGAAAGTAATTCCTTTTAGACACAAAATCTAAATGCTGGTTGGGCAATCAGTAATTCCAGAACCTGGTGACAGTTTACACACTGCATTGTTACCACGTTTATTACTTTCCCCACAAGCCATAAATTCCCTTTAATCCCTTCCTAAACATTTGAAGACAAAAACATTTTCACTATAACAAACCAAAGATTTCAGAGCCACCATCTTCCTCTGAAATAGCTGCCAGTAAATTTAAGCCTGAAGTATTTGGATAGGGAATTAAGGGAAATTTTTTTTCTTTTCTTTTCTTTTTTTTTTTTTTTTTCTTTTTTTTTTTTTTTTCTTTTTCTTTTTTTTTTCCTAGCACTTAGCCAAAATCCAGTAGATCCCCCTTTAAATTTACTTGGAGTTCTTTAAAACATTTCATAACACGAAAAAAAAAAAAAGTATTTAGATCCTCAAAACATCCTGGTGTTCGCTCTGCTCTATTTGCAGCAGTCTTAGGACATATCTTGGTTACGATCTCAGGAAGCTGATTTTTTAATACAAACATATTTAATTTTACATGAAAGGAAGTCCAGTCATTCCTTATGGTAGAGCCCATGAGAACTGCAGAGATGTGCGTCAAGGTGGCGTCATGGGAATGCTTAGCTCACTTGACAATCATTTATGGAGCAACAACTCCAAGTCTGGCCCTGGTGAGCTCGGGTTTACAGGCACGGTTTAACTCAACATCTATAGGTCAGGGGTGTATAAGAGCAGAAGCAAATAAAGACAGTGCGAGCTATGGGCAACCCCCTGAATTTGTAGAAAGTTCCAGAGGGGGCTTCTGGAGTTGGTCTTCAGGCATTATAAAAACCATTCAGGGGTATGTTGAAGGATGAGCCTTATTTTCAATAACCAAGGAAACTCAATTGTTCTTGTCTTTGGAAAGAGAAATTGTTACTGAGCATGAAAGAAATAGTAGAAGGAGAGTTAAGAAATGTCACTTCTTGTGCCGTCGGATCTGTATGGTAAATGTTCCAAATGCTTTCTGACTTATGTCTTAGTGCGTGTGTGTCAGTCGTTTAACCCCAAGCACTTTGAGACAGGTGTACATGGGTGAGTTGGAGGAGTGGAAAACTGAGCCCTGAGACAAACAAACTGCTCTTTTACTTTGTGCTTGCTACATGGGGAATTTGCTTTAATGCAAGTCTCCAGTCCCATCTATATTTTTGGACTGAATCCCTCTGAGATACACTCAGAAGCAGAATCCGGGAAAACGTGACACAGGCAACCTAGGAGCACCACTTTGAGCAACAGGGCTCCAAAACAAGGCGCTAAAAACTGCTTCTTTTCACAGGACAGCAATGGCTCCTCAGGCCTTCTCTTCAACAGAAGATCAGTAAAGATGTTCACCTCCATTCTCAGGGATGCCTGCCATCGCTGAGCCAAGTAACTGCGGCTCCTTCCAAATGACAACTGCGTTTCAAGATAACTCCTATAGCAAGACATTTCCCCTTCCCAGTTGAGAATGGAAAAAACAATGTGCCCCTGGAGTTCAGATTTACTTCAAGAAAGAAAGAAAGAAAGAAGGAGAAAGAGGAAGGACAAATTAGTAGTGTGCATATCTAGCATGCACACAGCCCAAGGTCTGACCGTCACCATGAAACTAGGCATAATAGTGCACACCTATAATCCCAGCCCTTAGGAAGTAGAGGTAGAAGGAACAAAATTCCAAGGTCACACTAAAATGCATATTTGGTCAGCTCGTGACACATGACAGATCTCTTAGAAGGAATTGAAATTAAAACAAAAAAGAAATGCAAGAAGGGAGTGAAAAGAAGAAAAGAGGGAAAACAAAAAGAGACAGAAAGAAAATGGAGAAGTTGCTGAGGAGAGGCCAGAGCCAGTGCTCCTGATCAGCATCTTCCGGGATGAGCTCTCAGTGCAGATTTTGTCACCTGTCACCTTAAGTCTAGTGTGTAAGGGCTGTAGGCCATTTATCTCCTCCCTCCCTTGGCAATCACCTCTCACTCAAGGAAGCCAAACATCTCCAAACTGAATGGGAAAAGAAGATGCAAAGAAATAAATTAAAAACAGCAATCTTTTACTATTCATTCAACATTGTAATAAATTGGAAGAGGAGAAAAAAATATAAGGGGAGAGACAGCACTTGGTTTACCAAAGGCTGTCACCAAGAACAGAGAAGGTACACTGAGAGAAAGAAACACTGGCTAGGGTGAAGGCAGTGGTCCACTGCTTCCCAAACACTGCCGACAACTGAGCTCCACCTTCAAGGTCCTCTTTATCGGAATGGGATAAAAGAAGAGCAGAGTCTATGAATATCCTGACGACTTGACGAGGCAATGACAGCATGTTAATGAAGATCTAGTCTTTTAAACATGGCTGGATTCACAGAAACAGAAATGTGGACTGCAGGACATTTGTTAATAGAAATTTCACTCGCCTGGTGAACTAAAAAGGGGGATAAAGATGTTAGGACGGCATCCATGATTGACCGGCTCAGTTTAACCATCACAGCACCCCATCAACAGCATAGGCAGAAGAAAGAAAATGTATGCAGATCAAATCATAGGGATAATAAAAAGAAAGTCCTCATTCATCATTTTTAGTGATTTTAGAAAAAAAACAAAAACAAAAACAACACAAGAAGCAGAAACCAGAAAACAGGAAATGAGGCATTATCGCTTAAGAGGAAGAAGGGATATTAGATGGTAGATAATGGCTATAAAAGTTAATGTTAATATTTTTCTGTTATCTTTCTCTATGAAGTTTCAGAAACAGCGGAAACTATGCATATTTGCATAAATGTCCAAAGTGCATGTTTATTCCTTAACAAGAGGACCAGGACTTGTCACAGAAGGGGTGGTGTTCTCTGTCTTTTAAGAGAACAGTTGATCATGGCCAGTGATTAAAAGACATACATATGCAATCATGTTTGGTAAAGAGGAGGTAACCCATATGAGTAAAATGAGTTTTGCTAAAAAAATTTTTTTTTTGTCTAAATCAGAAGAGAGGAGGAAGGAGATGAAGGAGGGAGAGGAAGGGAAGGGGAGAGAGATGGGAAGAGATAGGGGGAGAAGGAGTGGGGAAGATGGAGATATACTTGTGCGCATGTGTATGTGCTGTGTGCATGTGTGAGCACTGATACTCATGCATTGTGTGTTCGTGCACACATGCGTGTGAAGGCCAGAGGCTGACTTCAGGTAGACACTGTCCTATTTGAGTTGGAACCCTGCACTGACCCTAAAGCTTACTGATTCAGCCAGGGAGAGCCAATGAGCTTCATATATCTGCCTGTCTCTACATCTTCCTGCCCTCTACTATTAATTTTTAGTGACAGCTTGTGGTGCCACAGTGACCAAATAGACAGGAGAGGCAAAAGTGGTTTCAGTGAGGAATAGATTACCCAAACTGCAGATGAAATGGTTTTCTAGGTCTCACAAAAACTATGACCACCACTGTAACCAAAAACCATAAACAAGTCTGCCCCAGGTCAGTAATAAAAATAAAATATTCTGAGGAACATTATACAAAGATATTTAATTACAAAGTTGTAGTTGGAATTTATCCAAAACTCCTATACGAAGTTTAATGTCTCAAAATAAAATCGTGACTATGTTCTGACCTGGAGTTACAAACTTTCTACACATGTATACGGGATTTGCTTTTTTTCTCATGGAGCATGTGGGTGGTTGCTGTTTCATTAGGATTTAGTGTATTAATCTTAAAAGTCACTCCACAAAGAAGATTTGAGCTCAGGAGATCAGAACAATTTTAAGGTTTACAATGTTATAAAGAGGACATATATAGGTTAAGAGTGTATGGAATTAGTCCTTATAGGATTTGTTAACATAGGTTTTAAATTTTCATCTTTTTTTTTTTTTATACAAACGAAAGCTCTTAAACTATGTCTGTACTGAAACTGGATTCATTAGGTGTTTTCTAAACAAAGAGAATGGTTTTTCATTTCTGATCTAACAAAGATGCATTTCCCACCCGTGAACCATCCCTAGCCCCAGACCCATTTATTGTCAGGCAAATATATACAAAATGTTCAGTGTAGTTAAGTTTAAAAACAGTGTGTTAGATGCACAAGGAGATAGACTCAGATGCAAACAGAGAAGAGAAGCCAGACATCTCTGTAGCATGTAGAAAGAACAACCTCTATCCACCTTCTAGACCAAACTCCATTCTGGCCACAGTCTTATCAGGAAAAGGTATGCTGTCATCATTCAGTAGGATGGGAAAGGCAGCTGCTTTCCCACTGCTAAACATCAATAATTTGGTCTACACAGTCTCTATGGCAGCCAGTCACATCCCACTGGCTCCATCTCAGCTTTCTGGGCAGCACAGTCTTCACTCTGAGAGTCAGGATGCTTATACGTGGGGAGAGATTTAGGTTGAGTCTGGGGCAGGCACCTCACAGGACTGAGATACCCATTGGAGGGACATGGATGTAGCAGGAAGCAGAGAGAAGTGTCTTTCCTGCATTTCAGAATGCATTCTACCTAAACAAAGCACCATATCAGGTCTGCATACAAATGAATTTGTCAATCTACAAAGTGGAGAGAGAAAGAGAGAGACAGAGACAGAGACACAGAGACACAGACAGAGACACAGATAGAGACAGACAGAGACAGAGTGAGAGAGACAGAGACAGAGAGAGATAGAGACAGAGTCAGACAGACTGAGTCAGAAACAGACAGAGACAGAGAGCGATACAAAGAGACAGAGAAAGACACACACCACACCCACACCCAGAGAGAGAGAGAGAGAGAGAGAGAGAGAGAGAGAGAGAGAGAGAGAGAGAGAGAGAGAGAGAGAGAGAGAGAGAGATCCTGAGGTTTCTTTCCAGGTAGAGACAGAAAAGGTATCACATGTCGTGTGGAATTAGATGGTTTAAGAAAGCTTATTCTTGTATTGTTCTTGGCTGGTGCTTTAGTTTGAGCGGGACCCCTGGGCCCAAATCTGCCTATCATAATGTTCTACTTGTAGGTTTCTAGGACCCTCTGGGTCCTTCTACTTTGCTATTCTCCCATGCTTCTCTCATCTAGAGTCCCAATAGGATGTCCTCTCTTCTGTCCCAGTTTCCTGGTAAGTTAAGGCGTTCGTGGGACATGCCCCTTGTGCTAGGATGCAGATATAAGTGAGTATATACCATTTGAGTCTTTCTGCTTCTGGGTTAACTCACTCATTATGACCATTTCTAACTCAATCAGTTTGCCCACAAATTTCGGGAATTCCTTGTTTTTAATAGCTGAGTAGTATTCCATAGTGTATATGTACCACAATTTCTTTATCCATTCTTCTACTGAGGCACATTTAGGCTGTTTCCATGTTCTGGCTATTATGAATGAGGCTGCTATGAACATGGTTGAGCAAATGTTCTTGTTGTGTGCTGGAGCATCTTCTGAGTATATTCCAAGGAGTGGAATAGCTGGGTCTTGAGAAAGCCCTATTCCCAGTTTTCTGAGATAGCACCAGATAGATTTCCAAAGTGGCTGTACTAGTTTACATTCCCACCAGCAATGAAGGAGTGTTCCTCTCTCCCCACATCCTCACCAGCATGTGGTGTCGCTTGAATTTTTGATCGTAGCCATTCTGATGGGTGTAAGATGGAATCTCAGAGTTGTTTCGATTTGCATTTCCCTGATGACTAAGGAGGTTGAGCATTTCTTTAAGTGTTTCTCAGCCATTTGATATTCCTCTGTTGAGAATTCTCTGTTTAGTTCCAAGCCCCATTTCTCTATTGGGATATTTGGTTTGGTGGTGTTTAATTTCTTGAGTTCTTTATATATTTTGCATATTAGACCTTTGTCAGATATAGGGTTGGTGAAGATCTTTTCCCAGTCTGTAGGCTGTCGCTTTGTTCTCTTGACAGTGTCTCCTGCCTTACAGAAGCTTCTCAGCCTCATGAGGTCCCATTTATTAATTGTTGACATTAAGGCCTGGGCTGTTGGTGTTCTGTTCAGGAAGTTGTCTCCTGTGCCAATATGTTCCAGGCTCCTCCCCACTTTTTCTTCTAAGTGACTTAGTGTCTCTGGTTTTATGTTGAGGTCTTTAATCTACTTGGATTTGAGTTTTGTGCAAGGTGACAAATATGGGTCCAGTTGCTAGCTAATGGTCAGAACACTCTCCACAGTTGAGTGGAGAGTGGGATATGACTTTCTCACATACTCTGGTGTCTCACATTTGACCATGTCCCCTGGAGGGGGAGACCTGGTGGCACTCAGAGGAAGGACAGCAGGTTACCGAGAAGAGACTTGATACCCTATGAGCATATACAGGGGGAGGTAATCCCCCTCAGGAACAGTCATAGGGGAGGGGAATAAGGGGAAAATGGGAGGGAGGGAAGATTAGGAGGATACAAGGGATGGGATAACCATTGAGATGTAACAAGAATAAATTAATAAAAAATAAATTAAAAAAAGAAAGCTTATTCTTGAGATCTGACTCTCACATGAACTCTGGTGCCCCTTTTCTGACCACATCCCCTGGTTGAGGAGGCCTGGTGGAACTCAGAGGAAGGATAGCAAGTTACTAAGAAGAGACTCGATGCTCTAAGAGCTTATATAGGGGAGGAGGTCTCCCTCAATCACAGACATAAGGGAGGGGAGAAGGGGGGAAGTGGGAGCGAGGAAGGAGTAGGAGGATACAAGGGAAGGGCTAACAGTTGAGATGTAATATGAATACATTAATAAAAAAATTTTAAAAGAAAAAAATTAAAAATGAACAAAGGAAAAAAAAAGAAAGCTTATTCTGTCTTCTTGCCTTTTGTAGCCCAAATGATCTCAAACTCACCCATACAAACCATAAATGTCTGGGAAATAATAATAGTCATCCCAAAGTCCCTGATCACGACTGCCAGGAGACCAAGTGTCAGCTCCCACAACACCCATTTCTGAGCTGTGTGCTGACTGATCCCTTTTCAGCTTTTCAGAAAAAAGCTTCCACTGGCCTCTCCAGTGTTTACAGAAAACAGTAAGAATGTGCTCAAGCGAACTCGGATAGGAAAAAACCAGGTTTCCAACACATTCTTGTACTGCTGGAAGTCAGAATCCGGGTGGCAGGGATGTGGCACATAAGGGACAGTGAGTACAGAAGGTCACTATGCTTCAGGTCCTGAGGGGCCTAACCCCAGAACAAGGGAGCTGGGTTCACACAGAGGCCACACATCACAGTCTGGCAATCTTTGCCCAAAGCAGGCCTCCATTTCTATCAACAGTGAAAGCTACCTTCTGAGAAAGCCTCCCTGCTCCAAACCTGACAGGCTCTTTGCTATGTTTCAGAAAACTACACATGGATTTTCACAAACACAAAGACAATAGATATAGGTATTGCCAGCATTTCCTGAGAATATTTCCTTGGGGCATATACAGGTGAAGAGAGATAAGGGGAGCAGTTACTTTACTAACTTTTAATCATGTGTGCACGTGTATACATATGCATACGTGTGTGCTGTGCAAATGGAATCCAGACACTGACTTAAAGTGTCTTTCTCTATTGTTCTCTCCTGGATTTTTTTTTGGGGGGGGATGGATCTTTCACTGGACTTGGAGCTCACCACTTTGACTAGATTGACCCCAATTGGCTTGAGCATCCCTCCCACTTACCCATCTCTGCTACTCCCAGTGGTAGGGTTACAGGTACATAGCATCAGCCTCAACTTCCAGCATGGGTGCTGGTGATAGGAACTCAGGTTTTCAAGTCTGTGTAAAACGTATTTCACTCAGTGGGCGTGGTGGTACATGCCTTTAATCCCAGCACTCAGGGAAGCAGGGGCAGGCAGAAGGCAGATCTCTGTGTGTTCGAGGCCAGCCTGGTCTACAAAAATGAGTCCAGGATAGCCAAGGCTACATAGCTAAACCCTGTCTTGGAAAAAAAAAAAAAAACCTCAAATCAAAACAAAACAGAAAAAAAAAAAAATCCCCAACAACAAAAAAGTATTTCACTCACAAAGCCACCTCTGGAGTTTTAGGGTTATTTTTTAATTAGAAAGCAAACTAAGTCAATTGAGTTAACTCCCTATAACCAGGTCTGTTTCAGGACCACCAAAGACTACATAAAATCCAGAATAGCATGTCCTTGGATACATCACCCCACCTACTTTGTCACCCCTGGATCTTCTGCATAGCTTTGTGATGGCCACAGGTAAGAAAAATGGGTGTTACTGTGTGCTCTCTTACACACAAGACAAAACAAAAACACACACAGAGAAGTCATTGCTTACACTCATCTGCTGTGTGTTCAGAAGGCTCCCCGTGCTAGCTGGGAGAATTTACCACTCTAGTTTCCCGTTCCCTCACCATCCTCATTTACTCTGACGTGGCAATTAAACCCCTGAATTCTTTGCCATCCTCAGGGGAATGCCTGAGAGTTTTCAACTACAGGCATGCTCCTTCATGTCCTTGACTGCTCTCACTGGCTAAGGCTCTCTTTATAAACTATCTTACTGCTTGGATACTAGCTACACAGTGGTTCACAGGAAACCTCCATTGTGAAATTCCACCCGTCCTTCTAAACTTTTGAAGCCATACCCTTTGCTGTGACATTGAGCACAAACTCCAGGTCCTATAACAAGAGTTCCTCTCTTCTTGTCCACCGGAGCCTTCCTTAAGAGCATAACTACTCACAACTACCATCCAGTTCCCAGATAAACAGCATTGATTGCCTCTCCTTTCTCCTTCTCTCCATGTACACGCTCCGTTATTAGTCATTCCTCAGTAGAGATTTTTTAAATTTTATTATTTTATTCATATTACATCTCGATTGTTAGCCCTTCCCCTGTTTCCTCCCATTCTTCCCTCCCTCCCACTTCTCCCCTCCCCTATGTCTGTGACTGAGGGAGACCTCCTCTCCCTATATATGCTCTTAGAATATCAAGTCTCTTCTTGGTAATTTGCTATCCTTCCTCTGAGTGCCACCAGGTCTCCCAATCCAGGAGATGTGGTCAGAAAAGGGACACCAGAGTTCGTGTGAGAGTTAGATCTCACTCTCCACTCAACGGTGGAGAATATCATGTTCGTCGGCTAGGTCCTGGTAGGGGTTCGAAGCTTACTGCCTATATTCTCCTTGGCTGGTGCCTTAGTTTGAGGAGGATCCCAGGACCCAGATCTGCCTGTTATAAAGTTCTTCTTGTAGGTTTCCAGGACCCTGTGGGTCCTACTATTTCCCCATTCTTCCATGCTACTCTTGCCTAGAGTCTCAATAGGATGTCCTCTCTTCTGACTCACTTTTTTGGTAAGTAAAGTTTTTCATGGTACGTATCCCTTGGACTAGTGTTTTGATATAAGTGAGTATATACCGTTTGTCTCTTTTTGCTTCTGGGTAAACTCACTCATTATGATAATTTCTAGATCAATCCATTTGTCCACAAATTTTGGGAATTCCTTGTTTTTAATAGCTGAGTAGTATTCCACAGTGTAAATGTACCACAGTTTCTTAGTCCATTCTTCTACTGAGGGACACAGGCTATTTCCATGTTCTGGCTATTATGTACAAAGCAGCTATGAACATGGTTGAGCATATGTCCCTGTTGTGTGGTAGGGCATTTTCTGGGTATATTCCAAGGAGTGGGATAGCTGGGTCTTGAGGAAGCCCTATTCCCATTTTTCTGAGAAAGCGCCAGATAGCTTTCCAAAGTGGTTGTACTAGTTTGCATTCCCACCAGCAATGAAGGAGTGTTCCTCTTTCTCCACATCCTTGCCAACATGTGGTGTCATTTGAGTTTTTGATCTTAGCCATTCTGATGGGTGTAAGATGGAATCTCAGTGTCGTTTTGATTTGCATTTCTCTGATGACTAACGAGGCCGAGCATTTCTTTAAGTGTTTCTCAGCCATTTGATATTCCTCTGTTGAGAATTCTCTGTTAAGTTCCAAGCCCCATTTCGCAATTGAGTTGTTTGTTTTTGTGGTATGTTTAAAGTTCTGGAGAGATCGGGAATACAAGGCACTTATCTAACCATAATAAAGGCTATAGACAGCAAACCAACAGCCAACATTAAAGTAAATGGAGAGATACTCAAGGAAATCCCTCTAAAATTGGGAACCAGACAAGGCTGCCCTCTGCCCCATATCTCTTCAATATAGTTCTTGAAGTTCTAGCCAGAGCAATAAGACATCAAAAGGAGATCAAGGAGATCCAAATGGGAAAGGAAGAAGTCAAATTATCCCTATTTGCAGATGATATGATAGTGTATATAAGTGACCCCCAAAATTCCACCAGAGAACTCCCACAGCTGATAAACACCTTCAGCAAATTGGCAGGATACAAAATAAACTCAAAAAAAGTCAGTAGCTTTCCTGTATACAAATGACAAACAGGGAGAGGAAGAAATTAGGAAAACTACTCCCTTCATGATAGCCACAAACAATATAAAATATGTAGGAGTAACTCTAACCAAGCAAGTGAAGGACTTATTTGAAAAACACTTCAAACCTCTGAAGAAAGAGATTGAAGATGACATCAGAAGATGGAGGGATTTACCTTGTTTGTGGATCAGGAGAATCAACATAGTAAAAATGGCCATCTTACCAAAAGCAATTTACAGATTCAACGCAATCCCTATCAAAATACCTACAAAATATTTTGAAGACATTGAAAGATCAATTCTCAAATTCATATGGAGAAATAAAAAACCCAGAATAGCAAAAACAATCCTATACAATAAAAGATCCTCAGAGGAATCTCCATACCTGATCTCAAGCTGTACTACAGAGCAACAGTAATTAAAACAGCATGGTACTGGCAAAGCAATAGGCTGCTGGATCAATGGAATCGAATTGAAGACCCAGAGATGAACCCACACACATTTGCTCACTTGATTTTTGACAAAGAAGCCAAATCTATTCAATGGAAAAATGATAGCATCTTCAACAAATGGTGCTGGTCTAACTGGATGTCTACATGTAGAAAAATGCAATTAGACCCCTATTTGTCACCATGCACAAAATCAGGTCTAAGTGGATTAAAGACCTCAACTTAAAACCAGAGACATTAATTCAGTTAGAGGAATGAGTGGGGAAGAGCCTGGGACACATAGGCACAGGAAACAACTTCTTGAACAGAACACCAACAGCCCAGGCCTTAATGTCAACAATTAATACATGGGACCTCATGAGGCTGAGAAGCTTTTGTAAGGCAGGAGACATTGTCAGTAGAACTAAGCAACAGCCTACAGACTGGGAAAAGATCTTCACCAACCCTACATCTGACAAAGGTCTAATATCCAAAATATATAAAGAACTCAGTAGAGATTTTAAACGTCTGCCATGGCCCCTGTCCCTTGTTGGTTGCACCCCTTTATGTCACTTGGATTATGGCCGCATGGTGAAGAATGACTTCAGTGCTGGTCTAACTCATCTTTTCAGAAATAAGAGCCTCATCTGAGACACTTAGCCTTTTTCCAATTAAAAGAAAAAGTACATTCTCTGTACTGAGGCTGTCAAGGACAGTGACAGTCTGGCTCCAGGTAACCTTGTTTTCCTTTATTCTTTTGTTTTTGGAAGGAAATTTTTATCTTATTTTTTAAATTAATTTATTCAGATTACATCTCAATTGTTCCATCACATGTATCTTCCCATTCCTCCCTCCCACTTTCATCCTATTCCCCTCCCCTAGGTCTATGACTGAGGGGATCTCCTCCCTCACTTTATGGTCATAGGCTATCACGTCTCATCTTGGTAGCCTGCTTATTCTTTCTTTGAGTGCCACCAGGGCTCCCCACCAAGGGGAGGTCCTCAAATATGGGGCACCAGAGTTCATGTCAGAGTTAGTCCCTGCTCTCTACCCAACTGTGGAGAATGTCCTGTCTATTGGCTAGATTCGAGTACAGGTTCAATGTTTACAACTTGTATTGTCCTTGGTTAGTGCAATAGTTTGAACAGACCCCATCCCCAGGCCCTGATCCACCTGTCAGGATGCTCCTCTTGTAGGTTTCTAGGACACTCTGTATCCTTCTATTTCCCCATTATCCTATATTTTTCCTACCTAGAGTCCCAGTAGGATGTCCCCATATCTATCCCAATCTCCTAGTAAGTGAAGACTTTCACAGGGCATGCCTTTTGGGCTAGTGTCCAATTAAAAGTGAGTATATACCATGTGATTCTTTCTGCTTCTGGATTAACTCACTCAGTATGATTGTTTCTAGTGTCATCCATTTGTCTACAGATTTCAGAATTTCCTTGTTTTTTATAGCTGAGTAGTATTCCATAGTGTAAATGTTTCCTGGGATCCATCAGTATAGAACACCACACGCCCTACCTCTGAGGAATGACCTTGGTACGTATGTTCTCTTGGGACCACCATTCTCTTTTTCCTCTTCCTTTGCTCTCCTTTCAGAGTAAGCTTAAACTATCTTTGCTCTAGGAAACATCTCTATGTATGCTTATGGAGGCAGGACATTATTGCATATGGCTTTATGCAGACTCTACTTCAAAGCAAGGGCTAGGGCTATTTATCTCTTTCTGTTTGCCAAATATTAAGTTTCTTGAGTCAAATAATCATGGATAGTCACTTTTAAGTTCCCAGAACACAACCTGAACCCCCACACAGGTCATTGTTCCCTAGTCACGTGAAAAACAGCTGATCTGGAGTGTTATCAATGATAAAGAGCAAAAATTCTGCTCAGGGTTTTGACCTATGCCTCTTGACTTTGTATCTCTTGAGGATGTGACTCAACCTTATACCGCTACAGCTCTGTCTTTACATAACGATAGATTTTTTGAAAGAATGTATATAAAACTGAAAGTCATGACATAGCCAAAGGCATTTTTCACCCTAGAGGGGCTGACTTTGTGTTCAGTACATGATGGTAAGACCAGAAGGGTTCCCGGCAAATGGTCTCAGCAGCTCCAAGGCTATGATGTGGCTCCACTTTCACCAGACATTTGCAAAAATCTCTAGGTATAGAAAATATGGTTCCCTGAGAAGACACTCGGGTGAAATGACAGAGGGGAAAGAGGGTAACTTCATACACGATTACATCCCTTTTAAATAAAACTGTATCTTACAATGCTTGACAACACATCATCAAAATCTCAAAGTTTTCAAAGAAATTCCTTAGAAGAGTGGGCATCTATCAGATGGGAGGGAAGTTCTGCAATTGGACACATTTTGGACCTGAAAAGAAACAGAGCAACAGAAAGGCAACGGCCCATAGGCAGTCATCTCTGAAAGTGAGAAATGTGTATGATTTGACTGAAGATGATAAAATAATCACTATGTATTTCTGACTCTACTTTCTTGGAGGGGGTTTTGACACAGTTATGTAGGTAAAGAATGCAAATGGTAGTAGGAAAAAATGTAAAAGTACAACTTACAGAAAATTTAGTGTATAAAGTTTTAATGTAAGTATTCAATCTCAGAGGACATAAAATATTAAACTTGAACTCATGCAAGGTATCTCTGATCTGAGAAAGGACAGCAAGAACCCTGATTACACACACACACACACACACACACACACACACACACACACACACACACACGCAGGCACACATGTGCACATGGACACATGCACACATGTGACAATAATATTAAAAGAGTTCAGGAGGTGGAGATAGGATGGGTGAGAGAGAGAGTATCAGGGAGGGGCTGAAGGAAGGAAAAGGATGGGGAAGCAATATAATACTATTTAAACTAAAATATTAAGTAAAACCTTTAAGTATGCTATAATGTTTTGAAGGAGAGCAAATCTGACACAGGCTAGAATGCTGAGAAATCTAGAAATCAGTTAACGGAAACAAATTCTGGACTAAAAATCAGTCAGAGAGGGCTGGAACCAAGGCAAGCCCTGGAAATGCCAACCATCCATGCTGTGATGAAGAGAAACATTGTTGGTCTAGAGGACAGATGAATAATAGCCAAGCTTATGAGCAGCTGTATGTGAAAATGCAGTCCCTTCATTCTATTCCATCACACTTGAGTATCATTTCATATTATTGAGTATGGAAAAAAAAAAGCCTACAAAGAAGTTCGAAGGGTGATATTCCAAACATTTCTGAAACTTCCTTTTTTAATTGCAGCAAAAGGCATGAGGATGTCCTCTGAGCCACATCTCTAGTCACTTAAAAATATTACTTCTAAAACCATTTTATTTCATGTGTCTGAGTGAGCATCTGAATATATGTCTGTTTACTAAGCTAGAAACAGGTGCTGAATCCTTTGGGATGGGAGTTACAGATGGTTACGAGTTATTATGTAGGTGGTGAGACTTGAACCCAGGTCTTTGGGAAGGACATCCAGGGTTCTTAACCACTGAGAAATCTCTCTAGTCTCCTCAGCCATTTCCCCCTTATTTTAAAACTGAATTTTGAGAATCTGTTTTCTTGCTAAGTTGACTGGACTCAAACTTGTGATACTGGCCTCCTGGGGATCACGAATTAGAGGTGGGTTACAAGACCTACTCTCATCCTGTTTTGTGGTAAGCTTAACTGAGTCCAAAAAATTCCAGAATGTGTGCCCACATGTACACTAACATGCTTAAGTTTCTCATCACACTTCCCATCGCTCATATTTTAATCTCTGATAGAGGAGATACAAAAATTGGTTTGCTCTCATGTGTCATTTAGCTCCTGCTGACATTTAGATTTCCATGGCAGCCCAGTCCGTGTGTCCTTTCTTTATGTGTGTGCATGGTGAAGAGGTTTTAGACTTCTTTAAATTGTAAAAGCACCAAAGCGTATGATAGTAAGTAAGACAGCTCCTGCTGCCCATGATGGCCCAAAATAGTAAAACATTGTATTTGACAGCAAAGTTCATCTTTTATTACAAGAAAATAATGCTGTTTACTACATCTGATTTTTTAATTTTTAAAGATTATGATTGCATTATTTCTCCCTTCTTTTTCTTCCCTTCAAACCTTCCTATGTACCGGCACATTTGCTCTCTTTCAAATTTCAACTTCATGTCTTCCGTTTCTATCATTGTTGTCACACACACACACACACACATACACACACACACACACACACACACACATACACACACACACACACCATGAAAATATAAATAAGTGAAAGCCTGTCCAGTCTATATGATGTCACAGATATGTACATGTACATATACTTAAATCCTAGGCAAAGAACTACAGGAGACTAAGAATAGTTCCAAGAGGAAGAAATCAAGAAATTGTTTTCTCCGGGGAAGAACACACCAATTGGTTATCCAACACATATTATATTCTTCATGCAAATGTTCTTTTATTATTTATTTCTATCTGTGTTAAGATGTGTGTGTGTGTCTGTGTGTGTTTGTGTGTGTGTGTGTGTGTGTGTGTGCGTGTGCTGGAAACCTAACTCAAGGTTCATGCATGCTACTCAAAGATATTTTTCTTAATATTATGGATTTTTATGTTTAAAAAAAAAGTAGTTCTGAAAGGCCTTGATGACAGCTAGTGAGACAGAAAGCTAAACTCTTGGGACACATGCTCTGACGCTTATTTTAGCACATGTTTAGCAAGGTTGATGTGTACAAATTCTTTGTATCTTACTTGCTGAAGGACCTGATGGGCAATGCAAAGGAATGCAAGGGCCATTAGACATAGGAATTAGATTATAGTGAGTTTATTCAATTTCCTCCCTGTAAGAGTCATAAAAGAGCACAGCAAAGCTATTTATATCATAATGGTTTGGAATTGTGCAAGAGGAAGAATGGCTTAATTAAGAATAAGATGTGGGAGATACAAGGCGGGGACAGATGAAGGAAGCACACTCACTATGGGGGAATAAGAGTCTCAATTTCTCTACTGCTGGACTATTCCTATCTGGCTACAAATATCTCTTTTATCCCACTATCTGGAAAAAAAAAAAAAAAAAAAAAAAAAAAAAAAAAAAAAAAAAAAAAAAAAAAAAACCTCAGAAAATAAAACCTTAGTCTAGCTCCCCCAACCCAGCTCTTCTTTTAACTATGACCCTTTGAATGAACATGTCCTCGAAATGATTGCCTCTGGTAACTTCTCCACTCTGCTTCCATCATTTTTATCCCTAAGCACCCTCAGAGGATCCTGTAGATTCTGAATCCGAAGGCCAATGCTTAGTTTTCCTCTCCCGCTAGTTACATGGCAACATCACTCAGGGCTCTTACTGTGCACACATTTCTCCTTGAACCGTGCCCGCTCTTCTCCTCAAACCTTGCCTGAACTTGTTCCAACAGGCTATACTTTTGATCCCAGTTCTCCTTCCTCAAGCTCATTCATTCCCCCCATCCCCCTGCACCCACCGAGTGCTCTGTCCCAGCCACTGTGGGCTTCCCTCAGCTTGTACACTTGCTATTCCCACTATCTGGGATTGCCTTCCTCCAAATTTCACCTAGTTTATTCTCTAACTACCGTAAAGTCCCTGCTTACACACCACTTCTCAGACACTATCTGGCTTCCTTACAAAACCCAACATCCTCGAACTCTGTCTTTCCTTGGTTCAGTAATGATTTCTCTCTACTATACCAGAAGCTCCTTCATGGTAGAGAGCAGGTGCTCTGTTGTTTGTTTGCAAGTTGAATCACATGTCGAATGACCTAAGCAAAGGGTGTTGGGAACTGTAAAACTGAGAGGGAAGGTTGAAACTATTATGTTCAGGAGAGAGAAGACATGAGCAGCCCCCTGTGGGTAATGAGCACACAGGAAATGAAAACTTAGATAAAAGCATTGATGACTTCCCATTTCTCTCATGCCTTCCAAGCTATGTCTTGTACCCACTAGGATCACCACAGCTAACCTGATAGACGAGGAGATTCATTAAGAGACTGATATATCCCTGTGTTCCTTGACATAACAGAAGGACCAGTAGGTATATACTTCACACAGCCGACTACGCAGTTATTCTACAATCCTTTACTCTAACATTTTGTGGCCAGATGCTTTACATAATTGAGACAGCTCTCCATTTCAGACAAGATACAGCATACCACACTACCAAAAGGGTCAGATAGCATGAAATAATAGAAATCAGTATTTCTATAGAAAGTCTATGAACATTTATGGTAATTGGGCATGTAGAGACTATACACACCCTCAGAGAAGTTGTGTTTTGCTGAAAGATAACTGTTCTTTAAACCTATGAATAATTTTTCATTTTATAAGGTTTGTGTGACTCCAGACTATGAGATGGTGAGTGAAACTTCAGCTGTCCTAATCACTACCCTTAGATGTTTGTGGACTTTCTTATTTCTCTTAGGGAAGTCATTAAATAACCAAGCAGAGAGTGGAAATGGTCCCTGGGAATCGAGGCTTTGGAAATGAGAACTTACTTCTTAGCTTTTATTAAATCAGAATGATAAAACAACTCGTGTCCGGTAACTGTTCATGAAGAATGACTATATGCTTTATGGAAGCCAGCATATCTACATCCGGGGATGACCCACCAGCTTTCTGTTTTTCATCAGCTGAGAGACTGTGTAGAGTGCTTTGTTCCCATTTTTCTTATCTGAATGTGGAGCAGCCTAGTGGATTACACTCAGTGGCAGAGTTGATTGAGGTAATTTTATAGTTACTAAAGAGAGATCAAGTAGAAAACTACCCAGAGGGCAGCACTGACACCTTTATGCATACTGATGTTGCCTTCTTGGATGGGTTTGTATTCTTAGTTGTGTGAGTTCCAGTGTCTGTCTGTCCGTCCATCCATGCATCCATCTATCCATGCATGCATGCATGCATGCATCCATCCATCTATCCACCCATGCATTCACCTATCCATGCATCCATCTTTGCAACACCAACAATTCCTTCTCTACCACTGTGTCTAACTCACCATCAATGTTATCTAAGCTTTCTAGCTCCTGTCTCACTTCTTACTCTAAACAGACCCAGCTTGACCTCTACATCCAACTCCAACTTCTGTGCTTCTATCTCTGTTCATACTCTGGCTAATTTCTAACAGAGAGGTTTGCAATGTGCAAACACAGGCAGAGGATCAGTCTTTGTTCTTTGAAGGTATACAATGTAGACCTGCACTAAATAGGTATCTGTAATATGATGGACTGAAATTCATATTAACAATCATAATGAGCTAGAATGAAATGGGCTAGTAAAGAAAAAAAAAACAAAAACAAAAACAAAAAGAACAAACCTGAATACTTGCTGTGGATTCACGCAAAAGAATCCTCACATAATGCACTCAGTAGAATCAGGTCCCATAGAAACATACCTGTGCTTTACTTGGATCAATTAAGTGTGGAAACTGCTGCTTATAAAATGATGATATGGTTTCCTGAAAGAGAAGTGATTCTAGATTCCCTGTGTTTCCTTCCTTTTATTTTAGGCTATTATCTATCTTAATTTACTGTGTTGCATTAATCTCATTCTAATATGTATGCTTCACCCTCACTCTGCTGCTTAGCCAAGTTCTACGTCACTCTGTTCAGTTCTTCTTCACTATCCTGTTCATGGAGAGGTACACACTGTGTCCATACACAACAACAGCCATGATATTTTATTTTTGCTTTTTGAGACAGGGTTTCATCATATAGCCTTGACTGGCTTGAGGCTCACTATATAGACGAGCCTGGCCCTGAACTATCAGAAATCTGTCTCTACTTTCCTAGTGCTGGGATTAAATGTTCATGCCATCAAGTCTTTCCAAATAACAATAATTGCTAAGGACCATGTGCATTCAGGACACCGAACACCTACAATGAGCTATTCATGATGGTAGACATTTTGCAGGTAATATCATGAATCGCTTCAATATTGTGTTCTTTTGAGATTATTATTTCAGTTCCACAAGTTAGAAAGTAATGCCAATTAAGTTTAAATTATTTCCCAGTTTTACCATTTTATAATTGGCGGCATACACATCCATGACTTGCAAATTCTTACTTTACAAAGAATGGTTAGTAGAATAGAGCTAAACATCTTTCAATTCCAATGGTCAGTCTTCCTAACATAATTAATTCCTTGCCTTTAGAATAGGAGTTTGCTAATGATAAT
Source organism: Acomys russatus (assembly GCF_903995435.1). Taxonomy (NCBI): domain Eukaryota; kingdom Metazoa; phylum Chordata; class Mammalia; order Rodentia; family Muridae; genus Acomys; species Acomys russatus. The sequence goes on along the minus strand of NC_067142.1, from coordinate 69,860,973 downwards.
GGCATTTGAGAAGTTTCTGTATGAGAAAGACTATGTTATGTTCAGTGGCTCATTTAACTCGCTCCAGCAACTGTATAATATCAGTTTCTTGATTTTATAAGTGGGAAAACTGAAGTTCAGAATGGTAAAGCAATAGGTTATGGGTTATACATGTACCATTAGAGGCATATGTTAAATCCAGCTCTTCTACAAGGTAATCTCATGATCTTACCACATACTACATTTAGCCTGGAAGAATCTGGAAGATTCTGAAACTGTAGGAAACAAACTCACAGGATAACTCAGTACAAAAGTATGGGGACATCAGTGTTAAAACTGAAGGATACATTCAGAGCCACATGAAGCCTGACTTTTAAAACGAAATCCTCCGTGTTATCTGAGAACTTCAAACATTCTCTTAACTGATGAAGTATACCCTCCCCCATGTCTCATCTTATTTATCTCGCCCACACACTTGAAGACTTTAAAGTGGCCAAATATAATTTTAGAAAACTTTCAAAAAATGTTCACCCTAGGCCTAAGAATTTGAACCCTAAAGGTTAATTTTTAAAATGATCCCATCTAACAAAATGAAGACCTATTATGAATACGCTCTGATGTGCTTTACTTCAGCAAGATACACATCGTCTAGATACATGATGATAACTGCTACAATTTGGGGATTAATTACTGCTAGATATGGGGTGCATGCATCTATTCACAGCCCTTGAGAGGTAGAAGCCAGAGGCTTGTGAGGGCCCAGGCAGCCTGCATCATCCTGTGAGGCTCTATCTCATCAACCCGAGAGCTGGGGATGTGCCTCATGGTGAGGAACACATGTAGCACTCATCCTAATTTTGTCAAATCAAAGATTTTCTTTGCTTTTTCTTCTCACCTAAAAATGTCTAGAGACTAATGTTCAAGACATTTATTTTTTTTTTAACAAAGGAAGATTCTGAGGAGTAGGCATTTGCACATTGAACCTTCAATTCTGACTATCTTAAATGAAGAAAACGAATTCTATTTTCTATGAATATATGTTATTTAACTGATAGAAAAATAAACAATTATGTTGCTAAATTTAAATTTCTTAAAAATTTCAACATGGTAGTCAATGCGGCCCACTTCAGATACCCATATTGTAAAACGGAATAATACTCGTAACACTTAATTACACAGAGCAAAATGCTAAATCATTAATATAATATTTTCTTTCTTTTTAAAAGCTGCTGTTTGTATCATGTCTCCTTACTGAATGTTAGAATACTCTTGTCCTACACCTCAGTATTATTCAGATGATACTAAACAGGTACACCTTCTGTAGCTCAGTAGTTTTGCTCCCTATTGATTCATAATTTGTTGGAGACAAAGGTCATTTTTGGGTTAATGGAACTCAAGGGATCCATATACTTTCAGAAGCCAGCAGGTGAACCTAACATGGGCTGCTGGCTTTTCCTCCAGGGCACGCTCTAATCATGCTAGCTCCTGGAACCATTCCAGGGACAGAAGGACACCGTGAAGCCTACAAAGAGATGGATATAACCTTAGAAACTGTGTCCTTTCTAACAGCTCTAGGCTGACAAACAACACAGCCAGAATTCTACGTTCATCAAGGCTACCTGCTTCCTGGGGCTGGAACAATAGCTCAGCCTTTAAAAGACTACTGGGTGCTATCCTAGAGGACCCACATGGTGGCTCATAACTGCCTGTAACTCCAATTGCAGCGGATCTGATGTCCTGTCCTTGACTGCAGGGCTCACATGCAGTACACAGACATATATGTAGACAAAACACTCATATACATAAAATTAAACAGAATAAAACATGTGAAAGAACACCTATTACCATAATTTAGTATTTAATTCTAAGAACCAAGAAAAAAATTACCCCAGGAATGGAATGCATATGCTTGCTGACTGTACACCAGCACCAGCACACCCTGACTCCCATTTTGACCTTAGCTTCCCTTTGCCAGGCAGGACCAAGATCCATCTCAACCCAGGTGATGATAACACAGGCAACCCATACCAAGAGGGCCCTATACCCTTAAGATCAACCTCAGTCTGTAGGCACAGCTTCCCTGACAGTACTTCAGATGGCTTACCATCAAATTTTAAATCATTCAGGGAAGGTCTCAGCAAGGAGACAAGGCCGTCTTTCTCTAGAGGGGAATCAATGAGCAATGGAGACACGTTGGCCAAGGACACTGCCTTTCATGGAGACAGGGTATGTGATGCTCGGTGCCAGCTGAACTGTGAGTCCTAAAGAGAAGGAGTGGTCTGGGTAATCAATTGGAGGTGGAACATGGCCAGAGCAAAGCGGAGAGGATGGAGACAGAGCTGATGGATTATTTAGAGGACACTTGCCATCACCAAGATACAATGACAGATGAAGCTGACTAGAGAGACTTTCCAAACTTTGAAAGGTTGTGAGGCAGTGGGGACTCTAGGTGTGCTATTATAGACTTCATCCAGGAAGTAGGGGCACAGGGAAGTCAAAATAGGAAGACGTAATAAAGTACAAACATTCTTGGGGTTCAAATAAAAAGATGTTAAAACAGACTGATGGGAAGAACCTCTGGTGTGTCTATATGATAATCTGAACATATCATTAGAGAGGCTGCATTGCAAAAACGCTTTTACAGCAATGGAGGGATTCTATTAGGTACAACACTATATTCATTGGCTTGGATTTCCATTATTATTCATAAAATGTAAAATTAAAGCTAAAAACTCAAGGATTATTGTTACAAAAGGAAAAAAACACCTAATGTAACCCTGTGAGGTGATGGATTTGTCATTTGAGTAGATTATGACAATCATTTCAGGAGACCCAAATATTCACCAATCTGTACATAATTTGTCAACTATATCTGAATAAAGCCAGAAAATAGTCCCCCTTCCCCCCTCTACATATATATATATATGTGTGTGTGTGTGTGTGTGTGTGTGTGTGTGTGTGTGTGTGTATGTGTGTGTTTGTAAAACAATGATGATTTAAAATTTGAGGTTCACTTTCCAGTAGGAACAAACACTAAGTAACAAATTTTTCATAAACCAAAAAGCCCCACGAGCTATCTACATGACACTAATTTCTCCTGAGGGCTGTAGTTCAACTGAAGGACATTTGACTTGACTGCAAATGTCAACAAGCAAGACCGCCCTGTAATTTTATAGCTTGTTCTTTAGCGCCAGCAAGGTTAACGTTCACGGAGTGTCTGCTTGCTAGGAAGTACAATATAAAAGGTCTTTCTCCATTACTGTCTGCCTCACCCCCTCAACTCGAAAAAAAAAAAAAAAAAAAAAGACTCAAACAAAGCGAGGAACAACAACAACAAAAAAGTCTTAGCCACACACTGTCACCAGCTTCATGTAGGTAGTAATATCTATGACCTGGCCAAGGCAACCTTGTCCCTCTGTACCTCTCAAGCCTAGTTTCTGATTGGGCACTGTTTATTCTAAAGGTCCAAATTATTAAATGCAGAAGGATTACTTCTGACTACTCAAAAGTACTACTTTCGATAGTAGGAAAGCAGAAATGTTTGAGAGGAAATCTCTGATGCATACTGAAGAGGGACTTCGGCCGTGGAATTCTCCTACCCCAGAAAGTCAGCAGTGGAAAGCACTGCAATCCCAAAGATTTTTAGTTATCTTAAAAAATGCAGGCTCCAGCAGAAGTCCTCACAAGCCAAAATACTTGTTTACTTTCCATTTCACAAACCTGATAGACCAGCTCATCTTCCTGTAACAGAGTATAACCAGGATATTCCTTGAAATTATCTTAAAGGAAGTGAGAATTAGCCCTTCAAACAGCTTGCTTTTATGGGAGCAGTTTTCAGCCCATATAAGTTAAAAGACACTATTTTTTGAGGGATAATTTTGACTCATATTTTCCAGGAAGTATATTTTGATGCAAGATATTTCTACTATAAACTTGGATAAATCATCAAAAATACTTTAAACAAATGCTGATGGGAAATGACAAGCGGCTCTTCTACCTCACCAGCTCCCACAAACTCACCCAGAGCATGCAAATACTCAGTAAAGCAGAAATACCTTTGGACAAGCTGTTTTCTTGGTTTGGGTGCTAATATTCTATTTAGGTGCTTTAACTACAACTCCAGAGAAGAGAGCTTCTCTAGTTTGTGAGTGGAAAGTTTTCCCTCCAACCTTCCCTAGTTTTGTCCCTTCCTCTCTCCCTCCATCCCTCCTATTCCTCCCTTCCAGCCTCCTCTTCTTCAGCCTTGCGCATGCTAGGCAAGCACCCTACCACTAACATATATCTTCAGCTCACATATTTTTTCCTTATTCCTTTTTCTTTTTATAGTCTGCAGATAGAAGTCAAGAAGCATTTGAGAAAAGTTTCTCCACAGAAGTACAAGACAAAAAAAAAAAAAAAAAAAAAAAAAAAAAAAAAAAAAAAGCCAATGTAAAGTTCTTTCCTATTTAGGTGTCAGTCTGGGTTGTTTATATCCTTCCAGGAGAACTAAGCCTTACAAGGTGAATGTGCTAATGTCTAGAGTTTAACAGAGCTATTGAAGAGGAGAAAAGCTAGGCTGACTTATCTCCTGAATCTCTCATAACTTGCTGGATAGGATTTGTGTGATATGATCATTGAGTGTAGTATGGGCAGTGAGTTGGAGAGTGGCAGTGTTAAATAAGCTAGGAAATCACTATGGTTTAGGTACTCTTGACTGCTTGGGAGCATCAGAAAGTTCATGTGTAAAGGGTGCTGTTTGGAGGATGGTCTACACAGGCTTGGTGATCCAGGTTTGGGGGAGTAAGATTCTAAGTGTCTGCTCTGGCACTAACAAGCACTTTCTCCAGTTCTAGAGCACTGGCAATAGGAAGAAAATGGCATCAGGGGTCATTTCTCTAACACTGGTACCGGAATGGAAAGGGCAAATAGTCAGCTAAAGTCATTACTACTACGATGCGACAACACAGCACGGGAGCAGCAAGGGGATTTCGGCAGCTGGAACGTCGCCAGGTTGGTAAAGCAGCCTAGCATGTACAAAGCCCTCCGTCCACCCTCTACCACAGCATAAAACCAGCCATCTATGGTGGCGGATACCTGTAATTCCAGCAAGGTAGAGACAGAAGGGTCAGGGGCTCAAGGTTGGAGTTGGCAACATAGAGTGATTTAAGTTAGACTGGGTCACATGAGATCATGTCTCAAAAAAGGTAGGTGGTGGAAATTCCACTTATCTCCATTGAAATTTATTTCCAACTGCCTTGAAGGTCATTTCTTCCTTCTCATATTTACCTGCGAACATTATACCTAAATCTGAGTCACTTGAATACAAATTTCAGAAACAAGAATTTTAACACGGCAAGAGAGATCTCCAACATAATCTATCACTTTGTAAGAACGAGCATCCAAGTCATTCTCTCTAATTGCAGACTGCAGCTGGGCTGAACTGATTGCCACAGGCTTGTGCAATTAGAGCGGTGGCTAGCCAAAGACTACCTGTCTCATAGTAAAATAAACCAGTGAATTAGGTTGGACAACATTTTAAACCTCAGACTAACGTCGCAATTGATTTACTGAATTAAAATGTCTAACTGATTAAAAATGAAATACGATATAACACACTATGCTTGGGCGCCAATTTTCTGAAGATGGATTTTGTTGTCTAAAGTGATTTCAGTGAAAAATAAAACCATGCATGCTCTATGTTCAAAGTCTTCTGCGTGGAATTCACCCTCGGTCCTCACTCTCTGCTTTGTATTACAGCACTCAGTGCTAGACTGCACAATCAAGGAAGGTGGAATCTCCTTCTGAAGGGCGTGAACACTTCAGGGCCTAGTGAAGATTAAAGTGTACTGAATGAATAACAAAAAATAACCGCACGGAGTTACACAGATGAGAATTCTGGCAGAATTAAATCACAATAAAGCAGAGGTGAGAAGTGATGTTGCTTAGTGGGGAGTGGGCCGTCACCCTCTTCTCCCAGGAGCCACATCCTGTTGATCAGGGACCAAATGTATACATGTGCTTAGTCATTTGGGTTCTTGTCCCATCTCCACAAGGTCTTGTTACTGTGGCCAGGTAACACTAATGCTAAATTTTCCCCATGGCCTTTCATCTTACAAGTATTCTCTGCGAGACATTTAGGGAAATGCTTGGTAGAGTTTGTTTACATAATCCTGACCTTCTATATATTGCACTCAAATAGAATTTAAAAACAATTTTCATGTTTTGTGTTGTTCACTGATGGCTTTTCTGAATCTTTTAAAAAGGGTAGACTTCGTATTATTAAATGTGTGTGCATGCCAAGTAGATGGAAAAGAGCACTTTTATTGACTTATAACAAAGTCAATGGGTTAGCGGTTCATATAAAAGTAATACTCAATCATCATATCATACGGCATTCATATAGAAGCACAGCATGCTAGAAATAACATTTTAAACAAAAGTCCCACCCTCACATGCATCTATAGACTATGTTCTTAGAATGATGCTATCACTTATTAATATGCCAAATCATCTATCAGAGACACAATGTGTATATTATTGGTATTGAATGATGGATAAATAGCCAATGAATCTCTAATATGTGGGTACTGCAATACACACACACATACAAACACACACACACACACACACACACACACACCCCATTTCATCTTATTGATGTATTAGATACTAAAGAGATATGTAATCATCTTTATTTTACAGATGAGGAAAGCGTGACTCTTGATGGGTAAACGACCTTCCAGACAATCCCAGAGCTAATGCTCGACAGGTAACTAATACTCTCATGCTTTTCAAACGACACCTCCTAGAAAGAGGGCAGATCTACTAAACATGAATGAGATGGAAACATACTATGTCAGGAAACACATCAACAAGATCTCACAAGTTACCTGCACAAAGGTAGAAACGCAAAATTCTCCTATTCTATAATGACATACCAGTTAGGAATAAAATGGTGGGAAACATTCATACAGGACTTAACACATTAAAGAGTCACTTATTTATAAATAGCAAATTAGAGCAAGGGAAATTTTACCAGGAAGTAACAGCTCGGTGGTATAAGTAATATCACTTTTCAGGTTATTTCTATGCACAGAACCAAAGCATTTCCTTCTTGATGATGGCCATTTAAGAATCAGGAAGTAGCCGAAACCAACTAGGATCAGGAAGTTAAAAGATTTGCAGGGCACCTCCCTAAGGTTATAAGTGCAGCAACAATGCTTGCTGGTGACACATGACTCTCCAGTCAGCTGAGCTGTCTATGAGTTGGACAGGAAGCTTCAGGCACGCGGCTTTTGTGAGTCACGGCGCATGCAGGATGGGCTTTGTGGTGATACAGTTGTCTTTGTGCTAGTTGGGCTCCAGCCTGTAATACTTCAGAGTACCCATTACCCCATAACTCTCTGGTTTACTAAGCTGGGCTTGAATGAAACCATTTCTTTTGTCTGGCGTGGATGCTCTAGCTAGGGTAAACAGACATTTGTTCACATTGCCCCCAGGAAAAGGCACATGACATTCTAAGTCACCCTATCAATCACAGGGACAATGTCTACAGGATTCATGCACTGAATGAAGGGACCTGCTCATCATGCCAAGCCCTAGCTGGAAAAAAATGTGCTGATGTGCAGTTGGCTATTTGTGATAGTGCCTGGCTGGCCACAGTAGTAGAGCCAAAGCTGGCCAGAGCTCATTTGGAGTTCACCCTGGAATTCTTCTAGAAGGTGCTAGAGAGTGCTTTCTGTGCCTGGATTGTAAAAATGTTAGCCATGATATTCATGAAGGCCAAAGGACATGAGTCTACTGTTAAAGAAAAAGCTTGGCTTGAAAATGAAATGGACCCACATTAAGAAAGCGGGAGTAAAGAGTGATCAGAGAAAGAGAGTGAAAATGTGAAAGAGGTGCAAGGGGAGGACAGAAAGAGGATGACAAGAAGAGAGGGAGAAAAAATAAGAGGAACAGAGAGAACATATTTAAAAAGAAACAAATGGGGCTGTCCTTCCAGATGACCAACACCCACATGGCTATTAATCACCATCCATAAGTCTGGTTACAGAGAATCTAAGGCTTTCTACTGACTTCTGTGGCACAGGCACACTCTAAGGCAAGATACCTATTCATGAAAAGAAAGAAGAGGTTTGTGTGTTTGATGAGAGGTCCAGGGGCCCACACCCAACCTACTGACTGCCAGCAGGGTTCTGCATCTGAGCATCTTACAGGCAAGTTCCTTTCCCACCCTTATGGTCTGACTGTGTAAACAAAATTTGCCATTGGAGAATGGTTTTCATGACCTACAACGGTCACCTTAAAATTCTGTGAAAAATGGAGCCAGGCATGGTGGTACACACCTATATTCCTAGCACTCAGGAGGCAGAGGCAGGTGGATCTCTATGAGTTCGAGGCCAGCCTGGTCTACAAAAGAGAGTGCATGACCACCAGGACTACACAAAGAAATCCTGTTTCTGAAAACAAACAAATAAATAAACAAAAGTGAAAAAAAAAAGGTTCATTACTCTAATGAGCTGGGTTTGCACCCCCATGTCCATGTCAGTGACAGTGATGCAAACAGGTCAGGTCAGAAAATATTTACAGATGCGTAAGTCACAGGTGAATGATCTTCTAGAAATATGGACAATAACTTTCTTGCTGGGAAATAAATACTACCATGCAAACAAGATAATTTATAGTGTGAAATAAGTCACTGGGAAAAAGTTGTTATGAAATAAAGAATTAGCTTTTAAATAAAATGTGCTGATGAGAGCAAGTATTTCAGGAACCCAGAAGAGGGACTAAGTTATTGGAAAAAGATCATGCCATCCTAAGTGTCTAAATTCTTTCAGAGGTTCTATTCATATGATGTGACTAGGTTTCATACCTTGAACTCATCGTGTTCTCATTGCCTATTAAATCCCAGGGCATAGCATTTCTGAAACATGTTCCCATGGCAATATCAAGGGGACGTGAGCAGGACAGAGAGCATGGACCATCAGCCACTTGGTACACAGCCATCAGAAGCACTCAGGGTCTGCGTTAATGCTTTGCTGTTTTGAAATGGTTCATTTTCAAACAGGGACCACACAATTTTGTTTTACTTAAGCAGTGCATCCAGCTTTGAGAAAAGGGACAACTCGGCACAAACACTTCAGATCAATGGCTCTGCTCTTCAGAACTGCCTGGCCATCGTTTGCCAAGAGACCTAACACATGCCAGTCCTTCCTGGCTTGCCACATGTTCTGCTTTAGCCTTTTATCATAAGCAAATGTAGTAAAATCAGAAGTGGATGTCTAGAAGCACTCAGATTCAATCAGTTTACAAGACAGCTGCAAAAAAAAACCACAGTCATCATCAGCTGTGTGTCCAAAGGCCCTTAGCATTTTTCTAGGATGTGACAAGTCCAGGACATCAGAACAAGGTCTGGCTGGTTGAAGGAGTTAAAAAGAGAAGACCATCTTGTCTGAGTATGCCAGACTCAATAACTCCAAATGGTGAGACTGATGTCATTAATGTCACCTAGAAACAGAACACCTTCTAAGGAACGTTGAGCCGTATATTTGAATCAGTGAGCTTCAACATGGCCTAGTAGATGCATCTTCTTACAATGTTCTGAGTCCACCTTATCCCGCAGCTTCTCTGACATGCATGCTCACCTGATGTGTGTCAGGGCAGCTACTCTTGTACTTGTTCCTGTATTGTTGATGCCCAAACCAGACCCATTCTATCTTCATTTAGGCCACCCCATCCAAGAGATGCTCCGAATGCCTGTTCTACACGAAATGCTGTTTTCCATTTCTAACCACACGGTGAGTGCGTTTCAGAGGTGAAAAAAAAAAATTCAATTTGGAGATTCAAGTAGGGAAGATTGTTAATGTGCTAGAGTTAAAAACTGTTTCTCCATTATATTCCTCTAAACTGAGCGGCCATTTTGATGGGTAGAGAATAAAAATATCATTTAATAAATTTACAATGTAATGGAACGTATAACAGAACAGTGATTAAAATCTCTCTCTCTCTATCTCTGTCTCTCTGTCTCTGTCACTGTCTCTGTCTCTCTCTGTCTCTCTGTCTCTGTCTCTCTCTGTCTCTCTCTCTCTCTCTCTCTCTCTCTCTCTCTCTCTCTCTCTCTCTCTCTCTCTCTCTCTGTGTGTGTGTGTGTGTGTGTGTGTGTGTGTGTGTGTAGGTATATGTGCACCTATGTGAGCATGCATGTGTGGGCCAGAGGTTGACTTTGGGTGACTTCCATAATTGTTTCTCCACTTTATGTTTTTATTTTTTTATTTTTTGAGATAAGAGTCTCTCATTGAACCTGAAGCTTATTGATTTGGCTGGATTTGGGAGATGGGTTGATGAGGTTCAGTGAGCCACAAAGAGAGATGTGCAGTTGTAATTGTGGAAGCAAGACCTTTTCCGCATCTAAATTCTAGCAACTGACTGTTTACTTAAGGAGATGGGGATGCCTAACTCATACATGAAAACTAAGTGACTATCATGGTGTATGTGTAAGCCAATCAAGCATAAGACAAAAAGAAGAAAACTACGAACTATTACAGCAGAGGTGAACCAAATCCTTCGGGATGTAAGCTCTCTAAAGAGATGAAGGAAAGCCATTGTTAGTGCACGGATGTGAGGAAGTGCACTAATTGGTTCTGGGTTAGGATTTGCTTTCTGGGTGGATTATGTTTCTCTTTCATTTCCCCACTAGACTTGGCTATTTGGGGATGCTGCCCTGGGAGGGCTAGGTTTCTTCATGAGTTAATATTTAATATGCCTTTGTGGAATTTCATAATCCCTGAGAAGTTTTTTTTTTTTTCATATCCTCAAGAGGGAAAACTTCTTCTTCATTCTTTGTTCCTGAACAGATTTATTTTAGGAAATGTGGTATAATTCCACAAGAATCTTGAGGGGTCTTTCTGAAACACATAATCTTCTATGGTTTGGGGAGACATCTGGGTAAAATTTTGAGATGAGTGGATGAAACTGACAATATACCATGAATTGAGCAAAAGCTATTCCTCTGACCTTTGGAGTTTTTTGCCAGCCATCTTTAGAAGGAAGAGGGCGTATCCCTATAGGGTTATTCAATCCTTCATATGGGATTTCTTTTTGTGGTTTCTTCACAATAGAATTTATTTTAATGGACAGCAGCACGGCCCCTACCCTCATGTAGCATCACAGTCCCGTCCCCACCAGTCTTAGTCAAACTCCAATTCTGCCAAGTATCAGCACCTCTTCAACTTGTGTCCCAGGGTGAGGACCATCAAAGTTTTCATTCATGTTATAAGAATTGGCAACCCCCAGTGGAGTCACACTTAATAAAATACCGGTCTTAAATGCCATTGTGAAAATGAAAACACCTACCTCTCTTGCAGAATCAGTTTGTTCTCTTTTTTCCAAGAGTCTTTAAAGTCAGAGCTGAATTCATGCCAGACACTGAAGAAAACATTTGGGGACACCTCCTTCTCTCCAATTTTTGGTTTCATGAAGTAGTAGGCAGTGGTCTCCAAAAAGCTGTCAAAGCATACACACACATGAACATAAAAACTATGATTACTTTCCAATGTGGGCTATTCCTTCTCCATCCAAATGCTGTTTTCATTCATGCCCAAGGGTTATTATCGAGATGATTCTAACTCTCTGTGCACCAACAGTAATTTCTAATATGGGATAATTCATATGGGGCATTTCCAATATGGTATATCTAACTATTTGGGTACCACTACTGGTTCTTTGTGGTTTCATATTTGAGTTTTAGATGATGATAAGAGTAGTGGACAAAAAAAAAATTGTCTCAATACTGAAAACTACCACTGAGAAAATTCCATTTCAAATGAATCACAGCTCATCTGACATATTTCAGGGATGAACAGTGGTCAACGTGGAGATGTATTGAGAAGTTGTGAGCCTAATTTTGCTTCTTAAATTCTAAAAAAATAACACACTGCCTGCTTTTCACTAACTTTATATGTATTCTGTGTCTACAGCATTCCATGTATATATTATTTGCATTCTTGTAGTTGGTGGGTGGAGGGGTTGAGGTAGAATATGACCTAGGAGACACAGATAAAGTCTGCCATCTGGACAACATGCACACAGAAGAAATGGTGACCAAGTGAGTGATCAAGCCTAGCCTTCAAGCTGGTAATTCTGAGACCTTATTTTATCATGGCTACATAAAGGCTTAAGTTTCAAATGTGTCATTCAACAAGGAACACACAACGAGTAAAGAGTAAGTTTAAAAAAAAATCTCTCCATGCCATGCAACAGTTCCTTAAACAAAAGTCTGGCCCCCAGTTTATAATGCCATGCACACTGAGGGAACCTTGGCAGCAGGTCACAGATGGTAAGAGATGTGTCACAAGGAGCTTTGTGCCAATGCACCATAACTTTTGTGTTCACTTTGGTAGATGGTCAGTACTATTTCTGCTGTACAGATGTCAAGCTTGACTTACCTTGAAATAAAATTTTTATGGCAACATGATTTTTCACAAATATAATAATAATAAAATGTGAACAAATACATATAGGACACACACACACAAATGTACATTCCAGTGATCATAAAGCAGATTTTCAACTTTTGCTATAAAATTATGTGAACATTTAAAAGATAAGGTCTTTATGTCAAGTTTTCTCAGAAGGATCTTGAGCTGTGGCTAAATACCACACACACACACACACACACACACACACACTTCAGATCGACAGAGTAGCAGTATTGTAGTAAGATAAGGTTCACCTGAGCCTAGATTACTTTTACATGAAAACTTTCCCCAATACCCAGCAATCATAACTTGAAATGGAATTAGTGTTGCCAATTTTTGGCAGTCTCTCTAGAGACTAAACATTGTTGGTTTAACATCTGGCAGCTGAGAGAATGGGAAAATAGCTCAGTGAGTAAGGCGCTTACGATGCAACTAGGAGGACCTAGCGTCCATGTAGAAAAGCTATCTATGGCTTACATGTGCAATGCTAGGCCCAAGGAGATGGACACAGAAGAATCACTGAGGATCCCTTGCCAGCAACCCTAGATGCTTTGATGGGTCCCAGTACTGTGAGAGACTCTGTCTCAAAAAATAAGGTAGAGAGCAATTGAAGAAAACAGTTCACACTGATCTTTAGCCCCTACGTGCATGTATGCACAGACACATAGAAATATAGACACTCACATAGATATAGGCATGACACACAGGCCCATAGACAGACAAACAGAGAAGAGAGAGAGAGAGAGAGAGAGAGAGAGAGAGAGAGAGAGAGAGAGAGAGAGAGAGAGAGAGAGAGAGACAGACAGACAGACAGACAGACAGACACACACACACCAGAAGTTGGTGGCTGGTGGCTCAGTTAGAAAATAAATCCATGTCAGAGAACCTCTTAGCAATGTCAGAGCCCTAGGCCCCATCACTAGTACCATTAAAAGCAAAACATAAACAAAAACTCATAGCTACCTCTGACTAGGTTAACTAATATGTAATGAATCTATTTTGCCTTTAATTTTGCATTGGGGCTGTCTCTGGGCAACAAGATGCTTAGGAACACCAGCATTTGGTTTCTGGGAAGAGAAGGCAACACTGATTTGATTGTATGTGTGGCATTTGGGAACCATATTGCCTATTTGTAGCCTATAGTCTGCAAATCCGGTGAGGTGGTGATGTGACGTGCATTCATATGTGAGTGGCCGGGTGCTCCCAGCCACAGTGATGGCACGGGAATGCATCTACAGAATGGGTTGCTACTGGTAGAGCTGCAGTAAGTAGATGTCAGAGAGTAAGTGGTGTAAGACAGACCTAGTTCTTTTTAGAGCTAATGATGTATATAGAGACGTGTTTGCAGGGAGAACTGCTCACCTCTCTTTTGCTCCTGGAGAGTAACTGTGATGCCTCAGGCTTATGTCTCACGATATTTGACTGCTCATTTATTCTTTTGTTACAGAGGAACTCAGCCTGTGAGGCCATACTAAGCCACTTAGATATCTTGCAATATGTTGAAAGTTGTTTCAGAAAAGAACATGGGAAGGACATATGATTTAGAGTGAGGAGAGGCAGAAAGCTGGATTCCAACTCTTAACTAGCTACATAAGGAAACCATTTTGCCACTCTTAACTTTTCAACAGCAACAGAGAGATTATAAACAATTATGTCATGTTGTGAGGGAAAACAAATCTCTAAAATGGCTGTTGAATATTTTCACACAAAATCATTTCATATTTTACTAGACTTTTTATATTACAAATTAAACATAAATATGTATACTTTATAATTTTTCTAAAGTGAACTATGTTTATTAAGATTTATTTATTTTGTTTTTAGATTTTTATCTCTCTGTGTGTACATATGGGTGTGTTGTATACATGTGTTCATATGCATACATTGGTGTGTACGGTTCTTTTTTCCTGTAGAGGTTATATCCATAGGTGGAGACCAGATTGTGATGACCACAGTATTTTATGCTATAACTCCTATACATTCTGAGGCAGTCTCTCATTGAACCTGAGGCACGCCATCTAACGAGCCCTGTCGGTCTGCTATCTCCATACCCCCACCATCTGCAGAGCGCCAGATAGATGTCGCCACACCTATCTTTTACATGGATGATATTTTCTTCCATTGCATACAGAACTAATTGTTTAATTATGGAGAATAAAGACACTTAATATTTCATCATTTGTCACTCATCAGCATGGAAGTGCCAAATTAGTGTAATATGAGAGAATGTTTGATTTTTAAAATTTCTGTTTTTGAGTTTCTGACCTGGGTGTCATGAAAAATCATTAAATGTGTTTTGGACTGGGATTAGTAAAGAAATCAATCTCTCTCTCTCTCTCTCTCTCTCTCTCTCTCTCTCTCTGTCTGTCTGTCTCACACACGCACACACACACACACACACACACACACATACACACTGTACAAACACAAAACTGGAAATCATAATAAACAAGGGAAAGGCAAGGTAAAAAAAAAAAGGTCAAACAAAGCATTGTGAGACAAATGGTCTCCAAAAATACTATCGAGTAACTTTCTTCTTGCCACGTGCTGCTGAGCATGGAGTGTTGTTTGTATACCCAGTGAGACTCCATTGGAGAAAACTAATTTTCCACTTGAGAGCATTTTGAGAAAAGCCAGCCCAATGTGAGTGGTGTCACCCCTGGCTGGGCTGGTGGTCCTGGGTGCTATAAGCAAGCAGGCCAAGCAAGACATGAGGAGCAAGCCAGTAAGCAACACTCCTCCATGGCCTCTGATCATCTCCTGCCTCCATGTTTCTGCATTGGCTACCTTTGCTGATGAACTATAAGAAAGGGTAAGCCAAAAAACTCTTTCTTCCCAAACTGCTTTGATCACAGAGTTTCATCGCAGCAATAGTAATCCTAACCAAGAAACATACTAAAATATTTTAAAGAATTTCTTTTTGATTTATTATCAGTAAATGTTTAATTCAAACACCTATTTTGCATGTCCATATATCTGGAGTTGCATGTCAGTATATCTGGAGTCACATGTCAGTATATCTGGAGTCACATGTCAGTATATCTAGAGTCACACAAACATTTTTTGGGCAAAAGTGGTCTTGAGTAGAAATCGTTCAAGAAGCCCTGATGCAGATTGGTAAAACAGGATCTATCTTGGCAGGTCTTTCCACTGAAAATGGAGTAACACTGTCTTCATGTAAATGTGAACAAGAGATTATGGCTGTAATGGAAAAAGGATGCCACCCAAACATGAAGTCGGGTGGAGCCAGCCTTATGTCGCTTAATAGCAGAGAGCGGGTGAACTTCAAGACCAACAGTACACAACATGTCATTATGATAAAAACTTCAAGTCATCAGGAAGATATAATTGACCTAAATATATATGTGCCTAATAAAGCATCAAGATATGTGAAACAATGAACAAAAATATGCATCATCGTCACAAATATTCCCAATTAAAACATAGCAGAAGTAAAGAAAGACAACCAAATAATGAGTTAGATATTTGAACTTTCTTTGGTCAAGAACTGACAGAATTACACAAAAATAATACTCAAAGTATAGCATGTTTGAGCATAATCATAAATAAATAGACTTATTGGCAGCTGAAATTGCAGTCAATGATAAAATTTACAAGAACGCACAAAACGGCCACCAATATAGACCAAATGCTGAGTCTAAGTCACAGTACATCTCAAGGACTAAAATCCTCAAGAGTAATATTTAATTATAATGGTAATAAATTATGAAAAACTGAAAATAGATTATATAGGAAATCTATTATTTGAAAATTAACAGAGCTATTATGAATGATAGCTCATATCAAAACAAAAAATTAAAGGCAACTAGGGAGAAAAATTCATCTCTTTAAAATGCTTAGATTACACAAGAAAGTTAGAAATGGAGCCTTCCAACTCTACAAGCTATTGAAAACAAGTTAAACTCATTGGTATTTTTAAAAAATTCACTGCTTAAAAATACCACAAAACAAAGAATAACTAAACCTTACAGAAAATAATGTCAAAATATAATAAAATGGATAAATCTACTAAAACTGATTTTAAGAAGCAGATAAGTTATAAATTTCTGATACCAGTGATCAAAACTCAATCCCTATCATCCATTTCAAAGAACTGAAATATTATTAGTGATCTTATGACTATGGACAAGATGCTACAGATAAAATCCAAAAATGCTCTAAAAAATTAAAAACTAAAACTAATAAATGAGGTAGAAATTATAAATAGCCCTATATAAAAGAAGTTGAAATTGTTCTAGTGAATAATTTTTAATGAAGAGATGACATTTTTATAAACTTATATTTAAAAGCATTAACATCTTCTAAAGACTTCTGGCAAAACTGCTTCATCAAACATTTGATAAAAAGAAATAAAATAAATTTATATGGGTAGTTTTAAGAAATAGAGAGGGAAGTTATACTTTATGGCTCATTTATGAGAGCAGAAATACACTGATATTGATACTAAAAGCCAAAACAGACATCTTAAGAGAGAAAATATATTTATGTAGCTGTCCTTTATGACTATAAGGGAAACTGTCTTTGACAAGATATTACTCAATATGATATAGTCATTTCTAAAATGTATAACAAGCCATGGCCAATCAGAGCTTATTCCAATGAAACAAAATGCTGCTAGCATTTGAAAATGTAGTTTTCTATATTAACAGAGTAAATAAGAAAAATGATATCATAACTTCAAAAAGGAATTTGAAAAAATCCAATACCAATTTTATAAAGTTGATGAATTAGACTTCAAAAAAAAGAAAGAAAATTTATCATAAGAACACACTTGACAAAATGACCAGGCAAATCATAAGAGAAAATATTCTCAATCCATGCATCTTGCAAAAGACTCTTGGAACCTGCAGAGAACTCATCCAATTCATAAAGAAACAAAAAACAGAAACTTGATCAGAGGAGTTGAACAAATGGTAAGCCCATGAATATATGTCCAGGGTCACATTTCCCCAAGGAAATGTAAATTAAGACAATAAAAGAATGCTATTTCAAAACCATAGCATGTTGCTAAAAGAAATCACTGACAATGGCAGAAGTTGATAATGACAGTTGAAATACAGCTTCTTGCTGTTGAAGGTGTAAAATGTTAAGCAACTTTGAAGAATTTGACAGTTTAGAAGGTTAAATTCATGTTCTTAGATGACCCCAAGCAATAGTCCCATGCATTATTCCTGGCACAAGTGAAAATGTGCACACAACGAACATTCACACTAACCCCAAACTAGAAACCAGAAAGTCCAAAAACAAGAGAATAGACAATCTGCTATCTATAAGTATGACTGGGTATTACTTAGTAGCATCAAAGACACTAGCCATGTGTTCATTTCAAAGAGTCTCACAAACTCATGTAGAAGAAACCAAAGTAAAAATTACACGTTATATGATCTCATTTATATTTAGACTGAACATATGCAAAGTTAATCTAAATTAGAAGAAATCCCAACATTGACCCCCCCCCCCCCACACTCAGTGCTATGGAGCAACTAGGCTGAGGTCACAGAACTGTCCCTCAGGGCATGAGGCAGTGGTAGTTGTGAAAAAGTATTTCACTGGCCATCTGCGGCTAGTTTGAACCCCAGGATCCTCTCGGTTCTATCGCCAGTACTGAGATTACTGTCATGTGTCACTGTGCGCACTAAACTGTTTTAAAATACATTTTGGTAATCACTTACTGAAAAGAACATTTAAGTTCTATTCTTTATGATGTACAAATCATGTCTGATTTAAAAGAAAATATAAAAAAATAAATAGAATAAAATGTTGAGTTGGGTATAATGGCTCATCCTCATAATCCCAGCATTTAGGAGAGCTGAGCTGGAAGGACTGCTATGAGTTTTAGGCTAGTCTGGGCTATACAGTGGAACTTAGGCCAGGCTAGATTAAAAAGTAAGACCTTGTCTCAAAATCAAATATTGAAAAAGTACATTTCTTCCATTTCAAGAATGGAAAAAAAAAACAATTTAAATATATATAAGCAGTATTTTTTTCTCTGTAGTAGATTCTTCATAGCAATCAAATAAATATGGAGATAATAGGGAAGGCATATTAATACCAAAAAGAAATGAAACTGTTGGAAAGAAAGAACAAAATCATGACAAAAAGAAAGAAAGGAAGCCTGAGTCTTGTTCTTAAGCTAATCTATTAAAAGAAGAATTAAGTCAGGGGAAAAAAAAACAAAAAACAAAAAAACCATGGCTCTACAGACCAATAAGAACCTGCCAGAAACATACGCCCTTGAAACAGATGAAAACAGTTGCCTGGGACATGCTGAAGCATATTTATAAAACAACAGAGCCATAAAAAATGAATTCAAAATAGGACAGACTCAGGGAAGAGGAAGCGATAGAAGTTAGCGAGGAACGCAAAATTAAAACTGGCCACTTAGCACACACAGACTGGACTATAATTAACGCAAAAGGTTAATGAACATGATATGCAATGCTGATGGGAAATAAAGTACAAAGAATATTTTAAAAATCAGAGAACTGATGAAAAAATTATAAAAAGTTAAACGAATGGAAGACAAAAGAAATCTTGCATGTGAATAATACCCCTTGTAAAACCTGATTGCTTAACAAAAGAGTAGACTACTGGTCACCAGAAGGGGAGAGGGAGGAGCACAAAGTGGAGGCAGGCTTGTCCACAGTGACTAAGTTAAAGTTAGATGTGAGAAATAAATTCACGTGTGCCAAAAGTACTTTAGCTAACATGTATATTTCAAAAGAGCTAAATGACAGGAACCTGGACATTCTTATCACAAAGAATCTAATCTTATCATTATATGATGTCTATAAATATACAGAAATGTCTGGGTGTGCCTGATAAACATGAAGTTATATCAATTAAAATGAAACTTAAAAAGGTGAAAGCATGCAGAAAAGGCAACCAAAGTAATGAAGAGAAGAAGTATGAAAAGTGAGACTCAAGGAATCACTAAGATGGCTCAGTGTGTAGAGGCACTTGCCCACACAAACCTGATGGCCTGAGTTCAAGCCTCAGAACCCATAGATATAAAGGTAGAGGGAGAAACCCACTCCATAAGGTTGTACACACACACACACACACACACACACACACACACACACACACACACACCACACACACACACCACACACACACACCAAATTTTTAAAAAGTAACTCAAAACCTCAGTGAGATGAAGCTGTGCTCAATGACACACATATTTTAAGGCACCAAACTCAGAAAGCATTAGGCCAACAATTTTAATACCCCTCAACTATAAAAAGAACAGGAAATTTGTTTTGAATATGAAAGAGTTCAAGGGATATTAGTTCATAACCAATTACTGAGGAGTTTGCAGGAAATGGGCTCCACATCAACAAAATGGCAGACAAGATACTACGTTCTGGCAAGAATAGTAAGAACTCAGTTCTGGACTGCAAGTGCTGGGGAGGGTCACCCATGTATATTAATTCCAGTTTTTAAAAATTTTTTTATTAATGTATTCTTGTTACATCTCAATGGTTATCCCATCCCTTGTTTCTTCCCATTCTTCCCTCCCTCCCATTTCCCCCTTATTCCCCTCCTCTATGACTGTACCTGAGGGGGATTTCCTCCCCCTGTATATGCTCATAGGGTATCAAGTCTCTTCTTGGTAACCTGCTATCCTTCCTCTGAGTGCCACTAGGTCTCCCTCTCCAGGGGACATGGTCAAATATGAGGCACCAGAGTATGTGTGAAAGTCATACCCCACTCTCCACTCAATTGTGGAGAATGTTCTGTCTATTGGCTAGATCTGGGTAGGGGATTAAAGTTTACAGCCTGTATTGTCCTTGGCTGGTGCCTTAGTTTGAGCAGGACCCCTGGGCCCAAATCTGCCTATCAGTACAGTCACAATGGGAATTCATAGTGAAGTCAGTAGGAGAGATTAGATTATCTTCAAAGACTATAGCAAAACTCAGAAATGGGACTTCTTAGAGGAATGGTTTAGTTGGATGCTAGGGTAAACATACAAGATGTTCTGGAGTCCTTTGTCACGGAAGAGTCAAGGCAGGTGCCATTGGTGAGCTCACTTTTGCTCTTGGGTGATCATTTGTGCTGCTTTCTGTGATGAGACTCTCTAGTGACATTTCATGTATAATGAAAACAGCACCTACAAAGGACTGGCCCACACCAACCATGTTGAAATATGTGAATCCATCACAATCTGTGAGAGGATGCTGAAAACCCATCATCCTCTTGCTTTAGATACTGGTGAACAAAGCAATCCTGCCTTTTTATGGACCATTGCACCAAGTAGCACTATGTCCAAGAGATAAGTTTTTCTTTAAAGAAAAAGTATTTCACTTAATGACTGAGACCATAGCCTCGTGTTTTATAAACTGTAAAGAATTAACACATCTTAACCCTTGGAAGTATCACAAGAACAAATGGCATGCTTCTTCTTCCTAGAATTCACCACACCATTCACAAATGATCTCACTAAAATGTTGTTCAACCATGTTTACATAGTCTCAGGCACCTAGAATAACCTGCCAATCTGTAGGGAATACAGTAAACTACACCACTAATATGGAATAAGAAAGATCCACATTAAGGATAACCTGCAGAATTAATGATCTAGTTCCCTCAACAATTAAGTTCCAAAGGGTACATCTAGGAATCCCATTTTTGTAACTTTGAATTTTTGCAACTTCTCTTTGTGATGAAACAGTAGGGCAGTGTGAAATCAAAGTGGGATATGTGATGTCACAATGGATCATTATAGTTGTAATTGGTCATAGTGGGTCACGATAATGGCACAATGAAGAGTTGTGTTGTCACAATGAGCATTTTGATGGCACAATAAGACCAGTGTTACAATGATTCAAGTCAAAGTACAGTACTATGATGAAAAATTGGAGTATTGTGATGAAACAATATAACATTGTGATGTCAAAATGGAGCATTTAATATAAAGGTAGATAACTGTCATGCCACATGTGCCATTATGAAATAAGAATTTAGCACTGTTATGCCACAATTCGCATTGTGGTGATACAAGGAATTATTATAATTCTCTTTGATGATGTCAGCACGGAACATTTTGAAATCAAAATGATATCCTATGATGTTGCATTTGGCCACTCTCATGTCACCAAGGATTAATGTGATGTCATACTGAGCTATACCGTGATATTACTTACAAGGTGTTAGTTTAGAACTATAATCTAGTACTGTGATGTCACAATGCGGCACTAGAATACAAAGTTGTACACTGTAATGGCACAGTGGAATATTGTGATGTCACAACATGGCCCTGCAATGTTATAATAGAGCACTGTGCTGTCACATATCAGAAGCTTTATGTTCCAATGGAGCACTGTAATGTCACCAAGGAGAATTGGAATGTCAAAGTGGAGTACTTTTATGCCACAATGTCACTGTGATATCACACTGCTGGATTTGATGACACCAGGAAATATAGTGATAGCACAGTATATACCTTTACAGCATTGATTTATCACAATTCACCCTTATAAAGTCACAAGTTTTCATATCAATACAATTATGCAATTATGCTTTTAGGTCATTTTCTTAAAGAGGGGAGTTGAGTAGGTTAGCATAATATAGCTGATTATATAATAATAGCTAATTATGGATTGACTGGTCGTCTGGGAGTTGCATAGAGGATAGTTACAGTGTTCTCTTTATCTTTGCACATCTTCACCTTACCATAATGAAGAAATTGTCATTTTTAATTTGCAACCACATTTCCAGACACAAGCACAAAGCCATAATAACTATAAGCACATTTTAAAATTGTAGGAGAAGCTCTTTTAATTTAAAAAAGTAAATTTAGGTCCTTCTGCAAATACATATATATATATTGTGTGGTGATCATGATATCCTTCACAGGCAGGTATCTCTAAGAAGCCTGGTCCTGTACTCTCTTTTTCTTAATTTCCTCTCTTTCTAACAACTCCTCTATTTAAATGCATATCAAAGTCTCTTAACAAACTCCAGCTCTGCTTCAAAAGGGGTGGCATTCTATGATATGTTCAAGATATGTAAAATACATTTAGTGCCAATTCAACTTTAAACACCCAGTGGAATTCAGCAATGTGGTTTTCTCATTCTGTCTTTTTGAAAACAGTAGTGTACCCCTATCTATCGGTGCTTTGATCCCATGGGTTGTTATAATTTAAGTTATTTATATCATTTTGGGTTAATCTGTGGAAGTTTTATGTGTCTGGAGATGTGTCCATTATCTAGGTTTCAATTACTAGAAAATATGTTTTAAAAGCTTCCCCAACAATCCTCTGAATATTACTATCTGTTCAGGGTCTCTCTCCCTTTTTTGTGTCTAATCTTATTAATTTGAGCTTTCTTTCTTACTCTTGGTTTGTTTGGGTCAGGATTTGCCAATCTTTCTCATCTTTTCTAAGGGTCAATACTTGATTTTGTTGAAACTTGGTATTGATTTCTTCAATCTGCATTCCATTATTTAATTGCCTTGACCTTTATTAATTATATGTGCCTACAGATTTAGGGGTCTTCTTCTTCTTCTTCTTCTTCTTCTTCTTCTTCCTTTTCGCCTTCTTCTTCTACCTCTCCTCCTCCTCCTCCTCCTCCTCCTCCTCCTCCTCCTCCTCTTCTTCTTCTTCTTCTTCTTCTTCTTCTTCTTCTTCTTCTTCTTCTTCTTCTTCTTCTTCTTCTATGATACTTGGGTGTATTGTTGGGTTGTTTAAGGTTTCTTAGGTTAATCTGAGATTTTGTTACACAGGTATTCATAGCCACACTGTTTACTTGTAGAGTTGCTTTTGCTGTACCCCACAGATTGTGCTTTCATTTCTTCATTTGATTCTAATATTCTTTAACCCTAATTTCTCCATTTAACAATGTGTTTCTTACAATAACCTAAACAGCATGTAGGGCACTGGAAAAGAAAAGAGGACTCAGAAGCAAACTCGCATAGTTGTAGTCATTTAATATTCTAAGAAAATACGAGAACCACGCACTGGCAAAGAGACAGCATCTTCAACACCATGCTGGGGAAACTGGATAGTCATGTGAAAAAGAATGAAACTAGACCCATATCTGTCACCTTGCATAGACATCATTTTAAAAGAAAAATCTTAATGTCAGATCTGAATCTATTTGAGGAGTAGATGTGGAAAATACTTCAAGATATGGGCATAGTTCACAGGGCATGAAGAAATCAAGTTGGTAATGACCAGAAAGTTTCTTCTCTGCTGGTCAGCTTTATATACTTGAAGATAATATAAAAGACTAGCAGCAGTGACTTATCTGATTGTATTAAATACACCCTCCACAGGAGGAAATGCCTGACTAATACCATAAGTCTGGCCAAGAAACCATGATTGGTAGCTCACAGGCCCAAGGATGAAACTACTATTACCATTTTGCTAATGTGACATAGTATCGACTACCCTCTACGTTCTGTCTCTATAGCCAAAGACAATGACAGCTCTCAGACCTCATCGGAGAACTTTTTTATTGTGTGGTGGACAGTGGTAAATACAGAAAATTACAGCTGACCAAAAGAATCTGAGTGTCTGTGGAGTGCTCAGGCACAAATGGTATGTCTACATCATATCTCCTCATAAGCTTTTGGAAATGCCTGGAAAGAAGTATTAAAGGGATTATGAGAGCCACAGGAGGACTGGAGTGAAGCTGTGCTTCTGGACATGGCAGAAGTGCTGCATTAATGAGTTCACAGAAGCTGAATTCGCCTGCACAAGGTCAAGCCAGTCAACATGACAGCTTGGAGAGAAAGGAGGTTCATGAGGCCACATCCCTAGCTGAGGAGCTCTTAACTATTGATGGCTTCCCTATAGTGTCCTTTTTATTTAAATGTGTGGCCAAACTCTAGTGGATGGGCCCACTCACGTGAGTATATGAGCAGCAAAAGTTGAGCTTAGTGGGTTATAAAAACAGCAGCAACAAAAAAACCAAAGAAGGCATGATGCTCAGGAGGTTGGGATGTTGGAGAGCACTCTGGGAAGGCTTAGGGAGAGGAGTGGGGGTGACTATAATCAAAATATATTGTATGCATGCATACAAAACCTTCTGCATATCAAAGAAAACAACAAGTAAAGAGCCTACAGAATGAAAGAAAAGTCCTTGCTAGCAATAAATCTGACAGCATTAGTGTCCAGAATAGATAAAGCATTTCAAACACTCAACACAGGAAAATCCAACAATCTAGTCAATAATTGAGCAAATGAGATGAACAGACATTTCTCAAGGATGAAGTAGGTATGACATATAGATACACAAAACAAAATGTTCTACATCTTTAACCATGAAGGGAAGACATATTAAAACTACATGGAGACTCCATCTCTTTTCAACTAAAGTGGCCACTACTAAGTCAAAGAAACAAATAACAAATAACCAGAAGAAATGCTGGTGAGGATGAAGGGCATGAGGACCAGCATACACTGCCAGGGGAATGTATGCTGATGAGGTCAATATGAAAAGCAATAAGAAAATTCCTCTAAAATCTAAACAGAAAACTGCCATTTGATCCAGCTAGGCCCTGCCCAGGATTATACCCCAAAATTATAAGTTAGCATATTACAGAGACACCTGCTAATTCATATTAACTGTAGCACTATTCGCAATATGGAGCAAGCTTACATAACCATCAGGAGATAAGGAAAATACAATATGTAAAACAGAAGTGCTTTATTCTTCTATAAGGAATGAAATTATTGTCGTTTTCAGGAAAGACATGCTATATTTTCTTTCTTCTCCCATAGAACCTAAGGAGCATGTGTGTGGACAGAGCGGAGGAGGGAAGGGGGAGATCAAAGGTTGGAAAAGGAAGGGCACTACTAGGATGGGAAGCGGAAACAGAGAGGGCCATGGATAGTGAGTATAGTTAATACCCATAGTATACTTGATAAAAAGTTCATTGAAACCCTTTCACTGTATACACTGATATGCAATAATAGAAAGTTTTGAATGCTTTGGAGTACATATAAGCCATAAAGGACTTCGATTCCTATACCCAAGAGGGTCTCACATTACCCTAAAATAGCATTTTCTACCCCACTTATGATTTCTATGGCAAATGATGTCCTTTGAAAATGAAACACTTTCTATATCATATTGTCGGTTGTTATGAGCATCAGTTGTTTCCAATCTATAACCATGGTTCACTCCCAGGTGTGTATTAGATATAAAGCCTTGAATGGAAGCCTAGCAGTTTCCTCTAGCATGGTCCTCAGAGGCAACAGCACTGCCTGCAGTTAACTCAGGTTAATGCAATTCAGAACGATACCCCAGGCTTTGCATGTGGCAGGGCAAGGACTGAGATCACCATCACTATTCCAGGACTTTCTTGAGAAACTCATTGGTTGCCTAGACTTGGAGCGCTCTCTCCATAGCTGTTCCACTATAGAATGAACAATTTCACCAAGAAGGGAAAATATTGTTTGATCACTCACAGGAAAGGATATGCAGCTCCCAGTTTGTTATTCTTCAATAATCTAAAGCAGCAGAGGACAGAACTTTGGGCTGGGATAGGCTGTTCATGAAATGATTCTAACACAGAAGCAATCAACAGTCACAGACCTAAAACTGACCTCAGCGTGATGCTTGCGCGCGCATGTGCGCGTGTGCGTGTGTGACTTTACATTTTTCTAGGTAATGTCACATAGCCTTCCTGCTCCAGCTGGAATAACATCGACTCTTACCACTGGCTTCTTCTGATGGCACTGTTTGTTTTCCATTTTCCTGGTAGATGTCCATGAAACTGTCTCCTTCACCTTTTAGGTCTCTGTTTAGCTATTTCTCCGCAGTGAGATTCTCATGAGAATGCCTCTAAAACAGTCCAGGCATAGCTCTTTCTACATCACACACTGGCATTAACACAGTAAGGGCTATTTTGTGCAGTAACAGGCCTCCATGGCAGCTTTCTGTCACCATAACAAATACCTGAGAGGATCAGCTACTAAGGAGAGACTGTTTAAGTCCAAGGTAAGTATGGCCTATTGTGTTTCGGCCTGTGGATAACAGCAGGTCATGATGAAAACTGCCTGAGCAAGCCGTGCACACCACATAGAGGCCAAGAGGCAGGGATGGCAAAGGGAAGTACAGAGAGCTCATTGACCCCTCCACAGGCATGCCTTCAGCCACCTTACTTTCTCTCTCCAGGCCCCTCCTGTTAAAGGTCCCATGACCTCTCAATAGTATTATAGCAGGCCTTTACCATATGGTTTGCAGGTCAGAGTCAAACAGTATCAGTGATCTCTCTCCACAAGAACTTTACTAGTGAATTTTTATCTTTCAGGTTTACATCTTTATCATATTCCTTATACCTATAGAATACCTGAAAAAGAAGGATTAATTGGTTTAGTAACTGTTTAAACAGTCATTGTCTGCTGAACAAGCAATCAATCTCCATGCTTCTGGGAGGAAAAAAAAAATCCGATTTTGTAATGGAAGAAATCTGTGAGGTATTGCCATGGCCTATGGATTGAGTGCCAATGATTTTGTTGGTGCAGAAAGGTCCTTCTCTTCAAACTTTGTCACCTCACTTGTAGAAGAGGGTGGCAGTATTTCTTACCCAGCCACACCTTGTGAGGATCTAGTGAGCTCAAGTGTGTAATGGGCTTCATAGTGTTGCCATGTGCACAATAAACTCCAACAATGTTCTGGCTATCCCTGTAAGCAGAAATTGAAGAAGCCTTTTGTTTCATTGTTGTTTTTAAAGGCAGGCAGGCTTTGAGGTCACAGAGATCCACCTGTCTCCGTCTCTCCTGAGTGATGGAAATAAAGGCGTGTGCCACCAAACTCAGCCTGGGAAGGCTCTTTTTTGCTTTCTTGGTGTGCTCAAAGTGAGATAAGGGCCTGATCTACCCTTCACCTTGACCTTCGCTTTTATTATATCCACTATAATTATGAGGCCATGCATGCCATTTGCATACATTAAATGTCATTAACATCAGTCAACTAGGGGATGGTTCTCCAGTGCAGAGGTGGAAGATAAACCTTCCCTCTTCTTCTTATTCGTCGCTACAGTTTGCTTCATTCGGTTCAGAAGATATTTTGTAGAATAACCTGCCAAGAAAGTTTCTCTCTTTATATGTGTAGGAAAATTATTTTATCTTGATATTTTATAAACAATGAACTATAAGGAATTAGGTTTATGCTGCCTTGATTCTATTTCATGAATTTACTTCACATTTTTTGGTGTCATAGATTTTATTCACACACACACACACACACACACACACACAGAGAGAGAGAGAGAGAGAGAGAGAGAGAGAGAGATTTCAGGCTAACAGACGTGACAGTCAACAGCTGAGCAATTGGTTGGTTGGAAGTGCATCTCTTCAATTCAGTCCCGCCTTCATCACAACACAGATAAAGCTGTAGCTAACAGTGAAGCTAACAACTCAATTCAGAGATGAGTTCTTCATTCCCTCTTGGGTTTCCAAGCATCACACAGACAGGCAATTCATTAATTTCTGCTGCTTATAAAGTTAATGTCAACAATACTTGGGACCAGTGCCCTCCGTCCATGACCCGAATACCAGTGAAGCATATCTGGATATTTTGGGGCTATTATGTTTATACTGGGGGTGTAATGCTGTGTACAGTGAGGACGTTTCTCATGCTCACATCTATGGTCAGACTGGCATTGTAATGAGTCAGCAACAGCCCCAGCCAAGGCTTAGCAGACCTTGGGGTCAGTCTTCTATTTTAGCTCTTCTGTGACCTTTTCTTTTACTTTTTCCTTTTACTATAATTCACCTTTTGAAATATATATATATCAGATTCTACAGACAGAGTTTACATCCATAATGAGAACTGCTTGTACAATTCAGTTCCATCCATCCCAGCAGAACCAAGAACACAAGGCACCTAGGTATTAACAAAAGAATGTATTGTTTAAAAGACTACCGAGTATCATCTGCATAAATCATCCATTGTGTGGAGTGTGTGTGTGTGTGTGTGTGTGTAAAACATTGGATTCTGTAATATTATTCTTCAGAACAAACTAAAATCTCAAGAGGAAGGTCGATTTTTCAGTTAAAACCTACAATCATCTGCAATTTCTAGAACTGTAATAGCATCATCTCCATGTCTGCTTCCTTCCTTTGGGCCCTGGAAGAAGTTACATGAAGTGTTGTATTTTATTACTCCAAAAATGAAGAACAAATCCACTTTCTCAGGTCACTACTAAAGAACCCTGAGGGATGGTCCGTGTCTTCCATGTCTATTATTTTGCCCCAGACAATGGAAGATTAGAAGAATTCCCAATGGTAAGAGGATAATCTGGTATTTATTTTCCTTGAAAAAAAAATCACAGTATTTACACCTTCAGGATCATGGTAATTTCAAAATAGCCAACTGCTCTTAGCAATAAGGTGGGTTCCACAGAGGAACAAGACTAAGCTCATACAAAAAGGTGGAGAGAGAAATCCAAGTGAGTTTTCACAAACTGATTGCCCAGGATGGCAATTAAGGTAGGCTCTGTGCAATTCTAAGGTCTCAAGAACAAACAGCTGGAAGTTCCTAAATCGAGGAACAAGATGCCAACAGTGGTTGACAATGCCAGGGCAATTTGTCTAACCTGCCTCTTACATAATCTCTAAGATTGGAGATTTTTCTGGACTGACCTTTGTGTGTACTGAATTTTCAGAACAGAAAAAAAATGGAAAGCTCTTCTAGACATCTCATTTTACTAACTCACATGATTTTTACTAATCTGATTTTTCTCACTCTCTATATTGTACCTTTGGCTCTGAAGGGGGAGACTTTTTACCAAATCTCAATCAAAACCAAATTCTTGCACTGTGTGACCTTTATCCTAGTCACTGTTTATTAAAGATGGCACACTCCCCTTTCTCCTATTTCCTGACTAAACTTTCTGTCTGTGCTGTTTTCTTTCTTTGATATTAAACATAAAGATTTCCTCCATTAAAATATATCTCTCCCAAACACATGAGCCCTCTAGAAGAGATTATGATATATGTATAGTTCTTTGTAATTTAATGCTGTTATGTTCAAGTTTTAATCTGGCTTCACAGACATGCTTCCATTCTATTTTCTTTCAGGAGTCTCCAGTGACATCCTATGTTTTCTCCAGTTCTCGCCTTATATCATAAACCTTTGGAACCATCACTGTTCACACTTGAATTGGAAAATAAGCTTTTACCACCTCAGTTTATCTAGTTTATCTTTTAATATTAAAACTGTATATATAGGATTTGATATGTTAATTCCATGTACCTAGCTTCCAAGAGCTCTGCAATAACCACTTCATGCATCTATTTTCAATTAATTTTAGGATGACCTGAAAAATCTATGAAGTCAGTAAAGATGGTTCCTATGTAATCTTTACCCACTTTCCCCTCATATTATTATCTCAAATAACCATTATATTTGTCAATGGGGGAAAAACCCAACAGGAATCATTTTAAATTTCTGAGTCATGTGATGAATACAGAGAAATGGGTAAAGGTGCTTACCTACTCTGGCAATGGAGGGCTATCTCCTAATAGGCTGATTCATCTACAAAAAATTTAAGATGATTTATATAGAAGTCTTGTGCTGGCTGGGCACAGTGGTGCACACCTGTAATGCCAGTACTCGGGGAGGCAGAGGCAGGCAGATCTCTGTGAGTTCAAGGTCAGCCTGGTCTACAAAGTGAGTCTAGGACAGCCAAAGCTACACAGAGAAACCTTGTCTCAGAAAAAAATAAAATAAAAAATCCTGTGCTATCTCATAATTGTGAGGGGACATGAAAAAGAGGGAGGAAAATGAAACAAAACATGTTCTCCAAGCACAGTAGAATTATTTTAAAATTTAATAAAATAAATAAAATAGAAGAACAATCGAAATAATTTACAAACAACACACAGGTCAAGGAAAGTGTCTCATGGAGAACTAGAAGAGATTCTGGACCAAAAATTACAACAATTTAAGCAATGCACCTATAATAAATGTAGATAAAATTTCAAAACATCAAATGTTTGTATTAGAAAAGAAAAAAATTCCTAAAATAGATACTTTATCTTAGAGGATATTTTTCATTATAAAAGTGACAATTGAAGCCTAAAGCCTGCAGAAGAAATAGTAATTTTTTTATTTTACTATTAGAGAAGAAACTAATGAAATTAAACATAGTAACACAAATTTAAAAAACAGAATTATAAAGACTGCCCCTAGCAGAAAATACACCAAATGCTAGCACAAAAATGTGTAAGGGGGCCTCTCACAGACACCAAATAAAGCAATATCATGACCCATGCTCTGTCCACACATTGGACAACTCAGGGGAAACCAGGCAATTTCCTAAAAGACACAAACCTACCAAATCTTTCCTAAGGCATCTGAATCTTTCACAATCTAGTAATAAAATGAAGTCAATAATTAATTATATCCTAAAATAGAAAACAGAAGACCCAGAAGGTCTCACTTGTGACTTCTACCAAAACTTTAAGGAAATGACATATTCTCTGTACAAGCTTTTCCAGCAAATGGAAAGGAAACAGTTGCTAACTTGCGCTACATAACCAATTGTACACAGATACCAAGATAAAGACATGAGATCAAAGATAATTATGGGCCAACATTTGACTTAGATATAGATAATATTCCACAAAATATTAGCAAGTGAAACCCAACCTGAATATACAATATGATCAGTAAAGTTCCAGTTATCAAGAATGGAGCCAATACTTAAGTCAAATATAATATATATTTTAACTATACAGTATTAATTTTATACATTAAATTTTATAATAAAACTAAAATGTGAACTACTAGGACATGAACCCTATAAGCATATCTACGATCTGAGTGATTCAAATGACTCGGTACTGTCATGCCCTAGTTCCTACACAGTTCAATGAAAACCAATCATATTTTGGACAAGTTATCGGCTCCTGTTCCTATGGAAAAGGGAAGGCTCTATGATAGTCAGCTCCTTAATGAAGAAAATCAAGCTAGAGAATGGTCGGTCAGTGTCTGGCTGTCAGATTGACCACAGTACCACAGTGAGCAAGTCAGCATGGCTGGGGACTAGACAGAGCAGAGAGGCGGAATCGACTGGCAGGAAGTAGGTACATACCTATATGCTCAGCTGATAAGTGACAAAGCAATTGAGTCAAATCAACAGAAAAAGCAAAGTCTTCTAATAACTAATGATGGGACACTTGGATGGCTGCATAAAAACTAAAGAAACTGAAAAGACATCAGACTCCTGATTTTCATGAGAATAGAAAGGTCCAGTGGTCAACAATTTGTGGAATGGTGAAGAAACACACAAATTTGAAGATACGCTATTTTTTGGGAAAGAAATACAAAGATAACAATAAGTAGATGAATATCATTAAGGATAGCCTTTAAATAAGTGAATGTCATTAAAGATAGCCTTCAATGTATAAAACATAAAAGTCATCATTTTCACAGTAGCCATGAACATGTATCTTTGACATTTCAGAGCTCCTCCATTGTAGCTGCAGGAAAAATTAAGTTGACCACAGGTCTTAGCCTCTGTGCTTTCAAACCAGTCATTTCCCAGGGATAATGCATAAACACAGGAAGGACACAGATGCACCTGTAACCCTAATGCATCCCTCCTCCCCTCCCCTCCCCTCCCTTCCCCTCCCCCAGAGATCAGACCTGTAACTGCCCCTGCTTCATCTAGCACCTGTTTCACATGGTGCATGTACTTACTCATCTTGACACTGGCTTCTTGGAAACCCTGCACTAAGCATTAGGGCAATAGTAACATGAATGACTGGCCAGAAAGGTAGGGTCCTAGAACAATTTGCTCAGTGTTCATCTGTCCTGGGCAGTATGCATGTCACTCTATATACAGTGGCCGCATAATTGCTAAGGTTATCAACACAGCTACGAAAACATCCTGGTTTAGGAATGATTGAACAAAGCCATACAGAAGGAGGAGTTGTCTCACTATTGCTAGGTTGAACAGATGCCCTAGAGAGGGATTGTGCGACGCTCAAGACATTAAAAAGCAAGTCAAGGCTAGAGACCTGGTAGCTTAGAAAGAAACACCTATCTTTCCTAATTATTGATAAGGCAGAATCACTGAGCAATTAAGACAATTATCCAATAATTAATATTTTCAGGGATGTTTACATGCTCAAATCAGGTCTGCTAAAGTTAGAGACATGTCTGAACAATCTAGGATTCCCAAATATAGGGTAGAGGTAGCTACACAGTAACATATGCTCAAACTACTTACATTCCCTGTTCTCCAAGAAGAGCTAGCATTTCTCCTGAATCAGAAGACCCTGGAAGATGTAGAAAGCACCCCTCCCCTACGACACTGTCTTAGTCGTTGGCTCAGCTGTCAATACAATAATTAAAGTGATATTTAAGCAAAAGTCAGGTTCTAGGTTTGACAAGGAAAGAAGAGATTACATGGCTTTTTGTTACAGGCCTGGAGTGGGTGATGGTCAAGGCAGAGAGTGGCCGATATACCAAAGGTACCCTGGCATATGGAAGAGAAAGGGATTAAAAAAAAAAAAAAGTCCTAAAATCAGGCAAGCTCATGTATGTTATGTGAGGCCAGAAAACTGAGCAAAGATTATTCCACCGGGGAGTCCAGAGGCCCTAACATTTAGTAAGGCCACTAAGAATGCAGTGGTCAAAGGGCATCTCTATAGCTGAGCAGAGAAGCTGGACCTTTTCTGTGCAGGCCATGGGTGTGAGTGAGAGTTTGGCTCAGCTAAACCCACTGGGACATAGGACTCTGAAAGCATCCGAGCCGAGAGGTGATGCTCACTGGCCAGAGCCTGTGAACCACAATTACCATAATCACCGAGGGAGCTGAGGTAGCTGAGGTAGCTGAGGGAGCTGAGGGAGCTGAGGGAGCTGAGGGAGCTGAGGGATATGGTTAATAGATCATGACATCCTCAGGGCAAAACAAATGTGTTGCTCAATGCCTGCAACTTGGGCAAAAGGGTCAGGAGCCTAAGAGAGGCAACTCTGTTAGAAAACCCAGGATTCACCAATCAGTTCTCAGAACTAGGCTAATTCTAGTCCCAGAATCCACTGAACAGAGGAACTGAGCGCCTGTGAGGAAAGGGCATAAAACAGTGCAGCAAGAATAAAGAGTGATGCATCTGGGGAGATGTTTCAGTGGGTAAAATATTTGCTGCACAACCAAGAAGACCTGAGTTCAATCCTTAGCACCCAGGTCAAAGCCAGGCACAGTGGCCTGTCTCAGTTCTGGTACAGCTCAGCTCGGAGGATTCCAAAGCTCATTCATTGGCTACCGTCTAGCCGAAGTGACAAGTCTTAGGCCCAGTAAAATTCTGTTACTGAACACAAGGTAGATGGTGATTGGATAAGGCAGCTGAAGTTGACCTCTGTTCTGGCCTGGTGCATGTACACACACACACACACACACACACACACACACACACACACACACACACACACTTTTAAAAGAATACACTATAATCGTTCCCCCAGTCTTTCCCTAAAGGGAGCCTGTAGTCACTACTCTGTTGTTCCTACAGATTGGACAATAGGAATTATTCAGATATATTGAAGATCATGGAACACAGGGTCTTAGCAGATGGGGGTCCTCAGAGACACGATCATCCTGGCCATTTCATTCTTATGGGAATGTGCAGGCTCACATGCTGACAGAATCCTGACATGGAGCATGCAGGCAGTAGGAATAATTTCCTCAGGGACAGAGAAAAGCTGACAGTAAAACTGTCAATGTGTTGTCACAAGCACTGTCCTTTAAGATATATACTTTCAGTGGCATCAGGCAAAGTATAAATTTAGACAAGTAACCATATGACACAGGCCTGAAAATAAGTATTAGTTCAACAAGTTGGAACAGCTTTGCATTTAAGTATATAAAACAAAAAACACTGGAAAAATAAACAGAGCAAAAATGTCATGACTTTTAGGAGACAGCGATGTGTTTACCCTACTTGCCTTCTGATGTCTTTATGCGTTTTTATCTGTCTGGCAGGACATGCAGACAGAATAAATCATGAAAGATAGAAAAAATTTAAACAAGTTTATCAAGTCACTCACAAGTAGTAAAGCTGGGTGTTGCTGCATGTGCCTGCAATTCCCAGCTGATGCAGGAGGATCACTGTAAGTTTATAGCCAGCCAGAGCAAAGGACACAGAGTTCCAGGGAAACAGATACAAATGACATCTATTGACAATTCTCAGAAACACAACACAAGTCTTAAAGTTACACAGAATTATTGCCTTCAATGGTCTTTTTTATGTGGTTTTTATTCAATTAATAGTGAAAAGATCCCTCTTATCTACAAGACTTCTGTATAGCCTAGTGTGGAGGGAGGAACTTATAATGTCAGCACTTGGGAGATGGAGGCAGGGGGACTGCAGGTTTGAAGCCAGGCTCTGTAGCACAGTGAGTTGCAGACTAGCCTACGCTACAGGAGCTCATCTCAAAATCAAACACAAAAGCAAACCCAGACCACGAAAACAAAATCAGGATTTGCGTGTCAGATTGCTAATAGGCTTTGGAGAGAGAACTACTAAATGGTGTTTACTAGCAAAAACAGTTAATCTGGAAGAAATATTTAAAAACAACAGTAAAAAGAGAACTTAAGTAAGTATCATTATTAGCTCAATAAAAATTAATTGTTAGATTATTATTAATTTTAAGACTAAGATGATTATAAAAACTGTCTTTACAGAGTGTCTAGAAGGAGAAAGAAAAACAGTATAGCCACATTCAGTGTTAGAAAACCTCTAAAGCAAAGATAATAGTTAAAATTGGAAAAATAAAAGTTTGCAAAGTAGTTAAAGAAAACTTGAGAAGAAATATTTTCTATCAAGTGAGAAATAGGAAAGCAAAATTATTAAAAAAAAAACACTTGAGCACATACGTATTTGTTAGACATAAATAAAATATACCAACAATCCCATAATTATAAAGAAAGCTGATATAGTAAATAATATCTATAAGTAGACATTAAAATTAAAAATTAAGATAAATGATATTTACACAAAGCAGAGTGAAACCAAAATACCAACACCACCACCACCACCACCACCAATACCACCACCAACACCAACACCAACACCACCACCACCACCAACACCAACACCACCAACACCAACACCAACACCACCACCAACACCACCACCACCAACACCACCAACACCACCACCACCAACACCACCAACAACAACAAGAGATGTAGGAAAACATGTACTAGAAAAAAGTATTAATGTCAATAGATATTTTAATTTTAAAAAGAGTATTAAATCAAGATAATAAAGAGATAGTTGTGTGTTACTGAGATGGCTTAGGGGATAAAATGATTGCCATACACGCTTGATGGGTTTAATCTTGGGATATCATAGAAGAAGGAGAGAACTGATTCTTCAAAGCTGTCCCCTGGCCTCTATAGGTACACAATGGCATATGTATGTCCCATTATAAATGATGATGATGATGATGATGATAATATTAACAACAACAATATAGTTCTGAAGTTGTAGCTTTAAATGTTTACAGAATTAAAGGACAAAATTGAAAATTCTCCAATTATCCTTGGGACTTATAATAAAATCTACAAACCAGCAATGACAAAGACTTGAAGTCTGAGATTTTACTTTTATTATCTGACTTGACTTGAAATCCACTCCATGAGATGAAACTCAGACCTGATGCTCCTTAGAAGCAGACGCTAGGGTAAAACCAAATACCACTAGTTAAAATAAAACATAGCAATAAAATGACTCCTAATGACATTCAGCTAAATTCATAGATCAGTGCCTTGCTAGACCAGTACCAGAGAAACTGCCTCTTGATGCATATGGGAACAAATACGGAGATCCATAAGATGGGCAATATGCAGAGGATGAGAGATCTTGGAACCCTGAGCCCTAGATAGGATTTCTCTATCCCATCCCTCCTGTCAGGGCTCGGGCCTCAGGCAACCCAATGGGGAAGAGGGTCAGAGCAGATGGGATGGAGGAAACTAAGGAAACAAGCCCGTCTAAGTCAAAATGAGCAAAGCTCAAACAAACTTACAGAGACAGAAGCAGCAAGCTCAGGGCCTGCATGGTTCTGCACCACATCCTCTGTGTAGATGGTATGGTGTCCTTAGTGTTTTTATGGAATTAATGAGTGTACAAATGAATGAGTCTCTGATCCTTGTGCCTTCTCTTGGGCTTTTGTCGTTCTGTTTGTTAAATTTTACTTTTAAAATATGTCATCTTTCACTAATCTACATGCTATGGAATTTTGAAAACTGGCATTATTTTATGTATCAGCAAGAAAGATGGTTTAAGATGAAGAATCTTCATAAAAGCAGTCTCCCCATCCCAAGCACACACATACCATAAATCAGAATTCATGCAAGGGATTCGTGTAAAAGTAAATGAGAAAGCAAGCCCTGGATGAAAGGGAAAGTTTAAAAAAAAATAAGTAAATAAATGAAAAATACTTATCTTAGCTCTAGCCCTGAGTACACATATGAAAACTAAAGAAATTCCTCTGAAGATCTGACTCATAAACCAGACAGAAAATCATGCAGGGCTTCCATCTGAACTCAATTAACCAGATTTCATTAAAAACAAAAACAAAAAAACAAAAACAAAACGAAAGCAAAGCAAAACAAAACAAAAAAACAGATCCCAGCCCTGTAAGCAAAACATAACAACAAAACAAAACAAACACTAGGTGCCCCCGCCCCGTCCCCCTACACAACCCAATCAAACAAACAAACTCAAACACAAGCAGAGGGTTTGAGTTAGAGGTTACAGAACTTTCACTTGAGTGGCACAAACAAACGCAAGTCCTCTCTGCAGAAAGCTAACTTTAACTCCAGCACTAATTAATGCTAAGATATACTCCCCTTTGTAAAATATGTCTCATTTTCAGAGATGTTATGTGTAACACAATGTGTAGCTCGGAATTTTAAGAAAATCATAGAATCAAACGTACAACAAATTGTTTCTTCTCAACAAAGCACAAACATGGAGTCGGAATATCCTACATGATATGGGAAATCGCAAAGGGAAGTTGGGTGCATGGGGACTTATGATTTTTGGCTGCAAAGCAATTAACTCCAAACGGACAGACCTGATTGCGAGCGAAGCAAAGGAAAGGAAATGGACAAATGTGAACCAATCACAATGAACGTACGCACAAATAACTCATTGCATAAAGGAACAGTAACAAACAAGTTCAAAGTGAGCAGTGATAAAATATATTTTACATTTTCAAAATTTGTGGGACAGAAGGTAGATTTCAATTTAAAATGGTTTGATTTAGTGTGTGTGTGTGTGTGTGTGTGTGTGTGTGTGTGTGTGTGTGTTGGAATGATGTAGACTTTTCTTCCTAAGAGAGATGTGAACAATGTCTTACCCCTTCTCCCAAGGTCCTCATGACAAACCAAAGCTTACTTCTGATGAGGAGACTCACCCACAAAGTGTGTATTGGGCTTACTTACAGAGCATGGGTTGAGGAGCTAGCTACCGGCAGGAACATGAGTGACCCTAAAGGAGCTGCACCATGGCCGTATAGAGACAGGCCCTCTCCCATAACACTACCAACACCAGTGGTTTTCATCCTGTGAGTCCCACACAACACGTTGGGGTGTTGAATGACCCTTTCTTTCACAGAGGTGGCCTAATACTATTGGAAATATCAAATATTTACATTACAATTAGTAAGTAGCAAAATTACAGCTATGAAGTAGCAATGAAAATAATACTGTGGTTGGGGGGTCACCTCAACATGAGACACTGAATTAAAGGATCAGAGAGGTTGAGAACTATTGACCTACACAGTCGAGCCTGTCCCCAAGGCCCTGAGGACATGCACAATTAGAATGAAATTACATAGAAATTACTGAGAATCCTGGTAGCTGATACTCAGGGAACTGTTCAATGACCTTCCTACATGGAAAAAGAATATGTCAACAGTTCATAGGACAAGTCATGGTGGACTCCCAAAAGCATCCACAGCAAATCTCATGAACACAGCAGTTGTTTGACTCCGAGGACAATACGGTAATACACAGTACATGTATGAAAGTGGGTGCATGTATGCCAGGCTGAGCTTGTCAGAGGGCAACCTTTGGGAGTTGATTCTCTCCTTTCACTATGTGGGTCCCAAAGACTGGGCTTGGCTTGTCAGACTTGGGAACAGGTATCTTTACCTACTAAGCAATCTCATTAGTCTCAGAAAGTAAAACTTCAAAGCAAAGTAATAGTTGTAAACATATTAACAAAAGGTAAAAGTAAACTCTTTTTTTTTTTTTTTATGCAACTGGTAAAAAAAAAAAAAAAAAAAAAAATCCTGACAAGTCATAGCATAAAAAGAATATCACAGAATAGAAAAAAAATGTGAACTCAAAAGCAAATAAACCAATTTATTTTATGTAGTGAGGATTTTGGAATTTTGGTTTCTTTAAAAACAGGGGTCGGGTGTGGTGGCACATGTCTTTAATCCTAGCACTCAGGGAGGAAGAGGCAGGTGATGATTGCTGTGAGTTCCAGGACAGCCTGGCCTACAAAGTGAGTCTAGGACAGCCAAGGCTACATTGAGAAACTCTGTACTGGGAGGAAAGAACTCTCAAAGCCCCACAGCAATATTATGATAATATTTCTGCTTTTTAATCCCAGGTGTAGGGATATAGGGCTACTACACAGCAGCTGACTATGATTTACCTCATGCTCTAGTGGAGGCACAGTTTTGCCAGCTGCAGATAGCTTCTGTGATTTGTGTGACATTTGAAATTCTGGAGACTTTTCAGAGAGTATATAAATGCTAGAGCCCCAAGAGGTGTGGTGGGTTGTTGGTTGATTGTTGGTTGCTGTTGTTCGTTGTTTGTTAGGTAGTCATGGGCAAAGAAAAAAAAGGAGGGAGGGAAGGAAGGAAAGAAGGAAGGAAGGAAGGAAGGAAGGAAAGAAGGAAAAAGGAAGGAAGGAGGAGGAGAATGGGGAGAGAAATTAGATATCTTGACTGGGAAGATCGAACTTGCCCCAAGGAGCTCGACACCCCTAATCAGCAGAAAGGAGTCTAACAATAACATCACCCCTGTTCCAACCCCTGCCTTTATTCAGGGATCTCTTTCCTGTCAGTCTATCCTTTTTTTTTTAATTTCTTATCTAGGGTTAAGGGGGTTTAAGGGGTGGAAGAGTGGAAGAAAGAGGAATCCATAAAGTAATAAAAATCCAGTTGTAATTATAAAAGAACAGGGAGATGGCCTATGACCCAAAATAACTGATTCTTCTAAATGAAAATGAAAATAGACCAACTTTCTGAAAAAAAAAATGGTCATGACAGAGTAGACACAATATTTATTAATATGAAATGGAGAGTGCAGAAGGATAAGTTTTAAGAGTATCAAGAATATTCATTAGACCAGAGGCTGCTTTCTGTCCTGAGCTTGTTAAGTACTTATTTTATGGTATCATACTAGAAGCAGAGTAGGGCTATAAGAAGAAGTCAAACTCAGGAGCAAAGGGATACAGAGGACGTGACTTATGACAGTGATGGTTATAACTGTCAACTTTTTACACTCTAGATAGAATCACCTGAGGAAGACAGTGTCTGTGAGCGACTATCTAGATCTGGTTGGCATATGGACCTATTTGTGGAGGATTATCTTCATTCAATTGAGGTGGGAAGACTTGCACATGGAGGGTGACACCATTCCCTAGGCAAAGGATCCTGAACTGTATGAGAATGGAGAATGCTAGCTGGGCATGATCATACATGTGTGCATTAATTCAATGCACCTGGTCTTGACCGTGAAAGAAATATGATAGTTCTTTCAAGGCCCTGTCACTGTTACTTCACTGCCAACATGGACTATAAACTAGAATTGAGTGATGAAATAAACCCATTCTCCTGTATAATGCTCTTCTCAATATATATTTCAATATATACATATATATTCATAACAAAATAAAACTAAGTAGGACATCCAGACTAAAAGGGGCAAAGGAGACAACTCTCTGTATGATGAGGCAGAAGACAGCAAAGCTTTCCTCTTGTAGATTTAATGTTTGAGTTTGGGGCTGAGAAGAAAACTGGGTTTAAAGCTGAGGAAGTGGAGAGGTTGAGGAAGTTGCAGAACCTATATAGCAAGTGAGTGGTTTGGGGAAAGGTGTGTCTGTAACAAGGTAGCTGGCAAGGCTATGGCATGTTGATGCTGGCTGGGTCCTTACTGTAGTCATAGGAACTCCTCACTATGTCCCAAATTCATTGCTCTGTGGGGGTCCAGCCTCCTGATGAACAAATGATTCCTGTCAATCAGGTGCATCACACTGGGAGCTTTCCCTAGACATTCAAGTGCTTACATTACTCACAGAACACAAAGCGAGACCAGGACAGACAGGACTCTGCTAGACAGAGAACCTTGTCTCAAAACAAAAACAAAGACAAACAAACAAACAAACAAAGTCCCAACTATTCACAGCATCTATTTCATAAATACACTGCTGAGGCTACATCAACTTGATACTGATGGCATCATAATACAAATAAGACAGATGTCTCAGGTCAGTTAGAAACCTCAGTATTAGAAACCTTCCTATCTAGTCACTGCCTTTTGAGAATAGGGAACTTTCTGGACAGCGCTCTGCACTTAGTGTACCCTTTTGTTTAGGGAGATTGTGGCATTTCTAGTGCCACAGACTATATGCTCACAGACTATAGAGAAAAAGGTTAATTCTATTGTACAACATATTTACCATTGGTCTTAAAAATCGTCACTGCCACCGGGCTTAGGATAGAGATGCTTTTGTGTGGGTCTGTTAGCCTAAGTGCTCAGCAAGCACAAGACCCTGGTTATAACCAGCCCAAAATAGCTTCTATCACAACTGGTAATTTCGTTTTAGGTCCCAAGTCATTTAGACCTGAGCAACAGACTTCTGTGAGCTCACAAACACTGTCCTGTTGCTTTGTCTCTTGGATTTTCACAGAAAAAAAGATAATGATGGTACTTATGGTTGCAAAGAGGATCTATACATCACCACACAACTTACAATGGTGTTGATCATATGTTGATAGTTAAATTGGTACATAGCTATTGGGAGTGGGACAGAGTCATAAGCAGGGACCTATCATTACTCGCCAGAAATAATATAAAACATCTCTACAAATACCCATATTTCACTCATTAGGGTTTAACATTTCATAATCAAATCCTAGAATTGGGCAATCGACTGTTGCTCACTTCACATTCAGCTTTAAAGAAGGCCAGGATTCATTTCCTGGCAAGGCCCCACTTCACTCCCTGATACTGGAGAAGCCATTTGTCAAAAGCAAAATTCTCTCTCTCCATTTCCTCACCTACAACATGGGCACTAAACCATGACCCAACCCTGTCATTAGAAGTTGGGAAGCCCAGTTGATTCAGGTCTCCAAAGCTCTTCCAGCCCTCCTTTGGGTCAGGCACAATGAGTATAGATGGTGCTTTAATGATGTGAAGTATGTGACAAAACTCCTTTCACAGATAACAGGACTCATCGGGACTATGCCCAGCAGAAGTCAAATTCCTCTCCGATGCCAGCTCAGAGCTGTGAGGCCAGAGAAGGAAAATAACAACACTCCAATAAGATTTGGCATTTATAAATGTACTTTCAGTGCTTGGATAAATCTTCACTTCACTAGCCCAAAAGTATTTGTAAGATATTCCTGGCATGCTGAAAGCTGCACAGCCCTGCCATTCTGAGGGAAATACCTTCTTCCTAAGAGCAAGCAAGGTGGCTCACAACAGCCGTTAAGGTGAAAAGCAAGCACTAAAGAGAACTACTTGCTGGCTAACTGGATTCTTTAGCGTCCTAACATTTTTCAAGAGATGAAAGCAGTTTGTAACAGCAGGGGAAAATTGTTCCCCTTCTCCTTCACGTCTCTAAGACTATTTCCCACAAGTACCAAACATAAAAAGTCCACATCATTAAGGAGATGCCACTGTAATGTAACAGAAGCCACTGACTGGCCACTCTGAGAGTTCTCTATAACCTACCATCTACCTTTAATTCCTCTTCTTTAACTATCTGCTTTCCTATCCTTTTTCACCCACTTCCTGAGGAATAGGGAATGGGGAGAGGGAAGGAGGGTGGGACTGGGAGGAGAGGAGGGATGGGGCCATGAACAAGACGTAAAGTGAATAAAAAAATAAAGAAATAAACAGTAAGACTTATTGAGAGAGGAGAGAGAGAGAGAGAGAGAGACAGACAGACAGACAGACAGACAGACAGAGACAGAGAGAGAATAAGGAAAACAAAATGCATGCATGTGATCCAGGGGACTGAGAAGAAGAACCCTTGTAGACATCTTAGCCACTATCCAGGAGAGGAGAAGGCAGTGGAGCTATGCCATACACCTCATGTTCTGAGGGAAAATCAGTTCATGAAGGATTCTGTCAGAACAAACTATCAGTTGTCAGAAAAGCGTAAGCTGTGGACATCCACTCTGAAAATACTATCCTTATTCTATTACATAGCTCCTAGAACGCGCTCCTAACTAAACTGTAACATAAAGAACTTGGAATCTTTAACAAGGGGAAATGTCCTGCATGGAAACTAAGGAGGAGGAAGCACAGATCCCATTGTCCATCATCGTAAGCAGCAGACAGACGGTGGCTGGTGGGAGAACAAGGAAGCAGCATTACAGAAGCAGCAGAGTGGACAGGGAAGGCCAGGTGGGAGCCTGCTGTGCCCCTAATTCTACTGAACTGTTCACGTTAGTCCATATCAACCCTGAAAAAAATTATTGTTTGACAATTTCATGCATTATATAGCAAATTTTAGAGAATTCCACCTCCCATGCCCCTCTACCACCCTCTTCCCTAGCCACTGGAACCCTTTTCTCTGCAAGTCTACTTTCATGTCTCCTTTGTGTGTGTGGACCGCTGAGTTTATACTGAGTTTAATTAGAGTAAGGGTGGGGATTTTACCCAACGAAAATAATAAAAAGTGAAATGAATTAGGGAAGAAGAATTCATATGAGGAAATGAGTGGCTAACAAGAAGCCTGGAAAAACTTGAACTGAGTTAATGATTGTTTCCTCTGCAGTGTTGCTCAGAAGAGCAAAAGACAATGAATCACTTAAAAATAAAGTACCAAAATAGAGATGAGCATCAACAGTCTGTGGCTAGGATGCTGGCAAGGTATGTCCCCATTCTAAATACAACCAGTATTTCCCAATAGACCCACTCAGTTACTTCTAATTCGAATGTTTGTTTCCTTCATATTTCTGGAGTTTAGGTGGCTGGTGGACTGAGGTAAAAATGGGGACATTCACAAGCACGTCCAGGGTGACCTTATTCTACTGACTTGAACTTCGCCTTCAGGATCTGAACACTCTTCTCACATGACTTCAAAACATCTTGGGTTTCTCGTGCTATTATTTTTTTGGTCAATGTTTTCCAGGTTTTTAAATTTATTCAAGAAGGAATTTTTAAAAAAATGTTACCAGGAATACTTTTGCTTCTGCTGTAGAACTTGACTCTTTGTTTTAGAATGGAGTTAAGAAATTCAAAGGAAAAAAAATGCCAGTTAATTCTTACATCTATTTTTCTTTAGTAGCTAAAAATGTTCATCCTTTGGTTTATGTACTATCGCCTGGAAGACAAGATTTCTATCATTTTATTATTTATTATTTGTTTTTTCCCACATGTGTAGGTATGTACAGTATGAATGTATGTATGCATGTCCACACATGTTTGTGTATTTATGTGTGTGCATGTATGCATACACATGTGTGTGTAATTCTGGGAATCTGAACATCAGTCCTCATACTTGTGGGTCAGGTGCTTCCTGAACCATGTTTCTGGACCAGTATCCATCCTTTAATGACTAAGCTTTGTCTGCACTCCATACTAAGCATTATGCCTTATTTTTAGGAATCATGTATGAGTACTAATATTAAATTTTCCCTCAAACTTTGTGGCTTTGGAGGCTTGGACAGGCACTAAAGATGGGAATTATTTATGCATATTTACTTTTTAGACATTTCTCTATAAAAATATTGTAGCTATATATTCCCTCATGTTCTGAATATGTGTGACCCTGACTCCACAGTAAGTCACAGAAACATGCTATGGTTGAACCAACGTGACACATAGCTGCTGTTTGCTACTGAACACCTTGCTACTTGTTTCCTTTATTACCTGGCATGTCTATTAATAACTCAGAATGTAAAGTGCATCATGGGGCTTACATAAATGTAACAAAGTTGTGCATGAGTGCGCATGTTACTGGAGCAGAAAACAAGAGATTTGCGTTAGCAATTTAAACTTGTAAAGCACCAAGACAGAAGGTCTGGGGCTGTAGCTCAGTAGAGGAAAGCTTGCCTGGCATGTGCAAAGACTTAGCTTTGA
Source organism: Acomys russatus (assembly GCF_903995435.1). Taxonomy (NCBI): domain Eukaryota; kingdom Metazoa; phylum Chordata; class Mammalia; order Rodentia; family Muridae; genus Acomys; species Acomys russatus. Next base: position 69,816,213 of record NC_067142.1, on the reverse strand, counting down.
TTGGCCCAGGGAAACAATGCAACAATTTCACTTTTTTTTTTTTTTTTTTTTTTTTTTTTTGAATAGTGTAAAAAGAAAACACTTGGAGGCACAGTAAGACGGAGTTTTGGTTTGTAGCCCAGGCTGGTCTCGAACTTAGTTCTCTTTGGATAGGATTACAGATGTGCAACAACTTGCCCCACAGATCCACTTTTAAAAGAGTGTGAAAGTGTATAACGTGACATGCAAAAGTGTATTTTATAGGCTGTTGTTAAATGAGATTGAAATTCAGTGATCTTGCATCTGAGTAGAAGGGTTGCCTACTTAGCAGAGTTTACAAAAACTCTGCTTTTTTCTCCCCCTCTTCCTTTCCTTTCTTATAAAACTTTGTTTCTTGCAACTCAAGGTACCTGAAAGGTGTTACACTGCCAAGGATGACCTTGACTTCCTAATCCTCCTGCCTCCATCTCTCAAATTCTGGGATTACATACAGGTGCACCACCAAGCCTCGTTTCACTAAACACATATTTGAAATAAAGTAAAGACACTTGAGAATATTGACTTATGCAGCTAGCAACAAACTACATGTTATGCAGGAGAAACAGTACAGTTAGATTGTATGCGTTTATACAGAGTTCATTAGGCTTGGCAGCAAACACCATTACCTGATGAGGTGTCTCACAGGCCCTCAGTTATTATTTATCTTGGATCTCTATTTGAAGTTCCCAATGCCATGACTATGAAAGAACCTATATTTCCAATATTAATTCATCTGTGCCCAATTATCACTGATTAATCAAAATGAAAATCAACCTCAAAACACTGACATCTAATATTAGGTAATGAAATGGAGCAGGGGGCCACGTTGGACTGCATGCTCATCTGCATACTTGTTTTCACAAAGGGGGAAGTAGCAGCTGTGACTATTCATAATATCTTCTTTCTCTCTCCCCAGCTTTAATGAAATTATTTTCTTACCTCAGTTATTTGCAGTGCCTTGTTTATCCTACGCTTTTTCTGGAGGGCCTTGAGTGAAGTAAGTCATGATCTCCTACCCCACAATCTCACGTTACGCCAGGCCACTGCTACTCCATGCCAAATATTCCAAAGGCCTTTAACTTATAGCACCATCGCATCAAATGATTCTGGCCCACTCACGTACCCTTCCCCCAATCCTGCCAACAATGGGGGGACTGGAGCCAAAGACAAACAAAAAGGACTTCATAGATTGTTTTGTAAGGTTGTATTTTTATAACATTGGAAAATGAACTCCCACTTACTTTGGGAACGGCTTTGGTGGAGTTAAATAATATGCAAACAGGGTTAGGTAATCTGTTGGATGTAGCATGCAAAAATTTGCATCCATCCACACTAACCAAGGGTTTCCTGTGTCAGTAATGACCCTTCACTTTCAAATATCAGTACAGATGCATATTTCTGTGCCATGGTATTCCCAGAGGGCTTAAAACACAGTTTTACTGCACATATACCAGTGTTTCTCCTTAGCAGCCTGAGAGACCAAGAATGAGAACCTGACATTGATCTCAAACACAGAAAATTGCTGTTTGAAATGTACAAAAATGTATGGGGTTTGAAGGGGGAAAGCCTGTGTGGGTGGGACATTTATTTGTGTGTGTGTGTGTGTGTGTGTGTGTGTGTGTGTTAAGTACAATATCTACATGATTGCATTGAATTCGCACAACAGATTAAAGAGATTGAGCAAGGAAAGGTGAGTGCGCCTGCCACACACCACACCAAGGAGCCATTTTCATCTTCGCGTAGAGTGTTCTATTCTAAGAGTTGGTGGAATATTTGTTCATCTCTCTCCTTTCCTCCTTATTTTTCTTATTTCAAGTCTGCAAAGTAAATGGAGCCATAGCTTCCGTTAGTCAAAAAGTACAACTACATTGTGTTTCAAACAGTGAGAAAAATCAGCCAAGGTCTTCAAGCTACACATCAAATAAACATTCATGTGATGAGAGGTAGCAGCGAGATGATGTAAGAATTTGAGAACATAAAAGTTCTCATGGCGAAAATAGAATTTAAATGATAAAAGTTCGCCCATTATTTTCAGCACATGATCTCTTCTCAAGATGGTGTACCATTGGCCTTAGCGTTTCCTTGTTTCTGCTCAAGTCTCTCCAAAATAGTTGTCATGTCATTTCTTTCTTTTTCTTTGTATTGTGACCTTTCCTCACATTGCTCACGCTAGGGTAGCCACAATATTTCAGGAGCTTTCTCACTCATCCAGGACATTAGAGTAATATCTATAGGGGAAAAAATTAGACTTCAGCCATTAGTGGTGATCCACTATTACTATATGCCAACTGGCACTCCATTGTTTGTGGTTTACAAATGAAAAAATGGGGGTGGGCAGGGTTTCAATAACATCCCTGAGTGTGACAATTGAGAAAGACACTTTAAAGGTAAAACTAGGATTTGAATTCCAGAAATGCATCCCAGAGTTCAAACCTAACCACAGCAAACATACCTGGCCATGGTGGGGACATTGGCGAGCCTGGCTGCCTGGCCATGAGTGTGGACATCGGTGAGCCTGGCTTCCATGTCTAGTGAGGCTACCTGTCTTTGCCTGGGGTCCTGTAAGCCTCCACTGATGCCTTGTGGCTGTGACTTTACTTTAATATGTTTGGTTTTTTTCAAACCTTAAAACCAAAACTGGAGGCATTTAAGTTACAATCTATTAAGCAATATTCTAACTTCCCCAGTGAAATATGTCTACATGAAATCATCTATAACTGCTGCCTCTTTTTTTTTTTTTTTTTTTTTTTTTCATGCGTCATGCTCCCCCTGCTGAAAAAACAATTCCAGAGTAATCTTGGACTGTTTTCTTGGACTACTTTTATTTCACTAGCCTTCTTTCCTCTTCTGGAATAGCTACCATGCTGGAAGCAAGTGAAGTTGTACACCCCAATGAACTGTTCTGTTATGCTTAAACACACCTGACAACTACAGTTATGAATCTCTATCGTGTTTCTAATGTTTATTTCTTTAAAAAAAAAAAAGAAAGAAAGAAAGAAACAGGGAAGATAAAATTCCCTTCTTTCTTGCCTTATTTGCCCCCTTCTAATACTAACCACAGTGGTTAGAATCTCTACTACAAACATACTGAGTTGATGACTATTTTGCTTGTTTTTAGGGGGAAAAGTGCCAGAGTTCTAAGCTTTACCAATGTGGGGTCTTCTAGCTATACTTTGGTTGTCTTAGACCTCCATCTTATTTTACATAGTAAAATATGAAATAGTTTGACTCCTTGAACCTGGCCATTTCTTACTATAAGTCTATAAAACGCAGAAGATCTCTAATGGATATATACACAACTGAGGGGAAACACACAGTTGCAGACAGACCTCAAGTCTTCCTATTTGGCATGCATAAAAGCTGAAAGCAAGAACATTCCACAGTTGCCCACCCTCAAAATCCAGAGAACCTGCAGAGGGAGCCACGGCTCTCCCAGTGACAAAAAGGCCAATAGATTTCTGTAAAAGACTAGATGATGCTGCCACAGATATAAATCCATTTCTGCAAAGTGCTGAACCTAGCACATGGACTGAAGATAAAAACTATGATAAACAGATTTCTACCATAACACCGGGAGGCTTTTTAGCTCATCCTCTGGGCCTCTAGACAGTATCTGAAGTAGTTAACTCAAAAATCCAAATTGGGAAGTAAGAAACTCCAACTTTGCTTGACTTTATCAATACTGCTAAGGGAATGATGTCATTGTTTGGGGGTTCTGCAAAGACATTCCGTGTCACTTCAGTGTTAATGCCAGGCTGGAGCCTGCATGGTCTGCCAGCATCAGCAGATAAACAAGACCTGTAGTCTTTCTATTCATCTCTGGATAGTTACTCAGAACGATTCTGGAAAATATGCCTATTAGGAACTAAACATTTCACTTTTCATTTTATCCATGTGCCAGAAGTCCATTCCTTGGATAAACACTTTACAAACTGACACTCTAAAAGTCACTAGACATGATAAAGTATGTGTGCATCAGTCAGGGCTGATTAAATGTTTTCTCTCCCATGATGAATGAACAGTTATACGCTATATGAAACTTTTGGAACTAGCAGTTCCCCCTTCCCCCACCCTCCCTCCCATCTTTTTTGTTTTGCCTTTATTTTGTATGAAAGATTATTTTTCCATTTCAACTCATTTGTTATGCAATCTTGGCTTTGGTGAAATATCACTCTAGTGACATTACATACAGAAATAGCATCTAGTTTGAAAATGTGTGAGTTAAAATTTTTTTTAAAATATACTTTCTTTTCTTACTATGGCTTGCTTAGGATTGCTTCCTGTGTCTTTGCTTATATCCAAATAAAATGTGATGGGAGGGAGATTCTACCACATTCTCTTTAGGAAAGGAAGGGGTGGGTGGGGCTTGGCCTGAGACATCCAGTCCCAGAACTCAAAACTGTGAGGCAGGAGGCTCAGGAATTTAAGACCAGTCTGGACTGAATAGCAAAATTCTGCCTCCTAATTTTTAAAAATCAATTTTAAAAGACTCTTCTGAGGTAGTTTAAATAAAATATAAGCTATATAGTCAAAGCTTCATCACATAATAATACTAAAAGACACTGATTTATTGCTTGAATAGCATTGTGACAATTGCTTCTTCCCCACTTAAAATTTCTTGACAGTTTCCTACATGCATACGATGTATCCGAAGCGTACTTACTCCTTTCCTCGCTCTTATCTCTCTTCACTCCCGTTCACCCCCTTCATAGCTAGTCCTCCTCCTCCTTTCATATTATTTTATATGTGCCGAGCTCATACAGAAAGCCACAGCTTCTGTGATCCCGACTGCAATGGTCAGGCCATGTCAGATACAGAAAACAGCATGCCATAGTCCACCTCCCCATAGTCCACTTCTGACAACCTCAACTGCTACTTCAACAAGTTCTTTATTTTCCTCTGATGAGAAAATTAGCTCCAAGGACCAAGGATGAGGCTAGTGCAGAGCACGGGACTAATGTGCTTCAGACCAGGGCCAGTCCTGGACACAAAGAAAGGAGGAAGGAACATTGATTGGTTCCAATTAATCTTTATTTTTTTAGCACCCTGAAGAAAGAGACATCTATTTTGAAACATTTTTTTATAATAGATTGAGGATCTTGGCAAGACAGTTCAGTGGATAAGGCATTTAGTGCCAAGCCTGACAACTTGAGTTTGAGCCCCAGGACCCACATGGCAAAAGGAGAGCACCAACTCCCACCAGTGGTTCTCTGACTTCTAGAATGGACATGACAATTGTATACACAGATATGCTCTAGACATGTTCGCTCTCCCTCCCTTCCTCCTTCCCTCCCTTCCTTCCTCCGTCCCATCTATACGTAAGTATACATATATAATTTTAACGTATATCATATGCTATTACAAAATATAAGCATCTTCAACGGAAATGTTTGAAAGCCAGAGGAATGTGTCCTTTTAGGTATGAGTGGTTTCTACGCTGTTTGCTGTGCACATGTGTATCAGGCACTATGATTCTTTCTTTGATATCCTTTACCCAGAATGCTACCCAGATGATGGATCAAAAAAAGTTAAGTTCTCCAACAGAATAGTCTAAATATAATATATTTTACTTTTTCATCTCTTCTATCAGTCTTAATAAAACCAGAAATAAATTGTTACACTAAAACTTCCGGCCACTGAGAAAACAGCATTTCTATAACCTGTCCTCTTTCTATTTCAAAATTACTTCTACCACAGATATGGCTCCTGTCAATGAACAGAGTAAATCCAAAGGAAACAAGTTGATTTACTTATCAGTTTAAAAATAGTAAAGATTTCAGAGTTTGGATTAGTTGGTCTTTCAGGCCCCATTGTCTCACTCTTTAAATTTAAACAACAGAACATTTATGAGGAAACTGAGTTCCTGTATTCACTGCCTAGGAGCTGATACCAATACTAAGCCACTCCGTAGGAAAAGAAAGAATATTTTGTTTGGTAACAAGTTTTCACAATTGAAGAAAGTGGTCTATGCTTATTAAAAATAAATGAAAGTGGAGGCTGAAATAAGCACACAGTGGGGACATTGTTCATCTTCACAGTGCTTTGCTTATTGAAATAAGACCATATGCAAAGTCAGCATTATTTTAGATCTGAGTTTGGGAGGTGGCTGTCCAGAACTGTTGGGTCCAGTCGTTCTATCGATACACAAGGGTGTATTGAACATAAATAGGGACTCAGGGTCCTACTTGTAGATTAACAGAAAAATACACGAATAAACGGAATCAGTACATGATATTGTACTAACAGAATTAGTAAATGATGCATCGTACTAGGAAATGGAATATAAGAAAAATATTAAAAACAGATACTGAACTTTCTTTTGAATGTTTTATTTAGTTATTAAGTAATAAAAAGAAAAATAGCAATATTCCTTACTTAGACAATAATTACAATTTTCTTGATAACAGTTCATTCATTTTAGAAGATATTTTATAAAGAGGTATAATACAAAGACCCATGGGTGTAATTACTTTCAAAGCAAGCTCACATTGTGCTCCCGTGAGTGTATATGTGTGTGCCAGTGTGTGTATACTTGTATGGCTGTCTGTTTGTAACTGCATGTATGTGTATATGTGAGTGTGTATTTGTGTGGGTTGTGTATATGCATATTTGTCTGTTTGTGAATATATTTACCTGTATTATGTATGTGTATGAGCATGTACATGGTGTGTGTGAAAGTAGTGCATCTTGACTGCATTTTTATGTTAAGCCCCCACCTACATGTCTGTGTGTGTGTGTGTTTCCTGTGTATGCATGTCTGTGGGTGTGTGCATGCACGTATACGTACACATGTGCATTTAGTTCAGCAAGCATTTCACGTAGCTAAGTTTCTCTATGAATTTTTCCCATCCTCCACATTCAAAGAAGCTTTGGGCATTGCAAAGAACAAGACACTCCACTGCTGGAGCCACTGAGGGCAGAGGAAGGAGAGTCCCAGGCACCGCATGCGGTTTATGTGCTCCAGCCTGGAAGGGTCAGAGCTTGGCTCCAAGGAACCAGCAGGGTTCTATCCACCACATGACCCTGCCTTCTCTCCCGGGAGCTTCGGTGAGCATGAGCATGCCACGCTGCTTCTCTTTTGTTAGACACAGGGTATTCAGTGAATAAGCGTGGTCATTCTTTATCCTTTAGGCTTCTAAAGCCCGACACAGGAACTCTTATTACTTAGAAATGACAGTCATTTCTAAAATCAAACCTGGCACCAGGATGTCACTGGATCTCTCACAGGACATAAACTAAGTCTTCTGAAGCATCCTCGATATCACCCAAATTTAAAGAAAAAACAAACAAACAAACGAATAAACCAGGGATCAATCAGAAAATTTCTTTGATTAAGAGGCTTTTAATATATTCACAGAAATGAAATGTCCCAGTGTATTTTCTGTCTCATGATCAGAAAGGGCTGATAGAAGATTGGGGAATGAAAGACGAAGTTTGTGAGCACAAACTTACACAAACAGATCAAGTCGAATTTGTTTGTTCTGGATCTTACCCTCAGGATGGATTTCTTTGGCCTTACGATAACATGATACATAAAAAATAACAAGAATAAAGATTTTTTTAAAAAATAGAAAGAAGACGAGACACTAGGTCTAAATGCATGCAAACTCTTGGCTCAGCTTTTCATCGGCCTTAATGAGTGAATATCATGTGTATTTTATTCCAGTTTCAGCTAACTGTGTCAGAGGTGGGGAGCCAAGTCAAGAACACAAAGGAGTGTCACAAAGACCAAGGCTTTGAGTTCTAATGATGTGTGTACAGAGGGCAAGCATGTAATATGATCAACTGATGAGGGTAGCAGCCAGCAGGATAAATAATATAGCTAAGGCTTCACAGTTACAAAGTGGACTAGGAGCTTCAGAATCTGGTAAAGACAACAACAAACAAACAAACAAGCAAAAACCCTGCCCATCCTCACATAAGTCTGAGAAGAAACCATCAACCTGAGTGAGTGGGCAGGAACATTTTTCTCCTGGCTTACATGCAACTCTCACAGAAGCGGGAGCTCAGCTGATGCTGGACAGCACGGGTCAGAGAGAGTAAATATTGTGAGATTTTATTTTTAAGCCTGGCACCCTGGGATTTCTCAGAGTCAGGATCGCTTAGCCGGAGGTGGGTGAGAAGTTATAGGGCCTGCAACCGTGCAGCAAGGGATCCCAAGACAGACTGTAGAGTGTTTCTGTCTGTCCTATCCTGGTCTGAGGTTCAACAGGAGAGTATGTGGAGGGACCCTGGCCAGCCAGAGCAGGCAAACATGGCTCTGGCAGGCTTTGCCCTTCTCCCCAGTTTCCTCTGCCTTACTAAAAACAGTTGATTACATTCCTAATGCTAGCCCCCCCAAGGTCTATTCCTTGGTTTCTTCCCACTCCTGATGCTGACTACCAAGGTTCCACTATGAAAGCATTGAAGTCCAGCAATCAAAAGCCCCCTTTGGGTCACCTAATTAACATGCGCAGTTAAAGTTAAACACCTCATCCTAACTCCGGGTTTCCCCTTTTACCTTTATAACTTGCTATTGGTCAATGGGCCACATTAATCCTTCTCTATCCAGAGGCAGTCTTTTGTGTCTGCTCTGGGACAAATACCCCTGCCCTCTCTCCACTGTTCCTTTCCCCTTCTCCCTATTCCTTTATCTCCTGTCTTTGTCTCTTATTCCCTTGCCTTTTTTTGCTGCAGGGGTGAGGGCTGAGGGTCAGGGGTGGGGGATGGGGAGAGGAATAAATCTCCTTTGTACTGAGAACTTGGTCTTGGGGGTCCTGAGCTGATACTAATCCTCTCGGTATGTACAGGCTTCTAAACCTCCAGTGACAACTGTGATACCAGAAGGATCCTTCTCGGTTGTCTCCATCTCTTACTCTTTCTGTTAAACTTCTGATAGTGTCGATGCATGTATTATACTGCAACGTGGGAGAAGGATTCCCTTCAGATCACGTGATCTAATCTGCTTTAACAAAGCAAATACTATTGGCTGATGGTTTTCATACTAGTTCAACCTATAGGGTTGTGGTATGTGAGAGGCCTGGCTCAAAAATCAAAGAACCCTAGACGGGTTGTGTTGTTTTATGTCACAGAGCTACTGCTGGTCACTGCTCAGGCTACATAACATTGCTGGGGGAAATGGTATAAAAACATATTTTTGGAGAGAAATGTTTAAAAGGTTCAGATAATCCATTGCCTATTTTCATTTCCCAACATTAAAATGGCTGCTGTACTAAGCATTGTATCACTAGTATTTTCAACTCACTGAATTTGTGATTGACACAATTTATGCCCTGACCTTCAGCTTTTTGGTTTCTTTGAATTTGCCAATTCTTGTATCAGTTTGCCGAGCCCAGTATCTGATGTCAACTCAGGAGCTGCTAACTGTGTGCTATCTGTGCCTGTGGGAAGACTTAGGAACTCGCCTAATAAAGGAATGACAAGGAATTTATTCAATAACATTCTTTCCTCAAGAGTGCTCAGAGACTCTTGTGAGTATGGTCCTTAGTTGAAGCATTTCCTTGGGGAGGTTATGATGTCTGGTTCGGGTTGAGACACCTGTCTAGTTGTTCTGAAGGCAAGTGTGAGATGGGGTTAACTAGACAGTAAGGAAAGCGGATTTCTCTTTCCACATAGCTGGGCCCCATCCCCTCAGCTGAAGCCCTTATGCGCAGGAGCCAGTCTGGAGAAAGGAATTCTGTCTCCAGACTGATTTCAGACTCAAGGCTGCACCATCAGCTCCTCTGGGTTTTCCTGGTTAATTTTAGACTTGAGAGCTTCGAAGAGCACATGAAACAATCTAAGTCAGTCTCTGCCTCCTTCTCCCTTAACTGCACGGCTCCCTGCCCCCATCACTTTCTTTCCCTCCTTCCCTACGTCCTTCTCCCTCCTTCTCTTTCTGTAGACATATTTTCTCTGTCTCTTTGTTATTAGTCAGAGTTTTTAGAAAAAAAAAAAAGTTTCCCCTGGAGAGTGACTCATAGCAGAGAGGAAGAAGCAGTGAAGACAGAGCAGCAGAGATGCCTGAGGCATTTTTTCCTAACCATGCCCCTGATTGTAAATCCTCATTCTAGAAGTGCAGGTCACCCAAGGAAGCTCATGGACTCCCCCGTGGAATTAGTTTGTATATTGAAATGGAAATTTTCTATCACTAAACCTTTCAACTTTTATTCTTGAAGAAAATTTCTTGAGGATGTCTCTGTAAGACAATGGATGAGCAGCTGTCTCTATGGTTCTGGAAAAGAAAAATCAGGGCTAGAGAAAAAACACACCACATTCTAAAGACAGAAAGATACTGTGAGCTCTGAAAATTCAAAAAAGGGGTAAATAGGAGAGCTGAAAGTGTTTAGAGAAAGAAGCAAAAGAGAAGAACAGAAGGAACGAGTGAAGTCTCATCTAAAAGCAGTGCACACTCTCTTTTCCTCTGCTACAAACTGAGTCCCAAAGAGAAGGCTATTCAATAAAGAGATCCCTCAAATAACACTGGAAGGAGATGTGGACCAGAGAGGCTGAAAACGAAATGCCAACATGAACAGCAAGGAAGTGTGACTACTCTACTGAAAGTACTCAGTTACAGAATTTGAAAAGTGGAGTGGATAAGATAGTTTAAAAACTGTATGTGTAAAAGTGATCTATGGCCTCAAAGAAACCACAAATAACTGGATGGATAAAGCAGATGTAATCAATCCAACAGTTGGAGAGAAAAGCCAAAAACAGAAAGTCATCAATATGGATGAAAAGTTTACAATGCCAGAAAGAAAATCATCAAGAAAACTGAGATTTAAAACAACAGTAAGAAACAGAAAAATAAATTTAGAAATGGAAAATTGTATGCATTGAATAAAAGAAAGAAAAAAACCTCAGTGAAGAATAATCATCACAATAGACTCAACCAATCAAAATAAAGAACATCAAGGAAGTAAGAAAAGGTTGAGGAAATGTGACATCAAATATACACAAAAGTTTTTTAAAAATGCAATGACCATGATTACAACTTTAAGAACCCTGGGATACCGCCAAGGAGAATATAGGCAGTAAGCTTCGAACCCCTACCAGGACCTAGCTGATGAACATGATATTCTCCACCATTGAATGGAGAGTGAGATCTGACTCTCACACCAACTCTGGTGCCCCTTTTCTGACCATGTCCCCCGGATGGGGAGACCTGGTGGCACTCAGAGGAAGGATAGCTAGTTACCAAGAAGAGACTTGATATTCTGAGAGCATATATAGGGGGAGGAGGTCTCCCTCAGTCACAGACATAGGGGAGGGGAGAAGGGGAGAAATGGGAGGGAGGGAAGAATGGGAGGAAACAGGGGAAGGGCTAACAATCGAGATGTAATATGAATAAATTAATAAAAATAAAATAAAAAAAATAAGAAAAGAACCCTGGGATACAATCAAGACACAACATTTACAGTGAGATAAAAGGAAGAGCTGAGATAAACACTAAAAGTCGCTGAGGATCTGTTCAGCAACAGCAGGAAATTCTCCAAAGTTAGGGAAAGAAAGGGGAACTCAGTCACAGGAAGGTTGTAGAATCCCAAATGGACACAACGACAGAACATCTCTCTGAAACATTACCATCAAGATGCCCAAATGACTAAAACATCAGAACAACCTTATACTGCTCAACACAAATCCTAAAATCCAGGACATCACAGAATGGTACATTTCAAACTTCGAAAGTAAAAGGATTGCCAACCAAAATTACTAGATAAAGCAAAGTAAACTAAGAAGCAGAAGGCGATAATGAGGAGCAAATATAAGCAAAGCACAATGATATATATTTATGAAGACTGCATAATAAGACCTCTTATTTTGTGTGGTAACAAAGAAATAAGTACACACACACAAACAAACAAACAAACAAACCCACTTTCTTCACATCTTGCGTAGTCTTGTATTTCCTGACTTCTGAATCCCTTTGGAAAGAGGCAGCACTGTTCATTACAATTAGCACATAACAGAAGTATGTGTCATGGGGACTGGAGAAATTCACTGTGGTCTTAAAGCACACTCTTACATTAGATTACAATTTTCATCTAGAATGTAACAAAACAAAACAAACAAAAACTCCATGACGAATAACTGGGCCCTCCCGTTAAAATAAACTAAGAGCTTTCATAAGACCATTCTGAGAAGAAATATTATATTAAAGCAAAGTGATGTCTTACCATTTATGAGTCTCTGTCAGAGCAGTTTCTTGTGACTCTTGGTCAATCTTAGCTGAAAATGCAAGAAAAAGACTGAATAGGTATAGGGTTCCACCATCTCACAGAGTATACAATCTAAACAACATGGAATAGATTTAATTACAAATTCTAATGTTCTCCAACCAGATACTATCTTAACCATATTATTGCTGCTGATATTATAAAAATATTATTAAATTTGATTAAAATGACAAGAGTATATGGGAACATATATTTTTTTTCTACATAACTAACCAAAACTTTCAGGCTATGAATAATTTCTTTACCTCTGACACAGTGACCTAAGGAATGCAAACGCTACTTTCATAGTTACATTGACTATGCCAGGACCTAAATACCAACAATTTGTTGACAATAATTCTCTCAAGCACAGGTACAAACACCACGTTAGAGAGGAAAACAAATGAAGCTGATAGACATTTTCAACTCTCTGTAGCCATGCTCTTTGGGACAGGTCTCAAGTGACTGATTATGATTTGTTCTGAAAGGTGGATATCATTATATTCCCATTATCTAATATATATGGAGAGAGAGAGACAGACAGACAGACAGACAGACAGACAGACAGACAGACAGACACCATTGCCTGTCCTAGTCAAACACTTTATCACTGACCTTCGAACTCAGATTTATTTCCTCTATTTCCCTCCAAAAATAAAGATATCTGACATGAACTCACAGATCAGATTTAGGATGATTAAATGAAGAGTTTAAATTACTTAAAGTCACATAGGAACGCCATGAACTAAAACATAGGGCAGCAATAGTCACCTTCTTTGAGAAGTAAGCATTCCAGGAAGGTATTTAAATCGGGTACAATGCTCCTTTCTTCCTCTTTGTGCATATATATTTGGCATGAATGTTTCAGAGACACTAAGGGGGACTCATTATTTTCAGCCCATTCTAAGGGACTCTAAAACATTAATTATGACTTCAGAAATTAACACCTTCATGGGTTTTGCCTACTCACTAGAATATCACCAAACTATAAGACAATACAAAAAGTACCATTGCCACACCTACACAACCTTCATAATGCATCTCTCACAAGAACAGATGTGCACAAGATTAAAAAAAAATTACACCAAATAGTAAATAAAGATGCTGTCTACTTATAACCCTTCCCCATTGGGTTACCACTGGGGCCATTTGGAGAAACCAGAAGGCAAAATGGAGCAGGGTAAGTTAATCAAATCTATAATCATAAAAAAAAAAAAAAAATTGGCAGCATGGACCAAATAAAACCCATGATCCTTTGGGAATTGTTAAAGTGTCTCTCTCACTACTTAAAACACAATAGCACAGCTTGGCCTGGTTAATGTTTTACAATTTCAAGACGGCGCTGGAAAGTCTGTACTGCACGTCCATTTTCCTGATACAGCGTCAGGCTGACACGCTCTGCCATGGATGTCAGAATTTAACAGGGATCATTTGAGCTGGCAGGAGGAATTTTTTTTTTAATTCTTTCCTTTCTTTTTTAGTACTTTAGATTGTTTACATGCGTTTACAGGTCAATCGTTAGCCACCTTTAAAGAATGGAGTACACATTAGACACTGTACTTAGAAAAGACTCTAGTACAAACACGCTGTCATAAAAACTAGCTTCAGGGTACCTAAAATAAAACATGACTTGCTTCCGGAAACAGTTATAGAATCACATAAAGTGCCATCATGGGGAAATAACAAAAGCAGCCCAAATGAATGCTACTTTCACAAAAAGTCAGTTTGCTTGTTTTCTTGGAAAAAAAAAAATACACAGGTTAAAAGAACTGATGGAAATTGAAATAAGTTCTGGACTATCTTAGAAGATTCAAGTAAATGATTTATGAAGCTAAAAAGCACACGGAATTGATACTCCCAAGAGCTATCTCTAATTCCCATCAGATTAACATGAGCCATGTGACTTTTGGCAATCAGATTCACTTGTCAACATATGCAAATTATTTAGCACAATGTCCATAATGACCAGTACACATGAAGTAAATGTCTTTTTTAAGTTTGGGATCTGAAATGCTGAAGAATCTTTAAGTGAGCCAACCACTGTTTTATAATGTTTTGGCATCATATAAAGATACAGAAAATATATTCTTGCAGCTTTTCAAAAATGTATGCCCATAAATGCTGGTGAGTGGAATAGAGAGTCTTGCTAGTTCCTTTTGATGTGTACCAACATAGCTCTTGTTTCAGTGCCTGAGCAAGTTGGCCGAAAAAAATTAAAACCAAAACTACTTTAATCCAATGTGGCAGGAGATTGATCCATACCAAAGAAATAAAACATAAAAACAGATCTCCTTACCAAACCTAATAACCATGCTACAGTAATAAAGTCAAATTAGAATAACAGGCAGTGCTTGGGACTTCTCTACTACCCATTACTTTCACATGATTTTCAAGCTACAGGGATTTGTATATTGAAACTCTAATCAGCTTTGATAAACAGTCAAATTAGAGATCAAAGAAAGCACATTAAAGGCCAAATTTCAACTCTCAATGTAGAGTCAACAATTCAAGGAGCCAGGGCAGATTTCCTTTTGTATTGCAATCTAAAGGGGAAAAAAGTACGTTCTGAGAGTGAGGCATGGTGGCACAGATCTGTTATCCCAGAACAGGGGAGGTAGAGTGGGGGTAGGGGAATCAAACTCTGAGGCCAATATAACCTACACTGTGAGACCTTGTCTCAAATGCAAGGTCTGTGCATGGAGCTGAATGGAAGGGCATTCGCCCAGTGTCTGCCAAGCCTTTGTTCAACACAACAAAACGCCTTAAAATTTGGGGTACGTACATCATCTAGCATGATGCTTTGCACAAACACACAATCAATGCTTTGCTGTCAAAGTCCCTTAAGGGTGCCACCTTTTAAAACAAAAGTTAGAGGATGCTAATTGTACAGAATAATAATAGGCTTCACTGTGACACTAACATAGATTTGGATGTCAACTCGGTGACACAGCAATCTGTGGCTGCTTGGGATACTGAAGAACCCAGCAAACTGTCATTGTGACCAATAAATACCCCCCTTCACTGATAAGGAGATGCAGTCTCTATGCACAGTGATCAGAATCTCAGCACAGTAGCACCTGCAGAGACACTCATTATGGCTTTGTTGGAAGTGACACAGAAATTAAGACAACATTATATATACACCACAAACATGTTTTATGAATATTTAAATCTTCCAAAATACTTTATTCTGAAATTTAAAAAAATACTTGTGGCAGGCTAGTGAGGTGGCTTAGCGGATGGCAAAGTTTTACTACTGCACAAGACTGGTGACTTGAGTTTTATCCCTAGGGGCGCTGTAAGATGGAAAGAGAGAGGCGGGTGTAGTGGCAGATGCCTTTAATGCCAGAATTTGGGAGGCAGAGCCAGGTGGATTGCTATGAGTTCAAGGCCAGCCTGGTTTAGAAAGCGAGTCTAGGATAGCCAAGGCTAACATAGGAAGACCCTGTCTCAACCCCGCCCACCCCCCAAAAAAAGATGGAAGAAGAGGACTGCCTCTGCTAAATTGTCTCTTGACACACACACACACAACACACACACACACACACACACACACACACACACACACACACACACACACACGAGAGAGAGAGAATAGGTAAACAAATTATTTGTAGGTAATTTCTAATGTTGTACATAATTCTGTAAAGAGATCTGAAAGCTTGAGTTCTTCTGGGCAGTAATTTCCCATATATGTGTAGTCAGCTATTAAAAAGAGATTGCCATTAAAATGTTCAACTAATCATATAAAATAAGGGAGAAAAATTTTTACATTTCAGAATTCATGTAAGATTTCATCCCCTACTCTTCAAGGAAATAAATAGGTCATTTCTCTTTTTGACACATATAAGATGTGACAACCTTCTGGTCACTTCTGGACAGCATTATTAATTAGGGTCTATATATCTGTGTCATAGCACTTGCCCAGAATGCATGAAGCCCTGGTCTTGATAGCTAGCACTACAGAAAAGAAAGAAAGAAAGAAAGAAAGAAAGAAAGAAAGAAAGAAAGAAAGAAAGAAAGAAAGAAAGAAAGAAAAAAGGAAAGAAAAGATAGAGAGGAGGGAAGAAGGGAGGGAGGGGCAAAGGAAGGAAGGAAGAAGGAAGGAAGGAAGGAAACGAACATCATCCTTCACCATGATTCTAAGTTTGTATAGGAAGGCCAAACGAACACTTAAAATGGAGAAATACGTACAAAGCTGGCTTGGGTAGGTTTGCAATGAGCTTTAAGATGCCAACAAATTGCCTGGGTTCCTCCGCTACAGTTTCCTTGGTGGCAAACCATGCCCACTTTGGACAGCACTATCTACATAACTCTTAGTGGACACCAACCACTGTCCAATGGCCCCTTCCTTCACCCAAGATCACATCTTTAAGATAAGCCACTCGCACATTTGCTACAAAAAATTTGCACATACCCTGTCCAGTGTCCTTACCCTTCAGCCTCCAGGGTCCTGTAGTGTCAGTGTTTGGATCATGCATATCATTGACTTAGACAAACCTGATTTGAATTCTAGTTTGGCCACTAGACTGTGGTGGATCTTAATCACTGTGACCCTCATTTTGATGGGGCAATCTTTCTTCATGAGACTGGAATGAATGTTTCTTTTTTGAGTTGGTTCACAGTGAAAGACACTAGTTAATTAAGTACTGACCTGAGAGCAAGGAACACACTGACTGGAGGTTAAAAAAAAAAATGGCAAAGAAGACCATGGTTTGAGCAGACAGTCTTCAGAGATTATCACCAACAATCATTTTAATAGACAGAAAACTATAAAGAGAAAAGGACACTAGGAAAGATGGGCAGTCAACTGCTAGTTCTCAGTGGTGAGCCAGGCCATAGGTATTACTAACCTGACATGATGGCTATTACTCTTTAGCCTTTAAATTTAAGTGTTAAAGATCTGCAATTTGGGGCAGAGAAACAAGCAAAACAAAAAGCACCACTGAGCTTGTTAGAAAGCAGCCTTCTTTGATTACTTACTTTTATTTGTGTTTATTTATTTCAGTATCAGGGTGCAAGACTATTGTCTTAATCTGATTCTACCAAAGGTGCTCCTGGCTTGATGGCTCTGTATCACTGAGCATCCTGAAACTAGCACTCCTGATGAAGTCTTCTCGGGTAGCCCTAAGGCATCATACCCAGAGTCACTGGCGCCACAGATTATCCCTGGTAGTTGCTGCCCTACTAAGTTAGTCTTCTGACCTGGTGATTTGTGTCTCTGGTCCCTGTCTGGCTCCAGACTCTTTGGCAATGTGAGATATTGCTGCTGACCTTGTTCCAAATGACTGTGAGTAAGTGGAGGCACGGAAAGGACGCCCTTTCTGATCTCCAGCTTTCATGAGGGAATAACACATATCCCCAGGTAATTGGAGACAGAGTTGGCTCTGAGTAATATCAGATGGAAGGCAACTCGGGGCCCTTTCATCTACTTGTCTAGGCTCTAAATCTTTGTGCTATTTTTCCTTTTTATTCAAAGTGTTAACTAGTTTTTGTTTATAATTAGCTATGAATGTGCATTTGAATCGCTTTTAAGTACAGCCAGTATGGCTTATTCTTTCAGACAGATGCACTGCCTCTACTCTGACTCATCTGAAGCTGTCATTGAACTGAAAATCTATTGCTTTAGTTTTATGACATTGAGACACTCCTGCTTTTGACAATGTACTAAAAGTCAAGTGAACTTGGGAAGGTTAGAGGTATCAGATGGAACGATTCTGAGAGTAGCTGTCCTTCGACAGCAAAAGAAAGAGCCAAGTCTCACCGCACTGCACTCCCCTCTGCGATGCTGCTAATGAGTTTTGGACAATAAAACAATTGCTGTAGAGTCTGGGAGGAAGAAAGCCTGTATCTGGAAAATATCACATTAAACTTGGCTTTGTAGTAATTCATAGCCACCTATTAGTACTTTGCATGTAAAATTTGTACTACTTTGTCCATATATCTATATCTATAAAACAATCTTTAATATTAAAAACCTAAGGGGCATACAATAGACAATAATGCATACTTCAAATTTTTGATATATTTGGCTTTTAGCAAAACGTGAACTCCAGCAAAGCCATGCACTGTTACTACCCAGCCTGATACACTCATCTGAATGCTCTGTTGTTAAATTCCTTTCCAGATTTTAATTTAAAAACCCAAAGTGGAAAATATCTGGAAAAATATTCAGTGCACATACATGCTGAATACTATGTCAATACTGCTGCAAGAAAGAGTTGTCTATTCTCAACTGGGACAATTCTCAATACTACCAAGTTTGAGAACAAATTACAGCTGGAAGCTATATGTTACGACATCTGTAGGCTTTGGAAAACTCCGGTCAACTCCTAACAATGTTGTATAAGAACGAAGGCAAGCCCAGAGCCACTCCTTTCTCTCCCTTTGCTGAGAAATGGCCATGCTACTGAAGCGGTCTAGAATACACACGGAAACCAGGCTGACTTTAAATTAGGACCCTTCTAATGGAGCCCAAAACACTATGAGCCTTGTGCAAAAACTGAGAACATACATATCTCAAGGCTGAGCTTTCAATATTAAAAACAATATTCACTAAGTCTGACTGATGAATCTGAAACACCAAAATATAAAACAGCTGGAAATAAAAATCTGAACATCATAAAAGCCTCCTCTGCGTGCTTTCTTTTCTTTCTAATGTTACTTGCCAAAACAATGTTTGAAGACAAGGAGGACATTTCAATCCTAGAAATCAAAGCTACAAAAATGAACATTCCAATATTTCAGCAAATATTTGAGCATCTAACATGTTTTAGTCATCATTTGTTGGGGCTCATATGGTGATATATTTGTGTAGTGTTTTGCATCAAGATAATATTGGGAGAGAAGTTATGGTCATATAATTAAAGGACAACAATAGCGATGCTGGAGTATTATAGCTCACATGCATGCACACACACACACACACACACGCACATATATGTATTATCTATATAATAATACATAATAATAAACCCTAATGAGAAAGGCACTTTGTTTCAGTATACAGTCTAGGAATTAAAAGTGAAAAATGTAACACAAGGTATTAGAAATGAATATGACACGAAAGTGGCAGGATTTAAATCCACGCCAAGAGATTCCAAAGTGGTAGCACTGTCACTTGGTAGCACAGTCAAATGAGACTCTGATTTACCTACTAAGGAAACCAGAAATGACCAGGAAACAAAGGCATTTGGTTTTGGACTACAGGGATGAAGTCCATAGAGACTGGTCAGTGTATGTAGAAAGCAGCAAGAAACTCAATGGGTCAAGAAGGAAGGTATAAGGAGTAAGGTGCAAAGTGTAATAGGGCATCAAAGAGGCCTTGCTGGGAAATATGTACACACAGTCCCTTATGTGGTGTGACAGCAAACAAACAAACAAAAGACACAGAGTGAAGAAAACAGATCTGTGCTCAATATAAACATAGGGAGATGAACTTTCATAGAAGTCGTGTCCTTCTGGGCTTCCCCGGGGCCAAGCTCTGCCCAGCGCTAATCAACTGGGAAAGCAGGCGAAATGCATGAGACAGCAGTTTCCATCCACTAAAGCATGGGAAGCAAGGGGTACGAGCTCTTCTTAGCAATCTCTCTCTCCATCTCTCTACAGTTTGCTCTAAAAGTCAGTTTCCAGACTGTGGGCCCTGAAAGGGACAGATCACAGAATCAAGTAATCTAGAGACTGCTGTGGAAATACAGATGGGGGTTGAGGAAAGGTGGAAGTGGCTGAAATTCAAGGGGCAGAGGTCCAGAAAGGAAACAAAACTTTCATAAAAGCAGAGATAGAAACTGTCCCCAAGGTCTCTCTGAGTTTTTCTGGGTATTAAGTGAATGTGTCTGCAGGCAATACTACAAATCCAAGCAAAGATGCACTAAGAAAGTCCCTTCTCAGACTACCCGACACCCCGCCAGTCCCTGCAAAAGTCCTTCAAGGTCTACGTGAAAGTCTGAAGTCTGAAATGCCACCAGAGAACAGGTATAAAGGAGTCACAAGAGCCTCCAGTAGGTGAAATATCACATTAGTAGTTTCACATGATGTCTACTCTGATTCTGCCTAAGCAAGTCTTGAAAAGAGGCCTTAAAAGGCATCAGACTGAATCATGCATCCTATTTAAATGATATGCTCAAACAAAGCCAAGCATTCTTTAGAGGAATCTGCATAAGGCAGAGAAATGGATTGTACTTTATAGTCTCTAGCAAGAACATAACCCTGCAAATACCTCCAACAACTTCCACTTCATTTTGGGTATCTGAATGCTCTCTTAAGCCATCAGATTTGTGGTGCTTTATTACTGCAGCAATAGGAAACTAAGATTGGTTTCTCATCAGACAGTAAAAGCAGAGGAGAATAAATTATTAAATGGCGTATAGACACACACACACACACACACACACACACACACACACACACACACACACACACACCCCGGATATCTATGACTAAGTGTCTCTTAAGGGCTTGGCTCCCAAACTGCCATGCTACTGACAGATGGTAGCACTTTTAGGAGGCAGACCTATTGGAGGGAGATGGGGTCATTGATCTTTGCCCTTGAGGGAGATATCATATATTGGGGCAACATCTTCCCCCTTCTTCCACCCTTCTCCCCTCCTCCTCTTCCTCCTCCTCTTCCTCCTCCTTTGTTTTTTCATTTTGCTTCTCAATTGCAGGAGGCATA
Organism: Acomys russatus; assembly: GCF_903995435.1. NCBI lineage: Eukaryota > Metazoa > Chordata > Mammalia > Rodentia > Muridae > Acomys > Acomys russatus. Next base: position 69,795,327 of record NC_067142.1, on the reverse strand, counting down.
CTGGTTTTTTTTTTCTGCCAAACACTCCCCAAAACAACAGGGCCAGCATGACCTTGGAATGAAACCTCAGAAGCCATTAATCAAAATAAACCATTCCTTGTTTAAAAGGGTCACCTCAGGTCTTTTGTCACGTTAATAGAAAGCTGCCTAGCACAAGTATTCAAAAATAGAATCTAAACAAAATTTTACAAGCATTCCGAGGCTAGAACAATTTTGCACCTGGAAATCTACACACTGGGGAGCGTTAAAGGAAATGAAACCTTAGATCTGTATAAACAAACGAAAAGAACTGAGCATAGATATGAAGTGTGCTTTCTCTAAATAATGGACTAAAAATTAGGAATCAGATATTATTGTGTTATAACATATGTAGACCTAAAGTACACAACAATTACAAGAATTACAGAGGAAATAGAAGACTGTCATTGTAAGGTTTTTGTACCAAAGAAGTAGTATGTCTGTATTTGACGATAGTGATGAATTAAATGGGATAGAACAATCCTAAAATTATAAGAAAAAGGTGTGTAGTGTATTAGCTGATAGTGGAAATATTTAATACTAAAATATAATCTATAAAGGGAAAGGAGAGAAATATTATACAAGATAAATGTATATAAATAAAAAAGTGATAAATTAAACCCAGTGATATTTTTAATTAGACTAATGGTCTAAATACTCCAACTGAAAAGCATGTGTGGGGTGGGGGTGGGGAATTAGACTCAAAACTTGTAGCTCTGTGCTGCCTAGTGGAAACCCACTTAAAATACAGACATGTACTTAGAATAGACTGAAAGTCAAAGGATAAAAATGGCTTTGTGAAAACACTAATCACAATAAAGCTGACAGGGCTGAATTAAAATGAGATGAATTAGACTTTAGAAGAAGAAATTTTGTTTGGAAAAGAAAGGCAAATACTGCATTGAAGAGGAAAATGAACTAATTCTAATTGTAGATGTATCTAGAATCGGAGATTCAAAATACAAAATACACAAAGCAAAATTTGTTACCAAAAAAGAAGCAGTGGCGGGGAAAGAAACAATGCTGAAAGGAAAGCTGGGCATGAGTGATGGTAAGCAGTGATTCAACCCTCTTCTCTCAGTAACTGATGACACAATGTAAACGGTTATCAAAGAAAAGCCATGGAAGATCAGAACACTGCTGTCAATTCATGGAGTCTGCACACAGCCTTCTAAGGTAGTTGTGGTGGATGGAGAATGACTTAAATTGCTGAGAATTAAGGGTTAAGGGTATTTCATCAGTTTGGAAGCATTCATCATGATGCAGCAGAGTCAGGTGGGAAAAGAATGTGAGATACTTCAGGCAGTTAAGAGCCCTCACTGCTCTTACAGAGGACCTGAGTTCAGCCCAGAGCACCCATATGATGGCTCACAGTTGCCTGTAAGTACAGTTTCAGAGGAGCCAATGCCATCTTCTAACCTATCAGGCTCCTGCATGTATGTGGTACACACACATAGCATAAAATAAGATAAATAAATATAAAAAGACAACAGTAAAACTTTAAAAGTATTCAGATTTCTGCTGTAAGAGAAAAGAGACTCAGTATTGAGTAGACTTCATTATAAAAACATTCTATTATTTATGCATTAATTACATCACACGGAGGACAAATGGGGACATTCTAAACATACATTTTAGATACATTACAATGAACATTTACACACTTCAGTAATCATAACTGCAGCATCTTAACATTTCTCAGAAGACTACAGGTTAGAGGTAGCTTGTTTATGCTCGTACAATAAAATAATGCCAGTAGCTGGAAACAAAAAGAACGAGCCATATAACCAGCCATGTTATATGGCTGGTATTTTATATGCAAGAAATAATTTTAGGCTAAGAATGTTGATGCCCTAGCACTAGAGTGGGGTAAATGTGAGGGTTAATAAAAATAGGGAAAGGAACAGGGAGAGACAGTGTATGACAAAGATGGCATGATGAATAAGGCAATGTTGGTTTAGTAGTTCAACAATTAAACATGCACTATATACAAGTTAGTATACATGCTGAGAAATATATATGTGTGAGTGTGTGTATATATATAGTTATAGTTATAGTTATATAGAAGGAAAAAGAATGAAAAGCACAGAAATTAACAAATAAGTTTAGGAACACTCTTACAATGAAATAAAAACATTTGGAAGGACACACTAATACAAATTATTTTTGCGATATATTCCAATATCACAAAAACACAAGGTAGACACTTATTTTCAACAATATTATGGATTTACTATATATAAGAGATACAAGGTTTCACACACCTAAGCACTCACACACACAAATTAGAATAAAATAAAAATTAATACATGGCTGAATCTGATTGAAAACAAGGAAAATTCTCTGAGGCCATTAAAACAAAGAGAAGGATTCCAAAGAGGCATAGGGCAGCATTTCCCTGGGCTAACACTGACTCTTAGAAGTTTTTCTTGCATGGACAACCGGCGGGGGGGGGCGGGGGGAGGAACAGACCTGGAATCCTACCAGGTATCTGGAGGTGACTCGAAGGAAGAAGTGTAAAAGACTGCCCCATGGGTGAGACGTTGAGGAAACGTGTTCACCCCACAGCAGCTCTGAATGGAAGGGGGAATCTCTCCTGTAACAGAGATGAGCCCTCGCAGCACTCTGCGCTCTGGTACACAAAGTGTTGGACTAATGTGCAAGGAAAGAATCCATTTTAAAATAATTCTTGGTTGGTAGAGCCTCCTGATGTTTATCCAAAACAAACATGAAGAGAAATAGAAAAACGAAAAGAGCCCCAGAGCAAATTCAGACTAAAAACAAAGAAACAAAACTGAACCCAAGCTGGTGTCAGTGTAGCAGAGAACAGAGGAGTCAGGGCTTCCAGACCACTGGACAGAATTATTGATCTTGGACCCCAAGTTTCATGACTAGCACCTCTATGTCTCAAAAAGAAATTGCAGTATAAAGTTTTACACAGACAAGAGCAAGTTACGGTCCTGAATTCACCACAAAGTGGCTTTTAAAGGGAAGACATCTGACAGGAGAAAAATAACCTCAGAAAGTAGGGGTGAGATGAAGAAATGGTGAGCAAAGAAAACAACTGTGAAGCTGAGAGCAAGAACTGAATGCGTAAAAACATGATAACTCTCTATTTTAAGAATCATAAAAGGCATAAAATAAAGCTAAAGCCCTGCAAAAAGAATGATATATAAATAGGTCAGATTAACATTAAGAGTCTGCAGATTTCTATTGCTTAAAGGGAAGCAAAAATAGCAACATTTGACTTTGTTAAAGAATTGTGTTAACAGAAAGAAAAATATTGTATGATGTCAGGAACATGTGGAATCTAAAAATAGCAAAACCAATTCCCTCAAGCCCTCAAATATATTGAAGCAGAAGACTAGAAAGGACAAATGGTATAGGAAGATGGAAGTCAAATGGTAAAAACGTTTTAGTTACAAAGGGTGATTAAGCTCAGAAAACTAACATATGATATTATGGAATATAAGCAACATTACATGATGCATTAGGAGCCTGCTAAGAGAGTGGGCATCAGATCTGCACATCGTACACACAGAAAAAGGTAAGTACGAAATAGATGTGTTAATCTGCTTGACTACAGTAATTGTTCAGCTGTGACCTCCTCAATATCTTCACCACTTTAGTTTTTGAAGCAGGGTCTCTCACTGAACCCAGAGGTTGCAGACTAGCTGGCAATGAGCTCCAGGGGTCTTCCTGTATCTACTGGCTCCCAGAATTGGGACTACATATTCACACCCTTCCTCTTGTGTAGGCCCTGGAGTTTCTAACATAAGTTCTCATGATGTCCCAGAAAGTGCTTTACCTACTGAGCCACGTTCCCAGTCCCCAGCAAGAACATTTTTAAGGCAAAATGGCATATTATCAAGGAACAGGTTAGCAAACGTCACAACAGAGAAGTCAACAGTTTCATTTGTCAACAATCAACAGAAATGTGACAGGAGAGACTTCAATGCAGAAGTATGTGCAACAATGTAACTGACCAGGTTATTATACCCCAATTACACAAAGATTTCCCAATAGCATGGTAGTAAAATGACAGGCATGCCAATAGAAAAACAGCTAAGAGGTTTAGAAAGGCATCGATAGCATCTAAGGAGACAGCAATTATAAATGTATTACACACGACCAGGAAAACTCAAGAGTTGAACATGACTAGAACATAATTTTTTAGAACAGATGTGGATTTTAAGAAAAGGAAGGCACTAAGTACTGGCAAAGCTCCGAAACAGTAAGTGAGATGTAGGTGTAGAAACAGGGGACAGCAACTGTTTCGCATGCCATGATCAACCTGAGCCGTACACTGCTGCATCCTTATTTGAATAATTGCAACAATCATTTACTGTGAAATAAAACACAGGACAAGTGTTTGGAAAATCACTTATGTGGACACACCATTCACACAATACCGGAGAGCGTTGGGAGGGCGAAAGGACTGAAGGGCATGCCTGGGAAATACAGCCATCCCTCCATCTGGAAGAAAGGTTTTTCTTGGCTCCTTTATGTATGAGATGCTGAGGGTACTGTTGGGAACACACTGTAGAGATGTGAGGACTGTGTAATGCGATGTGTGGGTAGGAGTGCCCAAATAAAAAGAGGCAGGTGATACTTGTCAGAGACCCTCACATGGCACCAACTCCCTCTCAGGCCTCCTAGACTTTTTAATTTTCTTCCTAAGTTACAGGAGAAGTGATTGAGGTTGTTGGAAACCCAACTCTCAGAGAGAAATTAAGACAAGGGCTATGCTTTTCATGAGAGCTGCCTACAATTTGTGCTCCTCCTGTCTTAAGAATGATCAGAAAGTCACGCAGAAGTCTGAAATGGAATAAGCATGCATCAATATATTGTGGAAATGACTTGGTCTGTCTGCATGCATTTGTATTAATAAAAAAATCACTCCCTGTGTCTAATTCTGCTAATGATGAGCTTCAGAGAGTAGCCATGCTATCCCAAGCACTTCACAGTAGCTTTGTCCACCATCTCTCTGGACCCCTTATTATTATTACAACTTTTAAATTAAAATAAAAGCGCTCCCATCTCCTTTACCAGGGCTTGGCTCCAGCATGCCCACCATTGAGTTACTGTGTGACTTCAGTCTTTAACAATCTTTCTGAAGCAGACATGGAGGCTCAGTTCTGTAGTCCTAGTAGTCAGGAGGTTTAAACAGGAGGATTACTGGGAGTTCAAGGTCATCTTGGGTTATATAGTGAGCTTCAGGTCAGCTTAGGCTAGAGTGAGACACTATATGAAAAAATAAACTCAAACAACAAAATCCAAAATAATAATAATAAAATAGAGATCATCACATCTGCTCAGATGTCTTTAAGGAAACTGGAATAAAGTATTTAGAATAAAAGAAACACTATGCATGCTCCATTGTTAGTTCTTGTCATATTAATTAAGAACAAACAGATTTACAGACATTACTATTTTTTCAACTTCAAATGGGCAATAATAGATTATTTTAAGCATCCATTTACTTTTTATTACTGAAAATCTTATGTTGAAAAGGGAAAAGCCAAAGAAAAGCCAAAGTCCATTGCACCTCCTCCTCTTCCTCCTCCTCCGCCTCAGTGTGGAGCCCTGCTTATATGGTAGACAGGACCATTTTTGATGGAAAAGCCCCAGTGCTGGTGGACTGCCCAGATCTGGCACAGCTAATAACCCTGCTTTCAGTATCTCTTCATTGTCATGTATAGTATTACCAATACCAAGGATTGTATATTTAAGACTTGCGGTTTCAACACCCTTCTAATTATAAGCATGTGATTACAGATTTATGTGTTTTCATCTTGATTCAACTCACAGGAATTGTTCAGCTTCAATTTGCTATGCTTAGGTTAAAAGGAGATGTGTGTGTGTGTGTGTGTATGTGTGTGTGTGTGTGTGTGTGTGTGTGTGAGAACACTGGGAGATATGGGTAATTAGGTCTGTGAAAAATCCCATTTGCTGTTTTTTGTTTATGAAAGGACATTAGAGGCTTCATCTACTAGGACAGAGAGAAACCTACACTCTTTTATTAAATTTTAAAATGCACACAAATCAGAATATGACTAAAAAACAGGGAAGGCCAACAAAAGGAAACCACATTCTGATTTGATCCCCAGACGTCAAAAATATAAGAAGATAATATATATGTGAGATACACACACACACACACACACACAGAGAGAGAGAGAGGGGGGGGGGCAATCTAATACATCTGAGGTCCACCATAGCTTGGCAATATTATAGGGTTTTTGTGCATACCTTGCCCAAGTTAGAGCACAGATTCAGAAATCAAGAAGGGTGGGGTGGTGGGAAGGAGGAGGAGTGTGTTGAGTTCTGAGGAAATAATGAGAAACTACAGGATTTCCCAGTAAACTGAAATGTCTTACATTTTAATACTATGATATAATAATAATAATAATACACAAAAGACAGTTAAAACAAACTAACAAATAAATCCTGATCAGCAATCTAGGTATTAAGAATTAATTTTCCTAATCATATGTGTACAAAACAAAGCCTTAACATGTGACATAAAATTCAAATAACTTAAATTATCCTGACTCTGATTAAATAGTTGAGTCAAACCAATAACATGCATTAGTGCAGCTGTCTCACAGTTGTTGCAAAACCACCCCATTGTGCTTTCTCGTTTGTTCTGAATGCTGAAGCTTATAAACTTGGTTTCTGCTCATATGAATGTGAGAAGCATGGTACTCCCAGTGGCCATGGTAGAGCATCCGATTTGCAGCCCTAGATGATATCCAATACAACTGCACACGGGAAAACGGTCATTTACATCGTAAATTTCTTTCCAACCCAGGCTTCCATTGCAATAGACCCTGTTATTCTTCTTTCCTATCTGAAGAGCAACACCTATGGGTGCTCCCCTTCCTCTGCCTATTCTACACACACATGATGCTTCCTCTCAGAACAGCCTTCATGGCTCCGTTTCATTATGGCCCTGTGTGATTCCATCCATTCAATATTCTAAATTGCCTCATTTTGAACTGCAGAACTCTGTGCTGAGTCCAACCCATACCCACCTGCCCACTGGGCAGGCACACTTGTTTACTTACATATAGGTGCTCACTTTCCACCCAAATTTCCTACAAGCCCAAGCATTCCAATATGTGATACTACTGCTCAAAAAAAAAAAAAAAAAAAAAAAAAGCAAGCCAGATTTTTGGATCTTCTCAGAGTTCAGACTTTTGAAATCTGAGACTGGGCAAAAAATCAACACCAATATTTCGAACTCTTAAAAAAAAAAAAAAGGTGGAAAAACTGAAACACTCTGGATAAGGAGTTCTCAAAGTATACTGATATTCTCTAGGTCGCCGGCCTGTGATACTTAGCCACTCAAGTCTGGAACCACAGGACCTGTCTATCATCTATGTCCATTTGCTTCTCTCTCAGGATAACCACACACATCCACTCTGTCCTAACACCATCACTTCATCAGCACCCAGTTCCTTGTTTCTCTGCTTATGTGGGACATGACAGTTACAAAAGGAGTCTCTGCCTCCAAGGACCAATCTGCTCCCATTTAAGCTGTTTCCCCATTGCTAAAATGATATCAAGATAAAGTCAAAATGTCTTACTCAGAGATATGTGGCATCACAAAATTGGATCCCTGGAGCTTTCCCAGCCTTACCACTCACTGCTCCTTTCCATAAGATGTTACTCTGGATTTTCTTCTGAGTCCCACCCCTTCCATTTCATACCGGCTCATTGAAAACAAAGAAGAGCCAATGTTTTTAATTCTTCCATCCACCTATCATTCCTCTAATGATAAGTTGTCACCATCACTAAAAATATTTATCATCTACATAGGGTATACCTTTGGGTACTTCTTAGAGTATTCTGTTAGACAGTAGATTCCTTGATACATAGAGGAGTATTCTATCTATAACTTGGGTGGAAGGCTTTGCCTGGGATAAGGGTAGGGCGCCCTTTGAGTGTAGTGGGAGAAAAACAGAACATATGAGTTCAGAGGGTCTGTGACCAAAGCCATGGTTAAGTGTGGGAAAAACCTTTGTCCAGTGCTGTTTCATCAATTCCAAATAAAAGTGGCTTATCACCAGAGTGCTAGAAAGGAAGACTATAGCAGCTTAAGAGCAGATGAGACAAACAGTCTCAGAAGTCTAGAAACCTCATTTTGCAAAGAAAGCATTACATCACTGATCTGTAAAAAGCAGTTCCAATAGTTTGTGGTTGTGAATTTAAGGGGCCACCTTGTAAGGACTTTCTCACATTCCTATTCATGGCTCTAGAAGATACAGACAAAAACCAAAGAAATGGGCTTGATGAAGATTGCTGGTCTCTGGAATGGTGATCAAGACATGTAATAGGCTGGGGCCATTCTATGGGAACATAGAGAGAAGGCAAGCATGGCAGCTCTCTCTGTGGCACTTATATTATTGGGAGGAACAAATAACACAGTGGCAGACAGTCAGTATTGCAATGAATCCAAAGCTGGGCAGGGGTTAGAACATCATTAGAGCGAATCTGCATTCAGCGTTCCTGATCACAGAGAGCTAGAATCTTCACAAACAGAGATGCCTCAAAGCAAGCAGACAGCAGTTCTCTGCAGCTGCCTATTTTAGAGTAGATGTGAGAGACAGTCCCAAGACAGAAATGTTGAAATGGAGACCATGAAATCCTGGCTTGGGTAGAAGTAGGAAGGGAAAAATTGGATGAATAAGTAGGTTCTGGGATGAGATGAAATCCACAAAGATTGCTAGAATGTGATCCATAGACCACACAATAGCTGCATTATAAGGATAAGAGCTGTTTCTGTTAGGCTGCGGAGCTAATGCAATAAAACGTTTGGCCAGCATTAGACACGGTCTGTCTTTTGAACTGTTCAAGAGATTTTTACATTAGAGAATTAGGCACATTTAAACAGACTCTGGGCATATAAAATATGAATATTCTCCTGTGGTTAATCTGTGTAAGGGTTGAAATGGCAAAGTTTTATTATTATTATTGATAAAAGCCTAGTTATAAGCAAAATTTTGACATATGTTATTTAGATAGAATTTTCTGAAGTTTGACTTTAAGAATTTAGCTTTTGATACCTAAAAGAAATAAAAGGCGCAAATTCTGATTTACAAAAAGATTATCTTGAGAAATATATTTTGATAAATACACCTTCAAGAGCCTAAATGCATAAAACTGGTCATTTATTTTTCACATTTTTGACACATTTGCCCAATGTGAGCTTTTCCAAACCATTTTCACTGCTGTCTGTATTATCATTTGTCTTTATGACCATGTGGAATGTAAGACCCACTAAGACACAAAACTTTCACATTCACTACTACAATAAACAACCAAAAGAATGCAAAACGAAAAAGGCCTGTCCTGCTCAACCCAGTGACAAAAAGCGATGCCTGCCAAAGTTTGGACATTTTATTATCATTATAAAACTGCTTTTATCATATTGAATAAGTTAAAAGATCTTCTTGAATTGTCATTAAAATACAAAGAGCTATTTATTCATTTAGTGTGACTTGGAAATTCTGTCTTCCCCATGTATAAACTACCAAGCAAATCCTATAGGCCTCCATTTATGCCCTGAATCATATATGATTATCAAAGAAAACTATTCATGTTGTTCTATGCTTTGGAAATTCAGTCATTTGATTTTGTTTCTTATTCATGAGTTTTAATGACTAAGGAAGGTTCAATCATAAAACAATTTTAATTTTGATCTATAAAAACAAATTAACAACATTTAGCCCAGTGTGGTGATGCACATCTTTAATCCGAACACTCAGGGAGGCAGAGGCAGGCAGATCACTGTAAGTTCAGAGGTTAGCCTGGCCTATAAAGGAAGTCTAGGACATCCAGGACTACACAGAGAAACCCTGCCTCAAAAAACCAAAATTAAACTAAAACAAAAATAACCTTCCTGCTTCTTAATAAGCCAGAAAGGATTCCTGGACACCTTCACCAATATGATCTCCTAGTCATGTATCATCTTTTTAAATGAATATTCTTAATTGTAAAATTCCACCAGGAGGAAAAAACAAGACTCGGCTTTTTCATCACTAGGGAAATGAGACCCCAGAGTTCTCTGGTAGCTAACCACAGGCTATGATTTTGGCAGAACAATGCTTTAGGAATGAATGAGATTTCTACCTTCGTTCAATCTGAGAATGATAATCACTTTGATTCATGAATCTCAAAAGTGTTCTCTTTCAATCTCCATGGTTATCTTAAGAGTAGCATTTTCCTATCTGAAAGAAGTTATGCTTATGTTGATTAAATTGAGCCATGACTCATTCTTTATAAATCATCGCCTGTGACACTTGAATAAACTATGAAAGCCATAGTCTACTACAGAGAGGACAGACCCAGTCTTCAGGGTGCTATTTGGCCTCAGTCTCATGCCATGTTCGCCTCTAGGACAATTCCTAAAAGAGCAAAATCTTTCCCAGAGCATGGCATGATATAAATCTGATGTTCAGAAGAGATGTTACATTCCTGTGCTGAAATGTTTTGAGTAGTAAATGCTTTGATATAATTGTAAGTTTCAATGACTTCAAACACTGAGAAAAAAAAAAAAAAAAAAGAAAGAAAAAGGAAAGAAAGAAAACAAAAACAGTTTTTTTTTTTTTCAGTATCTTCTGAGTTTTTCCATCCCCGTTTATATCTTCAGAATGTAGAAAGCATCATTGATAGAATATGCTCCCTGGAAAAAAAGGAATTAAATAGCTAGAGGTATTAATTCACCCCACAAGAATTGCAGATGGTGTCCTGAAGATTTAAAAGACACCGATGGACTTTGTTCTTTGGGCACAATGTTTTGACAAAGCAAATAAAAACCAGATTGTGCTGAGGTCATAAGCAGAGCTGAGACGTAAGGGATTGGGTTGGAGATATAAAGCTCCATGGTAGAGCATTTGTGTAACGTGTACGATGCAAGGACCTCAGTTCAATCTGCATCACTGCAAAAGACAACAGCAATGAACACAATTAAAAAGAAAGAAAACACACGTCACAAGAATACCCAATTAAAAAAATAAAAACACAACATTTTAATGTCTTTATAATAGAAACTAATTAAAGTATTGGTGTGTTGTTCACAAAACACCATCCAGCAACAATGAAGACTAGCCAGAGAAGGGCACAATTAGCCAGTGGTTAGCCACTCGTGCCTGTGATGTGATTAACCCAAGTCTTGTTTGTTTGGATATTTGAAGGGATTGTTTTTTTTTCCTTCAGTAATTCCAAAATAATCTTGTTTTAGATTTGCACTGAAACAGATGGCGGCTCCACAGCTGCCTATGAAGAGAAGAGACAGCTCGGCCATTTACCTTGACTGATGAACTGCTCCATGTTTTCCTTGAAGGGCTGCATGTGCTCTTCTGAGGAGACCTGGTACACTTTACCCGCTTCCACCTCACAGGCTGCAATGAAGAGAACAAGACCACATGGTCAAGGGCACACTACACTAGTTTTCAGAAAGCGTAGTAGCCAACGTTGAAAAACCCTTCAACCAACTTTCATTGACATGTGTTGGGTGCCCATATTGGAACCACCTTCATGGATATATGTTACATATCCTTTCAATGATGTATTAAAAAATACATTTGCCAGAAAGTATATGCCCAGTTCTACCATGTCTAAACCAATCTGTTGGACACGTCACTTAGATCTCAGGACTTCAGTTTCTTCGTGTGAAAAATGGTAAGAATCCCAGAGCTTATATCATAGCGCAGTTCCCAGGTCAAACCAGGTAAGAGCTGTGAGACCAGGAGAAAGCACAGCAATAGCTATGCATTTCTACTCTTACAATTATCAAATGACTTCTCCCCTGAGTTTATCTCTAATTACAGTAAAAAAAAAAAGTCTGAAAAATAAAACTTTAGCAGGGCAGCCAGTGTTTCCAGAGCATGTATTTACTAGGCATAAGGTAATTTTTACCAATAATTTAACCAAATCCTTAAATAAGGCAAGAGAGGCAATATACCACCACCTAGAACAACTGAGGAAATTAAGGATTAAATATGGCCGGCCATAGGAAGAAAGAACAGACTCATCAATGAAGTCCTGAGCTGATACCAGTTTGTCCTCCCTTTCTATTCTGTAGCATCATAAGTTTCTCAGGACAGATGTTTCTGGAGTTGAGAGTCATCTCTAAGGAAATCTCTGAAGGCATGTCTGTCACTATGGAAAGGAGTGTTCTATCTTAATAAGAAAGGCATCTAAAGTTCCTGCATCCCTGAATATGAAAACCAGCCAGATCTGTGCTAGCCTCTGAAAAACTGACCATTACTTACTTTCGTTTTTTATTTTCTTTTAAGTTTTTATTATTAAATTAATTTGTTCAGATTACATCTCAATTGTTTCCCCCTCACTTGAATCCACCCGTTCCTCCCTCTCTCCTGCGTTCACCCTATCCCCCTTCCCTAGGTTTATGACTGAGGGGGACCTTCTCCTTCACTATGTGTTCATAGGTTATCTATCAAGTCTCATCTTGGTAGCCTGCTTATCCTTTCTCTGAGTGTCACCAGGCCTCCCCACCACGCGGAAGTGGTCAAATATGGGGTACCAGAGTTCATGTCCAAGTCAGTCCCCACTCTCCACAAACTGTGGAGAATGTCCTGTCCCTTGGCTACATCTGAGTAGGGATTTAATGTTTACTGCATGTATTGTCCTTGGTTGGTACAATAGTTTGAGCAGAACTCCTGGGTCCAGATCTTCCCATCATGATGTTCTACTTGTAGGTTTCTAGAATCCTCTGGGTCCTTCTACGTTCCCATTCTCCCATACTTCTCTCACCTAGGGTCCCAATAGGATATCCTCACATTTATGTTGTCCTTTAAAGTATTTTCCCTGTTCTGTGAATGCTGGGGTATGTGCATGTGCTTGTGCATGCGTGTGTGTGTGTGTGTGTGTGTGTGTGTGTGTGTGTGTGTGTGTGTGTGTGTGTGTGAGAGAGAGAGAGAGAGAGAGAGAGAGAGAGAGAGAGAGAGAGAGAGAGAGAGAGAGAGAGAGAGAGACAGAGAGAGAGAGAGAAATGTATTGATGCTTCATTGTCAGGACTATCCAGAAGCTACTTGGTCAGGAGAATGGGTCATACAGGGGGAGAAACTGCAGTCATCTGCCTTGGACTATGTCATTAATGACAACCCCATGTGGCCCAAAACTGTTTTGTATTATTGTATGAGGACTGAACCTAGGGTCCTGTATGAGCTAGATTAGCCATGCACCAAAGCCATTCTGCCAGCCCTCTTTTGACTACTTATTTTGACAAGAGGTCTCACTAAGTTGCTCATGTTTGCCTTGAACTCATTCTGTAGCCCACACAGACCTTAAACTTAAGATCTTTTAGTCGCAGAATAGCTAAGATAATAGTTCAATGCCACCAGACTCAGTCTCATCTCTTTTGAAAAATGTCTGAACATGATGCTAAGCATATATTTGACCATATCATACTTTCAAGAATTTTCGGAAATAATGTCTGTTAGATTACAAAAAGGAAGGCACCATATGCATGCCATTGCTTATAGAAAATGAGGTCCAATTTATTAGTGCCCCCTTAATGTTTCAGCCAATTATGTCTAGCAGGGTCAAATGAACACCGTCATACTATGGCTAAGAATAGAATGGGAGCCAGACTTTTAAAGAAATACGCAGTGCCTTATGTGTAACTGAGTTTAGCTTATCCTCAGCTCTGTTGAATGTTAGGGTCTGTATAAAAACAGTACATGCATACAGAATTTTAAACTCTAAGCCATGGTGTGCTTTAACAGCTGATCCTTCCTCCTTGATGAACTATACACACATAATAGAATACATTTTATCTCACAGTGAGGACTTTTGAGAGCTAGAATTTGGGATCCTTTGGGGTGCTGTCCCCTACACCCCCCACTGGAGAATGTCCAGACTAAGGAAAGTCAGGAGGTTCAGCTCCACACACCGTGTAAGAACCAGGAACAAGACCAAAACACCTCAGCTGTTCATAGGTTCGAAACTGCTCAGTCTTTAACATGCTCATCCGTGAGAAGAGGAAACATCACTATCTATCCCCTGGTCATAGTGAAGTTCTTGTTAACGTGTAAGAGGTCATACAAATTCACATTCCTCTATATTACATATTCAGCTGACATGTTCTTGGCCCTTATGACCAGTTCTTGGCCCTTGTACCTGCACAAACACATCCAGTTTTGGGGGCTCAGTTGTCACTCTAAGGAAAGACGACCAATCTTTCTTTCAACTTCACATGTTCTTTCTCTATAGAACATGTTCATGACATGGGATAGAAGGGAGGATTTAGATAAAATAGAGGAATATTCAAGTCTAGCTTGACAGCCAGCTATGGAAACCTTAAGCTGTTTTTTGTTTTGTTTTGTTTTGTTTTTTTTTTTAAGTTATCTGAGTCCTCATTGACTGTTGGTCCTGAAGGGCTAAGCTCTACTGAGCTGTCTGTCGGGCAGCCTGGAAAAAAAAGAGCAGTTAGTGATAATAGTGCCTCAGAAAATTTTCAGTTGCGCATCTTTCTCTCTGATTATAGTTCCTAGTCCCTAGAGCCAGAAGGGACCGCCTCATCTGTGTGCACAGTGCTTGAAGTACAGAGGAACCAGAAATTTACACAAAAGAAAGTGCCGTCGACTCTGCCCATGGTTATAACTTTCTTTAGTCTGGACATTCTCCAGTGGTGGATGTATGGGGACAGCACCCTAAAGGATCCCAAAGCCCAAATTCTAGCTCTCAAAGTTCCTCGCTGTGAGATAAAATGTATTCTATTATGTGTGTATAGTTTATCAAGGAGGAAGGAAGGATCAGCTGTTAGAACACACCATGGTTTAGAGTCTAAAATTCTGTATGCATGTACTGTTTTTATACATATTCTAACATTCAACAGAAATGAGAATAAGTTCAGTGCAGTTAACACATAAAGCACTGAGATATTTCTTTAAAACTTTGGCCCCCATTCTGTTCTTAGCTATAGCACGCCATATTGCACAACATATCATTCTGGCTAGTACTTATCATTTTAAAAATTGGTATGTGACTATGCAAAAATTTTCAAAACACAAAACACTGCAATATAAACTTAAAGGGTCATTTAGAAACATTATTAAAATCAGAACAAAGATAGAGTTCTTGGAAAACTTAATTACAGTTGAATCCAAATGTTTAAGAACAGTTGTCAGGGGGCTGTTGGCATATTTGAGTCATTCCAATCGTGTTAGCTTTTGTTTAATTTAAAGGCTTCGCTGAGCCAAAGAGATTTTTGTGTGATGTTAAAGAACTGATATTGAGAAGTATGCAATAGGCTTCCCAACAAAGAAAAATACAGCCAGAGGGAAGAAGGAACAAAACCCTCAGGTATGCCATTATTAAAACTGAGTCCAATGCATCACATTCGTGCACAGAGCAGTATGCTGTGGAGCAGGGGAAAGGCTACCTGATTGCTGTCAGATTAACCTTCAACCTCACACAGCTCTCTCCACAGCACACCTACCTCATGAAAAGTTTGGTTACTGTGTGCGGGAGTTGGAACATCCCATCATGTCTCGAAGTTCAATGTTAATTACGGCTTGAAGTCACTGTTTTTCTGTTAGCTTCGAGGAAGTTACATCGCCATCAGCAACATACACAAAAGAGTACAAACATGCTGATTTGATGAAAAAGACTCTCACATATATGTTACATTCCTTTTCCCATGACTCTCTCCAGGCTTAGGGAATGTCATGTCTTGGGAGGATGGTTTTGGGCACTGTGTTTTTAAATGCTGATTTCTGTACCAAGATATCTGGTTGCCATCATTACTGAAGCACCTCCCGTCTCAGTATTGTGGAAAATTGCTCTTCATTACCTCTGATTGGTTAATAAGGAGCTGAACAGCCTACAGCAGACATCAGAGTTAGAGTGGGTCCTCTGATCCAAGGGAGAGAATCCCAGGTGGAGCAGGGAAAGAGAGGAGGTGGTCACCATGAGGGAGTCACTATAGGACACAGATGGAGCAGGATCACCCAGGGTGAGACTGAGATGGCAGGTGAAGGGGCATGTGGCTGGGATGTAGACCAGGCCAGCATAGTCAGCTTAGAATAGATGAGTACCTGCCTAGCTATCGTGCTTGGAGCTTATTAATGAAT
Organism: Acomys russatus; assembly: GCF_903995435.1. Taxonomy (NCBI): domain Eukaryota; kingdom Metazoa; phylum Chordata; class Mammalia; order Rodentia; family Muridae; genus Acomys; species Acomys russatus. Next base: position 69,779,203 of record NC_067142.1, on the reverse strand, counting down.
ATAATAGGTTTCTGGTTTTGTGCCATTATTTGGGAGATAGAGCAGACATACAAAAGCTCTAATTTTACAGTCATGTCTAAAGGGGTGGTGGAAAGTGTGTAAGAACCAGAAGTCAAATGGGACTGTTGGCAAGTAGTCTCTACTGGATATGACATGTAACTATAGTTAGGAACTCTCAATAGCTGTATTGGCCTGCATAACACCTGTACAAGATCAGTCTAGTCAGTATTCTAGCATTGATGGGGAAAGAGTCTCAGAAAGCCAAACTGCTAGATGTTTGCATTTTTTGTTTGTTTATTTGTTTGTTTGATTTAGACTGTGTAAGCCTGGTTGGCCTGGAACGTGTTATATAGTTCAGGCTACTTTTTAAATCTGTGGGAATCTCCCTGGCTCTGCCTCCTCAGTACAGAAATGAACAACCACACCAGGCATGTGTGCATGGATATTGTTAATTAATGGTTTGATTGAAGCCTTGACGTGATAAGAAGGCTGAACAGTAACAATTACCATACAGCCTTAAATACGTATTCATAAGCCCTACTCTTCCAAATGAATGCCAATACTTAACTCTCAAAACTAGTTACACAAGGGTTATCATCTCATTATCTAAGATGGTAGACAGGGCACTTTACACTAGAATAATAAAAGCACTAATACTACAAACTAAACCGCCTATAATAGTCTACCTACACATTTAAGAATCTTTAAATATGACCTTATACTATAGGAATGATGATATCATAATTAATCATAGTATTCCCAATGATTTAAAAGATCAATTAAGGACAGGACATAGCGCAATGATAGAACATTTGCCCAGGAAGTTCAAAGCCATGAATACCCAAGTACCATCAAGAACAAACGAAAATTTTTAAAATTTTTACTGATTGTGTATTTTTACAATTTTTACAAATTGTGTAAGATTTCGTGAATAAAACAGTATATTCCCTCACCTGGAGTCTAAAGATGTTTCTATAAATCTTTAAACATTCTCCAATGTGCCCTAAATAACTGTATGAATTTATTCAGAGAAAATCAAAGCCTGTGGCATTTTCTCAGATGTTATGATTTCAGGACTAGGCACAAATATTCATCAAGGGTACAACTGCCTTACAATGATGCTTAGCTTTATTTATTTATTAGAAGAGGGTCTCACTGTGTGGTCCTACTTACTGAGCTGGAACTTGGTCTTATAGACCAGGCTGGTCTCAAACTCACAGAGATCTGCCTAGCTGTGCCTTCCAAACGCTAAATGCATGTACCATCATGCCAGGCTATCCAGGATCTTAAGACGATTTACCGGCCAGGTGCCTAGCTTCATTTGGGGCATCCTTAAATAGTGATATATAGTGTAACCCATTGTGCTTATGATTGCCTTAAGGACCCCAAGAGTTCACTGAATGTCTATGGAATGGCCTTACTCCCCTTCTGTTCTTACTATTACCTTGCCATGTACACTGATAAAGATACTGGGATAAGTACCTAGCACAGCAGATATTCATTTACATGAAGGCGTCTGTATTGATTTGTAATGCATTCATGCCTGGTAAGAATGTAAATCTATGAGAAAGGATTGGATGCCATTTATGGATTTGAAGCTAGCATCTCAAGGCATCTTTTAATGTTCTGCTAACTCAGATGAATAAATGGGAGGCATTTGTATAATAGCCAATGGAGAAACAGCATGCCACAGCAGTCAGCAAGACAGAGTCTGTATTTTAACTACCCTTTGTTACTTACTACTAGGATACTTGGAAACATTTCTGAGTGTTGCTAGCTCTCCTTTGCTCATCTGCAGCATGGACACAGCAACTGTTTTGCCCAAGAGTTTCACAGTATGAGGTATCGTGTGTAAGATGTACTGTGCTTTTGGCGCTGCCTTAATGCGTGCTATAATCCTATGTTACTTGTACAGATTAGATGAGACACTAGCCAAATTCTGCTCACTTTCAAATTTTGAAACAAAGCAGAAGTATTGTAGGTGTTCTTAGTAAATTATAGAATAAACAGAAGCCACGAGCTATTGTAATATACAAGATTGCTTGATATGGATGTATTCATTAAATATGTACATACATGTACATGGAGGTGTACAAGCATACATGTGCATGTATGCATATATGGAAGTCATGGGAAAACCCTAGGTGTTCCTCAGAACCATTCACTTTGCTTTTAGAGATCAAATCTCTCACATAGATATGGGACTCGCCAGTTTGGCTAGGCTCTGCCTCCCAAGTTCTGGGATTATATGCACATGCCAGCAGATCTGGTTATTTGTTTGGGTTCTGGGAATCAAACTTAGGTCCCCATCTTTGCATGTTCTGAGTTGTTCCATTACATGACACTGAGAACAGATTCAGCATAGTATAGTGACAAAAGATTAAGAAAGACAAAGGAAGTATGAGGACCATCAAGTAGTCATCTGTTATCAGAATCCAACCAGATGTGAGAAGTGACTAACTGCAGACACCTTTCTCCTGCCCTGGATACTGCTTAGCATTGCCCACAAATCCTGCTCTGAGTATGTCCTTCTCTGTATATTAGAAACAGACCACCTCAACGGTAAGGCTGTCTAAATGGCTCTCAAGGTGGGTGGACAACATAAAGGGAAGCCTTTCAGTGTTAAGGAAAGGCAGAGAGGCTGGTATGATGGATCAGTGGCTGAAAATGCTTGCCACCAAGCCTAATGACCTAGGTGCAACACCCCAAACTGACATGGTAGGAGGAGAAAATCAACTTCTGCAAGTTGTCCTTTGTTTTCCACAATAGTACATGCAAACCCATGCCCATGATGGACAGAGAGACAGAGAGACAGATAGACAGACAGACAGACACACACACACACATACACACACACACACACAGAAAGAGAGGGGGGAGAGAGAGACACAGACAGACAGACAGACAGAGAAAGAGGGACAGAGACAGACAGAGACTAAACAAATGAGCAAACTAATTCAAAGAAGAATATAGTTTATCTGACCTCCTCCAAATGTTATAGCTCCCTCCACTTGATCTGAATGAACCTGAGAGCCATAAAGACAGATAGAATCATATTGGAATAATGAAAATCAGCAACTAAATGAAGATCATTGGTTTGGGTTTTTGTTGTTGTTCTTTGTTTCTATTTGCTTTTTTTTTTTTTTTTCCTCCTTTTTTCCAAACTACCTTTCTATATCTGGCCCTTGGACAATGGTGTTAGACTCATCAAAATGCCATTCCTCTTTCAAGCACCTTGGTGATGCATTTCCATAGTGAAAGGCGGGACATGGAAAGAATTGAAGGCTAGCCTCCCACAGACTGTCACCACAATCAGAAGGTGATTCCAGTGTCTATTGTGTGTCCACACACGCAAACCTGTATTACTGTGTCACCCAAAGTGTCCTGTCAGCCATGGTCTCAGACCCACAGTCACATGTATGAGCTGACGTTTTCCTGATGCCTCCAGTCCCATCTCCCCAGAGGCTGCCCCCCTCCCCCCCCCCGCCACGCCACACCCATGTCCTTAGGGCACCATCTGCAAGAGAAGTACTGTGTCTTTGAGGCATGGGTCCAACTCCACTGGGCACTCTGTCTAAGGGTGTCTGCTCTACATTAGAATATATCAACTTCTCTTGCTTTCCCAAGTTCCGAGGATGATGGCTGCTTCCTCCAGTACTTCACCATTTTTTGTACTGTTTTCACCTTTCAACATGTGCTAACTTCTCTATATTAAATTACTTCTATTAAAGTACTATGGTTTTGGTTTTTCTTAGGTTACTCTGAAATAGTAAAAGCAATAACCAAAAATAATAGATTATGTTTCTGTAAGACCTCAACAGCTTTCTGACAGTGGTAGTTAATTTTATTTTTACTATTTCCTTTTAAATAATATATGTTTGAATTGTTGAACAGAAAATTGCTTCTTTCTCATATTAATCTTTTTACCTCCAAGAAGAGTATTATATTCTTCTTCTTTAACATAGTTTAGTCTTTTAATTAAATTTTTTATGTTTCTTAGTTATGTTTACTTTTGAATTTGGCAAGTTATGTAACTTCTTCACAAAGACCAGAGAAGGCGGAACAATCACACATTTTAAATTAGTGGAGCCCATAGTACTCAGTTTCAATTCTAAATCAAACATATCCCTGGATGGTTGCCCAGTTTTCTTTCTTCTCAAATAATATTATTAAGCCCGTTGTACACAAAAAGGAACACATATAAAACGTACATAATGTATAAAGGAAAATTAGATGAATATACATATATTTGATTTACAACTTAAGAAATGAGACATAACAAATACTTTGAAGGAGACCAGTGCATGCCCTAGTGACCCATTACTTGAGACCCAGGGAATTCTGTTGCACATATCTCTCCCTGTCTCCTAGCTCTGAAGAATTAATTGGCTGCCTATATGTCTCAACTTTACAAGCTGAAATCACAGAATTTGTACTTTTCCTGTGACTTGGTTTTCTTAAGATTGATAAATGATTTATTTATCAGTAATACTGCAAGCATAGTTTAGGTTTTCTTGTTGAGTAGAATGTTCTTTGAAAGAAGATACCATATTTTGCTTGGCTTCTATCTTTCTGAAAAGCACCTGCAGGGCTTTGTTGCTCTCTTATGATAGGAATACAGTTTGCTCATGTCCAGCAGTATATCTCTGCAAGCCAGATTGCTGGCTTAGAGACTCCTTCCTCCTCAGGCTTATTGAGATTTTCATACAGTTGCTCCAGAGATTGCATCACCTAACACTTTCATCCAACTCCATGGCTACAATTCCTACCTGAAAGGGCACTGGACCACAAGCCATCATTTAGTGCGACTGTATCAAGAAAAGCAACTGACAGGAGATGTCAAAATTGCTGAACAAAAGGCATTTCACTGAGCTTGGAAGCCAGACTCGCAATCCTGAGGAACAGGTACAGGAATCTTCAGGTGAGCAGGAAGAATCTAATTCGATGGATGACTTTAAAGGAATGCTAAGATGAGACATGGGTGTTTTCCTAAAATGTCTAAGCTCTAACACATTGTTTCTCAGTTTCCGGAGAAATAAAACTCAAGTCAGTATGCAGAAACAGAAGGGATAGATGGCTAGAGGAGTGACTCTGTGGATGCAGCACATCTGTCATTAGCAAATAATTATAGTATTTATTCAGTTTTACCTCATCACAGCAAAAGCTATTGAATGTTTACCACAGAGTATCATGATGGCTTGTTTACAAGCTTAACCCTCTTTTTACAGCTGATTAAAACAATTGCCTTAGAAAAAAGTAAAGACAGGCTATTTGAAATGTCTTAAAGGAATATTCAAATTTGATTATGTAAAAGAAATCATTGATGGACTAGTGAGATGGCTCAGCAGTTAAATACATAGGCTGTTCTTCCAGAGGACCTGAGTTTGATTTCCAGCATCCACATGGAGATAAACATCCCTATAACTCCAGTTCCAGGGGATTTGATAGCCTCCTCTGGTATCCATGGTCACTGGGAAATTACACGGTATACAAACATGCAAACAGGCAGAATATCTATACTCATAAAATAATAAATAAATCTAAAAGTAAACTAAACTAAATTTTTAGAAGAAATAATTTTTAAAGGCTACATGACTCAAAGTAGATACTGTTTTTAAGTACTACAATTTTATTGAAAGTAACCTTCCATTTGATGCCCATTTGGCTGTATAAATGTATGTCTATTTATACCCAAACCATTCCTAAAAATGAGAAGTAATTTCATGTGTAAATGATAGGAAAAACTGTATTTCTGATGGTTCTTTATTCCTCCAAAATAGGACTTAAATCATGACTCAAAGATTTCCTTCCTTGTGCTCAAATCATCTTTTCTATGAAAATAATCAGATTTTGAAAAATAGATATTTTTTTAACCCTTGGAATTTGATACCACTTATTTTACAAAACAAAACAAAAATCATGGTATTATTTCACGAACTATTTTCCTTGTAAACTCAGAATCAAGTCATGCTTGTATTCTTAACACAGAACCAAGCCAGCATTTCTCAAAAAGTGCTCAGACGTCGTGTTCCACTGACCACAGAAGCCACCACACACTCTGTGAAAAAACAATGCTCTGTCGTAAAATAAACCAAAGAACTACTGCAAATCCCACTGCTGTAAAATACTGTGAATTCCTTCCACAATTAACTTGCCCTTGCAATTTCTGTATTTATTTGGTCATGAACCCCCTGTTATGGTTTGCATATGGTATGCCCTGCCCCCTGCCCCACAGATGCACGTATTAGAGGCTGAGCTTCCATCCAGCAATGTCATGAGGACACCGCCCCCAGCAATGTTCTCATGTACTGATGAGCTCATAGCTGAGTGGGCTAGTGGCAGGTGGAATAAGGTCTTTGGAGAAAGCAGGTCACTGGATGCAGGTTTGGAGTGTGCATCTTGTCCCCAGACTCATCTCCTGTCTTCTTTTCTTTCTGCCATGAGCTAAGGGAGTCTTGGGGAGCTCACTCACATTCTCCCTACTTCTATGACGTAAAGTTGTTGCAGCCCCAGAAAAAGAAAGGAGTTACTAGGAAAATGGTATAGTTACTGATCAGTGGTGAGGGTCCTTTAGTAAATTCAGACGTCCTCTATGTACACCATAAATCTTCATGACTTCAAACACATAACTTCCTGTTGCTTTTATGTATTGCTAAGGCAATACTCCAATATGTAGTTTTCTGTAGCTACTGCATTGCTTTAGAAAACAAATACCCAGGGCACATAGTGGAAAGAGGCACTGGCTACTCATCATTCAAGTCCATTAGCTAGAGCTCGTGCTGTTGGGCTCCAAGATTTGTGAGAATCTTCTACTTTCATGGCTACTTATACATTTAATACCTATATGTTCATAAGGAAGTCTGTGTGTTCATGTGTACTTGTTGACAATTACGTGTGGAAGTGTGAACATCTCTGTGTACGTGCAGGTTTATGAATGTAGGCACTTGTACGTTTATGTGCATGTATGTACCCATGTTTGAGTATTACACAGAAATGTTTGTGTATGTGTGCATGCGAGTGCTTACATGCAAGTGCCCGTGTGCTTGTGTGTGTGACTTCATATTTACTAATAATATTATTCTTCTTGCTTATTAAATAAATCATCTGTAAATGATGAAATCCTAATTTTCAAGAATGAAGTGCTGATGGAAGTATGAAGTATTTCCCAGACTCTCCAGAAACGCCTCTGGCACCACATCGCTGTGTGGGTAAATTCTCATTAAACAAAGCCATAATTTTTGAATTGTCATAAACTCTACAATAGGAAATATTTTGTAATGCTTCAAGAATTAGCTCTTTTAAAATAATCTTTTAGAAATGTATTCTTTGGAAAGTTTATACTCAATGTAGCTTGAGTATATCCAACCCTCACATCCCGGTGTCCCCCACAACCCTTCCCAGAACCCTCATCACATCTCAATGCCAACAACGTAAATATATTGTGCTGTAGTGTTCCAGAAGAGTAAACTAACTCTTACACAACTGTTGTACTTTAGGTAAGGCCAAGCTATCTTTCTTGATCTTAAGAAACAGGTACCTATGCATAAGGCTAGAATGGATCACAACTAAGTGATACAACTGTAGCCCAGCTAACAGCAGTTATTGTGTTCAGCAGGAATGACCACATCTAGCAAACATCTAACGTGGACCAAGTGAGCATACAAGAACTTCAACAAAACTGTTATGTTGCCTGAAACCCATGTTAATATTGTGACCAGTCATAACTGCTGTAAGTCTTCTGATAGATCAGGACCAGTATCTTAGACAAATGTTTGTCCTATTTCAGGACTGGATCACTTCAAAACGATATCTTTTTTTCACTTCTGTGCAGAGGTGACTAGCCCATTTTTTTCATTCGCCAGCACAGTAGCTAATGAAAATGCCAGGTCATTTTATTGGTTCTCTGCATAAACTTAATATAACTCAGAGAGATTGAAATGTATCCTCAATGTATAACAACAATAAATGTCACAAAAAGAGAGAAAAAAGGATGTTGTTTATGAAAATAAATTTTGGAAGACTATTTCCTTGTCTGCCAATGATACTAATAAAGAAATTTGAGGATTTTCTAATTATACTAATCGAAACTAAATGATGTAAGACTTTATGATTTACAACACAACAGTAAATACATATGTGTCATGTAACCACCTATGGGCAAAAACATGCTTTGTTTATATAAGTGTTCACAAATCACAATATTTTGGACAAATATAGAGATCAGGCAAAATTTATTAATCTTTCGCCAATAACAAGATTTGTGTCCAACCATGATATAGAAAATATTCAAAGATTCTTGACTACAAAATAAAACAAGACATAAGCCTGTTCCCAATAAAATGGACTGTTCCTCAAGGCTGGAGAGATGACGCAGAGGTTAAAAGCACCGGCAGCTCTTCCAAAGATCCTCAGTTCAATTCCCAGCAACCACATGGTGGCTCACAACCATCTATCATGAGATCTGGTACCCTTCTCTGGTGTGCAGGTGTACATGCAGGCAGAACACTATATACATAATAAATACATCTTTTTAAAAAATTGATGTTCCTCATAGAGCTAAGATATGATTGGATAACTAAACTACCAACACACATATTTTAAAGCAATGAAGAATAAAAATATTGCCCAAATTTTCTTTTTCTGTATGTAAAAAATATCAGCTCAACATGGCCTGTGCTTATCTGACACTCTTCAACAATCCTTAAATGTCTACCATCTCTCGTTGGGAGTGTGCACTGAAAAATGTGAAAGTTCAAAGCCATACGTTACCTTTCAGGTCTTTCTTTAGTTTTCTGAGATCTTTCTGGAAGTCCTCAAACTTCATCTGTGAAGCCTGAAACAGTTCTTGAGGTTCTGCAAGTGGGAAGACACACTGCTCCTTGCCAGCATCCTAATTAGCAAGCAGGATTTTTAAAACAAATCAGTGTCAGAATTAAAAATTAGGCAACAGTAGAAATGGCAGTAACTCCAACCAACCAACCAACCAACCAATAAACCAGAAAAAAACACTACAGAATCACCCAACAGAGAATAATAATGGGCTGTTGAGATGGCTCAGTGACTGAGTGCTTGCTCAGCCATTATCTGGGACGTGAGAGAAAGCCTATGGCACCCCTGCAAAGAGTCAGTCCTGGCTGTGTGTGCCTGTAAGCTCAGCATTGTGCGGTTGCGGGCAGGAATACGATGATCTGAGGTCTCACTGACCAGCTAATGAGCCTAGATGAAATGGCAAGCTTCCGGCAGAGCAAGAGACCGAGTCTCAAGGGAATAAGATGGAGAGCACAGAGGAAGGTACCACTAGTTTTGTTATGGCCTCTGCATCTGCAAGCTTGTAGCACATACCCACGTGCTCATGTGTATGTAACACACATGCACACGCACGCAAGAAAATGAAAATCAAAATAGGACAGTATGTAAAATTGGTCTCACCTCATCAAAGTTTCGAAGATAATAAGAAACAATATATGACAAAAGGCTTCTGCTGTTGTCCTAGGCAGAAAGATTAAAGTAAGTAACACATATTTAAAATTTATTATGAGTTATTAATTATACAGTATAAAATAAATGGCAGGGAACACACATATATACTCAGGAGTATTCTGAGTGATTTAACATTCTATGCTGCCTCAGTCTTTATATCTCAATGGCTGAATGACATAATTGTTTCTGATTAAATATGAAGAGGAAGCCTCACGGTTTAAGGGGTGAAGCTCAAATGTAAATAACTTCCTGTTTTCATTCCATCCATCAGAAATTTAATTCGATATTTTTCATCTCTTATTTAATGTACTTATTTTGAATTTTTCTTAGTGATTTTTTTTTCTTCTTCTAACTTGTATGTGAGTGTTTGTTTGCCTGCATGATGTAGGTGTACTGGTTTCCATAGAAACCAGAAGAGGGCACTAGATTCCCAGGGTCAGGAGTTATAGACAGTTGTGAGCCTTCATGTGAATGCTGTGAACAGCACTTGGATCCTCTAAAGAATAGCAAATGGTTTTAACCAATAAATAATTTCTCCAGCCACAGCACTTAGGTTTTCAAATATCACCATAACCAAATGAATATTTCTTGCTTTTCCATATAAAATGGTCTAGCAGGTACAACCATAATGAACAATTCATGGCTTGACAGAAAGCCATTTGCATTTAGACCAGAGAAATAGAAATGTTTCCGGTAAATGGAGACCTTGAAAATGCCAATGTACATTACAATTTGTTCCATTAACAACTGAGGTTGAGGAATTAATACTCAGGCAACTATTGCTAAGACAATGTATACATCATTCGCAAGTGTAAAATTATTTTATACCCAATAGTCTTGGAAGTTTTCAAAGAACAATATTTTCCTTCCTTTCTGGCACAGTTAGAGGCATTAATTTTTAAATTTTTGTCTTGCTCTAATTAATCAAGACACACCTTAGGGAAAAATCTAGTATACAATATGAATTCTGTGAAATGTTTCCTCTGTTAAATTCCAACAGGCTTGACCAATTCTGTTCTCTATACTTAGGTGATAAAGTTGGTTCAGAACAGCCTCCTTAGACAATGCACTGCATCCCCCCTTTGATGCTCCTCTAGAGGTGTACACACACACACACACACACACACACACACACACACATAGACACACACATACAAACACAGACACACACACACATACATACACACACATACACATATACACATAGACACACATACACACACATGCACAAACACACACATACGCACACATACACATGCACAAACACAGACACCTACACACACACACACACACACACACAAAACCGAGCAGCTGAGCCTCAGCTAGTAACAGCAGGTAGATTTCCTACCCACTAGAAGGTGAACACTTTTGAATCATGGCCATGGAAGAAACCTACACACTGCTTTGACTCAGACTTTCTGTATTTCACATCCTTTCTTCTGGCTGTAATCAGAGGGGGCCAAGGCATTTGGTCCGTAATATTACCTGGCTGTAGAATTTCTTTTGTGCAAATAAATCTTGTTAAATTTAACTGTCCTTGGAGCTTCTGTTATGGGATCTAAGCAAGACCTTTCCCGTATTTACAAAAAGAATAATACCTATTAGTAATGAAGTCTGATAGGATATAGTAATATGGCCAATAAAGACTTCCCCATCAGACAGGATTGGTTTGTGCCTTAAACAACTTGAAGTCTATTGGTTTTCCTAAATTGTCAGTCAACAAAACAATAGTATTTGAATCAGGTAGTAAAACCTCTTTTAAAAGCTTGCTATCGGCATAGTGAAAGAACATTCTGGCCAATTCGAAACTGTAGTCCCTAGTCTATAAATACTACTGAGGAGTAAAAACTCTTATGTTTGCATTCTAAAGAAAGATCATCTTGCACAGATATTATGAGAGAACAAGGGAATTCCAAATATTAACTATTTTGCTTCTTTTCTCAGTATTTTTAATTATGAGTTATTTTGTGATTATTTAAACTAATAAAATATAAGTTAATAGAGGAAGGAGTAAGGGATATAAAGCAAAATTATAAACAAAATCCATCAGCAATTCTAAGCAATTTTGCTTTATCAGAATATATTTTAGATCAATTTTTGTAAGCTAAACATTACACTGACTTCTTTATATGCAAATGTTTGCAAAAGTTGTTTCAATGAACATTTATTTGGATTCCATGAAATGTTTATAATACAATTGCACTTGAATATGCATGCTTATTTAAGTATCCATGAAAGCCATAAAAATTAACTGATGTTGGTGCACTGAGAGAACGCTGGCTGAGGCTGTAATCCTAGCATAAGGGAAGCTGAAGCAGGACTGCCTGGAGCTCACCCCATGCTGCTGAGATCATGTCTCAAAACAAACAAGCAAGCAAACAAACAGCCCCAAACCACAAACTGAACTAACAGAAAGACTGGTTTTCCATTTCAGAAACGCAGCGTCTGGCATTGTGGAAACTTGGAGAATGATATTAAGTGATTACTGCACACGTACAGAAACAGTTTAAAAATAGTAGCAAATAGTCTGACTGATTAGAGACCAGAGGAAGCAGCAGCTCCGTCCCGAGGATGGTGAGTGCTGCATTTCTCATAATGATGATGATGACTGCATGCTGCCTCTCTATCATAAAAACACTGACTGCATGCTGCCTCATCTCTGTCATGAGGACTATGACTGAATTCTCTCAGGATGTCCTTTTCGCTTTTCACAATAGTTTGTTTTAACTTGGTACTTAATGTGCACATTTCCTCCTGCCATCATGTTCTTGCTCTCAGATTCTAAGTTTACAAGCTCAGACTTTCATCATGAATCAGACTGTCATCCCTAACTTTGCCTTTCCTTTGCAACTCTAAGAAGCTCCTCAGTATTAATTCTAAACAACAGCAGTGGCAGCAAGCACCTCGGAGAGGGAGGGTTAAAAGTGACTAGATCTGCAATGAGACTTAGACACTGCCATTCATGCTGGTAGGAAGAACAGAACAGTGTTGAGGAAAATGGGATAGTCCTTTATATTTCATTTATGACCTACTTTCATTCGTGTTTGTTTTATTTTCTACTCTACACTGCCTGGAAAAGAAGACAACAGGCCGAGTCTCTAATTCCCTGAAAAGGATTAGTCCTCTCCCCTCCCCCGGCGTCCCCCTCAAAAAACCCAAAAAACAAAACAAAAACAACAACAACAACAACAACAACAAAAAAAACCCAAAAAACAAAAAACCAAGCCTAGCAGGCTTGTTACAGGAAAAATGCTTATGTTTATTTAAAAACATTATAATACACAATTACTCATTCCATACAGGACTCACAATATCATTAGGAAAATCATCACTCCTTTAAAGGTACAGACACTCAGATGGCCTGCTTTTACCAAACTCAAAATCTAAAGGATCTTTTTGCCAGAAGTAGTGGTTCACTTTTTAGTCCCCAAACTTTGCAGAGCAGGCAAGAGAATCCAGAATCCAAGGTCATCCTCACTTAGATAGCAAGTCTGAGGCTACTCGGGGCTATATAAGACACTACTTCAAAAGGTACATAAGCTTGCGCACACGCATGAGCGCATGCGTGTGTGTGCGTGTGTGTATGAAACCTTTGCTGTCAGAACAGAAAGGGATAGTCATTAGATCTTGTTTGCAGTCAAATGTATTTAAAAACGAAATATCCTCAATTTGGTGCAACCATTAACACAGAAACTTACGCTGCTTTTCACATCCTTCAGCTTGGGCAGAATGTCCAGCCCAAAGCCATCGGCCTGTCCTCGAGTCTTGTTCCCGGCATTCATGTAGTTACCAAAGGCTAGAACCAAACCCAGGACCTGCATGACCCCCGGTCCATTTTTTAACGTCTACAAGATAGGAGAACAAGGAATTTTCTCTTACACACAGTTTTATTTGGATCATCCGAAAATCAATGCCAAGCTAATCATATTATACTGATAGTTTTGCGTGAGAGCCAGACTATGACTTTCCACATTATTTAGTCTACTTTCAAAACAGTGTCTCTTACGATGGCGTGCCACCAACAAGCACGAGGATGACTGTAGGAGCCAAGAGGTACCATTGTGGTCCATACACAATGAGAATTTCTACAAAATAATGCCAATCCTTGACAGTCTTTGTGTTAGGAACAGTACAGATTTTTTTTTTTTTTTTTTAGCAGAAGGTGTAGAATCCCAAAAGAGTCTATTGAATCCCAGGCTTGCTTTCTACAACATCAGGTTCAGCATTCCCAGAACGCTGCCTGACTTTTCAGTTTTGGCTTTTGTTTGTTTTTGTTTGTTTGGTGTCACTTCCTCTGAACATGTTTCTGGTGATACCTTTCCATTCTGCAAGATGGTTTACCCCAACCAGAACAAATACTTCTGTTGAATTTTGATAAATTCTTTGAAGTGCTAATATTGGTCCTTCCGGCCAAAAACTTATTAGTTGCATTCAAAAGAGTACTTACCTTCTTCCACTGAGTCAAATGACTATCCCCAAAATTATTTGCGTGCAGTAAGTATGAACACATTACTGAGGGGCTATTTCAAATAAACAACCCAAAGAGAAATAAATGACATGGCTTCAAATCACACCCATTGGGAAGTCTTATAGCTGATAGAATGTGGAAAGTGGGGCTTTGCTTTCGGTAAAAGCATTGCAGAGATCCCAGGAGACTAACACAAACCGGCTAGGCTCTCAATGTGGCCCCACTGCCCTGGGAGTACATCTAAATACCTGCTTTATTCCTGAAACCTAGTCCCCAAACATTTCCTTACATGGAACTGAATAAGAACATGACTGAACGCAATTAAATATCACAATACATGTTCCACTCTCTAGCCCAGAACTCACCTCACACAATTTCTGTAGCAATTCCAGTTTGCGCCGGATTGAGGAAATGCTCTCAGAAAACGTTGACTGAAACAAGATGCAGAAGACTCGCTCTGAGAAGTTGGGGATTAGTGACAGCTCATACAGGAACCTAGGTAGACAAAGGCAAGGACCAGTAGGAAAAGTGTAAGCCAGCCAAAGAGAGGTCGCTCCTTTACTAGAAATATACCCTCAGAGATGGTCCTTCCCAACCGGAAGCCCACCAGTAGCCTTGACTGTCCTCCCCGGGCCCTAGACACACTTACTGTTCAGGTTTGTCAAGAGACTTGGCATTTTCCTTGTCTTTGGAGGATCGGCTGTGCTTTTCAATTTTTTCCAGCTCATCAGACTGTGCTCTCTGGAAAAACAAAAGCAAAGTGTTTTGTTTTTTGTTTTTGTTTTTTCCAAAAATCTCTTCAAGGTGTCCTTTAGATAATAATGATCTTAATACAGAGGAATTTTCCATATCTTAATTTCTTAGCATCTGTTGTGATAAAACTTAGTATGTGAGCTGTTTTAAAGTGTAAATATGTGTAATAAAATCCAGCTCATGCCTACAAGCCCCAAATAATACTATTGACTATTAGTGATCTGAAAGATATTTATTCATTCAAGCATAAAATAATAGTTTCCCCTTTGCATTAATTTGGCTATTTATATTATTCCAATAAAGCCATACTTTTGTTTTAAAGTAATAGCTCTCATTTAGATCTCAACCAAGTTAAAATTGGAATTAACTTGATCTTAAATGCTTTAAAAACTATGTAAATATTATAATAGTTGTGTATTGCTTTTGTTATACTTGGAGAAAAGAAATGTGCAATTAAGCTATTAGAACATGAAACAAAAATAAAAGATTTTCATGCTTTTGTTGAGCATGATATTTTGATACAAAAATAGCTCCAGTCATAGTTTGCTTTTGTCTCCTACCATTCCTTATTGTAAGCTACAAATGTTGTCATTATGTTTCTTTATGGGAGAAGATCATTTTACTTTTTGATATAAGTGAAAGGCTTACAGATTCCATGAAGCACAAACTTATTTCTTCTTACAGAACATTGGTATCATTTTTATTTATATTCAGACGTGATTTTACATATCACAAAGATGTGTCTGATGAGTCCAGGAGCGCATCTTTGCCATTCACTCCAAAGTCATATATACGGCCATGGACTTAAAATCCATTTAGCACTATATTTTGTTGGAATGGATATATCAGACTGAGTAAGGCAGTCCTGAGAGAATGTTCAGGCAACACCCATGCTAGTGAACTGCTAAGTATTAATTAACTGTTTTTTTTTTTTTTTCAGAAATGAAGGCGTTCAATTGGTAGTGATAATGATTTAACCTAAAAATGAAGCATCTTCTAAATTATGACAGGTCAGCCAAATGGGGAAGTGGACACACAGAGTCTGGTTTTTCTTTGGGATGTGATATAGCAGAAGGGTATAAAAGAACAGGTGAACTCTGTCAACTACCACAGGCTTACATAAATGCCACACTTAATATGTGACTTCCAACTTTCCCAGCTTATGGGAAACTTGTACAAGATATTTAGAGGAATAAAAAATCATGACTTAAGGCTAGAGAGATGGCTCAATGGTTAGGAGTCGGTACTGCTCTTGCCATTTGATTCCTGGTACCCACACCAGGCAGCTCATAACTGCTTGTACCTCTAAGTCCGGGGAATCTTACATGTGTCCCCTTTGTAGGCACTTGCATTTACATACACAAACACATGCACACACACACGCATGCACATATTCATGCACATAATTTAAAATGTCTCAAAAACAATCATCTGATTTATTTCTCAATTATGTAAAGATTCAGTCCCACAACTGTCACCATAATTCTCATGAAGCCATCTATAACATGTGGTTAAAAAAAAAAAAGATAGAACCCATCTTATTGGAATGAGAGACCAAAGTAATATAATAGAAGAATATTAAACCTGTAAATACTGATAAGGCACAGGCCATGAGTGACAAACTAAGATACAGCTTTCTAATTCTCAACATATCTCCATTTCTTAGAAACACAAGAAAGCCATCTTTCCAGCCCATGTTCATTCTATACCTCACCAGAAAGTAAAAGAAGTCCAGCTGACTACAACTTGGTATGGTTACACAACTGAATGTGTAGCCTTGATGTTGTTTCTTGACCAAAACACTGTTGTCCATACAACTTTGCAGGGGATTTATCTGAGTGTTTTTTATTGGGGGGTTGTCTGTGTATGTGTCTATGTGTCTATGTGTGTGTACATGTGCCTGTGTGTACATGTCTCTCTCTCTCAGTCTCTCTCTCTCAGTCTCTCTCTCTCTCTCTCTCTCTCTCTCTCTCTCTCTCTGTGTGTGTGTGTGTGTGTGTGTGTGTGTTACTATGCATCTACAGGCCACACAAGTTCCTCTAAGTCTTTAAGACAACGCCTTTGGGTCAAATGGATTCTGGAAGTGTCAAAGTCACTTCCTAAACCAGGGATCACTGTGAACTACCAAAGTAAAACCCTTCACATGTTGTTATGTAAAAAGGCTTCATAAACTTTTACCCATACCTCCATTTTGCCAAAGAAATTTTATTTGACCCTTAGTGTATAGGTATAAAAATTAGATACAAAAATCAATTCAGTGGTAATAAATAAGAAAGAAATTCTAAAACACTTTTGATACATATGTATAACTTCATCACGTATTAAACATGAAAGCACATTTTCAGGCAAAGAGATGATATGCTCGTTTAGTTTTGCATAAGAGATGACATGTTACCAGACACGGTAGTGTCCATCTTTAATCCCAGTACTTAGGAGGCAGAGGCAAGTGGCTCTCTGAGTTGAAGGCCAGCCTGGTCTAAAGAGTGAGTTCCATGACAGCCTACAGAAAACACAGCTTGAAAAACCAAGGGGGAAGGAAGGGTGGCAGAGAAGGAGAGAGAGAAATGTAACACTGATATGCTGGCTGAATATTTGGATCGGTCAAATATAGAACAACTTGTGCATTCTTCAGAGCTGGATGAAAATACATAAACTTCAATACAGAGGACACTGCCTCATATAAATATTTACTGCAAAATGACAGAAGTATGTACCAGGGACATTTCAAAATTTGTTGGAAGTTCTTCCCTACTCACAGGTCAAAATTCATTTAATTGTTTTTATGAAACCCAAGACAGAAATTGAGGAGATCATTTTTATAATCAAATATCTCAATACAATGGATACAAAGATATTGTAATTTGCTACATTCTGAGAAAGCATGGCAGGAAAGCTGAAGAGTCATTGCTTTCTGTAATTATTACGTTCTAACAAAAGCATACACACACACGCGCGCGCGCTAACACACAAACACATTCAGTAAAACTCTGTAGCTTATAACATAAAATCATTTCACACCTAAACCACGATGCTCAGGCCATGTTTCCGGCAGCTTTATGTATGGCATGTGAGGTACAAAGTGCAAGTGTGTTCAGAACCATGGCCGGTGTGAAGTCTCTCAAGACAACATGGGCAAGGGCTGCGCTTATCACCTCAGCCTCATTACGGTTTGATTTCAAACGAAGTTTTGGCCGCTGCGCATTCACACACATTTCACTGCTTCCAAGTATTCTGGGATCCCACTTGGGGTCAGACCATTTCTGCTCATGTTAGGAAGAAACAAAGCTGCCTTGGTTTGAAGGTGCAGACCAGGGGTAGAAGACAGTACATTCCACTTTGCCCATGCCACCCTCACTCTCTTATCTTCCCGTACGCATGTCTAGGATGGCGTCCATTCTGGTTTTTCTTGTTCTCTATGAGCTCAGTTAGTGCCACATGAGGTAGTTTCTCCTCCACCTTCTCATAAACATACCTGCACATATCATACATATGTACGCACAGTAAACCCAAGGCCATGGTACTAAACTCTCATACTCGTCCTTGTTAACACTGATACTGATAAAATGCCAACCACGGGATACATTTTATAAGTAGTTGTTTGTTCAATTCTGAGCTTTATCGAGTGCCGGCCCACCCAAGTATATTCAGATCTGCAGAGAGCCCATGACAAGTGGCAGGAGTGTGATTGGGAGAGAGAGAGATACCACATTGCTAAATAAAAGGCAAAGGAGAATTTGGACTAGGTCTTAAAACTCATTCTGAAAACCTCAGGCTTCCTCAAAGCTCAGAAGGTTCCTAAGAGCTATGTTAATTCCTTCTGAAGGCAAATCCCACCTCCAAGACATAAGGACCTCCCACTAGGCCACATCTTTTAAAAGTTCCATCACCTCCCACGCTGGCCTTTGTGAAGGACATTCATGCTCGCTCTATGCAAGCTGTAGCACAATTAAATTAGCAAAATAAGTCTTTAAAAATATGCTGTTGAACCTTTGGCGCTGAAGTGTAGCAGCCAACGGAATCAGTACCATCAGCACTCACACCAAGGCAAAGGTTATGTGAAATAGATGTGCCCCTGTAGCCTGCTTGTCCTTCAGAATTGTAGAGCACTTCTGTACTGTTCTTGAAAGAGATTCTACCTAGAAGAATCAACTAAAGTACCTGCAATCTTTTTTGCAGTTCAATTGTGTGCTTCTTGACTGGGCACGTTGTAGATTACAATGTCTCGCTACAATATCATAGGATTAGACATGTGTGCTGTAGTCAAATGTCAAATATTACTATTATTAAAATTGATCTATTTTGAAGAGCCCCTTGGTTAGGCTGCAGGAATCCCCGAATGTCCTTGAGGTAGACTTTTCCTACATAGTTGGTGACTAAATTCTTTGTAACTACTTCATACTTAAGCAAGCACTTCTAGTGATAACAGCAAAAAAAAAAAAAAAACAAAAAAAAAAAAAAAAAAAAAAAAACTTTTTTAAACTGGTATATCTTTAAAGAACACTTCAAAAACAAAATGAAAAAAAAAAGTTTTATGTTAATCAAAACGTTTCCTCTCTCTTCAGACATTGGCATGTTCTCCAGGGTCAATTCCAACATTTACAAGTTCAAATATATTAGTTACAACCAGGTTTTTTTAAAACCTCCTTTCACTTACTTCTATGCTAAGTAACCTGTTTACAGTCTCTAGGGTGTGGAGGCGAGTCCTTGTATAAACCCGGCTGCTTTTATAGTAGCTCCTGGTGATTGATGATGGCGCACACAACACAGTACCCTTCCCATAGTATGAGCGAAGACTCTCGGGCTGGGCTCCACATCGCACCTCCAGCTTCCAGACACTGCTTTGATGACTGTAGCCTAAAGTGAGGGCATTTTACAGGACTCCACCTCCATAGACTCATAAGTGGAATAAGTAAGATCTCTGAATACGTTATTTTTAAATGTGTGTAGGCTCTGCTTCTTCTCTGATTTGATATCAATGCCAGTGGTTTTCCTGGGATGAAGCTCAGCATCATTTTGACGTGGCTTCTTCTAGTCAACTCACATGTCCAAAATCCCAACTCCGACTGTGTTGTTCTACTGGGAGGAAAGTACATCAGGCTGGGTCAGCCTGAGTGAGCTTGCTAAAGCAGAGAAATGGGCAGGTTTTCAGGATCTGCTGCTGTTGTGGCTCTGCTTCTGTTCCTAGTGACTGCTGGTGGCACAATCATATACTCAACAGCTCAGGTGACCCAGCCCAGAGATTCTGCCTGGAATATACTTCATGCAACTTG
Source organism: Acomys russatus (assembly GCF_903995435.1). Classification (NCBI taxonomy): domain Eukaryota; kingdom Metazoa; phylum Chordata; class Mammalia; order Rodentia; family Muridae; genus Acomys; species Acomys russatus. Next base: position 69,759,232 of record NC_067142.1, on the reverse strand, counting down.
GTTTGGTACAGTCGGATTTGCTGAAGTATCATCTTGGAAAAGCTTGCTCCAACTCCCTTGATCTCATTATAATGAGTCCCTCCCACCCCCGAAGATGACAGAACAAATAAAAGCTTCCATTTGCTTTGTCATTTTTGTGCTTACCACGGTATCTAGATGATGATGGTGGTGATGATGGTGATGATGGTGATGATTATAGCTAAACACACACACACTCACTCACCTTTTTATATTAGAATTTGAACTTTCTGAGAAAAATCCTATCTTATATATCTTTATATCCCATTAACTAAAATGATTTGTGGTATATACTTATCAATGGGTAACAAAAAACCAAACCAAAAAAAAAAAAAAAAAAAAAAAAAAAAAAAAAAAAAAAAACAAATCATAAACATTTAGGCAAAAATTGAATGGAGAATCGAATAAACAACCAATAACAAACAGCAGAAGGTAGCCTCCTTTAGTTAGAGCTTCTATTGCTTACACAAAACCAAAACCAAGTTGGGGAGGAAAGAGTTTATTTGGCTTATACTTCCACACCACTGTTCATCATCAAAGGATAGGATAGGAACTGAAACAGGGCAAGAACCTGGAGACAGTAGTTGATGCAGAATTCATGGCGGGGTGCTGTTTATTGGCTTGCTCTGCTTGCTTTCTTTTAAGAACATGGATTACCAGCCCAAGGGGTATCACCAGGCACAGTGGGCTGGGCCCTCCCCCATCAGTCACTAATTAAGAAAATGCTCTATCTTATGGAGGCATTTTCTCAGTCGAGGTTTCCTCATACAGTTTGTGCAAGTTGACATAAATCTAGTAAGCATAAGGAGAGAGAAGGCAGGAAACATAAGGATAAGCAAGAAAGATTAAAGGCATGATGGGAAAATAATGGCAATTGTTTATCCTCATCCTAGTGGTACTGTGAAGTCTCTTAAGAGATCAAATACATTTTAAAAATCGATACCTGTACATACCTGAAACAGAATCAGTCCTGTCAAGTGTCAGAACACAAATAAATAAATACAAAAAGAGGACTATACTCATCCAAAGTATGTGTGCCTTAAATCTATACATCAGCCTATAGTTCTCTATAGAGAACTTTTCATATAACACATAGAAATGTGTGTGAAAGTATAAAAATGAAGTCTACAATGTACTAGGTTTGTTAGACAGACTTACACTTATATGCTCAGTTGTACTCTTTTTAATTATGTCTAATTGTTCTTGGACCATCATCCCGGATGTCTTCTTGCAAAACTTGAAGGAACAAATAAATGTCTGGTGTTTTTATACCTACTGAGGTCTCAAATTCTTATCCTTATTTTCAACCATACAAATTTTCTCAAACTATGACTGAAATTTGTACCACAACCCCAAGGTTAACTGGATAGTTTGGGTTTTGTTGGGACGCCAAAATCACTTTGGTTTCAAATGCTCTTCTTTCCCTGGCCCGCCAGTTTGTGGTAAGCATAGGCACTGTGTTTTCAGGGTGGGTTGGGAGGATTTTGGAGGATTCATTTATTCCAAGGTGTACTGTTTACCAGACATTGCATTAGATGGTGTAAATTCACACACACACACACACACACACACACACACACACACACACACACACACACACACAGAGAGAGAGAGAGAGAGAGAGAGAGAGAGAGAGAGACAGAGAGAGAGACAGAGAGAGAGAGACAGAGAGAGAGACAGAGAGAGAGCACATCAAGTTCACACAAAATCCCACAACACAATATATCAAGCTGCGAGTGAATCACTCTTCCTCCTGTGGGTCTTCCATAGTTATTTTCTTCTATTGCTTTTGAAAATTAGATGTAACTCTTTATGTGTGTCATTTAGAGTTTCCTAACGGTGATGAGAACCATTTGCTGGAGCAGGCTTATTCTGTAGATCATATACTCTTACATCAACTAATTACAGGGAAAAAAAACCTCCTAGTTTCAAACAGCAACTTAAGAAACTTTGTGTCCATGCTCTGTTCACTTCCCTTCGCTCAGGAAATCGTTTGCCAAGTGAAACTATTTTAGTCTATGGTGCAATAACTAATGTCAGTGACTTCCATATTTAACTATGTGCACATCTTCTCCACTCCCACTCTGCTCATTTGCGTAAGAATTAGATTAGACCCTTCCTTCAAGATTTATTGCTTCCCTATAAGTGAATTCCAGTTGCTGCCAACCCAGGTGTTTTCAGCAGTTACTAAAAGCCATGATACCAAAGACTCAGGCATCCCATTCCCCCAATTACAAGCCAGTGCAAACTCAGATCTGCTGGTTCTCATCATTAATTCCCCCAAGTATTTTTAAATCCACTATTAGGGACCCAGAGCCCTTGACAGTCCTCAATGGTCAACAGCTCCTTCTTTGGGGCGGGCTTTCATGAGTCCCTCCTCCATCCATGCTGCAATTTTGACTGGTTTGATCCTGTGCAGGTCTTGTTCATAGGCAACCACAACCACTCTATATTCAGGAGAGAAATGGCTGTATTGTGTGTAGAAAACACTGTTTCACAGCTGTCTTTGGCAATGTATGGCTTTTACCTTTTCTTCTTGTTTTTGTTGTTATTATTGTTGTTGCTGTTCTTCTTGTTCTTCTTCTTGTTCTTCTTGTTCTTCTTCTTGTTCTTCTTGTTCTTGTTCTTCTTCTTGTTCTTGTTCTTCTTGTTCTTGTTCTTCTTCTTGTTCTTCTTCTTCTTCTTCTTCTTCTTCTGCTTCTTCTTCTGCTTCTTCTTCTTCTTCTTCTTCTTCTTCTTCTTCTTCTTCTTCTTCTTCTTCTTCTTCTTCTTCTTCTTCTTCTTCTTGACCCCTGAGTCTTGAGGGGCATGGTGGGATATAGATGTCCCATTTAGGGCTCATCACTCCACAGTCTCTTATTCCTTGCACACTGACCAATGGAAGGTCTCTGTGTCTCAGTCTCTGGTGCCATGCATATCTTTTATTAATTATACCTAACAATGACATGACATATGTCTTTAGTTTGTATCTCCTTTCTAAGCAAGCTTTTGCTCTATTTAGGCAAATACTGTCTCAACACTTTTAGCATCATCTCTAAAAATCAAATTCACATTTTCTTCTCAAGCCTTCAGTGATGCTTATTCAAATATGTAGAGATCTGGGAGGTCATCTAGATGTCTCTGTACTTTACTTCTATACCCAATAAATCACCGAGTCTCACAGGCACTATGCAGCTCTATTGCGGTCATCCCGCTCCTAACTATCATGACCTCTCAACTCAATGCTCCAATATCCCGCCTGCCCAGTATAGGTGCAACCACATAACACAAATGTGATTATTATTGTTTTCTTGCTCATTAGTGATACACATAAGATTATGCATACCATATTTAAAAGTCATTAGTGGCTATTCATCATTCCTAGATTAATAGCACAGACCTCAGCATTCTTTTTAGTTGTGAGCCTAGCTTTTAGAAGCTGAGCCATGTCTCCATCCCAGACCTTAGCATTCATACAACCCAACATGGCCATCCTGTTGCTTACCTATTCCTATCTATATTCCATTAATAGCTTTCTCTTTGTTCCTCAAATAGATCGGGTTCTTATCCAGTCATTGCTGTACCCTGTACCCCAAATGTTCCCTACACTTCCCACTTTCCACATCTATACATGCTTGCTTCAACTGCCAGCTGAAAAAAATCTCTGTAGTTTGGAAAGGTCTTTCTGAATCCCCAACATATCATGACTCCCTCCCCACACCTTAATAAATCCTCCTTGTGGAAATGGTCTTTCCCCCAGGAGCGCATATCATAACCTTAAAAGAACATTCAAGGCCTGTGGTCTACACTGAAAGGTAAATCCATGCTATGAAAATAATTGCTAGTTTTGCTAATTACTGTATTGATAGCTCAACATGTGTGCCACAACAAAGCTGGCATTTAATAAATATCTGAGGGAAGATTAAATTTTATTGCTTTCAAGTTTCCCATTTGTTTTTAAGGTCTTATTCTGCTTTCCCTTTAACCATTTTCTTCCTGGAACAGAAACTGTAATTGACAGGAGTGGAAAGAGTAGTGTACAGTGACAAGGCTGTTTCTATTTGGAGTAAATGACATCAACACATCTACGTGAACAATGATCATGGACAAAAATTGGATTTTATACTGGACGGTGGCTGGAAGAAGTGTGCCTTTATTTGGGGAATGAGATGACCTGTAGTTAACAGCCCTTCATACACTTTAAATAACTCCTCCACCCCAGCAGCAACAGCTTGACTCCTTTTAATTCTCCTCATGTTCCCTTATGTTTTTTGTAACCTAACTATTCCCCTCTAGTCCAGTCACTTTTTACATCAGCCGGTACACCAAGACGTTCTTCTTTCTGATCTAAACCTTACACTTACTTCCCCCACCAGTAACCCCATCACCCATTCCTTCCCCTACAGATCTTTTCTTCCTTAATTTTTTTTTTCCAATGGAGAAGGCAGTTCATGGTCCCTGAGAATGCATGTCTCCTTGGATACCACAACCTGGCTCTGCAATTGAGAATAATCATCAGAGCCCAGGAGTAAACACTTCTATAACCAACAGGTGCTGGTGGGATGCTTGGGGGAAAGTGAGGGAATACAACCACAGATACTATGTATGTCTCATTGAGACTCATTTGAATAAATGATGAAAAACTTATGCATGTCTTTTGAAATAATTTTGCATAGCTAACAAAGTATACCCAAGAAAACATATTTCCAATGAAGTCAAATGTCCAATGGAAATAAAATAAAATAAATAAAATCTTGTATATTTAAAGAAGTAAAAACTGTGGCCATTTTTTGTATATACAATGGTCCGTGTTTATTTGGAAGGAAGAAAACTTTCTGTAGCTTCCCCTTCTCTTGTTAATGTAAGGTAAGTGTTCAGGAGTGCTTTTCCTGCACGTCATTGTCCTGATCTAGAAGGCCTCAACCAAACACACATGGGTTGTATGCTTAAATGGAGGGTTTGCATTTCATCTTCTGAGAGACAATTTTGAAGCTTGATTTGTAAGCCACAAATTTCCTCACCTCCTTACAAAGGAGGCTCTTCTTAATGAATATAATCGACTCCCTTTAGACACAATCACAAATGGGGCCAGACAAGAGCATCTAGCACGCAGAATTTCAGGTAACTTTGGGAGGCTATGAAACACTCAGACGATTCCAGGAAGTAAAATTATTATTTTAGAAGGGTCTCGGTTCTTTTTAAAATTATGTGAACATATATCTTTAACTTTTTTTTTTTTTTGAAAAATCGCAACTGAGAGTCTAGAGGCAATGTATTATTTCATGACAGAGCACACAGAAAGCTTTTCTTTTTAATTTGGCAAGAACCAATTCAGGAATTATTTGATGTTATCTTTTCTTGCATCAGGAACTAGAGAAGAAATTCCAGGTCCTTTGCAGCCATGTGAGAAAAAAAAAAAGAAAAAAATGTTATCTGGAGTTTGGAACATGCAGCTGCAGCTTGGTTTGGACAAACCTCAGCTGGCTGTATAATATTTAATTCCATCTCTGTTTTCTCCTTTGCTTAAGACTCTGCCTTAAGAGACAATGCTATGCTCATCACCACGTTGGCAGTGGTTAATTGACGTGGCTCCCCCTCTTGAGCACTGATCATGTCCGTGTGTCTTTTTGACCATATGGGTTCTTCAGGAAAGGCAGTCACCTTAACAGGGGGTCATTCTTACTGCCTCCCTGCACCATCAGCATCCGACCATTCAAAGGAAGAAGATGTAGAACAAAGTAACCCTGGGAGAACTGAGTTGAGATGAAGCTGTATTACAGTTGTCATTTATAGCCACTGTGGCTCCAAGGTGTACCAGCTTATCCAGGTGGTTAAGAACTTTGTAGGATTGCATTTTGATTTCCAAGACTATAGTGTATAAGACAGAGAAAGCTAGAAGTTATAAGTATGGACGGCTTTGGTATGCAACAAGTGTTTTTAGCAGTTTCTTCAGTAAAATATGAGACTGCCCGTATCCTGTGTGGGTCCAGGACCTACCACCTATGGTGCTCATGGTCTTTCCAGGGGAGGTCAGCAATATGCTGTGCATGGGCATCCTGTAGCCTAATCACACAGCTGTGGACATTCTCCATGGAATCAGGATTTGTTTGTTTGAAGATCATCTGTGGAGAGTACTGTCTGCTTTCTGTCATCCTTTTCTTTGTGTCTCTATGGTAATACTTGGAATTCCTCTTCCTAGGCATCTTTAGTGGATTTGGGGCACTAATTCGTCCATTCTGTCTCCTCCTCACAATTTGTATCATCGCCATCTCAGGAACTTATGGTAACTACTGACTGTTAATTTATCAGCTTTCTGTAATGCTTTAATAATGCTTAGGACTTTTCCAGGAGGAGGTGGAAGCCCTCATCTATCTCTGAGATAACACCTGGGTGGATCTCCAATGGACCACACTAAACCAAGCAGGGGGTGGGGGGGGTGGGAGACAACTATTCTAAAGATGGTCTGGCAACCTCAGGACAGGGGCAGATCAGCCAAAGATCTTTTCACCCACTTTACAGTGAACTTGTCAACGACTACTATTAATTTCCTTTAGGTACAAGCACAAATAGACCCATGCAAGAACATCTAGTACCCAAGATTTCAGAAAGTTCCAGAAAATACATCAAGTGTGTGTGTATGTTTGTGTGTGTATGTGTGTATGTGTGTGTTATACAGGCTGACTTCCAGGGGTGAAGAAAAAATAAAGAGAAAATAGAGGGTGTAATTAAAAGGACAGCATAAGGAACATTTTTAGGGTGAAGATAAAGTAATATATGCAATAAAAAGAGTAAGAACCTTCTGCCCAAAGAGGTGCTTCCGCAACCCTCTCCACCCCATAGCAGGAAGAATCTAAAAGAGTCCATAGAATACTCAAGTGTCAGTCTCCATTGGAAGTTTGCTCTTGTTAAAGTATGACCTTGGGGAAATTGGACAAGGTACTCGGGACATCAGTGGACTATTTTACAACCTGCTGTGAGTATATAAGTGTTAAAAGATAAAAACAAAAGTTAAAGGCCTGAGTGTTGGCTTCATCTGGTTTCCAAGATTCGTTCTGTTTGGAAAAGTCACTCTTGTTATGACGGATAACTTTCATGTCTAGAAAAGCTGGATCTGGAAATCAACTGAATCTAACTTAACTTGCCAGGCATTCCTATGAAGACTTTCTTGATCAGATTATGCAAAGCGGGCAGATTGTGTGTGACTCTTCTGGTGACAAGCCAGATGGAATAAGGGAACTTTGCCTGCTGCCTGACAGCTGGCAGTCTTGCTGCAGGGTCATCCTTCCCTATTGCTGCCACTGCTGCTTCCCTCACTGATATCAGACACCTGCTAATTTATACTCCTAATGGAGATTGAAGACTCGCAGATCTTTTGGAAGCTTCCAAGCCACTACTATCAGATTTGGACTGCGAGGACATCCAGCCTTGTGGACTGAGCACCTGTCTCACTCTCAGCCGCTTCACTGTGAGGCAGCCATTGTTGGACCACCAAGTCCATATAAGTAAACTTAATAAATCTCGTTTAATATGTATTCAGTCTATGGGTTCTATTGCTCTAGAGAAACATGACAAACACAAGTATATTTTCTGCCATCCAGGTCCTTTTCATCCCACATCAGTGAGGTGACTTTTCTGGTTAAATCCAGTCCCTAAAATAACTCAGAAACAGACTTGGCGCTTTCTGTGTGGAATGCTCTGCCAATCCAGCGCAATCTGACCATATCTGTCCATGCCAACCCTCAAAACAATTTCCTTACTTATCTCTACCAAGCTAACTCTAGGAGTGCCCCTAGCTCTTCTCTCCAGCAGTTAAGAATCACCTCACACACCGGAGTATCCTCCCATCAGCCCTCAGTCCTGGCTGCTGCTTCAGTGGCTGTCTCACTCCCTTCATGCAACTCTCTTCCCCCTGACCACAATAGGCTGTGATCACTTAACGTCATATTCTACATTGACAAAAATGGCAAACGCGGCAAATCTTTATTATAAGTTAATGCCCAGAGTAGTCTACCATAAGAAGCCATTCTTTTTTAAAATATGTTTTTAATTGAAAAGAAAAAAATCACTTTCTTTTCTCCCTTTCCTCTCTCTAGCTCCTCCCAGCTACCCTGTCTTAAACTCTTCCCATGTTCCCCCAACAGCCTCTTTTTCATTATTTGTGTATGTGTGTGTGTGTATACACACATATGTAAATAAAAATATAAGTAAACCTCCTGAGTTCGTTTTTGGTAGTAGTTAAACTGACCGCTATCTATTACATAACCAATAAGGGGGGCTCATCCATGAAAGAGGTTAATTCTCCTTTTCCCAGAAGCTATCAGTTAGTGGCCTATAGTTCTTTGTCTAGGAGTGGGAACTGTTAAGTTCCCCCCTCCATGTTAACATATCAATTGATATTGTCATTGCTCCATGGCAAGTTTGTATTCTCTTTTCCTTTTTATTAATATAGATTCTTTTCCCACTCAACATAATCTGAGTACAGTTTCCCCTCCCTCTACTCCTCCCAGTCCCTCCCCACCTCCTCTCCACCTGGATCCACTCCCCTTCTGTTTCTCATTGGAAAAGAACAGGCTTCAAAAAATAAAAAATAAATAAAATAAAATATAACAAAATAAAGTATAATAAGGGATAACAAAAGTCATCACATCAACGTTAGACAAGACGGGCCAACAGAAAATTAAAGAGCCCTAAGAGCAGGAAGAAGAGTCGGAGACCTACTCGTTCACACCTTCAGAAGTCCCATGAAAGTACTACTGAGCTTCCGTACATGCGTTCTTAATACAAAAGAGCTAGGAGCTGTAGTGCATATGCAGGCGACCTGGTGCAGGCTCGTGTAGGAACTGTGACTTTTGCATAATAAATATTTGGAGAGTAAAAACAAAATATGAGATTTGATAATATCACTCATTTTGTAAATATTAAACTATATCTATGTAAATTATATTATACAGTATCCTTCGCATGTTTAAACAACTTTTTTGGTCTCAGCACTTTGAAAGGAAAATATGTGCATTATCAATGGGCCACATAAACTATCCTCTTGTAAACTGTACATTTAAGACACTGTGTTAGTATATTACTGTTTGCTGACGTATGGATCTTTTAATCATCCTTTTTTCACATAGTTACTTGTGGGTGGGGTGAGTGGAGGTCAGAGGACAACTTGGGGGAGTTCTCTCTTTCCACCAGGGACTCCAGGGATCAACCCAGGTGGCCAGGTTTGGTGGCAGGTATCCTTATCTACTGAGCCATCTTGCCAGTCCACATCTCTTCTAATCTTAAAATCATTCAGGATATTTTCATGGTTGTAATGATTAATCTTGCTCATCAGTTTGACAGGATTTAGACTCATCTTGGAGACAAACCTCTAGGATTGTCTATTAAGGAGTCTCCAGAGTGTTTACTTGAGAGAGGAAGGTTCATCCTGAAGGTGGATGCTGGATCGCCGTGGGCTGGGGCTGAAGACTGAGCAGAAAGGAGAAAGTGGATGGAATCCTAGCAGTCAGCTCTGATAGAATGTGCCTGCCTGCCGCATGGTTTGGCTCCCACGCCTTCTTAACACTATGGCCTGTGTCTTCTAACCCAAATGATCCCCTTCTCAAGGAAAGTTTATCAAAGCAAAAAAACAAAAACAAAAACAAAAAACCAGTAGAGCATCCACAGATCCTCAACTACCACCTGCTGAATTTGTTTTTGCAATACACAAAACCCTTGATAGCTTTAAAATCTCAAAGGCAAAGGTGAATTCGAAAGTGGCTACAATGCACTACAGAAATAGAAAATTACATGTCCAAGGGATAAGGCATTTTTGCTGGAACCTCCAAATTTGAACATTTAACTATATATATGTAAATATAACAGAACACACACACACACACACACACAATTCAGAACCAAATATACGTGAGACACCATCTGGAACCACTCAAGTTCCTAAGTAAAAGTCCAGTGAAGGAAAACATACTAGGAGTTCTACATCTGATTAAAAGAGCTAATTATTTACTCCTTTAATAAATTTATTGCCCAATTAAATTTTAACCATTGTAATCATGAGCAATAAGCAAGAAAAGTTGATGACCATATCAAGCATCATACGTCAAGGCCGACGACAGATTTTCTGTTCATGCGTAATTTCAACTCAGGACCTAGTTTCAGCGATAAGCAAAGTTCATAGCAGGTATGTAAAATAGCCATCACAGCAGGGGTTGAAATTCAGAGAAAGAACATTTTCCTAGCCTGTTTAGGGACCTAGGTTCCACCCCCAGCATTCCTTGCCACCCCACCCCACACACACACACACTGCTACCATTCCAAAAAAAAAAAAAAATGGAATAAAACAAAAACCCCTCTCTTTACATAACCATACACAAGCCAAACCTGGAGGTTTTCTACATAAACCACAATGTTCCTAGTCTTAAGTACATTCACTTAACATCAGCAGAATAAAAGAATTTAAGGGTGGTCTAGCAGACATTTATGGCACCAGGTTGAAAAAAATTTATTATATCTGCTAGCCAACTGTGCCATTTCACTAGTGCTTCCCTGTCATCATGGAAAATTACTGGAAAATGTTTAGTGTGTGTGTCAGAAGAGTCTGTCCTCCTCAAACTGCTGCATGGCCGAGAGTGTATGTGTGAGAGACTTTCTGTATCCTCTGGAGCTAAAAGGTTTGTTAATGCTGTCAAAGCAAGAAGCGAGAAGAAGATCACGGGGAAATAGAACTTATATGAAAACAATGGCTGGTAGAAAGACAGGAACGTATAAACAATTCACCACCACACACAAAGATGTAAAATTCATGCTCAGGGTGAGGGGTGGGAGGGGGAGGACATGTCATGAAAGGACCAAAGGACTCTGTAATAAAAAAGAGACACAAACAAGTATTCCTACTATCGGAGAAGGTTTACATTTAGAACTCAAACATGAGAAGAAATAGAAGCATGGATCAAAGCTAGGATTAAGGCAGCACTGAAGGACTGCAGACATATTTATTGAGAACTATGTCTCTGTCTACTTCTCTATGGAATGAAGATGGATGCCACTGCGGCGTCTCTCTCTCATCTCTCTCTGTCTCTCTCTCCTCTCTCTGTCTCTCTCCCTTCCTCCCTCTCTGTAATAGAAACATTAAATATCTCTTAATTTTGGTCAGTATGGACAAAATGATGCCAGTATCTAGACCCATATTCTTGAGGAATGTGACTTTGATGCAGACAGAATACTGTAGTGCCCCCACCCCACTCCCACCCCCCAACCCCCCCACTCCACCCCCTCCCCTCCTGTTGATATTCAAGTGATGTCTGGGCTCCCAGCTGTAGTTGGGTATCATGTTTTCCCTCCTCCAACTACTATGGCCCTTATGACCTAACCCTCTTTTTCTAGGGGAGAGGGGATTTAATGTGTCTTATAGTTTGTGGGTTTTTTAAAATATGAAAATAAAAATAAAAATATTCAAGTTAGTATATGAACTCTGGGTGGACAATTTTAGATGCACAAAGAAAGTATACTCTCCTTCCAACTTAGGGTAAGTATATACAGAAATTATTTCACAGCAGTGAATTTAAATTAGAAAATAAAATGTACATACTATATAAAATATTTTCTAAGTGTTAATATGCATTTTTTTGAAATTTTAACTATTTTATATTTTAATATAAATACTAACAGACACAGAAGCCCAAGAATAAAACCATGATGCTTATCTTAGACAAACCGCACTTCAACTTAACCATGGGTTCATCATTTTGGTAAATGGTATTAGAAGTAATACAGGCATTTTTAGCTATTGTATCCAAGATGACAATAAATGCAGGTAAGAATACTGATCCACTCCATTATATCTTCTGCTTCAATTATATCCAAACATTTACACTATTAAATAAATCATATAACATTATAAATTACTTTGTACTATCTGTAGTTATCAGAAGATTTCTGATTATATGTAAATAGAAAGCACTATTAATATATTTCTTTAAGGATTAGGTGTGAGACATCCTAAGTATTTGTTGCAAAAGCAAGCTCTGTACTGGATTTCTGGAATTGAAAAATGACACCTGGTTATAATTGGCATACCCCCAGGGTCACTGCAAAGAGACAGCTCACTTAATGATACCTCCACAAAGGGAAAGGAAGTGACAACATTCAGCTCAAAAGCTATTGTTAAGGTGTGGAACTGGACAAACAACGTTAAGTGGTGGTGAGCTTGAGACCAAATTCTAAGATAGCCAGAGATAAAAAGGAGTTCCTGCCGAAAGAAAGAAAGAAAGAAAGAAAGAAAGAAAGAAAGAAAGAAAGAAAGAAATGCATATGGCAAGAATCTAAAGCACTCAAGTGCATCTCACTTAGGCTAACAAAGTCTGATCTTAAACTCTGCATTCTGGGACACTGGGGGTGATGCCATAGTCTGTTTCCGAAAGTAACAAGCAACCTCAACTTCTAGGTAAGAAGGTGGAGTGGAAATCTGACCCAAAACTCTGTGAAAGAAAACAGAGATGCTTCTGCAGTAAGACCATGCCTGGAAATGACATCATTAAGCCAGATGGGGGCCTCAGCAGGAGAGCAGGCAGCAGACCTGAGAATCAATCTGAGCGCATGCAATCCCTCATGAATCAGCATAGAGAGCTGAAGGTGAGTGCTGCTTCTCACATCCATCACATAGCTGTAGGACCCTCAAGACCAGAACAGGTCACGGTACAGAGCAAGAGTCCTAGGACAGAAGTTTCCTTCCCCACAAACAGGAATCATACAAAGCACAGGGGCCACAGAGCACAGTGGCTTCCGCCAGCTCCTTTCCCACATGGCCCTGCTAGAGCCAGAAGGATCTGAGAAGGCACCTTTCAACTCAGAGCAGATATATCAGGCATTTACTCCATAACTTGGTGCTGCCATTAACATCCTCTTGCAGTGGGCCGAAGTCAATGTAAAGACTTGCAACTGGCCAAAGTACGGGGAGGAAGTGACTGCTTATGTGTTCAGTACTAAATGGAACACTTATGTCAACCCCTTCCTGCCCTGCTCTCAGGAAACATTTTGGAAGAATGAGTAGAAAGAGCCAGAGAGTGGGGAAGTGTGACGTGAAATGTGATCTTCTGGATATGACATGGCTATTGCACTCCTGAACTCACAGAGGCCAAGGTTGCCCGCATGAAACCTACAAGAGATCAAGCCACTTGCCGTTCCATCATGGGTGGGTGCAGCTTCCAGGGCACACCCCTAACCAGGGAGTTATTGGCAACTGATGGCTGCCAAGGGCTGTGGAGATTCCTTTTCCTCAGAGAGGTGGCTGTTAGTAGGTTGACTGTACTGTGATGAATGAACCAACGCACTGTCATGAAGGAACCACACTCACAGAGCTTAGAGAATGAGAACAAGAACAAGGAAGGCAGGAGAGCAGAGAGAGCACGCGTGAAAGTGGGCAGGGGGTAGATTTGGGGAATGGGAGGGAAGATTTGGCTTGGATATGATTGATATATGTTCTATATATATCTGACATTTCAGATAACAGAATTGAAATTCTTAAAAAAAAAAAAAAAAAAAAAAAAAGCTCTTACCATAGTTTTGTGGAGCATGGGGTCAGTACCGCATTATTATGCAAGTTATGATTATAAAATGCTTAGTTGCGTATATAGTATGTGTGTGTACACATGCAAATTCAGGTGTATGTGAGCACTCATGTGTGAGTGTGTCTGTGAAAGTGGAGGTGAGAAATTGACACTGAATGTCTTCCGTGATTGTCACTTTATTTTTTTTTATACTGCATCTTGTTTCTTTTTTTTTTTTTTTAATTTTTTATTAATTTATTCTTGTTACATCTCAATGGTTATCCCATCCCTTGTATCCTCCCATTCTTCCCTCCCTCCCATTTTCCCCTTATACCCCTCCCCTATGACTGTTCCTGAGGGAGATTTCCTCCCCCTGTATACTTTATTTTTTGAGACACAGTTTCTTGCTGAGTCTATAGCTCGCTGCTGCTGCTGCTGACAGACTGGCTTGGCTGGCCAGTGAGTTCTATGGATCCTCTGGTTCCCGCCTCTCCAGTACTGAGGTCCTGGACAGATACTGCAAAGCCCAGCTGTTGATATGGGTGCTGCAGATGTGATACTGGGGTCATGGACAGGTATTGCTAGGCCCAGCTGTTGATATGGGTGCTGCAGATGTTGAACTCTAGGCCTCATGTTTCTGTGGGAAGCACTTACTGACTGAGCCATCTCTTTAGCTCCAAAACCTGGTATTTAAAAACAAATACTATCTAAAGGAATTTGTTCAGGCTGGTATGCTAAACACATACCATAAATGCTTATGTGTCTCCGCTTGGTAACTGGTTTTGGTGCACTTACTGCATGTCAAGGACAGATAACACTAAAGGAGGAATTTTCATGAGGGTAGAGCAGTTGGGGATGACGGGGATCAAGCGAATGTGTATGCACAATATGCAGGCCGGACAAGTGGAGAACAGTGAGCAGTGAGTAACGCGGGGGAAAAACACCACAATGCAAACCCATAAAACATCTGGCACAAGGAAACAGTCCCAGGAAAGCAGAGAGGAAGGGGAACTAAAGGTCCGATGACCTTTCTTCAGGAAGAGGGTCTCAGAGAGAGAGACTCACTGATGCTCAAGTGTGGGAGTCCGAGCACCCTGAAGGAACTGAGTGCAGCCAGGTGGTGGGAGGGCAGAGAGCCAAGTGACGGTAAGGTAGCCAAAGCTGTATAGAACTTAAAACAAACATACTAGCAAAGCCAAAACTCAAACCAGGAAGCTTCCATTCTTTAAAAAACAAAAAAACCCTGAAAGAGAAGTGCACAGCACAGGTCTAATGCAAATAACAATTAGCAATGGACTGTCCAAGGGTACGGCAACCTTGAGGGATACTCAGGGCTCTCCAGAAAGGTGCTACAGTCAAAGTCTAACATGACATTAAAACAGGAAAAGCAGGTATGACCAACCAATGCCACTCTCCAGTTACAACTGCAGCAATGCTAATCAGCTTAACTCATTTCCTAGGAATTCACGCAACAACAGTTGGTTATTGAAAAACAAGTGCAGTAACTGTATGATTTTTGTGGGGGGGGGGGTTGGTTTTTTTTATTAGGCCCATGGAACCAATCTGTGAGTGATTCAAAGTCTACAGCCTTCCGATTTTAATTCTGAAACTCACCTTCAGCATATTTACAGGTGAAAGTGAGCACGCTTCACAGAGATTACGTGAACCAACTCAACAGAACAGGAAACAGCAGAGTTGAGCTTTAGAAGACTTGCCCTTGTGAAAGTCCTGTAGAACCTGATGGTTAAACGTTGCTTACGACATGAATCAATTAAATTCCTCTAGGGAGCTAGAGGAACACAGACAGTTGGGCCAATTCATTTGCACTAAGGCAACACGGTATACGCTTTTCAGGGTGCTGTATCATGTGACACACACTCCGGCCCTCTTCCAGATTAAAGTGTGTTGGTATGTCAAGCACCACCCTAAGTGAAGGTTACTAAAACTATAAAGTATGCTTGTGAAATTTAATCCTGAGAAGTGTAAATGTACACTTCTCATTCGTTCTGCCCTACCTGCCTCCCCCACCCCGCCCCCCATCCTTTAAATTGGATTAGAGTCAGCTAATCACACAGGGGTATAGAATTTGTTCCCTTCCTATCTTTATTCATATTTTTCTCCATTTGAACTTTTAATAGGATTGACTTCCAAGCTTTGGCTTCGTTTTAATACTTTTCCTTAAAGACAAGTAAGGATTCTTTAGTTCATTTTTCTCAACACAAAATAAAACGAAAAAATTTTTTAAAAAAATTTGTTTTGACTCATAGTTGTCCATGGATATTTTAGATGCATTTAGATATAATGTCAATCACTCAATACACTAAAGAAAAGTAAGAAGGGCACTTTGATAGTGCTCCCCCTCCTACACCAGGACCCCTCTCCACTCTCCCCATAAACTCAAGAGCTCATAATAGGAGGATATTTTAAGAAGCAGAAGCAAAATATACATGTAACTAACTATATGCTGCAAAGACTTGACTCTGTGAACTTAATGATACTCAATAACCCTAAATAAACTATGAAGAGTTGTGTTTTTAAAACCTCACTACAGCGGACTGTATATAGTAACTATGTGGTTTTCACGAAGTCTTAATTCCTCGATAAACAGGAATCAGGCCCTCAGGATTGTGGTTTTTGAAATTAGGGTGTGTTTAGATTTGGAAAGTGCCCAAAATTCATTCACATCTAGAAAGGAAAGCTCATTGCCAAACATATGCAATCAGGGGAAAAAAAAGATTACTTTCTAAATAAGGTTTGTATAACAAATACTTCCATCTGTTTCACAGAGATCAAATACATCTACTTTAAAACAGTCCATTGGCATTTAAGCATCTGGCAAAAAGAGAGTGTATTTAGGAGAAGGCATTCACACTAGCTGTATATTTTGTCCCCAAGGGTTAAGTACTGGAATGCTATGAAAAATCACCTCTCATATATTTGTGACAAGATGGAATTAAAACATTCCTTTTTTTCTAGATAAAATTTGCATGCCCCCTCAAGTATCCTAATTTGTAAGATCCATTTAAGCATATTCAAGATAGCATACAAAAATATCTTACTCAGGTATATTTACTTAAACTATCATAAATAAGTTAACACACTAAAGTATAAAAGATTTCCAAAGAGAATTTACGCCAAACCTAAGAATATGCATGTGACCTTTCTCTAGACACCCTTTGTGGCAATAAAATATTTCATGTGCAGTCACAAATAACATATGACTCACATGCCACATAAAACTATATTTACACAAACCTCAATCCACTGTGTCATCTCTGACACTTGCTGATATTTGCCTTTCAGTTTACTTCCTGGAACCTACTGGAAGATAAAAGTATAGGGGAGCCCTTGGCATCTCCTTCTTTACAGAGAATAAGGTTTGGCCAATAAGAGGCGCTAGAGGGGCTGCATCAGAAAAAGCATTTGTCTTCCAATGCCTATGCAGCCTTGTCTGCCTTTTCTCAGAGGACAGAAGTGTAGCCTGGCACTACCCCACAGCCACGCATTGTGCAAGGCCTATTGGGAGCCTAGCAACTACGGCTGAGGCTCCCTGACCACTTACACTCATCCTAAAACTGTCATTGCCCACCTGCCCCTGAGGTTTGTTTCCTGGACTCTGTAAACATACTCATAACTCCAGGTACCTTAACTATTACAGCACGCTAACTCTGGAGAGAGTGCCCATGAGTCTGTCTACCTACCACAGGAAAGCTTGCTTCCTGATTACCTGTCAGCAGTGGCCCAGACAGTAGGCTACAACTCACCTTCCCCAGGGAGCTCTACTCACAGCCTTGAAGGGGCTCCTTCAAGGTCTGTCCTTCCCCAGGTATGGTGAGAGCTGCCATTTTAATATTGTATTCTCCTACGACATCACAATCATTATGTTGTGATAAACTTTACCTTTTCTATTATTCTGTAGCTTCTGTTTTTTATTTGAACCTGAACTGGCAGGTTGGAAAGCAAATGAAAAAGACAATCTCAATACTACACACTACACTTTGGCTTTTACTTAGGCATACATTAATGAATAAACAAACACATACACATGCACATACACACAAAAACACGCGCACGCACGCACGCACGCACACACACACACACAAACTGACTGTACTGTGATGTTAAAACTGCATGATATGCGTATCCCATGACATCTTTTGATACACATTTCTGCGAGCCTGGATTTATTGCAACTGTCTTGTTAGTGCTTTATTCAAATTGTATACTACTTTCCTTACTCGTCTAACTAACTGAAGGAAAGATTCAGCTAAAGATGTCCTCCACTCAAAGAATATCATTTAGTTACACATATCTAATGGCTCTGAATAGTTTTATTTAAAAAAATAGTGTATTTAGTGTGTGTGTATGAGCGTATGCTTATTCACATGTGTTTGGGCACATGTGTCCGCGCCACTGCATATACGCATGTGTGCATGCAAATTCATATACAGACAGAGGATCATGCATGAGGAGGCCCAAACATCAACGGCAAGAGTCTTCTTTGTTCAGCCTCCACCCAGTTCTTTGAGGCAGGTTCTCTCAATCGAACCCAGAGCTCTCTGATATGATTAGTCCAGCTAGCCAGCTTGCTCTTTGCTCTAGCTATCCACTTCTCTGCCTTCTCAGCCCTGGAAATGCAGACGGTTGCCATGCCCACCCTACATTTACACAGGTTCTGGGGAAACTCTGTACTCACATTTACATAGCAAATAGATTTATCCACTCAGCCATGTGCTCAGCCACTGTGTTTTATTTTCACCTTCAATTGTTTCTCAGTGAGGCAGTGTGTTTTTCTATATGGGCTACAAACACAATAGGGCTTCACTGAGTCTGCTGCTGAAAATTAATCCTAGACCGCAGATATTTAAAAGCAAATCAAATTTCTTTTTCATGAAAAAAAAAAAAAAAGAAGAAAGCACTGATTTCATTTAAGTGTTATATTTCGTGCAGAGGATAATGAAATACATGCGTAAGTATTACCTAAAATTTCCAATATACCAAAGGCACAGGAAAATGAGATCTACTCTCAGGGGAAAATACAACCAGCAGATGTCAACCCCAAGCCAAGGAATAGAAACTTAAATAATAGACAAGGGATTTGAAACACTAGTTAGAAATACGCTTCATTATATAAAGGCTAATATGATAAAATATATTTACTTCAACTGAATATTTTATTTTAAATTTCAACACTTCAAGGTGGGGTTCTGGAAATACAACATAGTATGAAGCACATCAGAAATTAGATCTGTCACCTAGACAAAACCAGTCACAACAGAATCTCCTTGGTGCAACCTCTTTGGGTCTCTGGGGTCTGTTTCAAGTTTGCAACTGGGGAAGCACTGGGCTTTCAGTTTGGTGAATCTGGTCACGCAACTTACAAAACAAAGAAAGCGATGCAGTGCTTCAGACACCAGCGTTCTGTGGATTGCTCGCTGCATCTTACGGTGGAGCATGCAGGTTCACAGAAAAGGGGTGCCATCACTGCACCTCCCGCATAGCATCCCCTCCCTGACTGGCTGAAGTCAATTCCAAGTGCTTTAAATGACCATGATTTGTTTCCATATAGCTCCTTTCTTATTTTCAGCTTTTGGGAGCCAGCACATAAAAGCAAGTGCAGACACTGGGGAAAGAGTCAGAAAATGGTCACACATTGCCAGAATAAGGCTGTGAGCTTAGAAATAAGCTTAAATCCACCACAGTCTGATAATTAGCCCCAAGACAACACATCCCAAAGTAAACAAAAGCAGCGACAAAAAACGGTGAATGCATTGACGCATTATCAGATTCTAAATAAAAATAATTAAATGGATTTTTCAAGAAGGAGGAAACAGTGGCTATTCAAAGACAGAAGGTGGTCAGTTATTACATAGCATGAAAATAATTTTTAAGCACTCAATGGAAAATGTTAAGAAAAATGACGCAGAGTCAAAATGATAGCATCTATAAAGAGAAAGAAAATAATAAGAGGAATGAAAAGGAAATTGTGGTGCTGGAAAGTCTTGTAACTAAGAGGAACCTTCCACTAGGGGTATTCAAAGACAGATTTGAATAGACAGAAGAAAGATTCCAAACTTGGGATTAGGAATATAGACAGTAACAGGTTTGAGGAATAGAAAAAAAAATACTTAAGAAACCTAAAAAGGAATGGCAACCAAATGACTAGCCCAACTTGAGACCCACCGCATGGGAGGGAGCCAACTCTGACTCTATTAAGGATATTCTGCTCTGATTGCAGACAGGAGCCTAGCACAACTGTCATCTGAGAGGCTTCATCCTGCAACTGATGGAAACAGATGCAGAGCTACCACCCCCATCCACCTCCAGCCAAATAATAGGCCGAGCTCGGGGAATTTTGTGGAAGAGTAGGAGAAAAGATTGAGTGGTCAAGGACACAAGAGGACCTACAGAATAAACTAACCTGGGCCCATGAGAGCTCACAGAGACTATACCACCAACCAAAGAGCTTGCAAGGTCCGGACGGAGATTCCTACACATAAGTAACAGATGTAGAACACAGCCATCATCTGGGTATCCCTAACAATGGGAGTAAGAGGCAGCTATGACTCTGTTACCTGATTTGGAACGGGGTATGAGGGCTGGACTACAGGAGAAGGGCAGGGGGCTAGAATCTAGCTGTAGAGTGATTAAATAAAATAATAATAGTAATAAAAGAAACTTGAAAGGACCTTATAAAATCTGTGGGATGCAAAGAGCCAAAAACACTCTATGCTTGAACCCAGGAAGAAAGGAGCAGAGAGAGGAACTGAAAAACAGTGGCTGAACCTTGGCCAAATATCAGGAAATTTCTAAATATAAACATCCAAGAAGTTCAACTCCATATAAGGCTAGCCTAGTAATAATGACACTTGAAGAGACAAAAGAGGACATGACCTCCTAACTACCTCCTGCAGTCTGCCTACCTACTCGCTCCCCCCCTGGCCAGCACCTCCTTGCTCTATCATAAGAGAGAACGTTGATAAAGACGGGGGTAATGGTGCCATGTCTCCAGGGGCGTGATGGACACTGCTCCTGATTCCAGATCTCACATGGGAAATTCACTTTAAGCAATGAGAAAAAAAAATAGTCCTTTTCTTTTTTTCTTTCTCATATTTGTTTTTAAATGGCACCCTCACACCTAACACCTTTCTTTAAAACCCCAATTCCATTTTTGTTATTTTCTCTGCTAATAGGCAGGTTCAAATTTTCTAAAAATTCATATTGATCTCTTTTTCCTCAACCCTTTTTCTTTCATATCCATACGTGTGTGTGTGTGTGTGTGTGTGTGTGTGTGTGTGTGTGTGTGTGTGTCATATAACCTAACAGTTGGTACTCTGTCTAGTTACCACATTTACTGGTTATTTACTTGTGGATGGGACAAAATATCTAACAAAAGGAAGAGAAAGTTTATTTTGCCTCAGTGTACCATTCGTCACCGAGGCAAAGTCACAGCTGTAGAAGTTTGAGGTGACTGATGGGCATGGTGTCCATCGTCAGGAGCCAGAAAATGACGCGTGCAAGTGCTCCTCTTGCCCTCTCCTTCTTGTGATGTCCAGGATCATCGGCCCTGGAAGAGTACTTCTCATATTCACTGTGGGCCTTCCCACGTCAGTCAACCTAATATAGAGACTCCTCAAAAGGTATGCTCAGAGGTTGTTTCCATGGTGGTCCTAAATCCAAGCAAGTTGGTACCCAACATTCCCCACCCTTTCAGATGTCTGGTTATCATGATAAGGTAAAACAAAGAGACCCACACAAGACACCTCATAATCAAACTTTAGCAGTGAGCCTCACCAGTGGAGAAGAGAAGCAACATGTGACGCTCAAGGACTCACGGGAAGCTCACTAACACGTCACGTAAATGAGAGGTGAAGAAGCGGCCGGCCAATCCATTCAAGAGAGAGCGAGCGCTAAATAACCATCCAGGAACCTCAGACACAGCCAATCCGTCCCCCCCAAAGTGAAAGAGAAATTAAGATACGGTCAAGTAAAAGCTGTGGGAGTTCGCTAGTGGGAAGCTCCCCTTTAACATTGATCAGTTCAAGGAGAATGCTACAGGATGAGATGGAAGAGACGTTATAAACGACAGAGAAACAGACTACGTTGCAGATACGAGCACCACAGCCACACCAACTCCCGTTCCCAGCCCCTCTCGGGTGAATAAGACAAAGACAATGCGAAGGGGAGAAGCGCAGCAAATTGCACCCAAAAGGCTCAGCTACTTTCCAGGAACGGCAAAGACAATATTTTCCTCTTTCTACTTGGTTTTCTGGTTTTCTCGAGTCATCGTAAGAATAACAAGGGCAACACACATTGCTTCATATGGAAAATATTATTCCACATTAGTTGCACAATGATAATATGAGCTTGGGTTTATGTTCATTGTATTTATATTTAGATTCAAATGAAACAAAGGGAAGCAAGAAGAGGGGGCAGGCGGCTTTTCTCACGTGAAACAAACTGTTCTGAAGTTTAATGGCTTTAAATTTGACTTTAAAATTCCTCTGGTCTAGGTCAATTTGTCTCGGAGTTGCATTCAGATAGCAGACACATATGAGTGGCCCCATGTGCTGAACTTATATAAATGTGTGTGGTGGCTGGCAGTCGGCTGAGACTGTAGCATGAAGGGGAGAATTCCAGGCTTGCACATTCGGTGCATCTTCGATTCCATCAGATTGTGCCAAATTGCTTTCATGAGGGTTGTACAATAAAGTATTTAAAGTGTGCTTGCTTTTGACTTCTCCACATTTGTTTTTCTTAGTTTTGAAAAGCCATCAGACTTCTTGATTGAAGAGAACTTATCTCACTGATGTCTTACTTTATTTTGCCCATTGACTATTAAGAGTAGAGGTTTTCCAAATGTTTATTGGACAGACGCGTTTATTTCTCTTTAAACTGTCTCTATATTGTCTACCAATTTCCCTTTGGAGATGTCTTTAAAATGTAAACATTTTTATAAGTTCCAGCCACTACATTTTTCTTTCCCTTTTATGCAGACCGAGTTTCACTATGAAGCAGAAATTTCTTGATGGATCATAGAGTTATCTTAAAAAAAAACAAAAAAACAAAAAAACAAAAACAAAAAAAAACCAGGGCTTTTCTGTGTAATCTTAGCTGTCCTAGATTCACTTTGTATAATAGGCTGGTCTCTAACTCAGAGATCCATCCACCTGCCTCTGCCTCTCCCCAAGTGCTGGGATTAAAGGCATGCACCACCATGCCGAGCTGGGGTTATCTTTTAAAAGTGTCTCTGTGTCCATTGCTTAACCATAGTTCATTAAATTTGAAGTAAAAGTTATCAAATTTTAAAAATATGTGGTGTTTAAAATTTTAATTATTGAAAACTGAGTAAAAATTGATAAAATAATGAATGAGAAATCACCCCTTTTTTGCTGAAAGGTTTAAAGAGATGAACAAAGATGACCAAAAAAAAAAAAAAAAAAAAAAAAAAAAAATCAGTAAATTGTCCAATATGATGAACAGAAAAAAAAACCATACTGAAAACTAAATTATGAACATATTCTCAGGAACTTGTGCAAAATATTTCAACTGTTTCATGTAAGACTTACAAAGGAGAAGGAGGGCACTTAGAAAACAGTAGCTGGTTAAATAGTAAAGGATGGAAATTCTTAAACATGAAAACACACAGAATCAGAAGCCATTAACTCCATTGAGAGTATGTGCAATGAAAGCAATGCCAGCTACACTGTAATGAGCCCAATTAAGGCAAGATGCAGAAGTAACTGTAATACCAACCCGGAGAAGGAGACAACTTCGCTCACAGTACAGCAGTCATGGTAGGCTCCTCACCAGAAGCAATGGAGAAAGAGACAACTGTAGGTTTCTACTATGCTGAAATAAATTGCTAGTTCACAATTCTCTATCCAGTAAAAGGATGGTCTCTAGAGACAAGGATGAGATGCAAACACGCTAAGATAAAAAATAATTATTAAGAAAGTTCGCGAACGGAAGGGTCTGTATCCAAAAATGATGACCTGCTTCATTAGGCGAAGTGTAAAGAGGAATCCAAGCAAGAAGAAAGGGAGCGTCTCAACGGGGAAACAGTGATAAATAGAAGAGTAGAAACTCTTTAAATATGATTGGTGACTTTATTGTGACTATGTCACAATGAAAGTGACATGAATTTTACGTGTTCATAGACGTCCCTATCCGACAACTCGGGTATAACATACTTCTACTTAGTTACACACGAAGAATTTTTTTTTTTTAACCCAGGCCTATCAATTAATACTACTGAGCTGCTGAACTAGAACAGTGGTACCATCTGGCTGGGGACTATGCCCTGTCTCCTGGCCCAACCAGAAGTGACCGTAGTGTTGTAGAGATTGAACAGCTGTCCAGCCAGAACTCTGAGGGGGGGGAAAAACAAAAGCAAAGAGCACAGTAATCAATCAAGTTGAGCCTGCCTAGACTCATTTCCAGGTAGACTGTCTACAATAATGAGCTAAATAGGGAAATCAGAAAATGTGCACAGCCAGAACATATGAAAACAAGATGCCTTTAAAAGTAATTAAAACGCTTTAGCAATGGACCCCTCTAGAAAAAAAAAGGAAACCTATAAAAGGACACAAATATTTAGTTGGTTTCCTTAAAATCAAACAAACTCCAAGAATATATAGACACAAAGAAAATAAAACTTCGGACACAGGACCAAGAGTTAGACTTCTGAAGGAAGTCCAACAGATGAAGATTGCCACAGGCTACTCCAAAAACAAGGTCTTCGCTGAACAATCAGTTCTTATTTCAATTTGGAACAAAAGAGAAAGAGAAAAAGAATGAAGAAATCCATAGGAGTTAAAGGACACCATCAAGTGTACACTAACCAATGCATACTAAGAATTTAAGAGGAAGTAAATTAAAGAGGGCAAGAAAGCTTATTTCCTGAAATTATGGTGCATCTGGGCAAAGAAGCCAATATCCAGGTATAAGAGGGTCAGAGACCTCCAGCCAAACCCAAGCCAAAGAGGAGCTCACCAAGAACTAAGACAAAGGATATCAAAGCAAAAACAAAGCAAAAGGGAAAAGCTTAGAGTAGCAAGAGATTAGAAATGTACAAGGGGTGACGAAATGGCTCAGGGGTCAAAGGCACTTGCTACCAAGCATGATGATCTGAGTTCCATCCTCAGAACTCACAGCGTAGAAAAAAAGAACTTAGTCCAGGAACATGTGCTCTGACCTCCACACACAAGCAGAGTCATGCATGAGTGTACACGCACAAACACACAAACACACACACACACACACACACACACACACACACACACACGAGTAAATGTGTAGATATAAAACAAACAATAAAGCTGAAAGAAACAAAGGTCTCACTATGACTCTTAGTAGAGCCTTCAGGAGAAACCCTGTTGTAAGATGAAATTTTTAAATTGGTGAGAAGAAGAAGAGAAGGAGGAGGAGGAAGAGGAGGAGGAGGAGGAGTCATCTGATAATATTTTAATACTTTGTCCCAGAAAGCCGTCTTTTAGAAATGGAGGAGATATGAAAACTACATGTGTGGAGATGCTTTCCCTTACTCCTAGTACTCACTTGGGAGGCAGAGGTGGGTGGATCTCCGGGGGATCAAAGTCAGTCAGGGCTACTGAGTGGCACCTAGTCTCAGCAAACTAAACAGCACTAGCAACAAACCAAACCAACTAAACAAACAAAGAATCCAACTATAACACTAAACAAACCAGCTACAACATAAACAACCCTACTACAATGGTAAACAAGTCAACCAGAACACTCTGACAAACGCAAGCTCAAGACGGAGATCAACACTAGACCCAGGTCTTACAAGAGTTATCAAAAGTGTTTTTTAAAGATGAACTTCTTTAGGATACTAATAACTAGCACGAAGCACCACAAGCACAGAATTTGATGGTATAACTAATAGTTTTAAGCAGAACACAGGGCATCCCCAATGATTATTAACAGTATGAAAGTTAACCATGCAAAACTACTAGTGATTATTAACACTAATCATGAAGTGATACATATTAGCAAGTAATGTCTATGTCTGGTAGAGTATACATTCAAAATACAGAAGAAATTCAAGCAGCTAAACAAAACAAAACCAAACATCCAGTTCAGAACTGGATCAATGATCTCAGTAAATAGTTCTTTTTAAAATTTTAATTGATTACAATTTATCTTGATTACATCCTGAATGTTATCCCCTTGCTTGTATATTTCTGTTCTCACCCTCTGTCCCTCTTCTGCCCTTTTGCCCTCCCCTAGACCTCTGACAGAAGGGGATCTCCTCCCCCACCATATGACACAGCCTATCAGAGAGCCTGCCTCCCCTTCCTCTGTGTGCCACCAGAACTCCCCAATAAATGTTTAAGACAAAGAATTACCCAGTAGGCATTTATTCAGTGTCACTAATAATTAGAGAAATATAAACTGAATCCATAATGTAATGGCCTCTCACATCTTCCATAATTGCAACATATAAAAAGAAGAGAGCCAGGGCCTGGTGGTGCAGGCCTTTAATCCCAGCAACTCAGGAGGCAGAGGCAGGTGGATCTATGTGAGTTCAAGGCATGACTAGTCTACAAAGAGAGTTCCAAGACAGCCAGAGATATTACACAGAGAAACCCTGACTCAGAAAACCAAAAAAGGAGGAGGAGGAGGGAGGGAGGAGGAGGAGGAGGAAAAGGAAGGGAGGGAGGGAGGGAGGGAGGGAGGAAAGAAGGAAGGAAGGGAGGGAGGGAGGGAGGGAGGGCGGGAGGGAGGGCGGGAGGAAGGTCAGTGAATACCAAATACTGTTTGTGATGGGTGTGAATTAGGACTGCCATAATGGTAAACTGCATGGATCTTCCTCAAAATCTAAGTGTAAAGTTACCACATGAACTATGACTCTTGCTTCTATAGTCTGACTAAAAAGATTTGATGCCAGTATGTTTAGGAGACATATATCTGCGCTCCCATGGTCACTACACCACTGTTCATAATATCCAAATTAACAGCATCATGCTATGTCTAACAGATAAATGAATAAAATGATAACCAGTGTGCACATGCGCACACACACACACACACACACACAATCAATATTTTTGATCCTTAGAAAGAAAGAAAATTGTTATTTGGTGCAATATATTGAAAGTATTATGCTAAGTGAAATAAACCATGCATAAAAAACTAAACACCAAGTGTTTGTACTGATATGTGGAAGCTAACATGTTTACGCTTAGAGAAACAGAGTGTAAGTAGCGGTTCCCCATAGTGAGGCTGGGAGCAATGAGGTGAGAATAAGTGAATGATACAATTGCTTGGTTAATATGGAGGGATGAACGCATTTCAAAGTGTGGTCAATACACTTAGGCTACAAAATTGCTATGAGATTAAATTTCTCAGTACAGATGCTAAGGATCTTACTTAATGGGCATATTAATTAGACTTTTCCACATTAATACATCATGGCATCACTTTGGAGTTTATGAATATATATTTAAATTAACAGTTTCTGAAAGCCAGCAGAGTGAAGGTGAGGTAGGGTACTTTGTCTGGCAGAAGTAAAAATTATAAAGCCGTGCAAATAATTTTTATTAAAAAAAAAAAAAAAGAGGCTAGGCACAGGGTCCGCATGTCTCAATTTGTCCTGCATTAAATATTAACACATTGTAAAATCAGTTTACTTTGATAGGCTGAGAACTAGCAAATATTCAAAATCTGTAAGTTGTACAGAGCAACGCTTGGCTGAGGTCAGGGCCCACACAAGCACTGCTATTATTTCAGAAGGAGAAATATGAGTAACTTCATAGGCAACATCTTTCCAGTCAGCCTTGAAAATCTTGAAACCACACATGTGCCCAATATGTTCCTAGAAAGCATTATGAAAATATAAAACCCTACCTACTAAGTTCACGGCATGCAGATTGAGTTTCCTCAGAGGACATTAAAGCAGCCAGCTCACATGTGAACACACACGTGTACTGAGCAGATCACAGAAAGAACTGCTTCTACTCACGTTCTCATAGAGAGCTTGAAGGGTCTCCAGGTCAACCACAGAGTTGTCCAAGTTCACAACAGCTATGGAAAAAAAAGGCAAAGAAACAGATGCAAATTACCATAAGGCAGCTGTGAAATGATATTTAGCCATGTCATGTAAAATATTCATGACCAGCAGTTGGAGTGTACATTCGCTTTAACTTTAGTATGTACATTTGCCCCACTCCAAAGACCACTTCTCAGAAATTGCAGTGGTTCAGGTGTCAGATTTTAAGATGTTTCACTTGCTCTCTGTGCTGGCTAGTTTTAAGTCATTAAGACCTTAAGAAAGGGAATCAGTAAGATCAAGCTGTAGGCAAGTCTGTAGGGCATTTTTTTAAGTTAGTGATTGACGGGAGAGGGTCCATCCTACTGTGGGTGGCGTTATTCCTGGGCTGGTGGTCCTGAGTTCTATAGGAAAACAGGCTGAGCAAGCCATGAGGAGCAAATCAGTAAACAGCACCTCTTCATGGCCCCTGCATCAACTGTTGCCTCCAGGTTCCAGACTTTGTTGACACGGTGTCCTGACTTCTTTTAGTGACAGGCTGTGGTGTACATGAGTAAGCCTCCTTAACATCCTTTTGGTTGTTATGTTTTAGCATAGCAATAGTAATCCTATCTAGGAAAGTAATGCTACAACCCATGAGTATAGATGAAATGTTGGAGAAAAGATATAAATGATTATCAATTAAATACATTTGGAAAAAATTTGTATACTACTAGAAATGTAAGCAAGTCATCCCTTAAATCAACAATGGTCTAGTTTTATGCCAGTAACTGCTGATGCAAGCCAACTTACCCAAAACATCTGGTGAAGGCTTGTTTGGGGTTGATATTGAGAGGATCACAGAAAGAAGAGGTTATCAAAACCCAAAAATGTGTTCTTTGAATTTTTTGAGGGGGGGCAGTGTGTAGAATATTGCATTGTATTTTGAGTCAGGCAGATTCATTAAAAGTTCACTAAAACCAACCTACTTCCCATGGACATATTAGAGCGAAACAAAGCAAAATTGTCATGAGGAATTTGTGCCAAGGAGCCACTGAAGAAGTTCTCCCGGGATTAAAGATTTCCAGGAGAGAAAGCACAGTGTGGATAATCACAATTTTGATATATTTATTTTGATAACTGAAGCAACTTACTACATCTCTTCCCCTCAAAGCTTAAAGTACACATTTACTAGTTGATACTGGCAAGAATCCCAAGAAAGAATTAGGAGGAAAAAGTGGACATGGAAGCATAGAATGGATGGGAAATCTAAGCAAGGTAATTTAACATTTCTGGGAACAAAGCCCAAATTCACCAACAAATGTTGTACTAAGTAGAATATGATATTTCCACTCTAATAATAATCCCCTGTCTCAATTTAAAAATTAGTGTTCCTATATAAATCCAAGACTCAGATATTCAGGCAAATCTCCTTATTATTAGATTACACCAAACAGCACAAATTACTAAAATTAAGAGATTAATTCATATTATTTGTTGAGGTAATATATAACAAAATACATGAAGCTTATATTAAAACAGAAAAAAGATAACTAATTCGTGTATAGAATTCTCTCCTTTAGTTTTATAATTTAGTTTAAGAAAAATCTAAATGAATCCAAGCTGAGCAATTTTGTAATTCATTAATCAATATTTCTTTAGTGACATAGTAAGGAACTTGTGAGAAAACTACAAAAAATATTAATAATCAATTTAGTGTAATATTTTGCCCTCAAAATCTAATAAAATTGTTAATATTCAAGTAAAACTCAAAGGACACAGTTGTCTTTTGACTATATCCATCATTTCCTATAATTATTAATTTTAAAATTATAAAGTTTGATAAACAATTTGCTAAATTAACCATAAGAAGTAGAAATGGTCCAAATCAACAAAATTAAAGATGAAAGAGGAGACAATACAACAGGCACTGAAGAAATTCAGAGACTCATAATGTCATGTTTTAAAATTCTATATTCCATCAATCTGAAAAATCTAAAAGAAATGAATGAGTATCTAGATATATATGACCTACCAAATTTAAATAATAATTTAAATAGACTTATAAGATCAATGATATAAAAGCAATATTTTTCCAAATTTTATTTGCAAAAATAACACCCCATCTGAAAACAAGATAAAGAAAGAACATTACAGGCCAACATCTCTGATGAACAAAGATGGAAAAAAAAAAAAAAAAAAAAGAGTGAAATACTTGCAAATAAATTCAATTACCAAATGGCTTTCCATCATGATCTGGCTTTTTCCCAGAGATGCAGAAATTGTTGAACATACATAAATCAACACACATAATCCACCACATAAATAGAATAAAAATCAGAAACCATATAGTCATCTCATGAGATGCAGAAAAGGCCTTTGAAAAGAGCCAACATTCCTTTATGATTAAAGTCATGAAGAGACTAGGAACACACAGGCTATATATCAATGTGCTTGTTAATTTAATTAACATTTTTTCATTCAAGTATATATAGTATGTTAAGCATATTTTCCCTCTTACTCCTCTCTTGCCCCTTTTATTGCCCCTCTCCTCATTGCTTCCCTGGAGTTTCCTCACATACACACATGGTCTTCCATAGCTATATACAATGAATATATGAGGCAAAATAAATGAGATGAGAACATACAATATTTATCCTTTCTGAAACTGGCATGATTTACTCAACAGGACTGCTTCCAGATATACCCCTCTTCCTGAAATTACACAATTTCATTCTTTACTGTGGCCATGTACAGGCATCAGTTTTGGACACCTTTATGAGTTCCATTACTTGGCTACTTTGAAAGTGTACTGCAATAAACATTGATATACAAATATCTCTGAAATATGGTAGCTGGGTCACATGACAGATCCACTGTTAGGCTTTTGAAGTGTCTATGGATTCACATAGTGGCTGGACTAGTTTACACTTCCTACAGCAGCACATAAAGACTCTAAAAGGGGACTTTCTTCAGAGCGCCAGCTTCCCAAGTAATAACATGAAGACCTTTTATTGATTATTAAAGATTCAGCTTGTTCCCCAGCACCTCTCATTCTTTCCCAGAGTGTCTGTCTCTGCCAGAAGTGAAAGATCTGGCCTATGCCTTCAACTCAGCACTTGGGAGGCAGAGGTTGGTAGATCCCTGTGAGTTTGAGGCCAGCCTGGTCTACCAAGTGAGTCCAGGACAAACAAGGCTACACAGAGAAACCCTGTCTCAAAAAACCAAAAATAAATAAATAAGGCAAGGTAGAGAAGTGAGTGAGGAAGATGCCGGATGCTGACATCTGACCTTTGCAAACATGTCCACACATGTGAATGCTCACTTACAACATATACACCCACACATCCACACACCCCACACACACACACAGAGTGTGCAGAGAAAAATAAAGACGTAGGCAAAATACAGGAAGTATATGCATGTAGATTTGACTATAAGGTAAGTTCTCAGTCTTTCTGGGGAGACATTATGCCTTCAGCCACCCTGTTAGAGTCTTACCAGATGCTTGACTTAGCTGTCTTTACATACACTCACACATATAGGATTGTGGATATTTCAGGTATATTTTAACGGTGTTAAGCCTATCTATGTTAAATGAAGGATAAATTGATGCCCTTGTTTTTGAATTACACATAAAAGAACAGCACTCTGTCCCTCATACTTGTATCTTAATGTTTTTCTCACTGGGCTTGGTGGTGCACACCTTCAATCCCAGCACTTGGGAGGCAGACACAGGTGGATCGCTGTGAGTCCCAGACCAGCCTGGTCTACAGAGTGAGTCCAGGACAGCCAAGACTATACAGAGAAACCCTGTTTTGAAAAAACCATAATAATAATAATAATAATAATAATAATAATAATAATAATAACAACAACAACAACAACAATAATGTTTTTCTCATTCAAGTCCTCAATTTGTGTTCAATAATATATTTTTAATCCCCAAATTATTTGAGACTTACAGCTATGCTCTGAAATTCACAGAGATTTGGATTTAAAACATGAGTCTATGACTAATCAGCCCTGAGTCTCACACAGAGATGTGTAGGCTATTTAGGCCTCACCTTTTTAATAAGAGAAATAGGTCCATAGATGGCCATGCTGCTATTAATAGTAGAGATAACAGCTCTATCATATACAGTAGTCTGCCAGAGTAGGTATTCAAAAACAAAAGGGCTGGTATGAAAGAAGGGACCCACTGGAGGGAAGATGCAGCTAGAAGGGGTGAGATTGACAAAAAACAAAGAATGCATGAAAATACCAATATGAAACTTATTACTTTGTAGGGTCAGTTTAAATACTCCTTAAAATGCTTATATATCATAGCATATAGAAACACTACGTACCAACGTAGATATATTTGTTCCTGTAAGACAAAATATATGTTAAAAAATAAGAGTGCATATTTCTCCTTTCCATTTAAAATGGCAGCATGCTAAAACCAACTGGACTCTGTTTTGCATGTGGAGAATGATGGGGAAAATGGGCAAGTTTTAAGTGAGGGGGCAGTGTACAAAAAGATCCCCGGTCAGAAATGCATCATCATTGATAACATCTGAAAGGTTCCTCCTCAAAATGATAAGGCTGCAATGACCTTTCATTACTATATAAAAGAACTGCAGATGACATCACTGAATGTAAAAAGAGATCATATCCTTAAAGGATCATTGACAGTTATTCCGGAAACATCCTTTTCAAGATTGGCAAAAGTTATGATTATTACAAAATAGTTGCAGTCATCCACAAAGGAGGCAGCATAGCTTTCCGAAAACACCAAGCATTCATTCCTAAAACAAATATTCAGAGTTCAAAATCTGAACTGGAGACTATACCTAATCCTGAAGACAGAGTGGTAAAGTTGGCAGGTAGGGTCTTTCCCCTTGCAAACTCTATAGAGCCCCTCCCCTCAAAGGCTTTGTAAGTCCCTCCCTTTGCAGACTTCTATAGCTCCCCCAGTTGTTCTCTAAAAGGAAGAAGAGTGCATTTTTGTAGATTCAGTAATTTTAAAAATTCACTTTCATTTAACCCATCTCCTCTTTTTAGGGAATTTTATTATGGTGGGGCTTTGTTTTCACTGCAAAGGCAGCAAAAGGCCAGAATCCTAAATGTTTTACACGTAGGCTACTTTCTAGCCGGGAAGAAAGAAATCAATGTGATACACAACCCAACACAGGTATGTGCCAAGCAAACGTGCTTACACTAGGGTAAGGACGTACGTTTCTGATTAAGTTGCTGGGCTGCACACCCCTATAGGCCTTGTTTATAAGAACTGTACAAGTTAAATTATTGGAGAACAAATGCATTTTGTTTGAGTGAGTGTGTCGCCTTCTTGTCTAGGCAGAGAGAAAAAAAAGTGGATACCAAGACTGCAGTCCTCTCCGAATAAAATCTTTAAATGCAAACATGATTACCATTGTACACTGTTTAATCTGGTGATATTGTATTTCGTTTCAGTTTTTGGAGAGGTTTGTTGATTTGGCCATAGTGGGGTTGACTCCACGCTTATCTCAACTGTTTAGATAAGACATATCTACTTTGGCAAGTGACAAAATCTAGGGTGTGGAATAAGAGGTAGAAAAAACCAGGCTGGCAAGTTCCCAGGTAGTGTTTATTTTAAGCATAGTGTATGGATGAGTAAATTGCTTCAGACAACTCAGTGGACTTTGCGTAAAACCCCCACTGTCTGCTGAGTGTTTTCTGTGAAGTAGCACTGCACAATGTCCTTTATTGGGCATAACAGACTTCACCTTCTTGCTTAGGTAAACATTTACACTCTTGTAAAAGTGAGCTGAGTGAGTTCCCCTGAAAATAGGACCCTACCTCTGGGATCACATTTTTGCTCCTGTTTTCTAACATTGGCTTTTAAAAACTAAGAGTACTAAACTTTATTTCAAAAGTAAACATCTATATTGCCCAAGAAACATAAGATATGTCCTACAACAAAATAACTATACTCTGTTAATATTTATATATTTCAGTCTAATTCAATATAAATTCACCCTACTTTCAAGGAAATTACAAGCAGAAAAGCTTGAATTTACAAACCCAATAATTAAAGTTTTAGAGACAAAAACTTCTTTCAACATAATTCACCTACATAGTCGCCTAAGGGGTGCCGTCAGTAACTTTCAGCATTTATATTTTATTTTGGGAGACACGTTGAGGAAAGGAAAAAATTAAGAAATACGTTCAATGCAAGTTATGAACTCATAAAAAAAAAAACCTAAGTGGCTCAGAATTATCAATACACAACTAAGAAGTAAGACTAGACAAATGTGGTACTTCTCTCGCCATCTACAGAGCTGAACCCGCATAACTTGCACTTTGCGTCCACTTTTCCAAAACACATAAAACTATGATAACATTAACAGCTGTGAAATGGCTATTAGCTGCTTTGCAAGGACATTAACAAATGCTCAAAGAAACAGCAGATGAAGGATTTCTTTATCTCATGGCCTCAGAGGGCCAATTCATCCTTGCTGACCCCACCAACTTGCAAAGAACATCACAATGGTGGTGCCCAGCATTAGGCGAGCATCCTCATCATATGCTGTGCAGTAAGGAAGGAGAGGAAGCGATAGAATGTTGGAATAAAGAAAGAAAAAAAAGGCAGTGGGAATGAATGAACTGTTGACATCTTCTTTTGTTAGAAGAGGGCTAGTCCATTAACAAAATGAAACATTTTAATATACTCTAAAGTTCAACTGAACATATTTTGCTAATATGACCAAAGCCCCTAACACATTCTCTTAAAAAAAAAAAATCCTTACTTGAAAATTTCATACCTCTACACCATGCACCTTGATAGCATCAGTGTCTGAATTCCTCTCCACCTCTTCCCAGATGCCTGTGGTCCACGGTCCTCTACCAAATTCATATTCTGTCTTCATAGTGCACTGCGTCCAGTCACTGGGGTTTTTATGTTCACGAATATAGGGCCAGCCACCAGGGCATGGACGATCTAATAGGGACCACATCCCTGAAGAAAAGTGACTCTCTCTTCTATCTGCCAAGGTTCCCTAGCCATAACTGGTATTTTGTGAACCCCTCCTCATCCAGGGTAAGTTTTGGCATGGCTATATCTTCTATAGGTTTCATAAAGCCAAGCACAGCTACTGTGTGTTCATGAGTGCAACAGCCTTGATTATCCAGAAGACAGTCCCCTCTAACCTTTGGATTTTATAATTTTTGTATCTCATCCTAGGAACTGGTACAGCAGTCTGCATACTCAAATATTTTCCTCTCTGAGGCTTCAACATATAGCAAATCACACCTGAGCATAACTAAAGCCACAAAACCAGACAGATGGTGTGGCAGCTTGTGACAATAGATGGGATTTTAGAGCCAATCCTCCAAGCAGCCCTTCAAGTGACCACTTTACATAATGTGCTTAATAGCTTTTTTCTTTCTGTGCCTTGATCTCTGCTCTATGTCTTTCTCCTTCCTGATCCTCTCACATCTACACTGTTGATGCTCATTCAAACCCAGCACTGGGAGCCTATACACTGTTGCCTTTAGTGGAATACACCAGCTTTACAATTAAGAACTATGGAAGAAGAACAACCATGCAGCAGTTTTTCCAGCTTAAGACTCTGATATAATCACGAAGTTGAGGATTTTCAGAGACAGCCTAAGCCTAGAGTGTAGCCCAGGATCTAGATCTCCCTGTCTGTATCACAGCCTCACTGTTCGCGGATTCGGGATACTGTGCATATCTACACATTTGCCTGGAACTTTATAAAGAGAAGTACATCACCTACATTGCAGAGTGGCTACTAGCATACACAGTAATGGTGGGTATCCGCAATTATTATCAAAAACTGCATCTTTACATTTGAAACCATATTTAAAAAAATATATATCATGTGTAGGGCCTTGCAGATGACTTCCTTCAGCATTCCTCTTATCTTTACAGCTTAATTCATAAGGCCTCCACATTATCATTAACAAGGCTAGAAAAACACTGTAGGGTCTCCAATTTCCCACGAAGAGTGTAGTGTTATTCTCTAATGGCTCAAGCATGAGCAGACAGCGACAAAAGTCATACAGAGGGATCTTGGAATTGTGATTATTCATGGTAAGTCTCTCTATCATTTATTCTCTTAGCTGTGTACCTATGATAGTTTGATTAAAACTTAATTAATTTAAGTTAAATTATGTAGAATGCTTGCTTAGGGCCCATCTCAGAATTGAAACAACAATAATATCACCTTAATTAATTAGTCTTAAAATGTATTTGGGGGTTTGGTCTCAAAAACTTGGTGGTGCACCCTTGTAATCACAGCACTCGGGGAGGCAGAGGCAGGCGGATCTCTGTGAGTTCGAGGCTAGCTTAGTCTACAAAGCGAGCTCAGGACAGCCAAGGCTACACAGAGAAACCCTGTCTCAAAACAACAGCAACAGCAACCACAAAAACAGGACTTGAAAAGCATCATTATATTACTGAGAGGAAGATGCAAAGCCCTTAGCAGCATGAGCCAAACTGCCATCACAGTCCTGCCAGAAGATCCCACGCCATGACATCAGTGTGCCTGCCATCTTACCCATTTAATCTGAAGGTTGGCACACTGAGCTTTGGGGATAGCCGAGGCTGTATGTTTAGACCTTTTAGGAATAGGGCACTTGTGGATCACTAAAGAAGAGGCAGAATGAGATTTCAGTCTCTCCTCTCTCACCTCCAGCACTATCAGATCCTGGGGTGGTGGACCTGAGAAGCCCCACCGGCATCCTAAGCATGGTCATGCTGAAGAAGCACTTGTTCAAATGCTGCGAATATCGAAGAAGCTGGTTTTGATGTACAAACATGACTTGAATGCCTAGTCATATTTTGTTGTTGTTGTTGTTGTTGTTGTTGTTGTAATGCTCTCAAAAACTGAATTGCACAAAATAACAACCAACCCCACCTTTCCTCAAGAATTATACAGAAGGACTGTTTTAGTAACAGCCACTCCCTCATAAATATTAGCTCAAGAGTCAAGCTAGTGTGGCAAATATGCTCTCGCTTTGTGCTCTGCCTTTGCCCCCACACATGCTCACCCTGGGCCAGGGCGTTCTGCTACCATTCAATGACTGTAGAAAGCAATGAAGCCATCAGTGCCCTAAACAGCAGTGGGCTATGGGCCTAGGCTGCCAGAGCAAAAAAATTCTACAGTACAGCAAAAATAAGCGCACATATACACGATGCAAAATTCATATAGGAAACATAGCAAAGAGAAAGAACACAGACTCACAGCCTAGCAAACCCCATGTTCATGTTCCTTCTGCCTATAAAAGTATAATCAAGAAGTCTAACTGTCTGAGTATCGTAAAAATGTAAAAAAATAAAAATCATCTTTGGGGCTTTCTGCTGAGCCTGTAAGAAAAGACTTAACTATTTTCCCTTGACTTAATACCCCGTGTGTGACTTAAAATGATGTATGAGGCCTTTCTTCTTGTAAGAAATAACTCTAGGTAATGAGGTTTATTTTAAATTAAAGCATATTCTGCTCTTGGGTTTCTGAAAGTAGGATTTAAGAAAACCATACTATCTCACATGTCTTTCTCTCCATCCACTACAAGGCTACAATTGATGCAAAGGTTACGCAGGGCTCACCGCAGCCTACCTCTTCTCAAATTTCTATTTCTAACTGACTTTGCATTTCAATGAAAACCATTCACTCCACTATCCAAGAGCATTTACTGTGATTTTAATGTCTCAATAAATATAATAAACAGGTCTTAAAATTCTATATCCCATGTGAGCAAAAACACTTCAAGGTTAGAAAAAGGAGGAGGGAGGCATGAAGCAATGTCTAAGCAGAGCCTTGTAAACTTCAGCTTCATAAAGCAACCAGACACTGGAAAACCTAGTGGGAAAACACAACATTACCCACATTGAATCCAGTTTTTTGATAGCATTAATACAAAAATAAACAGATGATTATAGATAAACTTTCTTTGGGTAATTAATAGGCAAGTGAAAAAAACAAAACAAAACAAACAAAACAAAACAAAAAAAAACCTTGCCTCTGAAAATGAAACTAGAATCTGCATGAAAAAGACCTGGAGTTTGTAACCTACAATTTGTTTATAGAAACTTCTGCATGGAAAACATGATTCGGTGGCAGCATGGCAGGGTATAGGAACTGCTCCCTGTGTGGGTTACCTAAACACATGTGAAAGGTCAGCATAAAAAAACAGTCCTTCAGAGCTCCAGGGGTTCCGAAAAACCCAGTCCAGTTTTTTTTTTTTTTTTTTAAGAAAGCATTCTGATGTGTTTTACTCAGAACTTGAAACCACAGTGATTACCAGGAAAAAATAAAATGGAAGTTTCTGTCTGTGTCACTACTTAAGAGAGTCTCCTCACGTCCCACGCTGAGATTCATTTCCCAACAAAGGCAGAACCCCTTTGACTGTTCCCTTCACATGCCACCCAGGGCCAAGAGCTGTGCAATGTGAAGTGCGGCTGACTCACACAGCATGGAGACAATGTTTAAGAAACCACACAATTATGGGAGCACTCGGCCTTTCAAGTTTCCAAAACAAACTGCTCTCCTTAGAGATAAAACATCGTCCAAAGATACAGCTGTGACCAACTTCTAAGAGCCACTGATGTAAATAATTCTCATATTTATCTTCATTCAGAAAACACAAATGGGGATGACCCTCTACTAAATTCAGCATTTCTGCAACACTGGCTGAGGATGCAAATGACAGGATCCACACAAGATCCCCTGGAGCTAAAATTCCCAGTTTCTCCTGCTGCTCTTACTCCCAAACTCTGCAAGAAGGAAATGCCCTTGCATGCTACTCCAATCTCTGGTCCAGAGCAGAAGTTTACAGGAAAACTTACTGAGAGTAATCAAGAAAGAATAGTCCACATTTCTGTTTCTGTTGGTGGCTTGGGGTCTTCGTTTCAAACACATTTACTCAAAGTCTATGGACGTATATAATTTTTTATGAAGGACAGAAGAATGGACTGACTCAGGGTTTAATATGGGAGGTGCTATGTGTCGATAGGTAAGAAATCTTGGACAGTTTATGATAAAGAAAGAGTAAGCTAAGAATCAGAATAGGACCTGATTTTCCCAGGTTTACTCAACATTACCAAGTTGGAGAAATGGAATTGAAATCTATCTCAATCAGTTTGGGCTGCTAAAGAAAAGAAATTTCTTTCGTCACAATTCCAGAGAATGGGAAGGAAGTCCAACACTAAAGTCCTGAAAGAGGCTGGGGATGGAGCACAATTGACATTTTGTTCTCCCAAGCATCAGTGAAGCCCTGGGTTCCATCCCCGGCACCACACATACACACATCAGCAGGGCAAGGCACACCTGTAATCCCAGTACTCAGGAGGGAGGTGGAGAGGGGATGGCCTTACATATATACTAAGTTTAAAGCTCACTGTACAACATGAGATCTGATCTCCAAAACACACAAACAACAGAACATGCTAATGCTGTGATGGGCATAGCATCACTGACAGTGGGTAGACAGTTATTTACTGGTACTTATTTGCTGTGTCACACAACAGGGCGTGGGAGATGGGGAGAGACAGAGATGAACATGGAACATTCTGGTCTCTCTACTCTTGAGAAGGGCAGGAATTCTGGAACAGGGCTCACATCTTTATGAACTACTGAAGGTCATTACTTCCAAATACCATCGCATTGAGAATGGAATTCAGCATGTGACTCTGGCACAAACATCAAGTCTACAACAAAATGCAAGCACCTGGCCCCACAACCTCTTCTTCTAATCACTGTTACTTGAAACCTGGAAGGAGATTTTTTTTTTTAATCCACAGGAGTAGTAGTACTGAGGAAGTTAAAAATATGCTAGAAATGTTTTTTTAAAAAAGCTGGAAACAAACATCCCAGGGACTAGACTAGGGTAAACCATTTCATTCTTCTATGACCTATGGGCAATTGGAAACCTGGGAAAGGTCTGGTACATGCTGTCCTCTGTGTATCACACCCATCTTATAAGGACTCAGAGTTTGTTTTCCATCACTGGTAAGTTTACTCACTGGCTTAGTTATTTCCTCATTGTGATGATGAAATTCCTGACAAGCGCAATGTGAGGGAGAAAGGGCTTTCAGACCCAGAGGGACCTAGTTCATCACTGCAGAGGACACATGGAAGCAGGCATGGCAGGAGAGACAAGGTGGCAGAAACTGGGGGCTGGCTAGGTACACTGCATCTGCGCTCAGGAAGTAGACAGTGAATGGACGTGGGGGCCAACCATTACAGCTCCCCACCTCAGTCTGCAGAGACTAATTCCACCAAGGTTCATCCTCTTGAGGAGTCTACAACCATACTAAACAGGTACTGGAGCAAGAGACCAAGTGTTCGAATATACAAGCCTGTGGACGGGATTTCCCACGCAAACCACACCACTCATGATGGGTTTTTCTATAAGTACTTGAATTTTTCCACCCAGGACAAGAGACTGATCTGGGAGTGCAATCCCAAACATTTTTTTCTCATGTAATTCATATGTAAAAATAATTCATAATTTCATTTTCCTAAGATCAATAACTAAGAGAAATTGTGGGGTCATCAATACTCTTAAAATACAAATACTACTAGAGTGTAACTAATAGAACATAAAGAGAATACCCTTAGACTATAAATACTATTAGAATATAACTATTAGAAAATAAAGAGAGTACTCGTAGAATATACAGTAGAATATAACCATTAGAATACAAAGAGAATACTCTTGAAATATAAATACTATTGAAGCCAGCAAAATGTCGCAGGAGGTAATAGTGTCCACCACACAATCCTGATGACTTGGGTTTGAGTCTCCCAATCAAATCAAATTCTGAAAGTCATCCTCTGACGTCCACATGTATGCTTACACACACACACACACACACACACTATTGCTAGGTATACTAGCACACCTGTGCAATCCTAGCAGTTTTAAGGTTGAGAAAGAAAGATTAGAAACCCAAGGCCAGTCTGCGCTACATAGTGAGATCTTTGTTTATACAAG
Organism: Acomys russatus; assembly: GCF_903995435.1. NCBI lineage: Eukaryota > Metazoa > Chordata > Mammalia > Rodentia > Muridae > Acomys > Acomys russatus. The sequence goes on along the minus strand of NC_067142.1, from coordinate 69,718,717 downwards.
TAACCCAAATATCTATCTATACAACCTACCAATGCACGCGCTCTCTCTCTGCCCCCTCCCCCCTGCTCTTCCCACGTACACACACACACACACATATATATAATCACAATATATTTACACACATATGTATATATACACATATAAAAACACAACATATCTTACACACACACACACACACACACACACAGAGTAAAGTATTTAAGCAATCTTAGGCCTCAAATTTTTAAAAAACTGAAAATAACCACAATCAGGGTTAGAAAGCTGGCTCAGCATCGAAGAGTATGTACTGTTCTTGCAGAGAGCCTAGAACTTACACTGAGTCACAGCTTACAACGACTGTAATTTCAGCTCTGAGAAACATGAAACATTCTTTTGTCCTCCAAAGGTACCTGCACTTATATGCATGCAGCTTTGTACAGACCAGCACAGGCATACACATGAAAATTTCAATGAAAGACTGGAATAAATCTTTAACAACAAAATTAATATTGGATGAGGAAAAAAACATTAAAGAAAACTACATCCTCCCTTTTATAACTATGACTTAATTGCCTGCAGGATGCCAAACCTAGTTCTATGGAGATATATATATGTATGTATGTATGTATGTATGTATGTATGTATGTATGTATGTTTGTATGTATGTATGTATGTTTGTATGTATGTATGTATGTTTGTATGTTTGTATGTATGTATGTATATAGCATCCCCTGCTCTGTTATGCGCAATCTACTCAAACTTTGTAGAGGGCTGTGGAGTGTGATGGTGACCATGAGTCTGTCCAAGCTTCAACTCTACAGGCAGTCAGTAGTCTCACATTGAAGGTCCTTGTCTTGGGGAACTGGTACCCAGCCCCTAAGAAAAGTCCACACACAGAGGCATCTAACACAGAAAGTTGATCTAGTCCCATCTAGCTTCATGCTTAAAATATCAAAGCATAGAGCACACCCAAATATTATACAAAACTTTGCATACAAATGTCTACAACTGGCTTTTATTGGTGGGACTAGATTTACATGGATGAGGTAAAATCTCTTACCATTTCTCCACCTACTTGTCCTTCCTCTAGAGTCAAACTCTCTGAGAAGCTACAAGCTGAGTATTTGAGGATGCTGCCTGAGGCTTAGGATCCAGACATACCGGCTGCCTTTGATTTATAAATGTCTGGTGTAGATTAAAAGGTCGTAGACTTCCCCTTCATGGTGTGCTTATAGCTATAGGAAATGATTTCATCAAAGGTCACAAGGACAACAAGTTAGGCAGCATCACACTTACCAAGTGCATTTTATATGGTTTTATCCTTGCTGATTAATAAACACTTGTTTAATATTCATCAGTATGGTGGGAGGAAATAGTTCTAAAGCCTGCTTTGGGTTGATCAGGTAGCAGAATGGCATTTCAATTTTATACCTGTCATCTAAGGATCTTATTTTTTTTTTAACGTGTGCATGTTGTGTGTGTGTGGGGGGGGGTGTTCCATGTGTACCACCTGTTACTTGGGGCAAAACTTGACACAGTGATTGATGGTAGTAAGACTATAATTAGGGCCTGGAGAGATGGCTCAGCAGCTAAAAACAATTGTTCTTGCAGAGAACCTGGGTTCAATTTCAACCAAATGGAGTTGGTTCATTATATTCTACCTCTATTTCCAAGGGATCTTATTCCCTCTCCTGACTTCCATAGGCCCCAGGCATGCACATAGGACACGGACATACATGCATACAAAACACTCATATCTATAAAATAAAATGAATCATTTTTAAAAGATTATAATTAGGCCTTGACATCTCGAATGCCAATCTTACCCTCATCGCTTTGACAAGGCAGTTCACAGTAGAGTCCTGACAAAGCAAAGTTAATTCTAGACTTTCGTAGCATTTTGACAAGAGGGGAAAAAAAAAAAAAAAAAAAACCAGTTCTAGTAAATATAAGTGAAGCGAGACAGGCCCAAATGTTTAACCCTCTGTACACAAACATTATGAATGCTGGATGAAGAAGGGAATCTATCTCGCAACTTCTAACTTGGTCTTCAGGTGAAAGCTAGCATTACGAGGGCTCTGGAGGATGTCATCCTGAAAACGTCCTCTCTGATAGTTTAGGACAACCTTTAAAATGGCACCGTATATTTTACCTCGGAGACACCAGCACTGACGGTAGGAAAAGTGCAATCACGGTGAGCTCTATGTACAATGGAGAAGAGCAGCCTTGTCTGACGAAGAGGCTTGCACTCACGCCCACTCTGCTCTATCCGTGAGCCACCTGACCAAAAACTGGTCCACTAAGATGTCTTAGTTTTTCTTCAATAACATGACACTGGAGGTCTGGATAAACTTTGTAGTCACTTTCATATCCAAAATTCAATGATGGTTACATTTCTATAGATTTCTCAGTGGAGGGTATATCCTAGAAGTGAAGTGTAGGGTAGGAGCTGGGAGAGACCCCTACACCTATCAGAGGCAGGGCACACAGATGCAGCTGCTTCCTCGTTCAGATGTGAAAGCAGGCAAGGTTTTAGAGAATGGGCATGCAAGGCCTCCAAGGGACTCGAACAGCCCCTTCTCATCCTAATAGGATAAACTGTATGCATAATTCTGTGTGACCCTTCAACTACTGACGTTCACGCCATGTTATTGTTCGAATTGCATGTTAAGCGAGCAAATTTTCAATGAACTCTCGCTGGCTGTACCACAGACACAGATGTCAGGCGGACTCCTTTGTTCATAAGGTTCTCATTATTAGCTCAACCCGAGCTGGATATTTGACTGAAGGAAAAGACCATATCATTATTTTCAGATTTCATTCTATGACTTAACTGGGCTACATCTGCCAGCTTCAGAAACACCAAGTGCTGCTTGGCGCCAGCCTTGGCGTTCCTTTCTGTGACTATTACCCCGAAATGTCTCAGCCTGAGGAAGCCTCCTCACCATCAAAACAATTTAATAAAAACGAAAATTCTGATTAAGAGTTAACTCATCAATTGACAGGGCATGCCACGCTAGTGCTATTTATGAATTATACCCCATGATATTTTAGGACTAACAAACGGAATCCACGTTCACAAATAGGCAAACTAGAAAGCTAGTAACAATTTTCATGATTTATAAGCTCTGTGTTTTACTTGAAACCATATTTCTTTAATAGGTAAAGTAGCATTCCTTTGAATAACTGAATCTGCTTTAAATCTATTCTAAGACTCTGGGCAGCACAAGGGAGATTTGAAATACTTATATGTAATTCTTCTACCCATCTTTTAACCATCTCTCAGCATATATATGATAGGAAGCTGCGACATAAGAATATTTGTCAAATATAAGGCAGAACACATTACAATACTGACACCAAAGCCATTTTTTAAAAAAATGTCACAAATCACCCAAATTCCGATCATAAACTATTTCATAAGTCCACTAAAATGTACGTTAAAGCAACATTTAAAAAGTAATGGCTTCCATGCATCATCATCAATAATGCAAATCAGAAAGGATAACTTGAAATCACCTTTGCTGATAACTAGAGAAGACAATTCCAGTGCTGGGGAGATGGATCAGTGGTTAAATGTGTTTACTGCTCCATCATTAGCATCTAAGTTTGGATCCCAGAACCCAGGTCAGGAGTCTTTTAAGTGCTTTTAACTTTTCTGATGCCCTCTTCTGGCCTCCACAGGCACCTGCACGCATGCGCACATACACACACACACACACACACACACTAAAATAAATAGGTAAATAAAAAAATAAATCAAGTCCATCATTCTATAGTTAGAAGAACCTGGGGGCTATGCTATAATTGCTCCAAATGCCTGGGAAAAGAATGTCCAGTGTTCAACCTGAGAGCCATATGCATAATGACTTTATACATTATGTAAATTGCTTATTCTTTCAATATCTTTCAGTATCTTTCAGAATCTTGGAACATGAGGATCTAAGAGAACTTGCCCTATATTCCACCCAGCATTTTTTTTTTTTTTTTGGGTTGGATGGTTGGTTTAGTTTGGTTCTGGTTTTCATGGTTGGTTCGTTTTGGTCATTTTGTTTAGTTAGTTCATTGGTTGGTTGGTTTTCTGAGACAGGGTTTCCCTGTATAGCTTTTGCTGGCCTGGCTTTGTAGACTAGGCTGGCCTCGAACTCACAGAGATTCACCTGTCTCTGCATCCCCCAGCGCTGGGATAAAAGGTGTGCACCACCCTGCTCGGCTCCAATGGTTTAAATACATTCTAGACAAACGGCCATCCAGCCTCTTGAAATGCCTGTTGTCAGTCCATCACTAAGTAGAGCAATTTAGCTCACTAATTGGCGTTCCTAATCCTAAGAACATCTTTAAAAGAGCAAATGCAACAAGCGCTTTCTGCAGGTCTCATACTGCATGGTACTGAGCTGATTCAGAACTTCAGGCTTATATCAACATTATGCTTATCTATCAGGCACCTGAGACTCAAGGCTCAATGAATTCTTCTCTCTTGGGGCTGTCTTCGCTGAATATCTCCAATGGCTAGGAACCACACTCTCTGCTCCGCATTAGTGTTTACTAGTAACTCTTCCATGGTGGCATTCAGATATGATCTAACTAGTTACAGAGCTAGTGGGACTTGTGCTTCATATGATACCAAACTTAAATTGTTATAACAACAGACTAAGTATATTTGCAACAGACTTACGACCGACCGCACTGTTTGGGTTTTGCAATCTTCCTTGCCCCTCCCCCGTCCCCAGTCATGTCTTTGAATTAGGAGTGAGAGTCTTTGAAGTTGATTAGACCTTGAGAGTAGAGGCCTCAGGAACAAGATTGCTTTTTGCATCAACGAAACACATGAGAGCTCACTTAGCTTCTTCCTACCACAGGCAGAATGCAAGCAGAACATGAACCTCTGAATTCCAGAACAGGGCCCTCCCCAGAGTCTAGCCATGCTGGGGTCCTGATCTTCACTCTCAAGCTGAGAGAACTATAAGGAATAATTTCTCTTGTTTAACAAGCTACTCAGTCTGTAGAGTAAAAAAGGAATAATAAATAAATAAATAAATACTATCCAGCCAATGCTATTTTATTGCCACAAAATAACAGAATTGAGACATCATGTGAGAATTAGACCTTTAAGAAGGTATGAAACAGGCACAAAAATTATATTAATAGTAACCTAGCAGGGAAAAAAAAACACCAAATAAAATGTTATGCTACAGGAAATATGCTAACTGCATGAAAACAGTAAAGCTTGCAAGAGCTTTCTAGCAAATATCATAAAATTTATCCCAAATGTTAGCATTAAATGACTGCATTTCAATTGTTTACACTTACCATGTTGAATGTCTTTCATGTCTAAATGAAGACTAGACATTAGAATTCCTACTGCTTGTGATCTTTTGTTGCTAAGCAACTTGACAACCTGTTCAAGAAAGAGGAAAATGAAAGACATTAACTTAAACCCTAATACACTTAGTAACATTTTAAAATCCCAGGTGAGCCTCAGTCCTGTTCTCTGCACACTCTTCTTTATAATATGCAATGCCTCTCACATGGCATCTATACCTCATTCACCTGTGGCTTCCTGCTTTCCGAAAAGGCATCTCCTTTAAAGTTACCCACATAAGTCTCTATCCGAGATGTCCTAAACTAAGCTCCTAAAAGTCACAACCAAATGTCTAGCCAATGTCTCCTTCTTAACTTTGTATCTCAGAATAAGGGTACCACCATGCTCCACCCATCTCCCAAAGCTGGAAAACCAGGTATAAATCTAGATCTTTCCCTCTCCTCTGCTTTTACAACTTAATAGGTAGGAAACAAGTCAGTCAAGGGTGATTCTCTTGTGTGTTCTGCAGGTGTGCCTCCATCTCAATGCCAGTGTAGACTTCTATAGCACATTTTGCATAGATCAAAGAAAAAAAAAGTGTCTAATTGATTACCCCAGTTTGGATCAGTGTTTCTTTTGTTTTTGTTTTTGTTTTGTTGTTGTTGTTGTTGTTGTTGTTGTTTTGAGACAGTGTTTCTCTTGTAGTCCTAGCTGTCCTGGACTCCTTTGTAGACCAAGCTGGCCTCGAACTCAGAGATCTGCCTGCTTCTGCCTCCCAAGTGCTGGGATTAAAGGGGTGCGCCACCACACCCAGCTGGATCAGTGTTTCTTAACTGTCTTCCTTACACAGTGGTCCATGGTCATCATGACAAGGTTTTAAAATGTTAGTTTGCAACTGAAGCCCACCTACCAGGAAATCTGAGGGTTAGGAGGATCACCAACATTCTGAGCATCTCCTAAGTGATTCTATAACTACTGATGGTGTCCCATCCTTCCCATGCATCATTCTATACATAGGGAAAAGTACCCTTCTAAAATGATGGAATCTGCTTGTTGCTTCTTGACTTTAACCTTTACTCTGTGAACCTGAGTGGCTCTTGTTTAGACAATGGTCTCTATAAAGGTTGTTCAGGAAGTTCCAAAGTTCCTTCCCAAAACTTGCACTATTTTATTTCAGAAACACTTGACCCCAAGCTTTAGTTTACATTCTAATACATAAGACAGTGGAAATAATTACTGGCCTCAGCCAGAGGGGAACGCATCCAGAAGAAGACAGAACTCCCAAAGAACAGAGGTCACAGTCCATCAGTGTAATAAAGTCAACCTGTGTATTGAGAATAACTTCATCTGTCCCTCTTTAGCCAACATCCTGGATAACACGAGCCCAAGTTCTCAAGCTGGAATATTCTTAGAATCCAGTGACCAAAGTACAATACAGAGACAACATAGATCATCCAAGGACTCAGCCAAAAAGTAGAAAACACAGAACTAACACATTTGAAACCCACAGAATTAGGCCATATAATCAGAATTTTAAAGGGATCCATTTGGTTTCCTAGTCATATTAGATCTAGTTAATTCACTTACAGCGATGGTTTTTTTGAAACTTCCCCACTAGGCAGAAGGCTGGAGGGGATGGATTATGACCACAGACTCCGAAAAACAAAGCAGCAGTATGTCTCGCCCTTTAATTGCACTGAATTATCTGGGATCTTTTGAAAACAGATTCTGATTCCCAAGTCTGCCCCAAACTTCCAGATGACACCAGTTCTGTAAAGCACAGAACACAGCATTCCAAAGTTCTCTGAATTCCACCCTAACCTATCCTAGAAACCAACTTCAGTACTAGAGGGACAACTTTTCACACTCACACACACACACACACACAATAACAACAACAAAACAAACAAACAAACCAAAATAAAACAAAACAAACAAAAAAACAACAGGAACAGCAACAGCTTCAAAAAGCTATGTTGGGACTGGCCATGTGTTGATGCACTGGGCACTCAGCAACATGCCTTGGGAGCAGCTGGTGAGTCACAGTAAGGGAACACTGTGAGAAACTAGATGTACAACACAAATAAAGTTTGGCACCTTTATCTTAAATGGATTCACCTAATCCACTGACGTATTAGTTCAAATACTACATACACTGTGGGACAAAACAGATAGACATATCATTGCATTTAATTCTATAAAAAAAAATTACTGTACTTTTCTTCTGCTCCTGTAATTTAAAAAAAAAAGACACATGTGAACAGGAGAAGCCTTTTGGTTGTAAATAGTTTTTCCACTTAAATTATTTCCCTGGCATATTTTATGAGCAGTGACAGACATGCTTTGACAAGGTGTACTGTCTGGCCATGGAAAAGAACATAATAGAAGTTCCTCACAACATGACCCCAGTCAATATTTTCAGATCTCACTACAGCCAGACCAGGCTACATAGCTAGAAATGGGTTCAAATGAATACTAACACTAAATAAAATGAATAGTTTACACTAATTAAATCAATAGGCATCCCATTAAATTTTCATAAGACAAAAGTAAAAACTAGACGTGTGTGTGTGTGTGTGTGTGTGTGTGTGTGTGTGTGTGTGTGTGTGTGTGTGTGTGTTTTATTCCACTTCACCCACCATTCTGTAAAAGTGGCCAGGGAAGTCTTACTGTGCAGAGGGAGGAAAGGGAACACAGACAGTTGACAGTGCACCTGAGGTACTATCTAGCAGGCATATATAAATTGAAGGTGTAAGATGGAAAAGGGTAAATTTTCTTCATTTACAAGAGAGCTCCATAGTTGAGCTACAAGCCTGGTATGAATCCCAACATTTTACAAACTCTTAGATCCCTTAATCCCCTTGACATTGTTTCCTGATCTGTAAAATGGGAGACACACACCCGTGAGTGGCCCCCTATGAAAATAACCAGTCACAAAACAGAAAGCTTCACAAGATGTGAATTGCAGGCTGCTGCCATTCTGCAGTCTGTGTACTGCCTGTCCACTAAGGCACCTGGGAGCAAGCACTAGGACACTTTTATAACTCCTTACTCCTATGGAGTAATATTTGGTCACTGAATCAAGATTTACAGATTGATTTTGGAAAGGACTTTTCATTTTATTTTTTCAGTAAATATTTTTTCAGTAAAAATGTAAATGTACACATTGCATTTATAAATGTATGGATGTATCACAAGAGGTTTAACTAAGGGTTTAGAATCTGCTCTTTGCCTAGCACAATAGAAGGAAGACTTATACCAAGTGCTTTCCTCAGCCACAGACATCCAAAGGGTTGCAACCCTTGAATAGTACTTGGCACATCATTGCCCACCAGTTCTGCTTTCATTTTTTATTTTCTTGTTAGTGCCAGGACTCGAACCTACAACCTCATGCATGCCAAGCGAAATCATTTTAAATATAACTAAGAAGGTGGCTTTGAAAGCTGTGGGAAAGAATAAGCCTTGTCACAGGTGGGAGCAGTCTTGGCGGGCTTTACCCTTGGGGCACCCCATGAATACCTTGTGACAAACTGAGTGGAGCCATCCTGGGTCTGGAATTCAGGAAGCAGACCTAGGAACCCCACCTGGACTATTGTCTTTCTAATGGACCCTCACCGGGAGAAGGAGATGGTCCTTCCCATGTGACTCAGGCAGTTGGGGAAGAAAGAACAACAAAGTCAGCTGGGTGAGAGAGCGTGAGAGCAGCGGACCAGCTGGACCAGCACGCGGGCCAGAGAGACACCTAAGGACCCATCCCGTGGAATGGCTACCAGAAGGTTCACTCTTTTGTCCCTTTAACCTTTTTCCTTCTTGTATAAGCTAGTTGGGTTGTATAATAAAGTTTAATTGCTAAGAAACAGAGTCAACAGAAAGCCAAGTACTACAATAAAAACAGTCAGGGGAAAAAAAGGATTCTTACTTGTGGCTCACTTGCTTTACCCACAAATAGTGGTCAAGACAGTAAAACAGCTTGATACTAATGTACTATGCATGTCTATTAGGGTTGGTGCCCAATGTCTCTTACCATCAAAATAGAAGAGAAACCTTTCATACAATGTCCTCATGGGAGACCTGCAAGCAACAAACTGAAACCAGCAGAAGGAGAGAACAAAAGGCTCTGAGTCTCTAAAACCACAGTAACTAATACAGAACCAGGGGCCACATGTGGCTGAGCAGGCATGTGAAATATGCACAGACCTAAAACATTCCTGGCTTTGTTTCTATTTTAAGGGGAAATATCAATGACCCCAGTAATTGTTATGTGGATTGCAGATTTGAAAGACAATACTCTAGCCATGAATCCTAAGGAATACCCTCACCTTAATTTTATGTCTTTATTCATAAAGTGTGACTTCTAGAAGATTTAAAGTAACATACCATATTCTATATTGGGTAATACTGGTTAAACAGACCTAACAAGTTCATCAAAACTACTAAACATATTTGCCTTTGACCAGGATCTAGATTCTAGACATCTGCGTCCGCCCCCCTTCCCTCCCCTTCCCTCCTCCCCTTCCCCCTTCCCCCCCTTCCCTCTCTGTCTCCCTCTCCCTGTCTATCTCTCCTCCCCCATCTCTGTCTCAGGTTGGATTCAAATAATGGAAGATAAAGATGGCATCTAAAAGCCAACTATGATGAGCCATGCCTGTACATCCAGAATTTGGGAAGTAGAGGCAAATGGATCCCAAGTTCAACAAACAAACATGTCGTATGTAAAATCCAAGGTTCTTCGGCATCACTGCTGGATTATTAGTTGAACTGCGTGCTACACCTCCTGTTAGGACACTCATTTACAACTCAGAGACATACTTAGACAGACAGTGTAATGGAGATGCCAGAATCCCAGATCGCCATTGAGTTTAGCAATCCCATACTTTCAGTTACACCACAGTGCCCCAGAGAACACCAACTCTCCACATTTTATTTATTTATTTTATATATTTTTATATATTTATTTTATTCAATTCACATGCTTGCATTAATCAAATGGCATTCACATTACTTGCTAACTATAACAGCAACAGGAACAACCTATATATAATACCTAACACAATTTCTTTCACTGTTTATAGCAGTCTCACCCTGGTATTTTAATGTCAAGCTCAGCACAGAAACAGGGGAGCACATACCACCCATCCTAAAGCCACACTCAGACATCACTGTGACCCAGAGTGTATTTCCACATTTTCAATAAAAACCTCCTGACATCCTTCCTTCTGTACCTGAGCATATTCCTCAGTCGATGCCTTGGGAGAGCCCTAACATGGGCATGATGTTGGCTAACACTTTTTGTTGTGTTCCCACTCTTTTCTCTCCCCTTGCTCTCCCTGATCCCCTGTACCCTTTGTTTTTGTCTCTAAAGTTTTACCCATTCTACAAATGTCATCCTACCCACTTCTCTCTCTGTCTTCATAAATAGCACTTAAGGGATTTGCTTCCCTTTTGATGTACTAGGGAACAGAACCAGGATCTTGTACACACAAGGCTATACCACTGACTTTTCTGTAGTTGCTCCCACATAAGCTGTGACTTTGATATGCGTTTGTCTCCTGCTGTTCTTTGTCGCTTATCTCTAGAGTTCAAAGCCTTTGTGATGACACCAGCTATACATGATCTTCTGTCTAGCTAACTATTTTTGGTCAGTAGCTACTAAAGCCTTCTACTTACATGTCTTCCTTCCTCCTTCAGTTCAATATGACCAAATTCTAAGCAGACTCATCTTACAACTTAACGAACTATAATGGCCAGTGTAATATTTAAAACTTTTCTTGCAAAACTTTTTATCTTATAGCCATAGAATTTTGGCATTTAAATTGGGCATCATGGCTGCCCAGATAATATTACCTTTTCCATAGCCTATTTGGTGACAAGGTATAGCCCTGAAAAAAAGTTTTGAACAATAGATTACAAGGAGTATGAGTGATCTTTGATTCACCATGACAAATACCCAAGTGGTAAAGCTATAAAGAAAAAACATTTTACTATGCTACACAGCTTTGTGGATTTCCAACATTTCCATGGCTGATTGGTCTTATTGCTTCTACGTTTGGAAAAATCCGTTATTTCACAGTAAGAAAGCAAAAGAAATGGAGAAAGGGACTGGGGTACCACAGTTCCCTTTGCAGCCATGTACCCCATGACTTGAAGATCTCCAATCCCAGCTATTTATTTCCCTAGGCCCATCCATAGTGCCCCCTTGTGGACTGAACCTACACAGACGCCTTTAGGAGACATTTAACACCCAAACTAGAATACAGTAAGAAAGCTCAGCTCCCTGAAGAGCATAATATACTGCTCTCGATTTCTGGGTTATTCTCTCATTATTACGAAAAAGAAAATGATGAAAATCATCCATTTTCTCCATCACATTCTACCCTGAGGCCGAAGTAATAAAAAGTCTGAGACATGAACTACAGACAGCCCAGACTTCCCCTCTGTCACAACAGACCCAGAAGATTCTGACACATCTACTAAACACCAGAGCAGACATTGTACAGCAGGCGATGCCTGTATTGGGGTGAATTAACAGATGTCAACAGGAAGTAGAAACAACCCGCCTTTGCCAAATCAGCTCTGTCTCACCGTCCATACATCTCAAGCAGCCATCCCACATCCCCAGTCCAGCCTGTGGGAGCGTTTGACTCATTCTTCCTCGTTGCCACATGCAGTCACACATCAGACTCCTCTGAGGATTCCTTCTCCATCTTTCTGTTCTGTGACAACAGCAGCCTCCTTCCCACACTCTGCAGTGCCAGCACTTACAACCTCCTTCCGGGAACGGATCCTGGTCCTAAGCTCGGAAGAAGACTGCATTGCTTTCACCCTGTCACCCTTTCAGGTTCCTTTTCAGTTCTGCTTTATTTTACATGGGTGTAATGGACAAATGGCACGCTCATTGGGTAGAAAAAGGCAAGTCTTATGCATCTGAGACGCTTTTCATAAACATGCCCCGCCTCTCATACAACCCCTGAGTGATGACTTAAGAGCTTCTTATCTCTCGTGGGATCTTAAATTCTCCTACTAGAACATGTATATGTCACAGTAACTTCTGGGACATTCTCTATAAAATAATGCATATACTGCTGGAGTCAAAGACTATATCATATCATTTATGTCAATACTCTGCACAATGACTGGTAAATTTCAGGCAATAAGGTGTATTAACTTTGCACCATCTGGTATAATTCAGGCCAGAGGTCCTCCTGACAAGTTAGAAAAATGGTTCCTGGTTTTTGTTAAATATCAAGCTACCTATGAATTCTTTTGCTTGTGTTTACTTTTTATTTCATGTTCCAGGGATTCAATACATCCAGGGATTCTAGCATTTTTAGTAATCAGGCAGCGATACAGCCACCCCAAAACACCTGATGACCTTGGGAAAGCAGGCACTTCAGGGCCACCTCGGAAACATGTCGTTGGAAACAGCTGGCAGGATTCAGGCCCCTTAAGCTGTGTGTACTTTCTGCGCATGCGCAAGTTTGGCTTATGAAAGAAATTCCTCCCCTAACGGGCTCTCTCTCCTCTTCTGTGTCTCCAGAGATGGTCTCTGGATCCCTCTCCCTTAATAAAAACTCTCACCCGGATCTGCCACGTGGCTTTCACCGTATAGCCCCGCCGCATACATCCTAATACACATCTCTGTTCTTTTAAATTAAATTACGGTTCCTGTTTTCCACTCTAAAGAATCTCTTTACTCTAAAATATACACTTTTCTAAGAGTGACATATCTGGTGCTAATGCAGAATCTTAAACTCCTGAAAAGAAAACAGCGAATGAAAAGATGTATAGCTCTTCTACCACTGAAGTTAAGTCAACAACTGCAATGTAACGTCGATGACTTTTAGTCTTCCTAATATGTAATGGGAATACGATATGAACCAAATGATTAACTAACTTAAACCATAGTTAAATAATTACTTGACCAATGTATAATGATATATGCTGCTCACTCAGAATATCTATTTTAAAATAACATATTCTGGATGTAGTACATGAAATATAGACAATTATAATGAGCCATCAAGAGGCTAAATATTAAATATCCAGATAATCGGAAGTTTTAAGAACTTTCTTATAACTAGTAAAATCAGAAACCATAAAAAGAAACTAAATAATTTGCGTATTATGTAAATACACAGCCCACATAAGAGCGCTGTTCTCCAGTTCCTAGCTAAGGAAGAATGCTGCTTTCTTCTGAAACAACACACCATAGCCTCGCTGGAAACCGGATATTAGATTAGGGGGATAAGTAGACAGATCCAATAAGGCAAATCCTTCAGGGAGTGGGCTAAGATAAAAAGACTCAACCACAGAGATTAGGTAAAGGCGCATTCCAGAGCAGAATTACAGACCATAAACACCACTGTTTCTCACACAGCTATTTGAGCACAGCGTGGTTTACCAAGTGGTATACAACGCACGTGAGCCCTGACAAATGCACCAAGCAGCCAGGGGTACTCTAATGACAAGGCTCAGAAGAGAACATGAGCAAACAGGAAATAGTAACATCTAACTACGCAAGGGACCTACAGGTGTGAGTTCATGTTCTCAGTCTCAGGATTGTTAGTGGGTTCATCTATGTAGAGGTAGAGATTAGGGTTTTGAGCCATGTCTTTATCTAACCATCAATGATGTAAGGTTGGACATAGGTCTTTGGTCTGCAGATCCCCGTGTGCCTCTGCAGAAGTCAGTAATCCATCTACAGCAGTGCTATAATGTAAGATAAATAATACAGCATGCAAAATATCCCTAAATATAAAATGTCATGCAAATGCCAAGTGTGCTGGTACTACACTTAGTAACCTAACGACGGTCAGTTACACTTCACAATGCTGCAGAAGCTCATGAGTTTATTCTGACAGGAGGTATGCCACAGTGAGTAAGTTATGGACAGTAAACATCTAGAATTAAGAAGAACAGCCCATACACTCGCTCATTCCTGCCATCCTGGGGACTGTAAAATGTTTCTCTAAGGAGTATTTAGGCAGGCTGTGACTCTCCTGCAATTCTCATTTGGATTCAGTTTTCTTACTTTTGACAATATAAACTGATCTCGCAATAGCTGGCCCAGAGGGAATTAGTAACCAATAAAACAGCCCTCTGTGAGCTATCTCATGCTAGTTCATAAAACAACAGACATCTTATATCTAAGCTGTTCTACCCTCACAAAGGAAGAAGGCTTAGTTGGATTTTTGCAGACCAAGAGTTTATCAGAGGCTCTTTAGTCTATCCCCATAACCCAAGAGGAGGATAGTCTTATTTACAGCCCACCTTCTCCTCAGATTAGCATTAAGCCTTAGGGCAGGGTGGCCAGCTCACTGACAACAGCAGCATTCTGGACTGCAAGCCAAGAGAAGGCTTGACACAAAGCATGCTGGAGTGAGAGGTGCACACAATCAGATGATGGGGGAGGAGCAGTGATGATTTCCCAAACAAATCCATCCAACACGGCATGGCAAATGGTGATATGACACTTGACACCTCTCCCTGATGAGACTCCAGAAGCCATCCTTTAAAAAAAAATGTCATCTCCATCAGCACAATTGACCTGCTTCTTAGCTCAGTCTTCCAAGGTGCCTTATGCAACAGTGGTAGTAAAGCTACTACATTAAGCTTTGCCCAATTTGCCTTTGAGTCCGAGCCAGCCTCAGAACCCAACGGCAGCAAGACTCTCAGAAGTACAGTTTGTGAATTGCCAAAAGCAAACAAACAAACAAAACAACAACAAAAACTTCTCTATGTTCTCCCAGCCTGCCAATCCATTCTGGGTGTCTGGACTTCAGTTTAGAGACCTGTGTCTCTTGGTTTCAAGAGAATCTAGATGCTATTTCTCTACTAAGTAGTTTAATTTCTCTGACGTCTGTTAGCATAGTTTGTAATTCCTGATTTTACTCTCGTTTGGTCCATAGTTCTAATCCTCATGCTTGGGCTCCACATCATTGGCCATGCAAAACTAACCGGAGACAAGAACTCCAAGTGTGTCCAAGTTTTTATGAAATATAATATGCACACACACACAGATATGACATGGAGAAGTTTATTAAATGAGCATGGGAGAGAAGGAAAGGGGGGACAGGTACTCCAAAGAGAAACAGAGACAGAGAGATAGGGAGAGAAAGGAAGAAAGAGATAAGAGATAAGAGGGAGAGGGAGAGAGGTGTGAGAGAGAGAGCCATGAGGAGGGTTTGGCCTTTTATACTCTTGGGTAGGGCCATGCCCAATGGGAGGTAGGCAATGACATCACAGGTAGGCAGACTGAAGCAGAATCCTAACACAAGCACTTACAGAATGACTTCTGGTCCAAGAAAATGTATGTATTCTGTCCTCTGCTGCTACTTGATAACAAAGCCTTGTTCTACCATCTTCTGCTACTTCATTATAGAGAGAAATAAAATGCAACTTAAAAAATACACAATTCAAAAATACAGTTCCAAAAACATTAAAGCACATGAGACCTCCAGGATCCTAAGAAAGTCTCACTCAAGTAGAGCTAATGAACATCTGATAGCCCTGTAAGACCAGCCACTTGGCCTGCTTCTTTTCCTAGAAGGGCCAGCTTTACGGATGATGTGTAGCTCAGCAGCAAAACACTTGGTCGGCATATGCCAGGCCTTGGGTTCAGTCCAAAGCACAGTAAGTTAATTAATTGACTAATTAAGGCTAGCTTATTAAAGAGAAGCTGAGTCATAGAACTGTTCTGAATAAAGTCAAGTTGAATGAATTACATATCCTAGGAGCATGGAACATGTAACATGCTTGAAGCACATCTGCAAAAATAATAGCTAGCATATATTGTCTCAGAGGAGTTGACATGCACTATTGGAAAGTGAATAAGACTCGGGGCAGTGAGGGGTAGGTCAGGGTTTGCTGCACTCGGCCAAGTCTGGCTTATCACTCAAGCACTTACATCCTCAACTCCTTACAAATCCTTTCATCCACTGGTACCTATACTTTCCCAGAATCCTGCATACACCAAACACAGCAGAAGAACTCACCAATAGAAAACCAAGAGAACGTATTTTGGAATTTTTACGTTTTTCTTTAAACTTGTAAGTTTAAAATAACAAATTAAATTCCTTGTTTATGTAAACGTGTTTCTTAGACCAAGCTAGAACATTTGATGACCTAAACTAGAAAAAAAAAAAAAAAGCAATTAAAAAATTAAGACTAAAACAAAACAATAACAACAACAAAACAAGAGTTCAAAGTGATTTTAAGCTAATGAAGGAAAATATCATTAGGTATGCCTTTTAATAAAATATTTATTCTAATTAGTTGCATTTTTCAAATTTTACTTTACATTTGAAAAGCACTGTAGTAACATAATAGTGAGCTTAAATAAATATCACCAGACTTCTAAAATAAAATGCTTTTGTAATTAAAACCAACCACTCCAAATCCCCATCCATCTCCACTTTATAAAAGCACAGAGAGAACATGCAAAAATGTTTAAACTCCTCAAATTTAAAACAATACACAAGCTTTGCTTTTATATCTTTTTGCCAGACTAGTCTGCTTCATCATGCACAATATATGCAAGATATAATTTGGCCCTTCACCAGCTTAAATACCCTAGTAATTAGAAAACTGTGTTTCATCTCTCTGATTGCATGCGAGTCTGATGAACTGCTTTGGTCCCGTAAGAATTCCCCCCTAAAACTCTGGTTTTATATATGTGTGCTTACTCCATTTTTTACATTTTTTTCAATTCAGTGATAATAATCCAGGATTAAAGTATCAGAAACCCACTTATTCTGAGTACAAGATCTCAATGTTTTATGACCGAGCCAAAAGTGCTTGGCTATTACGCCTGTGTGTGAGCACTCGGTGGTCAAGCACGTGTGCCTTTTATGTGCAGGGTTCTGAATTAGCTGCCTAGCACTGGAAGAAAAACACTTAAATGGAATAAATAGACAGAGTATAAGTAATTAGATGCTGGTGAGGTGGCTCATGAGTTAATGGAATAAATAGTCTATAAGTAATTAGATGCTGGTGAGGTGGCTCATGAGTTAAGAGCACTCATTGCTTTTTCAGAAGACCCAAGTTCTATTCCCAGTACCCACGTGGCATCTACATAACCACACATACAACCATCTCTAATTCCAGTTCCAAGTGATACATTGCCCTCTGCTGTTCTCCGTGGGCATCAGGTATGCATGTGGTACACAGATATGTAGGCAGGAAAAAATATTCATAGATTTTTTTGTTTAAATTAGAGTTCTTGTGAAAAATAAATAATTACTAAGTTAAACACAGTTGTATATTAAGTGTCTTAAGCATCTCATCAGAGATTTCAGCATTCGCTCAGTAGAAGTTATTAGTTACCATAGATGAAACATTTGATATTGGTATAATGTCCCCAAATCTTGCTGCTAAGGTCAAAGTCTGACATTACAGGAAAGTCTTGACCTCAGTGCAAAATGGCAGACTCCTTTTGTCAAAATGGCTTCCTCTTCTCTCCCTGGAAGGAATCCCAGACCCCACACCCTCTACTTGAGGAATGTCACATAGCCCTCCAGGAAATTACAGGCACAACTCCCTTTCTCCTAGTAGAACCTGGGATTCCTAGAATGTCTCCCCATGTTAGGGTGGTATGTCAGCATCTTAGCCATTTGGCCCAGGACATCATTTACCCACCCTGGAAATGCCCACCTCCTCCCCAAAGGTCTATATATTCCCCTCACCACTGGAATAAAGTTGATCTGCCTCTCCACAGCTGATCCTGGAAGGTCATTTCCATTGTGCTCAAGGCCTTCCAAGTCCCTGCCCCACACCTATGCTCCCTTTGTCCTCAGGACTATGGCCACGATCCCTGGGGAGCTGGGGAGAGCCCCTGTTATTAGTTACAGCAACCTTGCTCTGAGAAAGCATTGTTTTGCACATAAAGGGTTTTCTCTCATTCATTCTTGTAATCACTACAAGAACCCCAAGGACTAGGTGCTTTCCCCTATGCACTAACAGTGGATATGGCAGGATCAGGGTCACACACCCATTAAGTGGACAAACAGGAAACAGAGCCAGGAGGTCTGGCTCCAGAGTTACTCTGCCGACCAATCCCCTGAATGACCTGTAAGGGGCAGTGTGAAGGAGCCACAGCTGTTGTGTAACCAGCACAGTGGACCCCTTTTCCCTGGGGTCTTACTGCTCTGTGTTACTATATATAAATAGTACATGCACATTAACCATAAGAGAGAAAAGTATTTTTTAAGTTGTTAGCAAAAGTCAAAACTTAGTAACAGTCATTGGATATTCTGCTTTGTTGTATTACTCAATTTCAGAGAAAATAAAGCAGTGATAAGTTAAATAACAAACAGAGAAAAGCCACTAATAAAACTCTGATAACTACTGCTTTTGCTGTTGTTGTTGTTGCTTTAATGAGGAACAGTAAAACATTCAGAAAAGGAGTGACTCAGAGTAAACACCAGGATTCCACGAGCACTGTTTTCTCCCATGCTCTCCAGTCCTCAGCATGGTTTTATGTTTTGGACACTTTGAGGGGGAGAGGGCTTACTTTCTGGCCTTATTCACAGTTTTAGGCCAATCAAGATAGATCACAACCTGCAAAGGAAGATGTTTCCAGTTTTCTTGCAAGTTTGTAATTTTTCCCCCTTTTGGGGGATGAGATACTGCCTAAGCAACCGGCTGATTTTCCAAAGACCTCCACCAGGAGTCTGAAGTAAAGGTGATATAAATAGTTTCTTGTTAGTGGTCTAATTTATGGTGCCCAATTTAAAAGAATCTAATTTTCAATATGTAACTAAGCTTTTACAAACCAACATTTTGTTGCTCTCTTTTTTCTTCTGTTTTCTTTTTCTTTTCTTCCTTTTTTTTTTGTGGCATCATTTTCAAAAACTGTATTACTGTAGTTAGTCTTCAACAACAATTCCATTATATTCCATATTGGATCAAAAAGTTTATCACATCTATGTCCAACAATTACCAAGTCATTTATTATTTCTATTTCTGAGGACACCTTCAATCCCACTGTTCCCATGCTCCAAACTATTATTTTGTTATTCAATGAATAAACAGTCCTTTTAAAATATCTACTATTTAGATACTAAAATATTGGAATTAAAGATTAACGATAATAAAATCTTCAAAATTGTACTAGTTCATTTAAAACTTGCCTATCTATGTATCTATCATTGTATCTATCATCTATCAATCATCTATCTATTGATCGATCTATCCATATTCACTAGGGTTTCTATTACTCTGATGAAACGCTATGACCAAAGCAACTTGGGGAAGAAAGGGTTTATTCAGCTCACATTTCCACATTGCTGTTTATCAACAAAGGAAGTCGGGACAAGAATTCAAGCAGGGAAGGAACCTGGAGGCAGGAGCTGATACAGAAGTCATGGAGAGGTGCTGCTTACTGGATTGAACTCCAGGGCTTGCTTGGCTTTCCTTCCTTCTTTCTTTCTTTCCTTTTTGGTTTTTCAAGACAAGGTTTCTCTGTGTAGCCTTGGCTGTCCTATACTTGCTTTGTAGACCAGGCTGGCCTCGAACTCACTGTGATCCGCCTGCCTCTGCCTCCCCAGTGCTGGGATTAAAGGACCAGCCCAGGGACAGGATAAACCACAATGGCCTGGACCCTCCCCCATCAACCACTAATTAAGAAAATACCCCGAAGGCTTGCCTAGAGCTTGATCTTATGAAGGCATTTTCTCCACTGAGGCTTCCTTCTCTCTGATGACTCTGGCTTGTGTTTCCAGTTGATAGAAGACGAGTCCGTACACCATCTCCCTCAAATCGCTGTGCAGAGCATGAGTAGAACACATAAAAACTCCACCAATACTTCCTTCCTATCAGTACTTTCAGTAAGACTCCTATTGCTACAAATTACCTTTTTTCTGTCCTTGAACTTCATAGAAATAGAAATATAATGCTCATGTTAGCTTCTGTATAAGAAACAGGTCATTATTGTTGGTTATAAATTTTAATTCTTAATTTTTTTATTGGAGTACTATCCTATCATGTATCACAATTGCCCCCTTTTAAAATATGTGTCTATTTTTGTTGTTACAGTTGAGTCTGCCTGAACATATGCGTGTACTTATGTGCATTAGCTGCATGCCTAGTGCCCACAGAAATCAGAAGTGGATTTAGAAATCTTAAAACAAAGGCACAAGGTTAACTAAATCACCCATAAAACCAATTAACTTGGTGAATATTGACTTTGATTTGTCTCTGAGTGTCCAAGCATCCTTGGGGAGTTCCACTGGTCATGTTGCTTTCTGGGTTGCAATTACTCGGCCAGTTCATTCTGCCTCACGGCTAGACTTTGTGGGAAGACTCATCAAAATCCTTGGCAAACTTCATTCAAAAGTCTTAGGCAGCCAATGTGAGAACCAAAAGGTAGTGTGGGGTTATGCAAATGTCTCTCTCCTCTGGTCAGTGTCATCCTTTTAAGCTTAGGACACCAGGAAAACTCAAGTCGCCTTGGGGATGTGATAGGCATAACTCAACTCTAAGGGCTCCAGCTCTAGGCTTAGTCTTCAGTTTCTCTACTTTGCCCTGCAAAAGCAAAGCATGCAGCTCAGTGCTTGGCACACGGGTTGTACTCACTCGACAGGCATGGAGATTAATGCCACATGGGATCTTTGGTTATCTTCCTGTTCCTATGAAATCCCCTTATGTCACTACACCGTGACTAAATCTCACTGGAAGACATGTGTCTCCTTCTCTAAGTGATTCCATCCCAGGACAAAGGTCCGGCTGGGGTGTTTGCATGGTCCATTTCCAAAACGCTAAAAAGGGAAAGGTACTGAGAATGAAGAATAAGCAGTCGAATGCATCTTGGCAGTTTTTCAGAGGGGGGACTTGGTAATGGGCAGAACCCAGTGGCACAAGATCATATCTTACATGCAACCAGAAGAGCTAGGTGTATAGCTGTGGCCACATTCACCTGAGCACCAGCAAGAAGCTTTAGTAAAACTCCCCACAGACAAAGAAAAAGATGGCTGACTCCTGGCTCCTCGACATCACACGCATCTCTAGAGGATGGGTCTGGAGTGGCTGTAGAGCACAAGATGTGGGACCAGCAGGGAGACACTGACCTTTCAGTAGTAGACAGACAGACTCTTTGAGAAACAGAACAAAATAAAAACACTTGAGGGCCTGGCAAGATAGATCTCAGTAAATCGGAGGTCAAGACGGCCAGGGCTACATAGTGAGATCCTATCTCAGATAAATAAATAAATAAATAAATAAATAAATAAATAAATAATTAATAAATGTATTTACTCACTAAAAAATAAAAATAAATTGCAAGAAGAGAATACATGAGCATGTGCAATCACTGAGGTAACAGGGCAGAGGGGAAAGGGAAAGAGCCTAAAAACTCTCATTATAGCTCTATCTGTGAACAGTCAGGAAAAAATATTAGAAAGTAAAAATACAAACATATACATATACATCATATGAACATCCATCCAAAGTGTTCAGAAAGCAGAATGTAGAGATTCAGGGGAGGAAGGTCCAGGATGGAGGCTACATAAATACCATGGCAGACAGAGGGCAGGATCCAAAACAAGAGAAGAGGCCCGGGAAGCACAGTCCACAGTACCGAGCAGAAGCACAGTCAGAGAAGTGAGTGCTCGTGTGTGCACAGCACGATGCCACTGTGAGACATATGCCATTGAGACAGTTTGGCCTCTTCCAGGGACCCAGTCAGTATGCAGGACCCGGGGCATTTTGCAAAGCGTCTTTATGCTCAGGCAAATGGAATCAAGTGTCCTTGCATTATCCTGGCTCCAGGAACATATAGCCAGTGTCCAGTGCTGGCTTGGAGCTCTGTTCTAGCTATAGAGGAAAGATGCTGAGTCAGAATTTCAGGGGCTAGGGATGTAGCTAAGCTGGTTAACGTGCTTGTCTAGTGTGCTTGGGGCTCTGGATTCAACTCTCAACACCGAAGAGACAGGACATGTTGTCTGTTCTAAACCTGTAATCTCAGCACCTGGCAAGTAGAAGTAAGAGCATCAGAAGTTCAAGGTTCTCCTCAGATACTTAGGGAGTCACAGGCCAGACTACAGAGTGCTGTAGAAACGAGGAGTCACAGGGATGGCTTGTGTGTGTTTGTGCCCACTTAAGTCTCCTCCTGGTGAGTGCCTCCATTACAGAAACTACCAAGAGCTCTGAGCTCCAGGATCACGGAGCAAGCAGCCAATTGCAAGTAATTATGCATAGCAGATTAAGTAGTGGGAAGTTGGACCCTGGCAAGGTAAATCCCACCAGCCCTCAGTCTCTGCCACCCCTTGGTTTTGGACTGGCACATCTGTGTAACCATTTCTCCATCCACAGCCAGACATTCTAAGGTACTGGAGATTTGGGTGAGCTGGTAGAAAGCTTGGAGCCTGCCCCAAGGGGTCCTGACCCGAAGCACAGCAATCAGAGTTGGCTCAGCCCATAAACCCTCTAGCTGCTAGGCAAGTACCTCAAATGAAAGCTAAGGAAGCCAAGAGCACAGACTAGGCTCCCACTGGGGACTGAGCTGAAGAGAGCTGAAAGAAAAGCTAGTACGTACAGACAAAGGTCATTGCTGCTCAGAGGGCTGGAACACTGGCCTCATTAATGCCCTTGTTATCTTCTTGTATTGTGTCTCTTTATTTTGTTTTCACAGGGACTTTTTCCTCCCCCAACAGTAGATTGTTTTACACAGTTTATGGTATTTCAAATCCACCCCAACCATGTTTGTTTTCTGTGGTTCTGGGGGTTAAAAACAGGGCCTCATGTACACTTGGCATGCACCACACCAATGTATAGTCACAGGCCTCTTTTTCTGTCATGGCTTCCTCTTCTGTCTTCTCTTTTCACGTTTAATTTCTTTGTCTTTGCTCATTCTGTTCTAGTTTAGTTTTGATTTTTTTTTTTTTTTTCTTTTCTCCTCACAAAGAGGCCCAAGCAGGGCCCTGGCAGCTTTAAGTCCTCCCTCAGTGTTCCAAGTGCTATGATCGTGAGTACCACACCCCGCTTTTAATATGTAAGTTTTAATCATCACTTCCTACTCCCTTCTCCCTTGCCTCTTTGCTTTTTTGAATTAATCAGCTCTGTTTAATATTGCATTATCTTTCTCATCTTTTAAAATGTTTGTGTTTTGTCTTGTTTTCGTAACATTATTAGCTGAGTCATTGGGTCACTTACCTCTTCCTATCTCCCTTGACTTATTCTCCTCCTTTTCTATGTTTCTTTTCATAAACATATAAAAATATAAGAAAATCTATTATCTTACATAACTTATTATTTGCTATTTTTTAAAATTCCTAACCAGTTTTTTTTTTTAATCAGTGACAAGTTCAATGACTATACTTATCAGATATTTGCTTATAAATATTCAACAAAGTCAGTCAGGAATCAGGTTTTTATGAAGATACCGTTGTTACCATGGCTCATATCCTTTGTTTTGTTTTAAGATTTATTTATTTATTTATTTATTATGTATACTGCGCTCTGCCTGCATGTACACTGTAGACCAGAAGAGGGCATCAGATCACATTGTAGATGGTTATGAACCACCATGTGGTTCCCAGGAACTGAACTCAGGACCTTTGGAAGAGCAGGTGGCACTCTTAACAACTGAGCCATCTCTCCAGCCCCTTGTTTTGTTTTGTAAGATTAGAGACAGAACGCTGGCCTAAGGACCCAAGATGAAAATCCCTCGAAAACTTTTTCGGTGCATAAAATAAAATCGTATTCCTTTTCTTCTCAGGTACTGCTGGTAAATACAATACTGGACCCCCTAAAGCTATGGATACAACATTCCCATGAATACATAATTCCAGAGCAGACAGCAAGAGAAAGACAACACCCCTAAAATGAAGTCATACTAAGGTTTGGGTCCCTGATAGATACACAAATGGAAAAGGCTGACAAAACTGGATGTGAAAGAAGAAATGAATGACTGTTTTGGCAACTTCAACTTCATCCTTTGTCAGTATTTTTTCCTAAACATAGCTCTAATCAATGTGTAGCTTGTATGTGAAGAGAGCCTGGGTAGAAATATTTATGTATAAATTATTACAATATATGAAGCTTCCTCCTTTTTTTCTTGTGTGTGTGTGTGTGTGTGTGTGTGTGTGTGTGTGTGTACACCTGTGTGTGAAGGTCAGAGAAAATCTTAGATATAGTCCCAAGGGAGACATCCATCATTTTATTTTTAAGCAGAGTCTCTCCTCTTACCAAGTGTTGAGGCTGCCTGGCCAGTGAGCCTTAGGGACCTGCCTGTCTGTATGTTCCCAGCTCTGGGTTACAAGAGTGTATTACCATACTCAGCTTTTATACCGGAGCTGTGATCAAATGCAGGGCCACATATTTTCAAGGAAAATGCTTTAACGAGTGAACCATCCCTTAACCTTTCCTCCTCTTCCACTATTTCCCATTTTTGTACAATAAAAAATCTAGTCTAACGCAGAGGTGGGAAAGAAAATAAGTCTGCAGCTCTGGCCTGCTAGCACCACCACTGGGAATATAAAGGACACCATAAGCTTGAGGAGTAGATGACCCTTCCTCTCCTCAGAGGGACAGCAGAAGGCAGAGAAGAGTTCCCTCCTTGGGTTGGATGTGCTCTTGTCACTATAACTTACAGTGAGGACGTGGACAGACATATATTTTACATTCTAGTGACTATATCTTAAGCATCTTTTAAAGCAGGTACCACAGGACCATCGTTGAACACAACAGTCATGGCAAGCTGGACTATGTCTCTTTGTGGTAGGAAAAAAAAATAACCAAAAAGAAAAACAAAACACAAAAAAACAGACATGCAACTCAAACTGGACTTGGGCTTAAAGAGATGCAAACCAGCACGTGCGCAGACAAGGCTGGGGGCACTCACCCTTCCAGAGCCCGCTTCCCTTTCTTCTACAATGCATTTCCCCTTTTCTGGAAGATCTCTACACCCTTGATATCTTCTCCAACTGAAGTTCTGCCCAGTGTGGACCATTTCCTTGGCCCTTCTCCCCCTTTTCTCCTCTTTTCAGGGGTCATCGGGAAGAAGGGAAGAATCATGGCGAGGGGAGGGGGATCAGAGTCACCTGAGGAGGTTGTTAATGCAAAAAAATTGAATAATTGGTTTAATTTCTTCTGTCAGTTTTTCTTCTTCCCTAGACAAACTACCTGATGCCCTGTGCTGAAAGGAACTCTGATTAGAATAGGCAAAAGGAATGAAGTTGGATTAAAAAGGCTGTCGGCCAAAAAATTGAGGAGGGAATCAGCTCACAGCCTGCAGCAACTCTATAGACAGCTCTTTCTCCAGACAGAATGGAAGGTATCTCTGAAACACATAGGCTCTGGCTGCCAGTGGCTATCACCAGTGGTTATAGTGAAGAACTGCTTTCCAAGGAGACCACTGAGGGAACCCATGGTGAGAAGTTCAATGTGCAGTGTCTGATATGTGCCTCTTGCTCCTGTTTCTTTTTATGAGAATATAAAAAGAGGGAGGAAACATTCATTCATGTGGTGGTCTAATTAGTGGTAATAAGAGTTAATCCTACTTAGGGTGAAATGTCTGTCAGGACTTTTGTTCAAATGTCACCTTTGCTCCAAACCTTAGCGTGTGTCCTCAGAGCAATGTTGTTCAAGTGAGTTCTGTGGTGTTTAATTAATAGTTTTGAAAATAATAACAATAATAATCATGATAATCTTAGCAGGAGATGGGATTCCACAAAGGAGACTTAAGGACAGACGGAGGAATGGTTTTTAAATGCTTCAGTTGATGAGCTACCTGATAAAGCTGATGAGTGAATAAAAAGTGTGAGGGGGTCATAAACCACCCACGTACAAGAGGCTACATTTTGAAAACATAATGTTGGTGTAGATAAACATTGGCGAAGAGAAATACATGAGAAAAACAGCAAGAACACAGTAAGATGAGTAGGAAAGATTATGACCACAATGACAGATTCAGTATAATTGTGGGTGGTCTAGTGAAGAAAACTACAGCAGACAATTATAAGAGAGGAATAGTCTGCTGACTAAAACAGAAGAGTGGTTTCTGTGAAACCATATCAACAACCTCAAGAATGGCCAACAAGACAGATCAAGGAAGAAAGCTGGTGTATCCAAAACAAAACAACAAAACAAAACCAGGCTACTTGCTATTTGTAATAAGTCATGTGTCAACTATTCCTTCTAGAATTTTTCATGCAGTATAGGTTTTGTCCTTTGTGAAATGCTAATTATATCTCAATATGAGAAAGCAGCAGAAGCAATAAGATGCTCGGTCAATCTGAAATTTTAAGCTTGGGTAAGGCTGCTACACCCATTCCTCTTAGATATAATGCTCAAGTAAAAGAATCTGTTTGTAACTATATACAAAATAACACTTTATGTAGGCTTGTAACTCTAGTGTAATGATTTCAAACCAGGGAGATGAATGAGCAAACAAAAAAAAAACAGACATGTTAAGATGTGTACTGTAATTACAGAACACTAGCAAGCAGTATTATTTCCCAGAAAAGTATGTGCAACAAGGTTCCAGTGAGCAAACCATGCCATGGAGACATCTGAACTCAGGACGTAACTAGGAAAGTTTTTTTAAAGGGTCTATGTTAGAAGGAAGATAAAGATCAGATTGAGGAGTCACCAGGAGGACTTACTCCAATCCAAATTATTTTCCTGTCCCATAAAAAACTTTTACTCAATCATATAACACCAAAGATTGCCTCACGCATGTGCTTTTTACTCTGCTTTGGTGGGTGGGCACCTGCCAATAAACTGAAGCTTAAATTTGAAAGGCCAATCACTGAGTAACCCGAAGCTGCCTATCATTTACAGCTATTACTTTAATAAGTCCAAGGCCATCAAAAGCCTTGATGATGCTCTGCAGAGTCTCAAGCTCCTATGCCTGGAAATCGCTGTTTTTCTCTCTTAACTCTACATTAGCCAGTCATATAATTCTCTTTCAATTTTTGACACCAGCAGTTGTTTCCTTCCTATTGCACCTTGTCACCAAATACTCTAAATTATCTGAAGCCATCATGCCATTAGACTGTTGTCTTTGTATTCTATAATAGTCATATTTCGAACTAGACCCAAGTTTCATTCACTTTCAATAGAAGAGTAGGAAGGTATATCTCTATTTTTAAAAGCACAGATTTTTTTTTATTTCCTATAAAACAGTATTGTATACTTTCTGGAAGATTTAATATGATATTCAAGGAAACAATTGGGTGGGGGAGTTTTATTGCACTGTGGCTGTGTAAAATTTCCCTGCCTACCTTTTTCATGTGTGACAGACTAAGGAAGCTGGCATTACTTAAATAGGATTTTTTTTTTTTTACTTAAAACAAAACAAAAACAGAACAAGCAGCAACAACAAGACCAGCCATCTGTCTGACATCTCCAGGACACCATGACATGACTTTTCAAACAGGCTACTTTTGGCTTTCTCTGTCAGTTCAAAGAGCAGAGGCTTGCTCAAAACTAACACACCAACGTTTACAGAGACTTCTGCCAATCATGGCCTTTTTTGAAATCTGATAGTATAGCAAACACCAGCTCCAGGTGAATGTGTGACCTGAAACTCTGGCATCCACTGTTGCCTGAGGTACATGCTGGCTCTATTTCTAGCAAAAGAAAAGCAGCAGGAGAAATTCCATTCCAACTATGAGAAGGGGGAAAAGGCCTTGCAATGGGGGTAAGATGACAATGTATAGATAAACCAAGAGAAAAACTGTCTTGATTTTAATAGAGTTAAGATGCTACCAAGAATTATCCACTTATGTTATACAGAAAGCGTAGTAACACCAGATTACACATGGAGAAATATGCCAAGTCTAAGGATGATGGATGAGTGAGTATACATATACTTATATG
This sequence comes from Acomys russatus, assembly GCF_903995435.1. Taxonomy (NCBI): domain Eukaryota; kingdom Metazoa; phylum Chordata; class Mammalia; order Rodentia; family Muridae; genus Acomys; species Acomys russatus. Next base: position 69,690,618 of record NC_067142.1, on the reverse strand, counting down.
GATCAATTAGGGGAAATTTTTCCCTCATTTCCATCTAGATACATTAAAAAAAAAAACAATGACATAATGGCTATCTGGGGGAAAACCCGAACATTATACGGGGCCTTGGCTGACTTAAACACTTGGTGTTCTCCTTTTAACTTTATTTACGCAACCTGGGCTTTCAATTGCTGTGAATCTGGGTAGCAAAGCTTACAGGGGAATCACTTAAATTATGATGCTGAAAGTGTGTTATTTTTCAAATGCTTTTTTATTTTAAGATTTATTTATTTTAATTTATGTCTATGTGTGCTCTGTTTTCATGAACAGCAGAAGAGGGAATCAAATTTCATTACAGATGGTTGTGAGCCACCATGTGGTTTCTAAGAGTTGAACTCAGGACCTCTGGGAGGACAGCCAGTGCTCCCAACCGCTGAGCCATCTCTCCAGCCCTTCAAATACTTTCTTACTCTAGTTAAAAATCTGTATTTTAATCCCTGATGAATTGCCAAACCAAGCCTCTTCCTCCTCCTCCACCTCCTCCTTTCTTCTTCTTCTTCTTCTTCTTCTTCTTCTTCTTCTTCTTCTTCTTCTTCTTCTTCTTCTTCTTCTTCTTCTTCTTCTTCTTCTTCTATTTTGAAGGTAAACATGTATAAACAGTACCTTGGTACTATAACTAGAAAGAAGCAGTGAGTCCTAATCATCTAAAAACGTGCAGACAACTGTCACCAACAAAGAAGTGTGTTTTTTTTTCCCTGTCTGTGTGCATAAAAGACAAGAAAAATTGTTTTCCACAAAAGCATCTGACCATTTATCACTGCATATGGCAGGGTGGAAAGGAAAGTGAGGGAATAGAGAGGCAAGGGGGGAAGCAGAGGGAACAGAATGAGAAACTGAGTGAGACAAAAAAGGAAAAAAAAAAAAAAGAGAGTGGAGAGGAGATGGGGGAGGGAACAAGTAAGAAGGAGGGAGAGGAAGACGATAGTCAGGACACGCAAATTAGTTAAGAGTTGCCAGAATCAGAATTTTAAATAATCCATTAAATTTAGGTTCGATAGTGTAAATGAATGACTTTCTGTTTATTCAATTTGCATAAGCTCCACGGGTTGAAGAGGCAGAAGTTGGTGAACAATACTCATAAGGAGGCTGTTGGAATCTTCAGGGATACATAAACAGTGAGGAGCAGCTATTCTCTGGGGGATGGGGGGGGTGCACTGCAAGGCACTCCATTTCAGTAGGAAACATAGAAAAGGAGACAGAGGAAAATGAGAGAGGGGGATGAAAGAGGGAAAAGGAAGAAAAGAAGATAGTCAAGCTTTAGAATGTAGAGCAGAGTTGGGGAGTCTGCTTCCAGCATAAGAATGGGTGTAACTTCAGCAAGCACGGAACCAAGCCTTAAGACAAAGAGCAGCAGACGATGCACACCTCTTTATCGGCGTTAAAGAAGCTGGAGATCAGACAGAGTGATTGTACAAGAGCTAGAGAGCAAGGCGCGGCACAGCCAATGAGGAGCAACAGCTTCCAGCAAGTGTCTATGTGTGTGTGGCGGGGCCATAAAACAAATAACAGACACACAGGGGGTACAATACTGGGCCCACCTCCGACACAGATATGCAACTATGCATGCATGGATCCTGGGATCCATAGACAATATAATTCCCTGGAACACCCTCACCACCACCACCTTCTTTTGGATGCTGGATCCGATCAGTGGCATAAAGTCATTCTGGAAAAATTTCCTTGAGACAGGAGCCAGTTGGGTGGCTCTGGAGACAAGAATTCCATCATGCACTGTGCTCTGAGAACCCAGGAAAGTTTCCAGTGAGAGCAGGCCTGAGGAATCGGTCCAGTTCAGTGGTCCTCAACTTGGAGTTCTCTACCCGTTTAGGGGTTAAAAGGTCCTTGTACCAGAGTCGCATATCAGATACCCTGCATTACATTAGGATACACAGCAGTAGCAAAATCACAGTTATGAAGTATCAATGAAAATAATTTTATTGTCAGGGTCACCACAACATGAGGAACTGCACTATGTTTGCAGCATCAGGAAAGCTGAGACCTGCTGCTCTAGTGAGAGCAGAAAAACCAAGTCAGAACCGTGGAGAGCTCCAAGTAGGGGCACTCTGGCCTGAGCTATATGCCAGGATGAGCCTTACTTCTTCCTCCTGAAGCCCAAGCATGGATGCTAACTCTCAGGGCAGGCATGAGCAGAGGGAAGGGAGTGAATCTTCTTGGGGCAGATGTGTGGGAGCAAGGCAGCCCACCCACCACAGACCCAGAATACAAAGGAGCCAGCGTTGAGTGCTACAGCACAAAAGATCATCAGTAGCTTTGCCCAATCTTTAGAGACGCAAAGAAGGCTTACAACCCTTTCCTCTCAAACTGTTTGAGATTGTAAAAGACTAGAATAGCCCACCCACCTGTGTCCGGGTAGTCCTCTTTAACTCAGCCGTCACCCACATAGAATACATAACAGTAGGAAGGGTTGGGAAGAACGGTTTTAGTGTGAGAAGGAGACAGAGCAACAGGGGCCGAGTAAGGAAGAAAAGGGAAATGAGGAAGGGGAGAGCCAGGAGGAGAGAGAGCAGAGACACTAAAATAAGGAGGTATAATGAAATTTATACACATGTACAAAGCTGCGGAGAAGTATTGATTGCTTTTTCTTTTTCAGACAGTGTTTCTCTGTGTAGTCTTGGCTGACCTGGACTCTCTTTGTAGACCAGGCTGGCCTTGAACTCACAGAGATCTGCCTGCCTGTGCCCCTCTAAGTGTTGGGATTACAGGTGTGTGCCTCCGCACTCAGCTGTCAGGAACTTTCTAGACAGACAAAAACTGACAACAGTAGAAGGCTTCTAAAAACGCACTGACCAAAATTTAATGAAAAATCAAATGCACGATGGATCTGATGTGTTGGTAGCAGGCGGTGTGTGCCCATGTTGAATCAGATGACATCACTGTCACCGAAGTTCTGAGCACATGCTCTGTGCTCCTCATGCCTTTGTAACATGCAGTTTGGATGATGCTGTTTCAGCGCACATGAGACTGTCTTATTTTTACTAAGCATACACAGTTCTTTCCTCATATACAAATGATGACATTCTACCATGCAACCCAAGAACCCCTTTTTATTTTCTACCACCAACAAACACACGAAGCATGATTTCAGGGTAGCATGACTCCTCCAAAAGTAAACAACCACACACAGTAAGAGATCTAGTAAGAATGGCATACATGAAATCACAAAGAATTCAAAAGGATCGTAATGTCCAGTGAAATCAGAGGACATGAACAATCTGGATTAATTCAAAGAAAACAAAAACAAACTATTTCATAAGAAAGAAAACAAAATGGAATACGAAAGATTAATTCAATACATAGGAATAGTATAAACACCAAATCAAATATTGAAAATAAAAAACTCAAGCGACAACAACAAAACCCCCAAAACTAGTGGTAAACCTCATCAATTTAGTAGACCAAGTAGAAGACAGACTGGCAGAGCTTGAAGATAGGTGGGTGAACTGAAGAACTCAAACATTGAGTATTGTAAAGAATCTAAACACACAAGTAAGAGCTTTAAAGTTGTATCTTTAAATACCCTTTTTTTTTTTTTTTTTTTTTTTAGCCTATGTCAAATGGATTAGTTTGTAAAATCTGGCCATTTTTACCAGTGTCTCTTCCGACAGGCAAAAGGTGGGAACTATGAAAACTGTAATTAAATGAGTCAATGAAGAAATGAGATCCTCACTTGTCTGCAATTATTCACAGTCCTGCTGCTGTGCATGGTAAAGAAAGGCACAGCCTGCCATTGTTACCACGGCTCCAACACGAACTCCAGGTCCAATTTCTTGAAAGTTAGTTCCCATACTTATGTCTAAGAAGACAATCTAACATGACAGAAGTGAGCAGGAAGCAGGTGAAAGTGAGCTATATTCACCTCCCTGGACGTTTCATGCAATGAGCAGGAAGCAGGTAAGAGCAACCTATACCCACCTCCCTGTATGTTTCATACAGCAGCAAACAGAAGGGACCGGTGCTGACTTATTTACTGTGCTTTTAAACAAGCTTCAAGGAAATCTTCACTCATTGTCTTATTCACAAAAGCCATTCCTTAATCCTCTCTGCCTGTCTAAACTAAATAAATTCTTCACAGCCCACTCCAGGTTGCATCTCACCCATACAGCTTTTATCCCTGCTAGATACACACTCTGGTCAACTCCTGACCACCCACAGTGCTTACCAGCTACAGTATACACCATACAACATGAAGAAGGACTCAAGTTTAAGGACTTAAACTACTTAGTAACTGTCTTTCAAAACCTCTGTGCCCTCTCTAGCATTTGGAGGGTTTTAACTGTATCAAACTTTTTGGTTTTTGTTTTCGTTTTCTTGTTTTGTTCTGTTTCTAAAGACAGGGTTTCTCTGTCACACAGAGCTCTGGCTGTCCTGAACTCTTAGTAGACCAGGCTTGCCTCAAACTCACAGAAATCTGCTGACCTCTGCCTCCCGAGTGCTGCGATTAATGACAGTGTCTCTTGTAGCTCAAGCTGACTTCAAAGTTGCTATATAGCTAAAGATATCTTGAACTCCAGTTCCCACTGCATCTATCTCCAAGTGCTAGGACCACAGAGGGGAGCCACCACATCCAACCCTCTGCTATACTTCCTGATAAAACTGAGAGACTCTGCTGCCTTCAGGTCAAAAGAGAAACAGAAGCAATTGTGAAAGCTGTCCTTGCCACTGTTAACATCAGGGTTCATCCATGCAACTCAGGACTCATCCTACCTGGGAGTTTACTGGGTCTCTCTGCAATAGTCACTCTACTCTAAACTGGTGGTGAAAAAAGAAACTTCTTACCACCTGCCCCAAAAGCCTAGCACAGATGCTCTATTCTATACTCTCTTTTAATCTTTATGGGTGCTCCATGAGAATAAACAGAGTATATTAGCCATTAAAATTCAATGTCCTTTTTTTTTTTTTTTACCACAATAGTAATATCATACACAGTATTGTGGTTATAAATCCAAAAGAATTACCCTTGCACATGATTAAAGGTTATACAAGTAAGGTGCATTTTATCAAATGTAATTTACCCTACATAAAACATAGCAAGGTTAAAGATCATTAGCTAATTGTGCTTTCATTTTTATTATACTGCTGATTTTTCATTTTAGGCATTTACTTAGAAGTATATAAACATTTTTAGGCCAAAAGAAAACAAAAACTAGAGGTTATTATTGTTTAATTCATTGAATTGATTGGGTATGCTGTACACATAGCTATAGGAACAGCATATTCAAAAAATAATAAATCTTTCAACATCTAAAACAAATCCAGATTCCACAAAACCTATGTTTGTCTAATTATAGCTCTGTATTTTGATGTGGCTTCCCATGTAAAGACACTCTAAGGCCTGCAGCTGGAATGGATTATACTAAAAACAGATGTTCAAAGTTATAAAGTACCACAGGCTGGAGAAATGGATCAGCAGCTAAAACTGCCTGCTGCTTTTGCAAAGGACCTGAGATCAGTGCTCAGTACCCTTTTTGGGTCACTCAGAATTGCTTCAAGGGATCTGACACTCTCTTCTGGCCTCTGTGGAATCTACACACACACACACACACCACACACACACACACATACACACAAGACATACATATCTATGCCTTGTGATTAGAGATAGAGATAGATATAGTTATATAGATACAGATATGCGCACGCATACACATAAATAAAGATAAATCTTAAAAGTCACAAAATACCAAGTGTTTATTATGGGTTCCTAAATCTAAATAGTCATATTAAAAGATACTTGGTGTTTTCAAACAATTTTAGGTTTTCCATTTAGAAGCTGAATGTACCTAAAGCACCAGTCTGCTAATACTCAGATTATCAATGAACATTCCCCCTTAAGGTAACATATCAACACCAATTTCAATGAAACATGATTTGTATCTAACAAATGGATGCTTACAGTAAAAAAATAAAACTGAAATAGAAACACAAAAATGAACTAGATGCCCTTTTATACTTTTTATAGTAGCATTAGTGTCCGACAGTTTGGAAATGGAACACACACATCTGTCAAATTCCTCAGCACAGCAGAAAGCAGTATTTTAAAGGCAATTGCCATTTTGGGCAGCAGCACCCAGAGGTTCTGGGTAAGGTACTCCCACACAGGGTCAGTGGAATTAGGTTCTTCCTTTGCCCATTGTAGCTACTAGTGTTTCTAACATGAAATTTTTGGAGTTTAGGCGGTAATGTTCACTGGCAAGATGGAACAGAACGTCAACTATCTCACCCCTTAGCACAAGTTACACAATGTGAATTTCAGTAATTTCCTTTACTGATTCCCCTTATCCTAACCAGTAGATTTTTCTGTTTTTCTAACCACATTTCCAAAGGGTGAAATATATATCATATATATCATATGATATTTATATATGCTACAAAGGATATATTTAGCCATTATAAACTATTTATCTCTTAACTCTTAAGAAGAACATTTCAATCTGAGAAAGAAAAGAAATCAATGATAAGGTTTATCAGAACCTCCTAAACATGATTTGACACTTCCTGCTCAAGGCATACTGTAGAGGTTTTTATGTGTTGAAAGATACACACACACACACACACACACACACACACACACACACACACACACAAAACCGATCACCTAGCCACTGGTGAAGTTACTGTAATGGCTGTCTGCCTCTATTCACTAGTTAAATGCCACCAGTTGTCTTCTTTTGTATTGCTTATGGTCGTTTATGTGCATAAAGCACCTGTCAGCCAGATACATTCTTATTTCACTGAGAAAATGGCATACTGCATGGCATCATAGACTATGAAGGTGTCAAAAATCTTTTAGAATTTGAAAAAGCTTCTTCCAAAGACATACAATTATGCACACCTAATTAGAGTTCATTAACTATTTAACATACATAAGAATAAATACAAACGCATTTTTAAATTCATCTTTGAGACTCCATAGGTATTCAAGGAAGATAGTTCATATCCACGTTTATCATTTAATTAAGAGGAACAAAGACTGGAGAAAAAAAATGCCTGGCGATTGAACTGTGTCCTTAGTAAGCCCGGAACATCATGAAATCCTTCTAATGTAGCACGTCTGTGTACCATAAGCCAATGTCTATCTATCTCATAAGTGTGTGTGTGTGGCGGGGGGGGTAGGGGGGGTAATAAAGGAGATAATGGAAGAGAAGTACTGAGAGCAGTTTAGATACATGGCAATTTGCCGGCCCAAGGTAAATTGAAGTTTTGTGTGAGCACTGCTGGCGAGCAGCTATTTCATATGCTTCCCAAAAATAGACATATTTATTTCCTCCCGATTTCACTGGACATACAATTGACTGGAAGCTTCTGTTTTGATGCAGTTTTTAGTTACCCAAAGCTTTCTGAATTAATTTCTTTCATTTTACTAATCCTAAACTCTAAATTTAATCTTTATTTAATGATAAAAGATGCTGAGGTGGCTTTGTGTCACTGTTTATATGATAGCATCAATCAGCGCAGGCGCAGAAAGGAAGAGAATAGGCCAAATGTTAAAACTGGGTCAGGGTCTGAGATGAGCAAACATGGGCACCAGCTGGGTTGTTATTTAATACTCTTGCTTCTAGTTCTCAAGAGATAAAGTTGTTATTACTTTGGGTTAGATTAATACACAATTTTGATGTCATGTTACACTCATTTACTTGTCCTGTCAGGCTGTCATCTGATCAAATCTCTCCCCTTCGCAGTGAGCTTCCTGAGGCACAGTATTTCAAAATAAAGATCAGTAAAGATCCGAGTCAGAATAGAGATAATACGTGTTTTATGAGTGAAATACAAAATGTTGTATGTCCAGGATTTTTCTGGGATTTGTGTTGTTGTTGTTGTTGTTGTTGTTGTTGTTTGTTTGTTTCGGGGGGTGAGGGGAGAAAAGAAGATTTAAATATACAACGTAAGAATCACTACATGTCTGTCTATCTGGAGCATTACTCTCTTTCTCAATATTCCAAAAGGCAGTGCGCTTAGCATTTGAACCTTCTGACATCACACTGGGAATGTCCTCACCATGGCAGTGAAAACATTCTTAAGCACCAGTGCTTTCATAATCTTCCTTGCAAGAAGACAGATCACAGAAAAATCATTTTTGTGATTTTTAAATATTTATCAAAAAGCCTAACTTCCATTTTCCATTGTATATACTAAGAATTTCTTGAAATACCTCCATAAACAAAACCCTTGGCATTAACAGCCATCCATTTTACTGGGAATAAATCATGAGATAACAAAATATGTACACATGCCACTAGCACACATTTCCCAAACAAGTGGATGCCCATGCGCACATCCCGAGAATATTACCGAAACAAAAGTCAAAATTTCTCAACGGGATAGAATAAAGACATTTTCCTCCAAATGCGTTCAAGTTAAATAAAATTAGGCTTGACTTCCTTAGACTATATCGCTTTGTAGCAGATTCTCCAACACGGAGCAGAGAGACTGACTTGAACTCAGTCCCGATCACACTGCAAAGCTTATCAGGAGTCAGGACTGGATGACACTTTCAGGAGGCTTGTTGAAACTCAAGGCCAGCAGTAATGTCACTATCAGTGAGTGTGAGTTAGGACACTTGGAAAGTTTCCTACCTAGCATTTACAAAATATCTCGGTAACAGAATGAGGTAATTTTGCTGGAGGGGTACTCAACACAGATGTAATGTATATATGCAAAGAGGACGCCTCATGCCAGCAACTTTGATTTGAAGTCTTAGTGAGACATAAAGCACATATCAGCAAGCCAGAAACTAGTATGTATGTATGTATGCATGTATGTATGTATGTATGTATGTATGTATGTATGTATATAAAGCAGAAGTCCTACAATGCTGCACAACACATGAGCCACCTTTCTTATTTGAGTTTCTTTAATGAAATTTCTGATATTGGCAGATGCAAAAGGATTGGTTTGTCTAGCTGAGAGGCCACTCCCTAGAGAAGAGCCTCTAGTCAAGTGCCTGTTTGGCTGCCCAGGTCTTCTTCGTGTTCTGCAAGAACCACTTTCCATCTCTGGCATGGTCCACGAGAACAGTAAGATGGCTCATTCTCAGAGTCCTCTATACAGACATTTCAGTGAGGAGTCTTTACAAAAACATATCGCTCTTAAAGCATATGTGGACCCTTCCATTGCCTTAGTAGAGCCATCTTGAACGGATTACTCTGACAAATGCCTTTCTGGGTCTTAGTCTCTCTTAGGAATAGTCAGGGATATTCATAAGCCTTTCTCCCTCAATCAGCTGATCTGGTAATTTAATAAATACTTTTGATATTCAGTAAACATGAGGGTAGTGTCTTGCTTACTAGAACTGACCTTAAGCTACGGGAAGCTTTTAGAATGCAATAAAAAAAAAGCCTCAAAAATTTCTGTAAAGGTTCAACATATTGTCTAGGTTTATATCCTCACAAAAACGCCTGAGGTTAGCCAGTCCACCCTGCCGGCTATGGATTCCAGGAGTCTTGCTGTCCCATTCTAATCCACCATTGCCTGATGGACTTGCCAGTGTACAATGTAGAGGTGTTGTCTGCTGGGAAATAGCAACAGAAGCAATGCAGTGCCATGTGCCTTGTTGCAACTTCCAGGTCAGATGCACAACACCTAGGAATTGACCCATTGGCTGTCACTAATTTTGGAGCTAAGACAGAAAGATACTGGAACACGGCCTTGCTTCTTCCCTCTAAGACAGATCTCCATACTCTTGCTTCCCAACCCACAGCAAAGTTATCAATTGCAGATAGTCCCTCATTCTGTGGTGAAGGATAGGCACTATTATCAGTTTCTAATATCGACAGCTCACAACTGTGGAGACTTGCCATACCCTGATGAATGGCATGCTGGAGACTACATTTAGAGTGTTATTTCATGGCCAAAGCCAGTGTGTCTACCCACTCAAGATGTGCAGAAATGTGTTTCTTCAGGCACCCTGTTCTTTCTTTTTCTGATTCATGTCATAGGTTAGATCAAAGGATCTATCATGAAATAAAAATGCTAAAAGGGGTCAAGATTTTCTTCCATATTTCAAGTGCTGTATAAATGTGTAGCTGGGTTTCAACAGCATCCACTTAAGCTATAATGCAAGAGATTATTCCTTACTTGTCTCTTTCCATGCATAGTAACCTTCAGATGAACTTAAATAGAAAAGAACAACAAAGGAGAAGCAATGGTGGAGGTTCTAGAAATATCTGCTAATGAATAAAATAACCAGGACAGTCTCCCTGGACAGTTTTACCTGTTCTTCCTGGGTAAATCTTACTGAACAACACATTCTAAAATCCCATCCCTTCCTTGCTATTTGTAGAAAGTCCAAGGAGACACACCTAGCCATGAACCATTTCAAGACCTGTCTTGAATGGTTCAAACCCTCTTGGAAGGCCCCTATAACCAGAATACACAGAAATACTCACTTGTTTAGCCTTTGTCTTTGAAATTGTGTCAGAAATGGGTTTCTTTCTTTCCTTTACAGCAGTTTTAGAAAATAATTCTTCAAATTCATGACAATCTATGGATGGCTCTTCAATCTTTTCCCAAATAAGTGAAGGGCTGGAGTCTCTAAAATTAATCAAAAGAACAATAAAGAGCTATCGAGAGCCCTGCATCATGATGAGCAAAAGCAAAGAGGACAAGGAAAAGGGGGGGGGGGGGAGGGGAAACTGAAAGAAAGATAAGAAAGAAAGAAAGAAAGAATGTTTAATGCATATGGATTCAATCTACATTTTTAAGTTTGGATAGAAATAGAGATTTAATTAGCAAAAATAAAAAATGTAAACTAATTATGCAACAAATATGCCTGCTTCTCTGCCCTAACTGCATTTACAGATAAGCCTTGCTTTCAGTGGTTTGAGTATATGGAACAGTGAAGTCCTCTAACTACAGGCAGAAGCACGTATACTATGAAAAATAGACACCTTTGTCCTAAGAAAATTATTCTCCCTCAAATAACACTATAAATGGATGTAATGTACATCTCAAGACAGAGATGCATATATGCATTTCTTCAACCTTTAATAGTGCAGAAATAAAATCTGCAATGTTAAATAAACTACTTCAGGAAATGTTGATGTCAAAATCTTAGTAAGCTTTATAGTTGTACTTAAAACACATTAAATTATACTTCTCCCACCAAGTTCTACAGTAGGAACAAACTGAAGGCTTGTTTCCGGGTTACCTTTTACTATGGAGTTGAATTCTTGTCCAATAGAGAGGCTTCATTGGTCGGCAAGGCTCGATTGGCTGCTTCCTAGGCCCCCTGTCCTGATTCATCCCTAATCCAAACAAGCCAGTTGGCAATGGAGGAAAAAGAAATCCACACACTTGAGGGGCTGCTGGTAAAGTGCTACTCCCAGCTTGTGAGGAGAGTGAAGGACCTGAGCCAGGCAAGAGTGGGGGCGGAGGGACTCCTGCCCCAAGGGGAGGTGGGGCTGGAGGTGGAACCCCCATACCTGGGAGAGGAGGAGGAGGAGGTGGAGGAATAGAAACTCCAGGTAGAGGTGGAGGAGGGGGTATGCCCACTCCAGGTAAAGGAGGGGGAGGAGGTATTTCCACTCCAGGAAGTGGAGGGGGAGGGGGTATTCCCACTCCAGGGAGAGGAGGGGGAGGGGGTATTCCCACTCCAGGGAGAGGAGGGGGAGGGGGTATTCCCACTCCAGGGAGAGGAGGGGGAGGGGGTATTCCTACTCCAGGTAGAGGTGGAGGAGGGGGTATTCCCACTCCAGGGAGGGGAGGGGGAGGGGGTATTCCCACTCCAGGGAGGGGAGGGGGAGGAGGTATTCCCACTCCAGGGAGAGGAGGGGGAGGGGGTATTCCTACTCCAGGAAGGGGAGGGGGAGGGGGTATTCCCATTCCAGGGAGAGGAGGAGGAGGGGGTATTCCCACTCCAGGGAGGGGAGGGAGAGGAGGTATTCCCATTCCAGGGAGGGGAGGTGGGGGAGGAGGAGGAGGCATTACTAGTGCAGGGAGAGAAGGAGGTGGGGGAGGGGCTGGCAGCATTTCTGTTCCCTGTAGACTGGTAGCTTGTGGGACTGTTGAACTGGGCACAGCAGGCACTGTTAAGTCAGAGGGACAGGGAGGTGGGGGAATTGCTATGCCCAGGCCAGGCATGAAGCTGGAGGACTCTGTACAAGGCAGAGGTGGTGCGGGTGGGATATTACAACTGTTCCCAAAGGAGGAGTAAACAGAAGGTTCATGGCTGGTTTCCAACTCAGTATGCATGGACGGGTGGGAGGGCTGTCCCTGACCATCAGACCCGAGGAGGGGCGGAGGTGGTGGTGGTTGTGATGTGCTCTGCAGGGTTGGTTGGGCATCAAGCTGTACTGATATCCTCCTGGGAGATACAATCAGAGAAATCTCTGAACAGAATTTTGTCTGAGGTCCAGAGGGTGAGGTTAGAACCGCTGACTCTCCACCTTCAGCTGCAGGGGGCCCTGGGGGACCCTCAGGTGATGTCTTTAGAGGGGCCAGTGTCAGGATCCTATCCTCTTCTGTTGGGGAAGTTTGTATTGATTTTGCCTCAAGAGTCTTTGGAGGCTGTGCGACTTTGCCATGCAATCTGAGAGCCTCCAGACTGACTTCTTCAGAGGCTGGCAATCCATTCTCAAGTCCTGGAAGGCTTCGGGGTCCCTCCAAATCCAGGGTTGGATATTGCTTTTCCAGTTCAGCTATTTTTGTCCTCAGATCCTCAATGGTCTGCTCTAGTTGTTGAATTACAGTTGCCTGTCCTTCAGACTTCAATTCAAAAACATCCTGAGAGACAAGGACAGGCACAATTAGCAAGACAGTAGAAAAATCCAAATATGTAAAGAACAATGGGAAATTAAACAAAGTCATACTTGCACATCCTCCAGAAAGATCCTACCACAGAAAGATCCTACCACGGAAAGATTCCACTGAAATGTCTGTGTGAACTCTCTTTTCCACCCTTGGATTTTAAAGGATCCCTCTTGGATCCTAAGATCCTTGTTTGTCTCACCTTTATACAATGCCATCAAGGATGGGCAACTGGGATGGTTAGTTTTAAACGTCAACTTGTCACCACCTAGAATCACTAGGGAAGAGAGAGTTAAAAGGGAATTATCAGCCAGGCATGGTGGCGCACACCTTTAGTCCCAGCACTCAGGGAGGCAGAGGCAGGTGGATCTCTGAGTTAGAGGCCAGCCTGGTCTACAAAGCGAGTCTAGTCTAGGACAGCCAAGGCTATCTAAATCACATTAGCCTATGGGCATGTCTATGAGTGGTTATCTTGTCTTGGTTACTTTCACTGAGGTGGGATGGCAGTGCCCACACTGAGTGGACCTTGAACTGTAGATAAGTGAAGAAAAGCTAGCCCAGGAGAAGAGAGCAGGCAGCAAGCAAGCACCCATTCATTTCTCTCTGCTCTTGACTGTGGATGCATCCTGACTAGCTGCTTTGAGTTTCTGCCTTGACATCCCCTTAATGATAGACTGTAACCAGTACTATAGGACACATGCATTCTTTTCTCTAATGCCTTGCTTCTGGTCAGAGTGTTTTTATCACACTAACAGAACTAAATCTAGTTCCCGAGAATGGGAAAGAACATTCCACAAGACAAATGTTTACCTTCCTGACTATGAACTGATGCTATAAGGACATTTCCTCGAGACTTTTGAAGTTAATTCTAAATTTTAAAGGCAATCACTAGCTTTTAAAATTGTTTAGGATCTCCAATAAGAACATGTAAAGCATTATTGATGCACATGATACATTATAAATGTATGTCATAATTCTGTTATCATATTTACTACAATTTTGATATTTTACTCAAAGCTCTCAAAGTATTCACTGACAGTGCTCTAGAAGTTACAAAAATAGACATTTTAAGTGAGTAACATTTTGAGGGCTCCATATGATTTATATAAACTTAGGCACACACACAAACCCTTACATTATAGTTTTCAGCAAATTCACACAAAACACCAAAATATTAATATTTGCAAATGATCCAGGCACAATAGCAAACACCTATAATCCCAGCACTCAGGGAAGCAGAGGCAGGGTGATCTCTACATATTCCAGGCCAGCCTGGTGTACAGAGAGAATCTAGGACAGCCAAGGCTACACAGAGAAACTCTGTCTCAAAAAAAAAATACACACACACACACACACACACACACACACACACACACACACACACACACACACACACACACACACACATATATATATATATATATATATATATATATATATATATATATATATATGCGTGCAAATGTGGTCTTTTCTAAGTAGTCCACAGCAAAAACCATCTCTATTTATAGACTATTTTATTTCCCATTTGACCATTATACCAATTTCCATGCTGTAATTATGATGTTACCAAACATACGTAACCAAAATGTAAAACTCTAACACTGAAACTCATCTCAGCAAGACTTAAGGCACCCAGCTTTTTCTTGTGACAGTGGATTACTCAAATGTGTAGTATCCTCATTTTCCCGGCTCCTAAATATTAACCAGTATTTCTCAAGTTATCTTGGTATATAACTAGAGTTCTTATTTTTTTTTCCACTAATGATTATAAAAAGGTTCCTGGAGGAACCAGTGAGATGGCTCAGCAAGTCTAAGAACCTGAGTTTGACCCCAGAACCTACATGTTAGAAGGAGGGCACCTACTCCTGACGGTTGTCCTCTGCCCTCCATAACATGCCATGACATGCATGCGCCCACACACACAAAATAAACAAATAAATGAATAAGTGAAAATGTAATCTGATTGATGAATGAAATGCAGGAAATAAACCACAGAAGAGATTTCCCAAACCCAATTCTTAAATCGTATTAACTAAGCTAATTCATTTTCATCACCAACTTAGACATAGTAAAACTAGCATAAAATTACAGGACATATGGAAAAATAAGTGAATGAAGGCCGTGATTGTGTTACAATGGTCTCACACTGCCGCGGCTATTAAGAGTCCTCCCAACAAATATTTATGGCTCCACATTCACAGGCCACGTGCTCAAACACACATCCAGAGCTGGTGACAGTAGGACTTATCATAGCAGCAACAGGGGAGATTTGGAGGTTTTAAAATTCCAAATTATATATTCAGCCAGCAAAAGATTTTTAAAAAGTCAAATTGCACAAGATAGCTGGTACCAGACAAATACTTTTCTTCTTCTTCTTCTTCTTCTTCTTCTTCTTCTTCTTCTTCTTCTTCTTCTTCTTCTTCTTCTTCTTCTTCTTCTTCTTCTTTCTTCTTCTTCTTCTTCTTCTTCTTCTTCTTCTTCTTCTTCTTCTTCTTCTTGTTTTTCTGTTTTTCGAGACAGGGTTTCTCTGTGTTGCCTTGGCTGTCCTAGACTCGATTTGTAGACCAGGCTGGCCTCGAACTCACAGTGATCCTCCTGCCTCTGCCTCCCAAGTGCTGGGATTAAAGGCGTGCACCACCACGCTAGACAAAGACTTCTTTATGGGTTCACCTGATACGACCGCAGCCATCTTGAGTCATAACATCCTGATTATTCATAAATAACTCTTATCAGCCTTGCCTCATAGTTTCCCACCACACCATAAAAGACAAGAACGTTGAGCCAGGCATAGCAGCACACACCTTTAATCCCGGCACGTGGGAGGCAAAGGCACGCGCGTCTCTGAGTTCAAGGCCAGCCTGGTCTATACAGTGAGTCCAGAACAGCCATGGCTACACAGAAAAGCCCTGTCTCGAGGGGGGAAAGGCACGAATATTGGAGAGCTGTGTGGATCTTCATGGCTGGGACATCCTTGATATTGGTGTGAAATAAAGCCAGTGAGCTATGAATTGGATAAAGCCGCATTTGACTTAACCAATATATACAGTTTTACTTCTTCCTGTTGCCGAGGACCATCGTTCTGTGCCAGGTATCTAATAAATTGTGATTCTCAATCTGTCTTCCTCCTTCAGTGCCACAGCATCCCAGAGCCAGTTCTCATACATTGGGACTAGACTGATTAGAACCATCTCTTGAATGGAATCCACTCTAGACAATGTTGCAACTACTGGCTCATCCAACCAAATGCTGCCTTCTTCTGTTTATAGAAATGGGAAGAAAATCACTTTCACGGATTCCCTTGCAGCTAGGTCTAACCTATTAGATGAGACCTCTAGAGAGATTTAGAGTAGCAAATGGTAAGAGCCATGCTAAGAATGACAGAGAGGATTTGAAAACTTGAACAGGATTACAATTTGCACCCTATAATTTGTGACTGTCACCTCAAAGGCTTCAGATTTCTAGGCAGATTAAGACTCAAAAGCTGAATTTTTGAGTTTAGAGAAGTATCAGTCAAACTTTCCAACTGATCCATTAAGCCATTTCAGTAAGAAGCAATCTCGTGTGTTCAGCGCATTCAAAAACAAAGCCTAATTGGTAGAAAATATACCAATATTTCATATTAACCTGTGTGAGGAGGAAGTATTCTTTTTTTTTTTCCACCAAAAGAACAAAATATAAAAGCTAAACGACCATATCAATTACTTATTTGGGGCTGAGGCTCAGACTCAGTGGTAGATTATTTCTCAAACACGTATAAAGCCTTAGATGTGAACCATATAATGAAGGAAAGAAGAAAAGAAAAAAAAAGTGCCCAACAAGTTTTATCATAGAGAGGGCTATATAAATTTTATAATTAAAATTAATTTTTTTAGCAAAAACCTTTGGACAGATACATGATCATACGATACATGATTCAAATGTTCTGGCTTCACTTTTCATGATGCTAAGAAATACTACAGCTTCTGACAGGTCAGCAATTTCCCCTCACATTACAGTTATATTGTGTGACTTAAAATATCATGAAATCATTGATGAATGAAGCCTGCCAAGTGTTATAGCTATATTAAGTACAGCTTAGAGCACAGGAGATTGTAAGTGGTGCTTTGTGAGAAAGGGGAAGGACTTAAGGCTGAGACAAATACTATGAGAATTGTATTTACTCACTTACTTTGTTTATTTGGTGGCACTGGGTCCTGGGTATAAGGGCCCCATGCATGCTGTGCCACAGAGATACACCATTAGCTCTTGCTATTCTGACTTGTCTTTCATTTTGAGGCAGGGTTTCACTAAGTTTCCCAGACTGACTGGCTTTCCTCTGCAACCCAGGCAGTCATTGAATTTGTAACCCCGTTGCTTCAGTCTGACTAGCACGTGAGATTGTAGGCTGAGAATATGAATAGCTAGGTAAAACCAGGCCTAGATGCTATGATATAAGCAGCCATAAAGCCACATCATGGACCAGATCTCACGGGGGGGGGGGGGGGATGGGGGGGGGTTTCTTGGAGGTGTTATATACCGAGGCTGCCTCTGGGGAGGGTAGAGGGAAGAAGAGAGTGGAGAGGCATGGGAGGAAGAATTAACCTTTTATAAGGGGATCTAGTGCATGCACACAGAGAGGATGTGTGGCCTTGTGGAAACAGTGGGAATGTGTCACATCTTGGCAGCTGATGATGACGCATCCTGCAGTTGTTAGATCACTAGTGCTGACTGACAATACTAGGTATACATATTCAAATTTTCAAATATGCATTATTTATGTATTTCATTCACTTTTAAAAATAGGACCGGTCTCTTTAAAAGCCTTTTTTTTAAACGTATTTTCTTAATTTTTCTTTTTATTTCATGGGTATTGGCATTTTGCCTGCACATATGTATGTCTGTGTGAGGGGGTTGGAGCCTCTGTAACTGCAGTCACAGACAGATGTGAGCTGCCATGTAGGTGCAGGGAAGTGAACCCAGGTGCTCTGGAACAGCAGCCAGTGCTCTTAATGGCTGAGCCATCTCTCCAACCCCGTAAAAAACTGATAATATAAAAATATACACATTCTTCAAGGTTCAAAGGTCTTCAAGTGTATGGCACATAAGGAGAACTAAGAGATGACAGAGAAACACTGATAGACCAAAACCAAATCTATAATGAACGTCATAATCAGTTGTATGATGCCAGGAAGGTACAAAGTTAAGGAATTCTTGAGGATGTTAATAATCATATTACAAAGACAGAGATGGAATGCCTTTGCAGAGTTCTTTTTATACAGTTCTGAATGTATAAAGACTTTACATATACATTTATAGACAAAGAAAAAGCAAGAAAGAATGGGATGAGAGACTGCCCTACTTCTTCCATTATTTCTACTTCACAGTGGAAAAAAAACCCACATTTTTTACAGAATTTGCATTCCCTTTTTGAGCATTTTTAAGTCATTCCATGAAATATTGGAAGTTACACTTTTTTTTTTTTTTTTTTTTTTTTTTTTTTTTTTTCATCTAGGAAACAGAGTAATTAAGCTCTTCTCAAACTGTAACTGACTACTGTGGAACTCAGGAAACACCAACCACTCAGGCACTGTTACAGAGTAGCCAAGATGTAATTAAAACTTTCAGTTCTCAACTAGCTAAGAGTCATCAAAGACTCTTATCTGGCCTTCCATATCTAGGGCTATCTATCACGGGCTGCATCTTGCATCCATGGCAACAGTTCCTGTTGGATTCTTAGAGAAGGCTGCACTGCTTGTCAACCGTAACAGTTGATTTCTCTATGGTTTGTCTTTATTATTTTTTCTTTGTAAAGAAATTTACATGGTAAATATTGGTCATTATCAACAAAAAGGGCTGGCTGTCTTCTCACCATGTAAGTAAACATTCTATGATCAGGACCCACATGAAGTGAAGATCTGGAGGGCCCACCCACTGACAGAGCCACAGTTTAATCTCTAAGAGACTGCCAGGCACTTTGTGGTCCATGAGAAGCACTCAAGTTAGGAGCCTGCTCCCTTGTGTCCAGTGCCGAGAACTCAATCTTCCATCTTTCAGGCTACAACTAGAAAATGTCTACCCAGTTCTCAAGGGACCTGACATTGGAGAAACACACTTTGTTATCTTAGACTTTTACCCTTTACCAAAATGCTGCCAGCATTTCCAGAATTGTGCAATAGCTTATTCAACGTCCATGGCAATAGCTATAAAAATTACATCATTCTTTAAAAAGAAGGGCAAAGTTTAGTTGTGCCAGTTTTATAAGGAAATCTATATAATAGCTATCTCCTTGTACACAGATTAAGACAAACCTGTTGTCAACAATACAAAAAGCAATGTATTACCAATTTTGGGATTATCTGTATTTAAAAATATTTTTTAAATCCCTAAATCATCAAGAGCAGTAGAAGCTGCCCTCCTATTTGGCTCAACAATCCTATGCTATCACATTGCCAAAAAAAATTTATTCCTGTATAATCTTATACGTGGGTGGTAATGGTCAGTTCTTATAAATTGTTTGAACACTTGAATATCACAAAACTCAAAATGCCATTGAAAGAATAAAATGTTCACCAAAAACATGTTCCCAAGCGCAAGATTATCTGATTCCCAGAAAAAGAACCCATTACAGTAACATTAAGGTTACAATTGTCAAAAAAGGAGCCAAGATACACTCAAGCAAGCTTTTGCCGAAAAGCTAATGGGCTCATCTTTAAAACTTTATTATGTTATGAAAGCAGGGTGCTTTCAGAGCCTGGAATATAAAAACTGCTCACTGGTAGGCTAATACTAAATTGATTTAAATGTTGTTGAGAGACACATAATTCATTATTGACTTGACTCAGATTTGCAGGTTCTGTTGGTTTTAAGGTCCCTTTACTGACAAAGGAGGACAATGTACACGTCTGCAGAAGAGGAAGCCTACTGCTCTGTGAGTCATAGAAACTCTATTTGTCATGTTTCGAATTCTAAAAAACCATAAGGTTTTGGAGCAAGCCAATGGCATTCTAGATCTACAATAACCTAATGTATATTAGGCAGGATCCCATAGAAAGTAAATCCAGACTTTAAATAGGTGTGAGTACTTACAAAACTAAAACAGCTGTTTCAAGTTTTAAGGGAAAATTCAAGAAAGGGGGGAAATACTAGGACATATGAGATATGAGAAATTGTGAATAACTTGTCTAGGGTTTGTTAAAGTGGAGCTTATTTCAGAAAACAAGAACTTTATGGAGTCCAAACATACTCTACAGAGAAGGGAGGGAGGAAGGGAGGGAGGGAGAGAGAGAGAGAGAGAGAGAGAGAGAGAGAGACAGAGAGACAGAGAGAGACCCAGAGCAGGATGCTGGATGTCTTCAGCTTTCATTCTCTGTATTACTCTGTTGAGCTCTTAGTTCCCTTGTACTAACATCCAACTATTGTTAAATGCATAAAAATGGTTCGCTGATGTCAAATGGAATGGATTAAGGCCATTGGCTGGCAATGGAGCCGTCTCCGGACTCTGCCACGCTAACCAAATTGTTCTCCTGGTGCTTCTGCTCTTCTTCTTGTCAAGCATTGCGGCCTTAACCCAGCCTGTAACAAATGCCCAAGACTCCTACTCTCACACCTTTCTTCACAATGCCCTCTCTTCTCTTGGCTCCTACAATTTTTATTTGTTTATTTGTTTGTTTGTTTTTCAAGACAGTGTCTCTCTGTGTAGTCTTGGCTGTCCTAGACTCGCCTTGTAGACCAGGGTGGCCTCGAACTCACAGTGATCCACCTGCCTCTGTCTCCAGAGTGCTGGGATTAAAGGCATGTGCCACCACACCTGGCGGCTCCTATGATTTTTAAACTCTACTTTCTCATTGCTTACTCTAAACCCTTCTCTGCTTTTGTTGTTGTTTTGTTTTGTTTTGTTTTTTCAGTAGGTTCCAGGGCGGGAATGTTATGTTTGGGTAACTGAGTTGCCTATATATACTCAAGAAAACATTTTTCTGAGTCACTTGTCCCTCTTCTCTGCTGACTGCTTCCAGTTTTCCCTTCTCCTTGCTGTTTTACTCCTGTCGGGTGACTGCTTAGCTCTTGCTGCTATTTGATCCCCTTGCCTTTTCTCTTAAATCTAAACTCCCACAAAATAGTGTGCCCTAAGAGTTTTGAACCCCTGTGAATGCCTGACCAATTTCTCTTTCAATGATCTCTTCCAATGAAGGTCCCCTGCAAAATCACCAGGGGCACGTTAAGCCATGGTCTGTTGTCCCCATTCCTAGGATTAGCATTTCAATTGCATTTCTAAATAGTTCTCAGTTGATGTCACTGTTGCTCAAACTAATTTGCACCTGGCACAGTTACCACCCCATATCTTGGTTACCACTTCCACCGCATATAATAACTTAGCTGAGACTCTCAGCAACCCAGCACTGCACTCCTGACTGGTTCTGCCGTTCCTCTTACTAGCAAATCCTGGGTTCCTTTGCCAGGCAGTTTACTTCCTTGTTAAAAACTTTGGCCTTTGCTTGCTGAGAGCATGTTAATTTCACACACGGGTCATAAGGTCTTTAATGATGTGTGTGATGAAGTAGCTTATGTCACAGTTGGGATATGAATGTCCCTCCCGAAAGCGTCACGAGTTTGACGGTGTAGTCTCCAATTCACAGGGCTACTGAGAGGCAACTGGAATATGAGGGTGCCAAGTTCATCAAAGGATGAGTCCATTAATGAACCCCTAACTTGAGGAAGCTGAGTCTGGTTGGGGGGAGGTAAGTCCCTAGCTGCTGTTTCTGAAGGCGACTTCACATCCCCACTTAGACTGTTCTGTAGGCTGTCTCCTGACCATCATGAGATGAGCCACTTTGCTCCACCTCACACTGTTGGTCTGTGATGTTCTGTCTCACCAAGCCTGGGCCTAGAAGCAATACAACCGAAAGACTGTAGCCTAAAGGCAGAAACCACAGGATGCCATAAGCTTACCCTCCTTTAAACTGTGACTAACACCCTGCTGTCCATCTGGCCTACTGCAGAGGGGACCGTAAGGATTAAATAAGATCTACTCAGTCTGTGCTCATCATAAGCAAAGGCTCTGAAAATCCTCAGTTATCAATGCTGAGCCACTGCTGCTGAGCAAAATACGGGGATGGATTCCAGACATTGTAAGGCCACATTTTGTCACATGTATAATCCTTTTGTTGTTTTTTCCTTTTGTTTTGTTTTTGTGTTTTGTAACATGTGTCACTGTTGAAAAATGTCATAGTCAAGACCTATTGTTGATTCACTAGCACTAACCTGAAGGCCCATGACACTCTGGCTCATGCTGACTAACATGTAGTCTTTCCACTGGGCCCACCAAGGTCTTCTGGCACTTGGGACCACCAACAACACTTTACACTAAGTGTAAAGCCATTTCCAGCAGTGAAATCACTGAAGAAACACAGACACACAAAAAATGTGAAAGGCAGGGCATTTAATAAACCACATGCGGGACGCTTGTTTGCAGGCTTCCCTTTGTTTAAACTTACCTAGGAAAAGACGCCCTTCATAGAGCAAGATTTTTAACCATATTGTACATGTCTGCAAATGACCACAATGTACCACACAAACGTAGACACTGCAATCAACTTTAGCCAGTAGGTGAGCTGGCAAGTACAGAATCCAGGAATAATGAGGAATTGTGTGGCTCAATGGTACAGTATTTTGCTTAGCATGTACAGAAGGGCCCGAGTTTAATCCTCTATGTTGACTAGAAGTAAAAGCATAATACAGGGTGCCAATAGGGACTAACAATCTGAGTGTTGACTATGTACCTTAAGCTCTTCACAGCTTCTTTCACAGGCCCATACATTTAAATCTCTCAAAGCCCCTCAGATAGGAAAGACTCATATGCCCATTTTACACGCGAGGAAACTAAAGCACTGAATAAAATACTTTGCCTGGAGAGAGAAACACATGCTATACAAACTTCACTGGCTAACATCATTTCATTAGCACTTTGACTTAAGGTCGGCTATGGTTACAATTTGTGCCCACACAAGTCACAAGCAGAAAATGTTACACACCCCAAAGTCATTTTTAGAAATACCTCAAGAAATGACATTTGGAGGTAGTGCTTTGGAGGGTAAATAGGACTGGCTGATGTCACTAGGGTGCAGTACATTGGGGGCTATATGCAAGGAAGAAAAATCTAGGCTGGCAGTTTTGGTCTCTCTCACCATATATTGTGGTTCCCTGCTGTCATATATTGAGAAGGCCCTGGGGAGACACAAGTGCTACACCCTAGAATGTTCTAGCCTCCATCCATGTGAACTAAATAAGTGCCCAGTTTTCACCACTTACACAGCCTTTAGTTTTCTGAACTAACAGAAAACAAACTAAGTCAAGGTCTGTCAAAGACTGTCTCTTGACCAAACTTGTAACCAGGTTCCTCTGAGACTTCAACCTTGTTTTTAAAAACACTTGACCAAACACTAAGGTTTCTCAAGGCCACACCCTTAGACTGGCCTGTGTTCTCCCTTAGTGTGACTGTGTGAGATACAAGACTGCCAAAACCTTTTATCTGTTTCAGCAGCAGCTAAAGATAAGGCCTCTCTGTCTCTTGAACTCTGAGACAGAATGGAATCCCAGCTTCTGTCATGGCCAGCTAGCAGACACGACTAATCTAAGCTCATGTGCAATGAAGAAGCCCCTGTCATGGTCACTCCCGGACTCCCCCCAAGCCTCTTCTCTTCCTTCTCCGTGCCTTTCCAACATTGATTCATCTCTGTCCAATCCACAGTAGACTTTAGTTCACAGTGGAATTTCCCCCACACCGTAGTTGTTACCACTGGTTAAAATCTGTCCCGAGCACCTTTATCAGTGTCTGCTTTTACTTCACTCTGATTGTCATCTAGCACATTCTAGAAAGACCAGGATCCATGCTCTGGAGAACTGGCCCACAGCCCACACTCTGAAGTTTCCTACAACTGCTCTGTCTCACCGTTATGGTCTCCATATATTTATTTGGTCATCTAACACTTCCCTGGGTTCCTTCAATCTGCCAGACTCTGTGTCAGATACTACGGAGACAAAAGACAACTCAGACAGTATTATCCTTAAGAGGCTCTGTCCCTGCATATGAGTCCAGTGATTGTAAACAGAGGGCCCTGACACAGGAGTTACAGTGTAAAGACTCCAAAGGGGCCCTGAAGACTGATACCTTTCTCACACAGTGTCTAAGAGGAAGTCAAGATGGAACAATTTAAATTAAATAGCGGTAGCCACCTCCATTTCATAAAAGGGCATATATGGGCACATATGAGGCATGCAAGGGCAGATATGAAGAACACTGGAGTCTTCAGGAAATGGTTTTCCTCCCCCTAGACTAAGCTGAATATGGAGGAAAGACAGTGAGAGATAAAGCCACGACAGCAGCGGCAGGAGGGAGGCTCGCTATGTCAACCTCACAGGCCTGAAACTTTTTAGAGGCACAGTGAACAGTCCTTGAGTAAACCTTAAGCAGATATCAGGGGTAAACAAATTTGTGTTTTCAGGAAGATAACTCTGGGGCGACGTGCAGGAAGAGATTAGAAGGGGTCAAGACTGGAAGTAAAAGGGGGTCAAAAGGAGACTGTGGCTATAACCCAGATAGCAATGGGCTCTGGGTTCAATCACTGCCCAGCTGCACACAGTGGACCAGGGGCTAACAGCACAGGTCAAGTCTCCACAGGAGGAGAAAGTTACACTGCCCATCAAGGCACCTGGACGATAGCCACTCCAATGCCAAGTTTACTTCCAATTCTGCATCTCTCCTCTCTTCGCCTTTCTGAAATGCTCTTCTCTCTACACTTGTGCAAATTAAGTTGATTAGGAAATTACCTTCCCAAGAAACTATTCTTCCTTACAGTCTCTCTACAGCTTTTCATTTCTTTCCTCCAATATTCTGCAGGATACATTAAATATCTTTGCAGTTACACTGTATCTTGTAAGTTGGCTTGTAGATATATGGAAAAGACACGGTCCTATAACTAAAATGACTTCTTCTCTTCTCAGTTCATTTAAAATATGTATTATTTATTTATTTTAATATATACTTTCTTGTTATATTTTACTTTATTTTTTGAGATTGAAATGCAACCACCGCTTTATGAAACCAGCATAATTTCTAATGCATTCTAAATATTTGTCCTTATATAGCCGCAGGTAAGTGTAGGTCTCACTCCTCATCCAAGAAACCTCTCCTCACAACAGATGGCAATGCTTGCAGAAAACTACGGCCAATCAAACGCAGAGAACAAGTGAGTTAGTGGTGCCCAGCAACAACCTACACATCTATAATATGACTCCTGCAGTCAAGGCCCAAGGATCATAGCAAAAGAAGAGGCTGAAGGGCAGTAAGAGCAAAGGAACAGGAAGTTCACTGTGAGAATTCATTTCCTAGAAATATCAGAGAAGCTACATCCACACAGTCTCCTCAACACGGCAGCCTGAACAGGACTTGAACAAAGATGACGCCAATGGACACAAATGGGGCCATATTGTCTTCTAAGTCTTCACATTTTTCTACCTCCTATAAGTTTCCTAGTACATAGTAACTCGGGAGATGTTTGATCATGGGGAAAGCATCCTTCAGTAAGCAAGGAAGTCTCCTCAGCTACTATTCCACCATACGAACATCCTCAACTGTGTGCCTTCTCTCTTCTATGAACATTGCATGGCAAGAACTGATTTTTACACCACCTAAATTTCACAGAGCAAAGCTGTTGGCTCCACTGTATCTCAAATCATTTACCACTCACTCTGGAGTAATGCGAAATACTGTGCGGCATCCGTTTCTTTCTCCCCATACGCTAAATACATGTTTTAAATGCTCCCCAGATGCTGACTGCTTTTCAGTTTTTGATCAGTGTGAGAATATTGGGGGGCCTGATGGGATTCTCCCTCAATCGCAGCACTTGGGAGGCAGCTGCAACTGCACCTCTATGGGTCTGAGGCTAGCCCGGTCTACATAGTGAGTTCCAGGCTAGGCAGTGGTACACAGTGACACGATGCCTCTAAACAACATCAAGAGACCTGCTCTGAGAGCATCTCCTCCTCCTCCTTCTGATGTGAAAACACCGATGCTATCCCCTGACCTCCTTGGAGTTGCCATCAAACAAAAATATTCTCTCCAGAAAAGTTCTGTGTCTTCTCGGATATATGATTTGGTAAACTCTCTCTCTCAAGTGTTAGCAGTTTTGTGCCTACAGGTCCGCCATAGGGTACCAGTGCTGATCTTCCTTCCTACCCCACCTTGCACGTCCTGAGACTCACTGTTCAGGTGTTCACTGAGCGCCTAAAACGATCTTTAACTGAGCTGTCCTGAAGGATGACCGTCCCACACTTTCTGAATTACTTCCCCTCATCTTTAGACCCATTTCCCTTACATTGATTTTAGTTTGGTTACTTAGTCATCTTTGCTACTGATTTTCTAAATCCTTTTATAAAGTCATAATTAACAAAGTTTAACTGGTAGGGATGCAATTTGTCACTGGCTGATATCATCAATCTTACCAAAAAGCCAGAGTTTTTTTTTTAAAAAATCATAATTTTATTCAAATTACGTATTTACATTAGAAAGCAGTTAAGAGATTTAGGGAAATGCTGCAAAATAAAAATTCTGTTTGTAATTTCAAAGGCAAATAATAGTAATAGTAATAATAATAACAAGAACAAGAAGGAGAAGTAGCAGTAGTAGTGGTACAGCCAGGGAGGCAGGGATGTTTAAGAGGGCATGCTGTTCCGTCAGAGTTTTGCAGTTGGGTTCCCAGCACTAAGCTCAGGCAGCTCACGAGCACCTGGAATTCTAGCTCCAGAGGATCCAAAGTCCTCTTCTGGCCTCTGTGAGTATTTGCACGCGCGCGCGCACACACACACACACACACACCAATCAATCAATAAAAAAATAAATAAATAAATCTTCTAAAATCCAACTGGGTAAGAATGGGGTAAAACATGCCACATAACCAATCTGTAAGTTAAAGCAAACATCATTAGAGAAAATGATTGACAGTCACCTATTTCTGTTACAGGGTATGTGTCCCATTTACATTGTATCTTAAATACCATAAGGTACTTGTTAAAGGTAAAAGGCTCTATTTTAGTTTTATTTAAAAATTAAAAAAAAAAAAAGATAATCTGAGAGTCTTCAGAGCATATTGCGAACTTAAAATAATCAGCAAGTCCTGGGCAAGAAGGCACCCCTGGGGACCTTACCAGGAAAACAGCTTGAGGGTCAAAGTTTAAAGCTAACCTTAGCAATGAAATGCTTTTCAAAAGTTACCAAGTTCCAAATAATGTAATTTTATCTTTAGAAAGACCTCCTGGATTCTATACGACTACTAACATAAGCTCCGAAAATGGGGCTACATTCATCTCTTTGCTCATGAGTGCCCATGTGCCTTCTTTAAGCACCTGGCAGTCTGAAAGCACAGCGGACAGCTTGCAAATCCTCACAGGAAAGGGCCTTCTGTGGTGGTGTGCTATTTCCAGGGATATTGGTCTCCCAGAATTACAGGACAGAGTAACACTCAAAATTCACTCAACAAAGCCTATAAGGGTTTCAGTAGAGAGAACAGGTGTCTCAACACACACGTGAAGAAGGCAATGGAGGCCTGGCTACTCAGCCCTGGACATTGCCGCTTCCAAGTGCAGAATAAGGCAACAGCACTGTACAGGCCAGCATACCCCTTCTGATCATTCTCCACACGCAACAAACTGGCCTGGAGCATCCCTGTGCAGCAGCAGTAGTGATTTACAGAGGTGCAGAGCTGCCCTCTAGTGACCAAGATGCAAACTGCAAAGGGATTCATCTGCTAAAACAGTTCCCCAACCTAAGCAATTAAACACTAAAATTACTACAACATAACACACCAAAGTTATAGTAAAACTGAGAAAGCTAGAGACGAAAGTGAGATAATAGACTTATATGTTTCTATTATACATTCAGACAGATGACTGTCATAAAAGGTGTACTTTAAAAATAATAGAATAACTTTTCAAATGAGCGTCTCATTTCATTCATCCACCAGTTTTGCAATGAGATGGTACAAAATAGTCTCCAGGGGATTGTCTACATACAAGTAAGATTCTTCATCATGGGCTCTGTAAAAAATAAATGCCTATGTCCACACCTTACATGTGATGGTTTTTGTAGCTTTGGGGGAGTTGCTTTCAGTTCCTCCAAATAGCTATTTTAAAGTATTACTGTAAGCACTCCATAAGTCAACAAATAAGTACCTAAGTACTCAAACCCAGGCCCTCTGCAAAGAGCAGTTCTTAATCATTCGACCCATCTTTCCATCTCCAATGCAACTGTTTGTTTGTTTGTTTACCATTGCTGACTTTACTATTCCCTTTTCATCAGTTTAGCTCTCTTTCTCTGGTTCACTATAAACTAATTATTGTGGCTAATTGTATAACCACAGGCTGAGCCCACCAGGCATTTCTAGCATACCTGGATCAATACAGGTCTCTTCTATGACAAAAAAAAATGACGACAAACAGTAAGATGGGAGTGCTATTATGACTCTGTCCTTAAAAATCACTTAATTCTGAACAATAAAACTCACATAGCTGGTGTTCGGCAGAGAACCGGGGACATTCAATTCAATGCTGACTTCATAGACCCATCCGCTTCCAAGAGGAGCACAACTTTAATGTAACAATACACTTATTTTAAAACAGAACTCAGTGTTCACTTTGACAAGTTCACAAATGTTTGCAATTCTCAAATTGAGATGGGAGAACACCATGTCCTATACAATCGATATATGTCAATACACATTAACCAGAAACCAACATAAGCTTATAGTTCAAGTGACGATTCTCTCATCGTCCATAGACCAGACTCAAAAGAGAACAGAGCCAGCCTTATTCCTGTTGGTGGACACAGTAAACTAGCTTGTTGTCAAATGCAGTATGAAACCATGCCCAAAAGCATAGTTGAGAATAATTATTGATAAATTCAACAGCCTGGTATGGTGGTGCACACTTTTAATCCTAGCACTCAGGGAGGCAGAGGCAGGCCGATCGATGTGAGTTTGAGAGCAGCCTGGTCTACAAAATTGAGTCCAGGATAGCCAAGGTTACACAGAGAAAGTTTATCTTGAAAAACAAACAAATAAATAGCTAGATAAAAAACAAACTAATAAATAGATAGATAGATAGTTCAACAATCCCTACAAAAGTAACTGCTGTCCACAATCAATGGTCTATGCAATGTTTCCTTTCTGGGCATTTTCAATTATTTCTTTCTGTGGGCATATGCAGTATTTCATACATGTCAGTGCATATGTGTGCAGGTGCATGCAGATAAAGGCCATACGTTGATATCAGATGTCTTTCTTAATCACTCTCCACCTTTTTAGGGTCTCTCACAGAAAGCTGGACCTCACCAATTTGACTATGACAGTAAGTTTCCAGGTCCCACCTATCTCTGTGTCCCCAGGATGGGGATTACAGATATGGGTAGTAATAGATAAAAAGAGTCTGAAAACATACCATCAGACGTCCCATCCTCTAAAGTAAGTTAAGAGTTGTAAGGGATCAATAAAGCAGTCATCACCAGCTATACATAAAAGCCTTGTTTCTAATCACAGCACGGTAGAAAAGTGTCTTACTAGACGTTAGACAGGCCACGCCAAAATCATTTTAAAGAGTACCCCTGCAGCTCTGCTTAAGGCACATCACAGCAGGAACATTTCCTGAGGTGTCAGGAAATTTCTGCTACAGACAATGAATGGCAGGATCAATCCTCTGGTTTGACGTAGGATGGTAAAGGCCCGCAAAGGTTGTACTTGGTTCTGCTTGAAGGCTCAAAGGGATTGTAAATATAAATATATTGATGAAATGAATTTGATAAATGAAAAGAAGCATTTCCTCTTGCCTCACTGGATCCCCCAGAGAGCTAATATGGGGGCAGCCCAGCCATCCATGCAGATAGGAATGTCAATCACAGATCTGTCACTGTTTTAAGGTGACTAACAGAACAGGGGTTTGCCATCCTAATGAAGTCTTCTTACCTGCTGGACACCGTTTGAACATATTTTCGGGCTTTCCAAATTAGAGGATTGAGGTTCTAGATTGGAAAGGAAGGAGACAGTCAATACCTTAAAGAACAAAAATTTCCAATTTCCTCAGTTAAAATCTAAACTTTATATATATGTAGATATATCTACATATATATTTATTTATTTATCATAGTAAATACCAAAAATACCCAGTCTTTTTTTTTTTTTTTTTGCAACTAGATTAGTACACTGTGAGAATATGACTGTTTTTCTTGAGTACATGATGCCATGTACTTGTGTCACTGGCTGTTTTACAAACAGGATTAGCCCTGTGCTCTGCTTTGCATACCATTCCTAAGTATTTTTCTCAATTCTTTATTTTCCCCCAAAAGTCCCTGCTTAAGAATTTCAATTATGTTATTCACTTAGTGAAAGTTCATATATGATAGGACCACCTCAGTCTTGAAATAGGAGGCAGGCAAATCTCTGTGATTTAAGGCCACCCTGGCTTACAAAGGGAGTCTAGGACAGCCAAGGCTACACAGAGAAACCCTGTCTGAAAAAATAGAAGAAGAAGAAGAAAAAAAAGAAAGAAAGAAAAGAAAAATAGGATTTTAAGGGCTTTAAATAGTGACAAATTCAGTTCTGATTTCAGTGAAGGGTAACAAATACTGCCACCAAGAGGCGGGAATAAGAAATGGTTCTGAAGGAATTTTCTACCTTCAGTCTTTAGGAGATGACTAATTCATCATATTGTAAACACGTTAGGATAAATAAGTTCAGAGATTTTGTTTGCTGTTGTTTAAGCCAGATGGCAGCATCTTCTAAGTGAAGCACATGGGAAAATGTGAGAATATGAAAATAAAGAATCTCATCCATCCTCTGCAGGTTAGTGATGAGCAGTCCATCCACGGACAAGATGAATGGAGGGGTTTAGGTCTTTTGTCTCTTTGGGACAGGTGTACATAGTAGACACTGCACATAAGTAAGGTCCCGGGCTATCGGTGTCACAGCTGATGACGCAACAGTACTACAGAAAAATACTGCGTAGTTAAAGCTTGAAGTGTATAATGTAGTGTGAAGCTCCGTTGAAAGTTTTCTTTGTGCCCAGATGAGCCTCAGAGCCTCAAGACAGCCTCTCATTCTTGTATCCTTGTATCGGCTGCCTGTGATTCCTAACCTCTGCAAATAGCCCACCCCCTCACCATCTCATTGCGCTCCTACCCCCCAGGAAAAATGCACCCTTCCACAGAGCCTCCAAGGCCCCCAGGGGCTGTTATCTTTACCCATAACCCTCCTGCTTCCTGCTTCCCTGCTTCCTGCTTCCTTGATTCCTTGGTCCCTTGTCTGAGAATGTTTCTCGTACCTGCCTGTGCACTCTAGTATCATTGCACCGTCATACGCCCCCAGGACTCTGGGATTGCCAGCTCTTACGTACTCCATAGGATAGGTCATAATACCCTATATTCCATAGTTCGCCTCGTTGATACTTATCTAGTACTCGTGTTGTCTTTTGAATCAGGAATTCTCCCTGAAGACTTATGTGTTCAAGGCTTTGGCTTCAAGCTGGTGGTGTTACTGGGAGGTTAGGAGAACTTTAGAAGATGAGGCATAGCTGGTCGCTTTGAGCATCCCTCACAAGGAATAAAAGGATCCTATACATCAGTCTTGTCTGCTTCCCGGTTGTGAAACTGAATGCTCTGGTTCACCTAGTATTCACAAACACACACACACACACACACACACACACACACACACACACACACACCAACAACGGTCTACCTCACCACAGGTCCAAAATCATGGGACCAAGTTACCACAAATAGAAACCTGAGATCGTGAACCAAAATAAAACGTTTCATTCTTTAGCTTGATTTTTGTCGTGCACATTTTATAACAAAGGAAAACTAAGGCTACATTCCACCCTGACACACACTCCATGGAAGCAGGCACGTTGTCAACGGTTTCCTTCTGCTGTAATGGGGAACAGATCTTGCCGACAGTACATGCTTAAAATAGAGTGAACAGAAGAATGAAACAAACGAAGCACTGTATCAGACCAGGAAACGGTGCTGCCATTTTAAAAAGTAGGTAACCTTGTTAGGGAAGAGTAAGGATTTAATAGAAGGCACAGATCGGCTTTCTATCTAGTTATTTTCCTGAACTTCATCTAAGATTTCATCTGCAAAATCAAAAATCAGAGAATAGCATAAGATAGTCGCTTGCCAACAGGTGTCAGGGGGCTGATACAATATAAACAAGTGGCTTTAAAATGCAACCTTTGTGCCAGACAATGCTTTTTCCTCAGGCTAATCAAAAAAGGGAGTATTCTCCCTGTGTTGAGCTTGACACCAGGGTCCTCTCCCTTTGAAGAGATATTCTGTTTGAAAGTTAATCAACAGGTAATAAAGCAGGCCCAGACACTGCTTCCGTCTCTCAAACAGAGACCAGAAGACAAGTCCTGCCTCAGAAGACATGGAGGGAAGGATCTGTTCTTCTTATATTTCTACTTAAATAGTACAGCAGGAAGAAACAGATCTCCAACTTTTACTCTAGGATTTTTTTTCTGTTTTTACATTAGACTTGTACACAAGTTTCGTAGCCCCACCCCCATTCTCCCTCTCCCTCTCTCTCTCTCTCTCTGCAGTTTTTGCCCTGGGAACCTATCCACAAAAGCCAGCTTGCAGGCTCAGGTGATCAATCCTGACCAGTGAGTCCACCAGAGGATACAATTGGAAAACTGGTTGTTTGGGGGGGGGGGGGCGGGTCTTTTTTTTTTTTTTTTTTTTTAAGAATAACTATCAGTCAGACACTGTGAATCCTGCCCTCAAATTCTCAGCTTCCCTACATCTTATTCAGCAGTTACCTAGATTGGGTTCATCCTCCCCCAATCTCCATCCATTTTCCTGGGCGCTCTCTCTCCTCTCCTCTCTCTTCTCTCTCCCCTCCCTCCCTCTCTCCCTCTCTCTCTCCTCCTCCTCTCTCTCTCTCTCTCTCTCTCTCTCTCTCTCTCGATACTTTGCATTAAAACAAAGAAAACCTCACATCTCAAAATACACTGCAAAATCATGAGTTAGGATGTAGGAATCTAAGAGGGTCAGATGAAAAGTACAAATGGGTGAACTCCACTGAGAATAAAGTGAAAATGAATGAGAGCAACCAAGAAATCAAAGTGGTATAAATATGGAGAAGAAGGAAAATACTAGAACAGAATAGAGAGAAAAATAAGAAAAAGAAGGTGCTGGAAGGAAAAGGGAGTGAAAACAATCACAAATTTAAAAAAAAAAAAAGTGCTGTGCAGTGAGCAAGCAATGGTACCGTGGAAGAAGGAACTGGTAGGCTTGTGAGTGACAGCTCAAGACCCACTCACTGGGCAGGCGGATTTGAGAAGGTAGCTTAGTTCAAGTCCCTTATATAAAGTGATACACCTGCTTCTAACTTTTCCTTCAGTTAGTCTAGGACCCAAAGATATTTTTTCATAATCACTTTCAACCTGCTCTGAGACTAGAAGTGTCTCCATCAAATACCAGAATGGATAAAGAGTCAATCAATTCAATGAGTACACTTTGAGGGTACATTCAAAACTGCCCCCTCCTTCATTGGCCTTTTGAAAAGAAAACAAGCAAACAAACAAAAAACAAAACCAAAAGCAAACAAACAATACTAGACAATTTTCATTTAAAAACCATCATAAAGCAGAGAGGGAGAAAACAACCAATGTTCTTGAACAATCTCTTTATGTTCTATATTTCTTTTAGTTGGCTCATAAAATTCTAAGCATAACCTAAATTCTTGGATTCCTACAAACACAATTTAGATGTGGTCTCTTGTTTGTGCACATGTTTGAGAGAGAGAGAGAGAGAGAGAGAGAGAGAGAGAGAGAGAGAGAGAGAGAGAGAGAGATTGATTCACGATATAACATAGGGTCCTACTCATGGCCTTACTGAGTCCACTTCCCAGGTGTGGGGTCATAGGTATGTACCACTAAACATGACTACTGGACAAAGAAGTGTATGTCTCTGTCCTAAATTTGGGAAGATAATTAAATCATACTGCAAAAAAAAAAAAAAATACAAAATACACCTCCTAAAAATGAAGTAGATAGTCTTCAGAAGTTTTAAACTGTAAGTAACGCACAGAAAGTTAAAATTCCCTGGATTATATCTTCCCTACTGAAATACATGAGTTTTGTTCAATCTAGTTAATTTAAGGAAAAGATAATTTAGTGAATAGAATTTAAATTGCATGCCATTATTACTGGAGTCTCATACCTGGTAGATGCTTTTAATTGTAATATATTATGTCTCTGGTGGGTAAATATGGGGGAGAATTTAACATGTTCTAAGTAGGGTCATCAATATGCTCTTGTTTGACTCTTTGATAGTAGAATCATCCCTCCCTGCCCCCACCCCCACTGCTGCCAAAAGAAGATATCCACATTGAGGACCCAGTAGGCTAAAGGGAAATTATAGGACATCGCCCACGCCCTCCCAACTCCAAGTGCTCAGAAACACAGTCCATCCTTCAATCCCTAGATTGTGTGGCAGGGAGAATGAACACAGTCACCTCATTCTTGGGACTCCTGCATTAGCTTATTACCTAAAATGGTCTCAAGGCATTTAGACAAACAGAAATGGGCCGGCAATACCACGTTGCAGTACATCATACAAAATCTCTCTTGAGATTCATTTTTGTTCGTCTTTAATTATGTGTGCATGAGTATACCCCGTTTTGTGAATTCCACTTGTGTGTAGGTATCGATGAAGGACAGAGAAGGCTGTTGGGACCCCTGCACCCAGAGTTTGCAGATGGCTGTGAGCTGTTGACTACTACACTCAGGAAGAGCAGCAAACAATCTTCACCACTTAGCCATCTCTCCAGATCTTCAAAGTCCTTCTTCGGGAGCCGTAGGAGACATGTCTTCTGTATGATATAGGCCAGAAAGAGTGTGATTCCCTAAGCAACTGTTGCTTTCCATGTCATGGCAACTGAAGATGACACACAACTGTTTGTGCTTCCCTTTCCACTTTGAAGTGAAGGAATACATTTCTTTTTTTTTTTTTAGGAATACATTTCTGACTCCCTTAAAATGCTGCAGATTCTTCTGAGATACTCTGCAGGAGCTAATCCAACCCAGATTCGTGTTAGTACTTCATTTTGAGGTGTTTCCCATTTGATCCATCTCCGTTAGTGATTCTTTTGTGCATTTTAGATACTCGTAACCTGATAAATTGTTTTCTTAAACTTACAATTCACTCAGCCAGAAAAATAAACATTGTTTGGCTAATTTCCCTAGAATAACTTTCTATTGAAATTTTCACCCTATAGATGAACAGACACTGAGAGTCACACAAACACACACTCACACACCCAGACACACCCAGATATGCATAGACAGTCAGGAAGGCAGGCAGGCAGAAAGACACAGAGAGAGAGAGAGAGAGAGAGAGAGAGAGAGAGAGAGAGAGAGACAGAGAGAGAGAGAGACAGACAGAGAGAGAGAGAGACAGAGAGAGAGAGAGAGACAGACAGACAGACAGACAGAGAGAGAGAGACAGAGAGAGAGAGAGAGAGAGAGAGAGAGAGAGAGAGAGAGAGAGAGAGAGGATTTTTGTATGTCTTGGTTTTGTTTCTTTATTCCTCCAGAATTGTGTGTACCTGTACTGCTTTTCAAATACTGCTTTTCAAAATCAGTCCCATTTGTTCTCTTAGCCAAGATCATTACCATGGGACAATGGAGGAGTTGAGTGAAGTGAGAACATTCAAGCCCTCCATCCTTACAACTTCTCACTGCTATGCCCACTGTGAAGACATTCAATCTAATTAATTCTTTGATTATTTTTAAATCAATGTAATCACCATCTAAGCATTTTATGTTATTTTTAGTATTTTCTCTTTAATTAGCACACAAAATAATGGGCTTCATTCAGATAATAGGTAGTTTTGCTCTCCTGTCCCACTGCATCATTCCCAATGAAGGAAATACCCCTCATGATAGTGAGTGAGTGTGAACTCACTCATGCTCATGGGTGTGCACTCACGCTCATGAGTGAAAACATGCAGTGCTTGTCTTGAGTCTAGCTTAGGCTACCATGGTCTCTTATCCACCCATTTACTACGAAGGACATGCTTTTCTTCTTCTTTATATGTAAATAAACCACCGTCAATATGAGCGTACTGGCACATCACATTTTCTCTATTAACTCAGGTACTTAGGGTCACCTAGTCTGGCTTTATAACATGGCAATTGTGAATATCACAGCAGTAGACACGAAAAGACAGTTTTCTCTGTATTGTGCTAACCTTGGTCCATTCTGATAGTATAACTAGATCACATGGGAGTTCTGCTTGTAGGATTTTGAGTAGTCTCCACAGTAACGGCCATAGCACTGGGGCATTCATTCATTCCCACCACGGTGGCTAATGTCTCATTTTTCCCTTAGAGCTTTACTGCCATTTATTAATTTTTATTTTCATGAAGTTTACCATTCTGATTGGGATGAAACTGAATATTAATGTAGCTTTCATGTGTTTCTCTTTATAGCTGAAGATTTTTTTCTTATATTTAATCATTATTTATATTTCATATTTTACTGACTGGATACTGGTTTTATTTCAATTTTGTTTAGTTTTTTTAAGTATGATTTATATTATATATATTACTCCTTAGCAGGTGTAGAGAAAGTAAAGATTTTCTTCTAATTCTAAGGCCGTCACCTCACTTTGCTCTAACTTTCCTTCGCTGAACAGATTTTAATTTCAAGCAATCCTTCATGCTGATATGCTCGGAGCTATTGGAATGTTTTTCCCAAAATACTTACTCACCTGTGCCTATATGAAGTGTATGCCTGTTTCAAATTTTCAGGTCTAATACTAATGGCTTTGATCTATCTATTTTGAATGGATGTTTATGCAGGGTGAGAGCCTGGGATCTAGTTTCATCTGTCTACATGTAGCTATCCAAATTTTCTGAGCACCATTATTGACAAAGATGTGCTTTCTCTTCTATGTAAAGATTTTAACACTCTTGTCAAAGCTTGTGTTGGTTTGGCTAACTGGGTACATGTGGGGAGCCACACTAGAAGAAAGCCTGTGCTTAAGCTACATGCTGTGACCTTTGAGTTGTCAACCTTTGCTGAAGGAGGTCCCTGTGCTTAGGCTGCACACTGTGACATTTGAATTGTTGATCTTTGGGCTGTCTACCGCTGAAAGAAACAAGAAAATTCTGGCAGAGAGCTATTTAGAGGAGTATATTCTTTTTGGCCTGTCTGAGGGGCTAGGGAGGAAGTGAATCTGTATGGGTGCTTGTGTTGTTTCTGCTATATAAGCCTTGCCTGCTAAAATAAAGTAAAGCCTTGATCAGGACTTCTTGTCTTGGCTCCATTTCTTCATGTCCCTGTCCCCCTTTCATCCCCACTCCCTCTTCCAGAGAACTTGTTTGACTTGTCCCATGGGACGGGACAGGTTCAATTCTAGGGTTTCACTCTATTCCGCTTTTTGGTTACCTTTATTTCTAGACTACAATGTTTGTGTGCAGGTACCATCATGGTTTTGTAACTATGGTTTTATGAATATTGTGAAATCAAGTATTCATTAGCATTACACTTTCTGCTTAGGATGGCTTTTGCCTATTACAATCTTTTGTATTTCAATGTGGATTTAAGACACTTTTTCCTACGAAGAATGCTATTGGAATTTTAACAGACGCTGAGAATCTGTACACTTATTTTGGCAATATCATCATTCTCACAATATTAGTTCTGCTAAAACAGGAGCATAGGGAGCTTTTCCATCTTGTAGTGTCTTCAAGTTTTTTTTTAACTTAATAATCTAAAGTTTGTATTGTAGAAATCCTTCAGCTTCTTGCTTTTCTTTGAAGCTATTGTAAATGGATTTGGTATCCTAATTCTTTCTCCGCAAGTCTGTTAGAAACTGAATTTTCTATGTTGGTCTACATCTTGCTCCTTTGTGAAAGTGTTGGTCAAGTCTAGATGTTCTCCTGTGGACTCTTTAGGGTATTTCCTGTGCTCTTGTGATTGAGACCGTTTATCTTCTTCCTCTCTATGCATTATTTCTTTATGTATCTTCTTCAATGCTATATTAGTGGTCACATATTGCATTGATTTTTACATATCTTACAAGGTTTCCATTGGTTTTTAGAACATTACTTTGTGGGGTATAATAATCTTAGTTAGTTAGCACTTACTTACTTTCCAAGCTTAAACTATATCATTGAATTCTGTCCTTGCTTGTAGCTATTATAATGGGTATGCCTTTGTGATTTGGACATTTTGTCTTATGGCTTATAATGGTGTTTGTTCTCTGATCATGGTATCTACCTAGCAATATGTTGTAAAAAGGTTCTTTTTCAGCCATGTCGATTTCGGGGTCCTAAATCCATATGATGCCAAGATGTTCATTTCTTCACCTAGATTTGGAGAATTTCCCCTATAATGTCACTGAGTATATTTTCTATGTCTGTTGGTTTTAATTTTATATTCTTCTTCTACTTCATAACTTTTTAAGATTGTGCCTTTAACATGTCCCAGAGTTCCTAAAAGTTACTGTAGTTCCTCGTCCTCCTTATTCTTTGTTGATGTTGTAATGTTACATTTCCTTGCCTTGCCTTGTCTCTTAATTCTTTTGACTGATCCACTATAATCTTTGCTTGATGACTTTTTCATGTCTTTTGTTTGTTTTG
Source organism: Acomys russatus (assembly GCF_903995435.1). NCBI lineage: Eukaryota > Metazoa > Chordata > Mammalia > Rodentia > Muridae > Acomys > Acomys russatus. The sequence continues at coordinate 69,652,137 of NC_067142.1, read as the reverse complement.
TTTTCTTTGTTGCTGTTTTAATCTCAATGTCTTTACTAAATGTCTCAGTCACATTCTGAACCTTCTAGTCCAAATTACAAATATCCTTATGCAGTCCTTAGATTAGCTTTTTATTCCATTTTTATTCTATTTAATTGTGTTGACTTTTATTCTTCTTAAGTTTGTTGGTTTTTATAAGGAGGCCTTTGAATTATTTGTTTATAATTCTCACTGTTTGACATCCTTAGACACAGTAATTGAGGAGTTATAATATTCTGGAAATATATTGCCCTTTTTTTTTTTTTTTTATGCTTCTTGGGTTTCTGTGTTGGTACAGGCAGCTCTTCCAACTTTATTTATAAAACATCTTGTCAACAGCTTTTTCTTCAGGTTTACTCCTCAGTGTCATTCAGATATGAAAAAGCAAACTTCTTTAATAGCTACAATACCAAACCAAACAGGATCTTTAAACACACATTAAAATGGTGAAAGCTAACCGCTATAGACCCATGACTATAAAATAGAAAATTAGCAAAAAGAAAAAAGTATTCAAATAAGCTGTGGCGGAAGACAGTAATGAAAAGGAGGAAAGAGGAGAGGCATGAGAGAAGCAAGACAAGATGTAAGTAGGTTTTCTTCCAAACAATGTTTCATCTACCAACAGTTGGTTATACCAGCCCCTCACTTCTCTTCCAGCCAGGGCTAATGCTGCCGCTTGCACCCTTCACAATATACTATTGTGGGGCCATCCTTAGAGACAATATTGACAGCACAAGGAGAAGAAAGAAAGCAAATGAATAAAAAGAAATCTGGCCTTTCACTATTCAGAGGTAACAGGCTTCAGCTTGGCCTCAGCACTAAAATTTCATAGAAAGCAATGTTGGCATTTTTGAATATATGAAAGTTGGAGGAATCTTGTTTATAAAAATAACTGTGAAAAACCTAAACCGCATGAGAAAATAAGAAGGGGCAGAAGCACAAGTAGGAATTAGCAGGATGTAAAGTAACAGTCATTTTTAAGACATCAGAGGAAAAAAGATCCCTGTCAAATAAGTTTTTGGGAAAAAAATTTTTTTTAACTGTACCTGCAAGATTGATTTCTTTAAACAGTAAAACAGCTCTAAAATGACCATGTGTTGCATTTAACAATTTAAAGCATGGTATTACTACACAAGGGTGTACATAAATGGTTTACAACTAATGATAATCATACTACTAAAACTCACAATACATACAAAACATTCGTCTATAGGGTTGTCTGCAATGCTGACTACGAATTCTCACATTTGACTGACAAAGTGGTGTGACTGCTTGAAAATGAGAGTGTTCTTGTGTTTTTCCAAATGAATGCAACTGAGTAAGAATGAAAAAGCAATACCAATATGCTTTAGACAAAAGAATGCTTTGTGGTCATTGGAGTAGAAAACAGATCAATTAGAAAAACCAAGGTTGGTGGTTTAAATTGCTTTTTACTTACCGCTATCATCTTCTTCACGAACGCACATTTTACAAGGAGAAAAGTTATTGTATTAAAGTACTTGCGCAGACATTTTCCCACCTATGTTACCCTGTAAAGAACCCAAGTAAGTCATAATCTCCTTATTTTGGCCCCACTATCATCGTCATCAAACTTAAACTCAGGTGACCATTTTAGATTCATTCTCAGCCAAGTGCCCCTCCAGTAACCTAAAGATTTATAATTGTTTTAAAGTAGCACTAAATACTACAGAATAATTTTAGCAATTCAGTTGGAAAAGTTGAAAAATATACAGTAGGATCATCAAAATATTATGCCAACCAATGGTACAAATGAAGGGAAGGATAGAAGCCATTGTTCGAAGGGCTGGCACTCATGCTCTCTCTCTCTCTCTCTCTCTCTCTCTCTCTCTCTATATATATATATATATATATATATATATATATATATATATATATAGATATAGATATAGATATATATTGCATCTTTATGAATTTCAGACAATGGCGCTTTTAGCATAAAGGCAATCATACATATTATGGGATCAAAATGTTTACTTGAGTCCTTCCTTTTTAAAAATTAAAAATGTCTATATTCACATGTTGGATTTTCAAGCACTATTATGCCAAATCTTTCTCTGTAGATTTTGATGTATGGAGTCGGCCTGGACCCTTCAGCAACCACTGTCTGTGAGCACTGTAGTAAGCAGAGTCTTATGTGAAACAATTTTCTATATTCTCTCATTCACTAATGGTTTATTTCTTCTTTTTTTATATGCCAACTAGTGAATACCAAGCAGTTTCTCAAAAATACAGGGCATTTAAAAAGGGAAATGTGGGGTGCTGTGTGGACTCCCATTTGATACATTGCTAGAAAGAATAAATGATGAAATATTTTTGCCAAAAAGCTGAGATAAAACAAGATGTGCGAACTCTGTTCAAAAATGTGGATAGCAGCCTGGTAACCCATGAATAGAGTCACTGTTGACTTTAAGGAGACTCTTGAGGAAGATAACAATAAGACCAAGCACTTGCATTGGCCCAGGGACTCTGAACAGCACTCTAACACTCTCCATGAACTCATGCACTACTCAAAACTATGCCTCTCATTGGCTGTAATGCTCATTAACATTTCATAGGTGAGGAGGTGAATATAGCAGTTTGGAAATTTGCCCAACATCACAAAGCTGATGGAGCATAAAGCCCAAGATTCATAGTCTTCTATTCTGCCCTGTCATAGCAAATCACACTCAAGCCTCTTTGGCCGTCTCTCTTTCACTAAGATAGTGCAGGTGGTCAAGTTCTCAGTTCTGAAACCCACAACATCACGTATGAAAGTCTGGTACATATAAGGAGATATGTGGGTAGAAATGAAGCCACTCAATTTAGTCTTCACTTATACACCAGAAGATGGTACTTACTCCTGCTCACTCCACCAAGAGAACCTGGATTCTACTTAAAAAATCATGATTCTAGTCAGTTTCTCCAAATAACACTGATGGCTAGCCACATATAATCATCCCAGCCAATAATACAAAGTAAGTTAAGACAACAAAAGGAAAGAAATTTGTTTCAGAAAAAAACAGATTACATTGGCATATTGTACACTTATTTTAAAGTGAGATTTAAGAAAATTCACATTGCTATTTTCCTCCTCCAGTTAGGTCTATAAGTAAAGAAGATAATTTTTAGAAGTACAAAGAAAGCTTTAAGCAATGAAGCTCAGAGTTAATGGAGAAAATTGTCCCTTTGAGGCTCTCGTAGTCCAGACAGGATGTAGAGCTTCAACCTGGTGGTGGGTGGTGTTTATAAACAATGTTTCTCAAACTCCAGGAAATGTGAAAATTACCAGAGAATCCCAGTAGAGCTGCTGCTCCTCTTCAGCCCAGCCCCAGAAGCTTTGGACATTGCTAACTTTCAGTGTCCCATGTTTCCCATTGATTTCAATGAGTTGCCTGCAGGAAATAAGCTTTTAAAAATTCCCTCAAGAGACTACTCACTCACCAGCAAATGTTGCAACATGTTACATGACATGATCTTGAGAAGCTAGATCCTATATCCCATATCCTACCTGTGTCAACATCCTTGGGACTGGGCTCCTCATCGGGAGGCTTAGATGGCGGCCACACAGATGGTTCTCTCCTGGGAAACTGCCCTCCGTTGTAATCCATTGAATGTGTGGGTTGACTAACAGCAGCCCAGGTGTAAAGCTGATCTTGCTACATTTAAAGAGATATTTAAATAGAAATGTTATCAATTCAATCATAAAAAAATAAACAGCTGATACAAAATGTAAAGAAACAGAGCTATGTAGAGACATATATAATATTAAAATACCATCTTCCAGTGTTCAATATAGAGCCATTAAGACACCAATTCTCCCAAATTGCCCCCAGTTTTTTTTTAAAAATAGTAAAACCTAAGTCTGCCTGTTTGGAGGAAGAGGAATTCCATGGACCTGTCATAACTTATGAAATAAAATACTCCAGATGCCGAGTCACACAACTTCCTGGAAATGCCTGTTTAACCCATCAGAACGTGATGTCTCTTCATCTCTGTTGGGTTGAGTTTGGTTTGCTTTGGTTTTGGCTTTTCAGACAGGGTTTCTCTCACTATCTACCAGGCTGCTGATGAACTCCTCACCTCAACCAATCCTTCCTCTCAGTATTTCCATCATTTGGAACTACCAGTGTGCATCACCATGCTGAGAAGATGCTCCATTAAAAACTATTTATACACTCGTGGGAAAGTCAGAGTGTAGTCTGTACTTGGACATCAAAAGGACACAATGACAGTGGCTTATTTCAGGTCCCAGGTTGGAAACTGGAAGGAAGGACATGGAAAAGTAAATCAACATGCTAAGGATAATTTATATTTGAATCATATGGCAGGAAGGAAGGCTTTGCCAGCTGTGCCCAAAATACAGCGGACAGAAAGAGAAGGGTCCTATGTATACCTCATGCCAGGAGACAAACTGGATGGCTCCCATGGAGGCTTATAACCCCCCCAGAACTGAGTCTTAGAACTTCAGAACAATGCCAATCCCTTTCAGACTCACAGGGTTCTTATGGGAATGCACTGGATGCCTTTTTTTTTTCTTTGCTGAGGTATACTCACTTCCCGACCATATTCTGAAGCAAAGGAAAAGACACACAGTAGAACTGAACGCAGACTACAAGGAGAAATCTATTATAGTCACCAGATGAGACTATAAAGTAAATGAGTGCACTCACAGGTATATGGTACACTCCTAAAATTTGTGTATTACGTTAAGAATCCATAAAGCAGTGCAGTACCAAAAGATGCCTTGTGCCAGGCATGGTGCTGCACATCTTTAACCCCAGCATTTGGGAGGCAGAGGCAGGAGAGACTCTATTAAAATTCAAGACAAGCCTAGTCTACACTTAGTTGGTTTCAGGCCAGCCAGAGTTACAATGGTGGAAGGAGAAAGTAGACTCCAGCAAGTTGCCTTCTGACCACCATACTTATACCAAGGCACACAGATAACCACATATATACATGCATACATACATACATGCATACATACATACATGCATACATACATACATGCATACATACATAAGTAGGTATGTACATACATATATACATACGTATATACACACATCACACAAATAAGATATTTTTTTAATTTTTAAATGAAAACACAATAAACCAAAGCCTGTGGAATGGAGCAAAGGCCATAATGAGAGCTGTTTATAGCAATGAATGCTTACATCTAAAATGCAAAAAGACTCAAAACGAACAACCTATCAATGCATCTCATGAAACAATAGCAACTAAAACAAACTAAATCCAGAATTAGCAAGAAAATGGTACTAAAGATCAAGAATATGTATGAATATGAGATATGTGACTGCACATGGCAAATAATGTAAATATATTGCATATATAATTATATTACAGAATAAATAAATATAAGCCTAGAGGGCAATGTTTTCAGTAGATAGGATTGGGAAAGTTGGAAAATCACAAGTAGGTAATAAAAATGCAGGCTGGGGAGCTAGCTCAGGGTGATAGAAGCACTTATTTCTTCTAAGCATTGGGACATAAGTTTGAACCCCAAAAGCCATTGTATAGCAAAAGGAAAGAGCGAATAGCTGCAAGTTGGCCTCTGACCTCCACACTTGTGCCACAGCACAACAGGAATGCCCATGTACATGCATAAACATACACACACAGTAAATACAAAAACGAGTATATAGCTACACTTGTGTATTTGGATCAGCAAGATGAAATTGGTTCTTCAAAAAACAAACTAATAGAAACCAACCAAAAGAAAGAGAAAGAACACAAATAAAATGGACAAAACAGGTAGCATAACTGACAGCATGGACATTACAAAGAACCACTGGATATTACTGACAATAATATGCCAACAAATTTTCTGGCCTAGAAGAAATGCAAATACCTGCCAATAGTGAACCATGAAGGAGTAGAAAACCTTAACTAACCAATGATGGGTACTGAGAATAAATACATGTTCCATCAAAGAAGAGCCCAGACCTTAATGACTTCACTACTGAAATATATCAAATGCTTAACAAACCAATAAATTCTCCATAATTCCTACCAAAGAAGGGCAAAAGAAGCAATACTATTTTTTATGTCATTTCACAAGTAGAGCAAAAGCAAAAACACAGTAAGTCACAAGGACACCAGGGAAAAGGACAATTCATATTCCAGGATTAAGAAGATTCTGCACATAGAAATATAGCTCCTGGAGACTTGCCCGTACTTCACATGAAACATATGGACCAAATGGAAGGAACAGAATGATGATCAGTCACCTGAGGATGCTGGTGACAAATGACACAGTAACATTAGGTATTTAGAAGGAAGGATTGCTCACTCATTCAGGCACTGAACTTAGGATGAGTACTCTGGGTCAAGTGCACTCACATAGTCTGGTTGAGATCTAAAGAGCTTTCAAAGAGGCAGACCAGACTTGGCCAAAGGATGATGATGGTGATGATGATGATGGTGATGATGATGATGATGGTGATGGTGGTGATAATGCTTGTATGTGTGACTGCGTGGCTGTGTGTCTCTCTCTGTACCTCCACATGTGTGTGTGTATGTATGTGTGTGCGTGTGTATGCCCATGTGTAACATGTATGTGGCGATCAGAGGGCAACATCAAGTGCCTTCCTGTATCTATCTCCATCTTATTTGTTGAAATAGAGTCTCTCCCTTAACTTGAAGCTTACTGTTCGGGCTAGATAGCTCTAGGAAAACACTCTTTTTAGGGTTATAGGCACACACACTGCCACACCTAGCTGTTAACGTAGCCACCAGGTATCCAAATTCAGGCCTTCATGGTTGTGCATCAGGCACACATTACTGAGCAGGCCCAATGCAGAACAGGAATGAGTTCTGCACAGCATGGTACCTTGATACATTGCACAGGTTTGATAAGTAATTCTATTCATTCACTAATTATTCTTATCCTACCTTCAGACAACCCTGATCTGAAGTTTGGGAGTGTTCTACTATAGTATTTTGCAAAGAAGTAAAAATAAATTACCATAATTCAGTATAAAGTTGTTGCAAAAGCTGATTTTTCAAAGACATTTCAAAGAAGTCATTAGCCTAACAACAGTTACTATGAATCTGAAAAGGCCCTTTCCACAGACCTTTTTACTCCACATACAATTTCAGTTCTCAGGAGGAAACCAAATACAAACAACGGTTTTTGCCACATTAACTGGGGCATAATAATATTGCAGCATATAAATATGTGTATTGCTTCAGAAAAAGCTTCAATTTCACTGCCAAGAAAAAAATGCTTTACCTACTAAAATAATGTATACTGTTAGTTATATCTACTATTTTATAAATTCTTTTTATCGCACAAGGAAAAATATTAACTCGCACTTTCCAGGTTTCTACACATATCATTAAAACTCAGTGAAATTGAAATATTTCTTTTATTATTAGTGTGTGTGTGTGTGTGTGTGTGTGTGTGTGTGTGTGTGTGTATGCACACTTCTGCAAGGCCCGAAGGAAGTGTTAAATCCCTCTAGCTAGAGTTACAGGAATTTGTGAGCCATCTGTAGTGAGAGCTGGGAACCCATTTCAGGCCCTAGAATAAAACAATAAACACTCTTAAGGACTGAGCCATCTCTCCTGCCCCAAAGCTCAATGGGTTGGGTGCCTAGCTGGGATAGTAGTTCCTTAATAGAATGCTCTGGGCTCCATCCCCAGGACTGCAAATGGAAAAATAAATCTTACTGTGTTAGGCGCCTTCTTTTCCTCTTGTCTTTTCCTGTGTATTACTTAGGCAGGTAATGTATCTATCTATTAATATAACCTACTTTACTGCCTCTATGATTCTGGTCAATCCAAATTGCTGCTCAAAAAATTGATTTATCTTCACTGGAGGCAAACCCTGGGAGACAATTCCTACTTCACAGGAGGCCTGACCACGACAGTCATTTGTGTCTCCTACCATCCTATCTCTAGTCTTGCAGTGTTTTCCAGATAAACTAAAATCCTTCCCATGAAGCAGAAGTTGCTGTTCTGTTTCAGCTGTCTCTGCTGTTTCAGAGACTAACACCAACATTACCGCCTCCCACATCACTGCAGAAAAATATGCTGATGTTGCATCACCTCCCTCCCTCATCCCCTGGAGATGCAACCTGGGCAACACAGGATAAACTAAAGAGAAACTGCTTTGCAGGTGCTCACAGCTTTGAACAGGTCATCATTTTTTTTTTTTTTTAAGTATCCTAAAATAAACGTTTCCAAGTTTAGAAATGTATGAAGACAGGTTTGGATATGCCTCAATATCTCCTTCTACATAAATCTCTTTTCAGCTACACACACATTTTTTAGAAGCCCAATTTTAGTCATTATTTTAAAATTAAGGCATTTAATTGGGGTTGATATACCAGTAGCCGTACATACAGTCAGCTTAAAGGTTTATTATGGTGAAGATTTTTTAAAATAATTTATTTATTTATTTTTATTTGTATGTTTATATACGTGTCTGTGCTTATGTCTGTGCACATAAGTGTAGTGCTTGCAGAGTTCAGAGAAAGGAGTCAGATCCCCTAGGGCTGGGGTTACAGGCAAAAGTGAGCCATCTGTCACTTGTGCTGGTAACCAAACTGAGGTTGCAGGCAAGAGCAGCAAGTACTCTTAAACACTGAGCCATCAGTCTTTTTAGGCCCAGCTTTGAGGATCTTTAAATGGACTAGTTAATTATAAACTGTTAGTCAAAAATATTAAGAATATGAGTTATGAAGAATGTTTACTATATATACTATTGCCCATCACGTCTTCCAAACTATAAACCACAAACACTGATAGATCTACACATCATACTCACAGAAAATTACAAAGAACAACTCTTTGCCTGTTGGATATGGCACTAGAATTCACTTTCCATTCACCTCAGTGGCGTTGGGCTCTCAGACTGTGTGCAAACATTTCACTATGGTCGCTATATTAGTCAGGGTTCTCTAGAGCTATAGAAGTTATGGAATCAGTATATACATACATAGACATATGCATGTATATACATATTTACATGTATATATTTGAAAGAAATTTATTGAAATGACTTTCAGGTTGCAACCCAACAAATCCAACAATGGCTAGCTTTGAATGGAAAGTCCAAGAATCTAGTAATTTGCTCAGTCCCACAATGCTGGAGTCTCAGCTGGTCTTTTGTATATGCTGGAATTCCAAAAAAAGTAGGCTCCAAGGCCAAGGAAGGAATGGTGTGCTAGCAGGATGAAAGCAATCAGGCAAAGAACATCTTCCTTCTTCCATTGTCCTTATATGGGCAATGGAAGGTGTGACCCATATGAACGGTATGTCATCCTGCCTCAAAATCTGGAGCAAAAGTCTGTGTCTTCCAGCCTCAAGATCCAGATCGTAGGGCCCAGATTTCCAGTTCTAGACTGTAGTTCATTCCAGATACAATCAAGTTGACAACCAAGACTATCTATCACAAGTCCACTTCCATGTCAATCTGACACATAATCATATCTCTTTATGTGATGACTAATTTCTAAATGAAAGCAATAACCAGGTCATTATAACACCTAAACATAACTATCCTAAATAAAGTCACAAATGCATTAATCACATATTTAACCACACCATAATTACACCTGACATGCTATAACTATCCCTTGCACAACCACAAACACATCATAAATTTAGAATAGGTAGCAATGTCCCTTGGAGACACCCTTCAATACCTTAAATTTAAATGTCTGTGATAATCATTGATAGTCTCTTAACTGATGTCACAATATATGATTCAGAAATTGAAACGAAACACAAATACTTGTACAAATGCATTCTTATCGAAATACAACAGAAGCACTCGTGTCTATTATAATCCTTGTTTCTGCAATTGGCCACGTGGCTTTAGCTCACATTTATAACTGCCTTCCTCTACTACCCATTCTGTGTATAGGAATTTTAATCCAGCAACAGGGCTACTATAGGGATCCACATCTAAAGACCTAGGTCTGTGTGACTCCATCCTCTGAACTATGCAGGCACTGGAATACAGATATGCCCTTAGTACACACCTTTAATCCCCCTGGCTAGAATACAGACATGCCATTAGTACACACTTTTAACTGCAAACAAAGACATCTAATTGATGGGCAGACAAATGAAGAGAAAACTTTGAAAGAATGAGTCAGAAATAGGATATGCCCAACTCTCACAAGAACAGGCAGGAAAGAGAGGCTACTTATGAGCAGTGCAGGGGAGAAAGAAGGGAGTTGAGTTCGGTGAAGTTCAGTTGAGTGCAGTTGAGTTCCTACAGTCAGTGCAGCTCAGTTCGTGGAGTTCAGAGGCAGTTTTCCCAAGCAGAGCAATCCAGTGAGGAGCCAATAGAAGTCAGTTTGATTCAGCTTGGAGAGGAGTTTTGAGCCAGAACAGAAGAGTTGAACCAACCAGGCAGAGTTCAGAAAGAATTAGAAAGGGTGAGCTTATCCAGCAGTAAGGCTTAGATACCTAGGTTAGGCTTAGGTTAGCAGACGGAGGCTGGAAGCTGAGGCCTTCAAGGCCTGGGCTTACAGAAGGTTAGATTGAACAAAGGCTAGATGTATCCAGACCTAGGCCTAGGGATAGTCAGAACAGAAATAGAAAAGCTCTGGGCTCTGCCCAAGCCATGTATTGATAAAGCCTGGGTTCGGTTTTCATTTCATCCCCTCTTCTGAAGATAAAAACAGCATTTACAGTTCTGTATTTCTTCCACCTTCTGTAAGCACCGCAGCAGGCCTTGGCTCTTTTCCTGGAAGAATGACCCATCCTTCATTCATGATGAGGCTGTGCTCTTTGTCCATCTTGCCTGATCAGGCTGCTGTAGTTTCCCATTGACTGTAGTCACAGAACACAGTGGCACCAAGAGATGGCCTAAAGGATCTCCTTCTCTCCAGACAAAAATTTTCTTACCTCTACTGTGGAGAAGCAGTCCAATTTCTCCATGGTAATCTGGATCTACTCTTCCTCCTAACACTGTTATTCCTTTCTTAGCCTAGGGGTTTATGGGCATTAGAAGCCAAAAGTGACATGGTGGGAATCTAAGCTTCCAGTTCAATGGAATATTAGTTGTGGCTTCTGGCAGAAACACTCACCCCTCTGCAGCCCAAACTTATAGGCCAGTAGAATTTAAGGTTGCATGAGTAGAAAGTAAAAATTCCCTCCTTGGTCACTAGGGGTAATAGTGAGTAGAACTATTCCATTTTTCACCCTGTGATTCCTGAACCCTTGGATCCTGGCTGCAGTAGAAACCTTATCCTATACTGGACACTGACTCAAAGCAATACTGCCTTTTGGAGGATCCTGCCCCAGCCCTCCACTATGCCGCCACCTAACTGGCACTGTAACTGTGTCTTCAAAAGACCAATCCATCTTTCTGTCAGGCCAGCTGCTTCAGGATAGTGGAAAACATGGTTAAGACCAGTGGACTCCATGATCATGAGCCTACTACTGTACATCTCTTGCTGTGAAGTGAGTTCACTGGGCAGTAGCAATACTGTGCAGGATACCATGATGGGGGATAAAGTGTTTTGTAAGTCAGTGGTTTTGGCAGAAGCATTACAGGTAGAAAAGGCAAGTCCATATTCAGAATATGATCTACTTCAGTAAGGACAAAGCATTGTCTTTTCCATGGAGGAAGTGGTCCAATATAGTCAATCTGCCACCAGGTTGTTGGCTGATCACCTTGGGGACATGGTGCCATATCTGGGGCTCAGTGTTGGTCTCTGCTGTTGGCTGATCTGGGTCTCAATAGTAGCTGTAGCCAGGTCAACCTTGATGAGTGGAAGTCCATGTTGTTGAGCTCATGCATAACTTCCATCTCTGCCATCATGACCACTTGGCTCACAGGCCCATTGGGCAACTATAGGAACAGCTGGAGAAAGAGGCTGACAGTCCACAGTCATGCTATCTACTTCAATATTTAACTCCTCAGCTGAAGTAATCTTTTTATGAGCATTTACATGGGACACAAGTATCTTCACATCCTTCATCCATTTGGAGGGATCTGTCCACATACTTCTTCCACAGATGCCTTTCTCACCAAGTTTCCAACCATCCTCTTTCCAAGTCCCTGACCATCCAGCCAATCCATTAACTATAGCCTGTGAATCGGTGAACACCTGACACCTGGCCATTTCTACTTCCAAACAAAATGTATGACTGTATATACTGCTCAATGTTCTGCCCACTGAGAAGATCTCCCTGCACAGGCATCTTTTGGGGTTAACCCAGAAAGGAGTTGTAATGATGGAGCTGTCCAATTTTGAGTGATGCCCGCATAACACACAGAACCATCAGTGGACCAGGCCCTAGTCTTCTCTTCCTCAGTTAACCATTAATGAAGCTATAAGCACATGGTTGCCAACGGATGGCATTGCAGCAGGAGTAGAAACTATAGACATTTGGGCAACTTCCTGTAACTTGCTTGTGCTTTTAGGACCTGCCCCGTCTTGATTGCATGTATATATCACTTCCATTTGATAATAGATTGCTGCTGTGCACATCCTACTTTATGGCTTGGTGAGTCCAAAACTACCCAGTTCATGATGGGCAGTTCAGACCACATGGTAACTTGGTGGCCCTCTGTTAAATGTTCAGCTTCCACCAAAGACCAATAGCAGGCTAAGAACTGTCTTTCAAAGGGAAAAGTCTGCAGATGAAGGTAGAGTCTTGCTCCAAAATACCAAAGGTCTCTTCTGTGAATCACCTATAGGGGCCTGCCAATGGCTCCAAACAGCATTCCTATCTGCCACTGACACCGCAAGTCCCATCGGGTATGCTGGGTAATACCTTCCATGGTAGAGCAGCTTGCCCCTCAGTCTGGACCTGTTAAAGAGCCTTCCCCTGTTCCAGTCCCCACACATAGCTCCAGCTTCCTGAGTCATTTGGTATATGGACCAGAGTAACACACTCAAGTAGGGAATGTACTATCTCCAGAATCTCAGACTCTAAATAGGCTTCCTAAACATGCTTCTTTCTAGGTGCAGGGAGGGGCCAGGCGCAATAGCTTAGCCTTCACCTTAGAGGGAATATATCTGCATGTCCCACACTACTGGACCCCTAAGAATGTCACTGAGAGCCAGGCATGGTGGCACACGCCTGTAATCCCAGCACTCAGGGAGGCAGAGGTAGGCAGATCTCTATAGGATGAAGGCCAAATTGGTCTACAAAGTGAGTCCAAGACAGCCAAGGCTATACAGAGAAAACCTGTCTTGAAAAACAAAACCAACCAATCAAACAACTGCAACAACAAACACAAACAAAAAATAATTTCACTGAGGTAAAAGGCCCTTGAATTTTTGTTGGATTTATTTCGCACCATTTGATGTGCAGATGTGTCATCAATGAGTTCAAAGTGGTTGCTATCTCCTGTTTACTCAATCCAATCAGCTTAATGCCATCAATATAGTGCATTGATGTGATGTTTGATATTTTGCAGAAGAGAAAGAGGATCAAGATCCTTTCTAAGTTATGACACAGGACTAGAGAGTTAATAAATCCCTTGGGTGAAACTATAAATATAAATATAATATAATAAATATAAAAAATATAAATAAAACTGGAAGCAAATTGCTTCTGGTGGTCCTTTTGGAAGAGTACTGAGAAAAGGGTATTTTCTAGATCAATAGCTGTACCCCAAGTACCAGAAGATGTGTTAATTTGCTCGAGTAAGGATACAACATCTGGTACAGTAGCTCCCGTAGAAGTTACTACTTCACTGGGTTTTTGATAGTCAATTGTCATTCTCTAAGAGCTATCCCTCTTCTGCAATGGCCAGTTAGGAGAATTAAAAAGAGATGTGGTGGGAATCACCACTCTTGCATCTTTCAAGTCCTTGATAATGGCACTAATTTTTGCAGTTCCTCCAGGGATGTGATACTATTTTTGATTTTCTATTTTCCTTGGCAGAGACAACCCTAAAAGGCTTCTAACCTTTCCAACCATAATAGAACCAATGTGAGAATTCTGCCAACTTCCAAGTTTAGCCATCCCGATTTTAGATTCTGAAACAGGGTAAATAACCATAGGATGAGTTTGGTGATCTACTGTGAGTCACACTTCAGCTAAAACTTCATTAATCATCTGACCTCCATAGCCTCTGTTTTAACTGGAAGGCCAGAATGTTTCCTGAGATCCCCCAGAATTAGCATCAGTTCAGAACCAGTATCCAACAGACCCCGGAAAGTCTGCCTGGTTCCTTCTCCCCAGTGTACAGTTACCTTTATAAAACGCCATAGGTCCCTCTGGGGAAGATCCGGAGAAAGGCTAAAAATGTTAAAGTGTCTTATCATGGTCCTTCCTCAAGGGAACCTAGCTACCCTTTGTTCAAGTGGTTCTGGATCTGCAAACTGGCTCAAGTCTGCAAACTGATTCAATGGCCAAGACCGCCTTTAGCCATGACCCTACATAGCCTTGCTTTGATTTGTTTGAGAATTTTTCTGCTTACAGAGGTCAAACAAAAATTATTTTCTATTTCATGTCTGGAGACACCATGATTGATTAGCTGCACACCAAGTACGAGGAGATGTGTTAATTTGCTCAAGTAAGGACACGGCATCTGGCACAGCAGCTGTGTACACAGAACCATGGGTGTCATGCTTCTGTAAGACTCATCTTGCCTGTGCTGACCATTAAGGGTGAGACCATTATGAATATTGCTTTGTCTGTGCTGCCCATTATGATAACTATAATCACCTGGCCTTTGGTGATTAGTGCCGACACCTGCCCCTGCTCCTTTGGGGCCCAGTTAAGCCCATTTCATTGAGTTCATCTAATTGAGCGGCAGCATCTGCAACCCTAAGGTCTGGCACAGGGAAAAGGGTGACAACAAGACTCTGCAAAGGTGCTGGTGCCCCTCTCATGACTTTGCATCTTATAGGATTAGTGAAGGGTACATCCTCTGGCTTTCCCATTGTGGAGGAATAGGTTTATACAGCATAGCTATTCTAGCATTGCAATTTCCCTGAGCCTTAAAATCCCTTCATTAACACTAAGCCCATGGAAATCACACGTCTCCAGCTCCTTCTCAGTAGGCCATCTTTTGACAAATGTTTCGGCCAACCATTCAAACACACTTTTGACAACTTCCTTAACTGTATGTGCTTCCATAGCAAACCTAGAATCAACTCAGCCTGTTCTAGTTTTATGTTCCTTCTACCATTACCCCACACCTTGAAAATCCATTCCCACACATACTCCCCAAACTTCTGCTTGAACAAATTAGCAAACTCCTTAAGTTCTTTAGTAGTATAGCTCACCTCCTTGTGGACTACACTTTCTACCTCCCCCTCTAAGAGCCTATTTCACCTTGAGTTTGGTTAAAGGTCTAGAGGCAACTACTGGTGGGCCCTGAAGGACATCAGCATTGTCTTGCTTGGCATTTCCTTCAGAGAAAGTCACTGCTGGTTTAGCAGACACAGAAGGATTAAGTTCTCAGTGAAAGGCTAAAAGGGCAAATTCAAGGGGTGTGGCTGAGGGTATTACTTCCTCAGATGACATAAAACCTTGAGACTCTGAGGGTTCAAAGTCATCAGTTTCAAAAGGGTCCTCCCACACATTCCTATTCCAAGGTACAGGACCCCACTATTATTTGCCTATTAATGCCCTTACTTTAACTGCTGACGCCCTCTGAGATTGAGAACTGAATTTTCACTGTAATTCAGCCAATCTTATAAATGAGGGCTTCGGTTTGATTTTCTGCAACTGGCACTTTGTGGCCGTTGGAGAGAAGGCTGTCTTGTAGGGCATGCTCAGAGACCTTTAGACCGTTTATGCACATCTGGAGCTGGTCAATTTTATCACCAAGTTCTTTGTTGTCCTTCAGTGGATTCTGAAGCTGGTTAATTTTATCACAAAGCTCAATCTTATTCTATATCAGTTTTATCCAGAGATGTGTAGAACAAGCAGCCAGTAGCATAATTTTTCTTATTTTTTACCCAAATTGTCAATATACAGGGTCATCAAATCCATTGTCGCTCATAATTGATGAACCAAGGTAATCAAATGCATTAATGTCCTTAAGTTTGTAATGTAGTTCACACCGTGGACTTTCAGTACTTTCTGAGCTCCCAGGACAGGGGTGACTGTAGAGAGTTAATGGTGTCAGGTGGCGTTCTGTGTGTGCTGGGATCCCAAAGAAGTAGGCTTCAATGGCAGTGAAGGAACAGATGCACTAGCAAGATGAGTACACGTGGGCGGGAAACAACACCTTCCACTTCCTTATATAGGCTTCCGGAAGAAGGTGTGGCCTAGGTTAAAGGTGTGTCTTCCCGCCTCAAGGTCCTGATCAAAGGTGTGCCCTCCATTTCTGGATTGTAGTTCACTCCGATGTAGTCAAGTGACAATGGAGAATGGCCATCAAAGTGGCCACAATCCCAGAGCATTTCTTACACAAGAGGTGTAAGTAGTTTTTATAAAAGCAAAGAAATGTATGCTTGTATCTGCTACTGAAAATCACCGAGTTCTCCAAAGATTCTGAGATGGCCCTGTGACGGCAGGTGCGCATGTGAGGCCCCTCCCACAGATGCCCATGTACCCATCCCTGTCCCCTCATTCTTTGCAGTCACTCTGCTTCTGCCATTGGGATTGCTCATCGTTTCTTGAATGTACCAAGATCTTTCAGAGCCCTTTGTCTCTGCATAAACAGCCTTGCAGCTAAAGAGATGGCTCAGCTTTTACGAGTGCTTGCTGCTCATCCAGAAGACATGGATTTAGTTCCCAGAACCCATGTTGAGTGGCCCACAACCACCTGTAACTCCAGCTCCAGGGAATACAAAACCTTGATCTCTACAGGCACCACACATGGCATACACACACAGAGATACTTGCAAGTACACATACACACAAACAAGTTTGTTGTTGTCTTAATCTCAAAACTTTGCTTTCTCCCTGGAACAACTTAGGAAGACAACGGAAATACATCTCTGAAACATATCAGCAACAGTTTCTAGATTAAGTTACTTAAAGTGGGGAGCCACCCCCTGAATGTAGACAGCATTATTCCATGGGGGAAGACTGAACAGCTGAATAAAAAAAGCAAAAGCAACTCAAGCACCAGTATCTGCCACCCTCTGCTTCTCAACTCAGAATAGTGTGGCCAGATGCTTCACACTCTGCCGTGGCGAGTTGTTTCCTCAAACCCTGACACAAAAACGAACTCTTCCTTACACTGCCGTTGTCTGATATTTTGTCACAGTCAACAGAAAAGTAGCTGGCCCTCCTAAAAGCTCCTCCTGACCTGCAAGTGCTGGCGCAAAGGCCCGTCCTTCTACAGCGGCCCATCCTTCTCCCACTTCACAGTCATGGCACACAACACATCAGTGCATCTGCTCTGTTATTCCACTGTGGGAACTGTCTCCCTCCTCCCACACACTGCCCGCTTCTTGTCTTGCATGGTCCCATGTTCCTCCTCATCAGTAGGATGGAAAGTTCATGGCTTTTTCTAGTGAAAATGCAGAAGTGAATGGAAGCTCTGCCAAGACCTGGACTATGTATTATTCTCAAATGGGTAAGCATTGTGTAGATGCACATCCAGTGTATCTTCTTCTACTTGTTAGCTTGATCATGATCAATAGAAAGGGCATGAATCTCAAACCAAGAGGCATTTGGCTTAAAATAATAGTTCTGTGTTCACCTGGAAACTTAGATATGAAACCATGTCATTCTTGCATATAAAAAGAGCGATAAATACAGTTAGCTTTGGAAGAATGTTTTATGACGTGCATGGGATAAAATGAAATTATACAAGAACCTTGCCCACAAGAATCCTGGACATGTTTATGAAAATAATAAAAACAAATTATGAAGATGACTCTAGGCCCTGGGTGCTGGGCATGGCACCAATCCCTTCAGAATCACACTAGAAAAAGCCATGAACTTCCCATCATATGGATGAGGAGGAAAGCCAGTCCATACAAGCCAAGTGAGCTGGTCACTTTTTAAATAGTCAGCACATCCCACCGCAAGTTGGGTGTGAGTTGGGCATCGTGACACAAGCTTACTAAGGTAAGAGGGCTTCAGCCCACTGTAACAGAGATCCCAGGCTGAAAGAGAATGGCTGAGGCCCTAGCTAGACAGAGAGAGAAAAAAATCTATGATAAGAAAGAACTGGGTGAGAGGGGTGATAATTTTGATAATCTATCCTATGTCATTGTATATTACAAATGTTGTAATGAGATGCTGTATCCGCTCTTCCATGAATCTACTGCTGCTTGTACCTCAAGATGTGGTGTGTTCATGAGATACCCAAGGCATCCCAACTGGAAACTGAAGTCCAAAACATGGGAGAAAAAAAAAACATGTTTCTACCCTATGTATCAAAGCACAGATTTCTCCCTATATGTATCTAAGGCATGGTCCCAGAGACAAAGAACTTTCTAAGACAAAGGGTGGAGAAAAATGATAGGTTAAGATTTTCCATCAACCATTGCATAAAACGCCTAAGATCTTTTCTTCTTACAAACAAGGGACATTTGAAATGGGATGCCAACTCCAGCTCAGGCTGGAATAAAAGCTCCATCCCTATCTTAGTCTCAGTGACTAACACTGGACTTTGTTTTGCTGTGAACAAATATGCCTGAGAAGGGAGAAAAGGTTTATTTGGGCTCACAGTTCAGAGAGTAAAGTCTATCGTGATGGCTCAGGCACAGAGGCAGGGCTGGATGCTATCTGGGGAAGAAGCCACTTGTTCATGTCTGAGGACATGTTCATGTCTGTTGGAGGAAACAGATGCTCAAGGCGGAAGAGAAGCCCAGCTATAATCTTCAAACCCCATGTGCACAGCCCTATGCCTGTCAACTGGAGCCCACCCCAGAAGATTCCACAGCTTCTCAAAAGAGCACCACCAGTAGGAGCAAGTGTTCAAACCCAGGAACCTCTGGGGACATTCCACTTTCAAGCCATTAACAGTAGCTTCTTGTTTGTTTGTTTGTTTGTTTCAAGTGAAGCAATGGGGAAGCACGTCCCCCGTTCCAGTCACAATAGCACACAGAGTTCTGAGCAACTTGAGCAACAGGAGGAGACTGTAGCTTATGTCATGAACACAATATTATACTACCAGAGCCTTGATAGTAAGACCTGGCTCTGGTTCTAAGCTCTTGACAGCATAGGAAAGAGGATGGCCCACACAGAAACAGGAAACTTGAACTTATGGACCGTTTCAGCCAGAACTTGGGGGATAAATTCTCAATCTGTCTCCATCTTGCTCACAATGATGTGAATACTTGTAAAAAGTATTGCAGGCTGCTTAGGATAATTCAGTAATACAAGGCAATTGTTAGTTGACCAAATCATGGAAATGTCAATTACTAGTCTATTTCTATCACAAGAATATACATATTTAACAGAAATATAATTTTATCGCTAGATAAAGTAAAATAGTTAGATAAGGTCTTCAAAAAAATCTCAGAGACCCACAAAATATGGCATTTAATGATATTTTATTATATTAAAGATTCACTGACAATAAGACAGGTTAACTCCTGGCAACACCTAGCCTACCTCAAAGAAGATCATGAGCCTCAGTGAACCTCCTTATAGAGATGGCTTCAATATGGCAAACCAGCCACTGGGTAAAATGTCCTCTTTTCTGCCACAGACAGAATTCTGCCTAAAAATGGGCAATCTTGGACACAGGCAGAGTTGAGTCCTCAATAGTTCCTGCCTCACAGATATGTCTGTCAGATATACTGGGCCAGAAGGCTGAAGATGAGGCTCCAACGTTATAGAGAGTGTTGGGTGACTGTTCAGGCAGCAAACTGTCTCTGTCATTTTTTCATTTTGGAAGCTACTAACCTGTACTTCCTGTCTACTCAGATAATTAATTTTATTCCTTCTCAAGTCTCTGATGGGGTTAAAGACCAGATAGTTTCGTTTTACAATTAAGCTTAGTTGTTTTGGAGTTAAGATGTTTTTAAGTCTAGATAGATGTTTTAAGTTGATAAAGATGAGATATGATAAACACTGATTTACATTCAGAATTTTAGATGTACCAAGATAGGAAAGATGTTTTCTTCAAGGCTGCCAAAAATAAATAGCCAAAACACTATGAATGTAACATTTATATAATTCCTGATTGTTCTGTGGTTCTTCTTGCTATAGGTATTTTATTGTATCTATGTGTAATAATATAAATGTATATGTAAAAAAATTAAAATTTAATAAATTTTTTAAAAAAGAAACAGAAGCTAGGAAGTATGCACTCGGAGATGGAACCTTCTTCCTGTTTTCATGCTGCAGAAACAATGAATACCAGAAAGCTATACTTCCCCTGAAAGCCTCGTGCTGAAAGATGGGAAAACATGAATCCCAGGTGCTACTAGAGGGAGGTGCCTCCCAGGAAGAGACTGCATGGAATTTTCATTTGTTTAGACCACTTTATAAGAGAGATGGGCTGAGCCAATGAAGGCTATGCTGCGTTATGCATATGCAATGCCTTCTTTTTAATCCTAAGCCTCCTGTTAGTACCCCAATGATTAAGATGGAATGAGGGGTCACTAGTCCTGGTTAGTTTATCTTTTCTCAGTGTGGCCACCATCAATAATCTCCACATGGCAACTGGCTGAACACACTGCATGAGTGGTGTCAAGGTCTGAGCTTATACCCTTAAAGCCCCAGTTAACGGAGACAGTCTTTATTCTGTTCTCAGGTCCTTGCAAAATTGAGGGATATACGAATGTCTATAACAAATGATTTTCTTAAGCAAATACTATAAGAAACTGCATTCACAATTTTCTAAAACTCCCATCCTCAAAATACAGTCTTCACACTCCAGTTCTGATATTTCTCAAAGGTGTGAGCTAAAGATGAGGTTTAAGAATTTGTTCAGGATAACATGAGGGAAACAGAAGCAGTGCATACATTAAAGCTAACTTTGGTTCTCTTCATAGGAGAGGGGAAAAAAAACTAAAATTAAAACTTAGCATTAAATCTTGTCGGTGACTATATATAGCACAGGAAGCAAGCTGAAACTGAGATTAAGATCCGTGTGAACTCTGCTTCTTATAGAATAGACTCCAGAGCGGGTGCTTAGATCGGGGTGATCTCAATAGTCGGGGGAAACCAAGTACTATATAACTATAGTTGTCATCATTGGGTAAACTCAAGAGACTCCCTCACAGAGAAGTATTTCTCTTACAGAGCTCAAATACAACTTGATAGAATAAAACAGAAACTCGGAACTTGCTCTTTCTAAATCAACACTGTAAACAGGGTGCAAAATTATAGCATCCATGCATATCCTACCAGGGGGTGGACAGCTAATTAGATCATGTGTTTCGACCTTATTCTCCTTTCTAAAGCTACAGACAAAGGCAGGCTCCTCTTAGAACTTGTCCCTTGGCCTTTGGACAGACTTCTGAAACCCTAGCGCATTGGTATGCGCAGCCTGTACCAGTTATCCTAAAAGAGTCCCAAAGACTACTGCTAGTCAGGCATGGCCGAGTTTAACAGCCTGGGAGCCAGTCTCTTCTCTGCTAATGATTATGACCAGTCTACTCCCCTCTAACAGGAACTCAACAATACCTCCCATGGGAGCTATAAGGCCCAGATGCTGGTCAAACACAGCGCAGGGCAAGAGCTCCAGAAACGGTTAGTACAGTCACTAACAGTCATCTGAGGTGGGCTGCCTGGATGGTTACCAGTGAGGTAATAATGCTAACAAAGGAGTATAAAAACAGTGCCACTTCTGGAGCCAGCGTGGTAAATAATGTCAGTGCTATAGCATTTGGAGAGTTGAGGTAGGGGACCAAGGGACAAGAGCAAGACTCAAGCGAACAACAAGGAAACAAGCATCCTATCATGAACTCCATACTCCTGCTGGACTTTAGTGTGAAATTATAATTTAATGTCCATGTAATTCTAGTTAAAACCTAACCCAACAAAGCTGCAAGCAAGATGTGTCTCTCTTACATATTTTTCTTGGCCTTAATTGTAAGACTGCCCTCTTAGTGTCTTAGTCAGGGATATCTAGAGTCACAGAATGATGGAATAAATCTCTCTCTGTGTGTCTCTGTCTCTCTCTCTGTCTGTCTTTGTCTCTGTCTCTGTCTCAGTCTCTGTCTCTCTCTCTTCCTCCCTCTCACCCTCCTCTCTCTACACACACACACACACACACACACACAGACACACAAACACACACACACACACACACACACACACGGAATGTTACTGGAATGATTTAGGGGCTGCAGGCCAAGTAATCCAACAATGGCTAGCTGCAAATGGAAAGTCCAAGAACCTAGTATTTTTCTCAGTCCCATAGCTGGTCTTCAGTATATACTGGAATACCAATGAAGTCGCCTCCAATGCCAGAAACAGAATGGATGTACTAGCAAGGTGAGGGCAAGCAGGCAACGAAAAAAACCTTCCTTCCTCCACTGTCATGTATAGGCTTCCAGCAGATGGCATGGCCCAGATTAATTGTGTGTCTTCTCTCCTCAAGGTCTGGGTTAAAGGGATGTGTCCTCCCACTTCAAGATCCAGATCACAGGTTCCCCTCCATGTCTGGATTGCGCTTCTTTCCAAATACAATCAAGTTGACAAACAATAGTCATCACACATTGGCACTCATTTTATGCCAGGGTAAAGAAGAGACTAGCCAATGCCCCCCTGGACTATTGCTGAATGCTGACTACGTTTAGTGGATAGTTCACCTCACAGTTTCCCACCCTATGTGTGAGCATTAGTTTTTGCTTTGTGTCTTGATATCACTTGCTATACAGTTCTGTGGTTCCTTAAAGAAAAAATGTGCTGCAGTACAGGTCAATCCCACAGCAAAGCCAGCATGATTAAAAACTGTCTCATTTGAAAGGAAGGCATGTTGGCTCAACTTACCAAGGGACAATGGTGGAGTGACCCCTCAGAAAAGCGGTCTCTTTAACATTAGCATCTATACATACTTAGATTGCTTCCCCTAGAGTTGCTATGACCTTTAACAATTACCCTTGTTCTATTTAATACATACTAATAAAAACAGCAATTGTTATTATCTTGGGAAATAGGAAAGCTTCATTTCTCTCCAATTTTACAAAGTGACTTAAGTATTTTTTTAAAAAAAGTTAAAACCATAATTTTCTAGGGAATGTCACAGTGGAGAAAAGTTTAAATGTCTTCCAACAGCATTGTAAATTAGAAATGAACATTGAGAATTTCCTTGCAGAATTTGAAATGACCAGCAGAGGGCAAAGCTAAAGCTATGATAACTGACTCCCTGTACATGAATGCAGAAATGTGCAAAAGGAAGCCCAACTCTATTTTTGACTGAAATTTAGCACCTCATTTGCCACATTAGAGAGCTTAGAGATCAGCCAAAGAAACAAATTTCAATTTAATATGCTTCCCAACACAAACAGAGATATAAAAATGAGCAATACAATAATGTAATGTAATAAAATGCATGAAATAAAGAATTGAAATAATGTAACATTAATAGTCTCTTTCTTATTTTATGTAGACTCATAGATGTAACTAAATCAATTCAAATCAAGTCATACTTAACATGTATGATACAAGTCTTAAAAGTATGCAAAATGTATAATTTCATGTTCATGTGCATTATATAAAATTCTGACTCTAGAATATATATTCTATAGACAAGGTTATTATAAAGGTATCTAATACTTCTAGGATTGTTTGAATGTTTGATAAATAACTGGTTATTTTATTACCATTGTTAATATCTCCAAACTTAATTATTTGCAATCCTTTGTATTTCAAAAGTACATTTCAAAGTGGTACGACAACACAGATATAAAGAAAACAAAAATAAGGGAAAGTCCAGAGCTAAGTCTGT
The DNA here is from genome assembly GCF_903995435.1 of Acomys russatus. NCBI lineage: Eukaryota > Metazoa > Chordata > Mammalia > Rodentia > Muridae > Acomys > Acomys russatus. The sequence goes on along the minus strand of NC_067142.1, from coordinate 69,628,361 downwards.
GAGCACAGTATAATTGAACAGGAATAAATTTGGTCCTTATTTTAAACTGATGGGATTTTTATTCAGCTATATCCCCAGGTTTGAATACCTGTATTTTATACTTCAACTTGTTTTTGTTTTCCAAATAAGAAGAATGAAAGAGGCACAGAGTCTAGCTTGCTCAGAAGAAAGAGCTTCCCTAGTGTGCACAAAGCCCTGAACCTAAGCAGGCCTGGTGGCTCACACCTGTAATCCCAGCACTTGTGGCAAAGGTAGGAAGACCAGGAGTTCAAGATCATCCTTGGCTACATTGCAAGTTCCAGGCCAGCCTGAACTACATGAGACCCTGTCTTAGATAAATCAATTAGACATAACAGGGAGTGGAAGAGAGCAAAGGAAAACAAAAGAGTTAAATAGAAAGTTTTTATAAGTAAGAAAGCATGGTACTAATTCCACTAAAGAGTTGACATCCCCTGCCACAGCTCAGTTTTTCTCTCTTCCCCTCTCCTTCTCATCCCCCTCCCTCTCCTTTCTGTCTTTAACTCCCATCCCCTCTGCTGAGACGTTTCTTAATTATATATAAGACGTTAACCAAAAATTAATGAGCAATTCAGGGGAAATGTTCCATCATTAGACTTAATCCTAGCACACCATCTCATCATCATCTGAACATAACCCTTGAGAATTCAAAGGGAAGACCTCCTCTGCATTAAAAGGAAAAGGGCCAAGAACTGCTGCCATGTCTAAATAACAAATCTACAGGACACATTTTTTTCCCTGGGGTGCAGTTTTCCCAAACCTATGTAATTAAACGCTCAAGCTCACAAGCATCATCCTCAGAGCTGCCCCACGTTTTGTTTGTTTGTTTGTGGTTGATGTTGTTACTTTTTTCCTAAAAGAAATATACTGATAATCAGCATTTTAGAAAGCTCCCATGGGCACAGGGCCTAGGAAATGGAGGCAGCAAGAGAGTCCCTGGGGGCCAGGGACAAAGCTTTGGCAATCCTACAGCGAAAGCATCCCCGCCTTGGCAAACAAGGCCTAACGCAGTTTGTTTTTAAATCTATCACTTGGAGCCACAGATGCATGTCAGTAACAAAGCACTTGACAAAACCAGCACAAAGTCCTGATTTTGCCTCACAGTACCAAAGAGAAACAGAGAGAAAGATAATGGGGGGGAGAAGAAGAAGGAGGGGGAGGCAGAAGAGGAGGAGAAAGAGGAGGAAGGAGAAGGAGAAAATACGTTCCTTTAGAGAGAAGAAAGAATTGAAGAGAACAAGAGCAACTTAGAAACTGTTGTGTAGGCTCTGGCCCAAGGCAAAGGTAACCCAGACAAAGAGGATTAGCAGCAAAGGACCATAAGCCAGAAGAGTGGTTGGGGGTTAGCGGGGAGGGGGGAAACCAGGACAGTGGGGGTGGGGGTGGGGCAGTGAAATGTGGGGGGCAGAGAAATGTGGGGGGCAACAACTTCTTGAGCTGAAATTAGATGTCTGTCACTTCCAAAACTGAGACTCTGGGCAAGTCATTCATCCTTTCTAAGTTTCAGTCTCCATGCCAAAAGATGAAATTAGGTTAAAATTAAATTGCAATCAACTAATCAAAGTAGAGCAAAAATACTTGTCCTCTGTAAGTACTGAGGTTCATGGCATAAAGATATAAGAAATGAAAATTCATGTTTTCTACCCTCTCTCATTTTGCCACTTGCAGCAAACACACCCAAAGACATTCACCTGCATTCACCAAATAAGTAAGAGCACCCCCAGGACTTCATAGCCCGTATCTTCAAAAAGATGATACCTTCAAAGGCATACTCTCTAGGCGTTGTCAATAAAATTAGAACCATCGACAGATCATATGGGTATCCAGAAATTCAGAAGTACATACATAAAGTTGTTAAAACAGTTTAAATTAAGAGTGGCCTTTTAAATTACTAACACCCTACTCCCCAGTATCTGCTTTTTAGAAATTACTTTGTCCCTGGAATAGATCAGTGGTAGAGAGCTTGTCAGCATACACAGAGCCCTGGGTTTGCCCCCAGCACTAGGCTAAACAAAAGCAAACCACCTGAAAGGCAGCACACTAAGATGACTATATTTCAGTTTCCCAATTCTCACTTGGGAAGAAGAATGATCCCTCAAATGCCCACAGTGCCTGGGTCTCAGAACCTCTTCTTTTCCCTGCTTTGACAGTACCAAAGGTCAGAGACATACTAAACAAATGCTCCACCAATGACCCACAGGCCAGCCTAGAGAAACATCATTCAATAGCAAGATAAACCACACCTGTGATAGTTATGAAGCATAAAGCTCATGAGAGAAGAATTCATAAAAATATTTTTTTAAAAGTTTGAAACTCAAGAGTTCTACTTCCATACACAGTGTGGACTCTGCTACTGTGAGTCTGAAAATCACTTGCATTTAAAATGTAATACTAAGAAGAAATGGCTTCCTCCTCGGCAGCCTGGGACCATGGGGTGTTAGACCTTTCTAGGAAGTTTCTTTATCTTCTTATCTTCAGTATTATCAAAACACTACATATGTTTGGTAAAACATGAGGCACTTATAAGATTCAGAACAGTTGAGTCCATGATAATCCCAGCACCATGAAAATCTGCTTGTGAAGGGGGGAACTTATAAAATAAAGAATTCCCTCGGCTCACAACCCTGCCGAGTGACCAGAACCCCAAGGACAGCCCAGTGGCTTCACAAGAAGGGTCAGAAAACAGGGGTCACATTAGACCCCAGCGTTCCTAATCAAGAGGTTTCTGCCTCTCTGACCTACTCCCAACGTTCTCTGCGTCAACTGACCCCAAGGTCTACCCCACTTCAGCCCTGGGTCAAAACTGTCCTCTTGGGCAGCTTCTCCAAAAGGAAGCAGAGATAGTAGAATTCTCAAAAAGACACAAAAACTGGCATCAGAATTACCTTAAAGCTCTTGGATTTATTTGGGGTTTGGCTTTGAAGCCCCAGGGCTGAGTATTACAATACAGCTTCTAATGACTTTTATCAGAAGCCATGCGGAGCACCCTTCTTCAGCACACCACACAGGCAAGGTTTCTTGCTCTGCTAGTAGATATTTAAGCAGAAATTAGGTTAAGCTTCAGAAATGTCACAAGCTCCTTTATTTCACACTCCATCTGCCCCCACAAACACAGTCTGATGATGTCATTGAAGTATCATTGCATCATAGCAAAGTCCTGGCTGCCTTCTGCATGGAGATGTCTCAGGGTACTGACCTAATCCCGACCTCTACTCATCTTAGGTCACTTTTTATCTTTGACTCTCAGGTTTTCTTGGAAGCATCCCCATTCTCAACACTCATAACACACTCAACTGAGTCACATGACATGTGATTGGCTTGTGAAAGAAATACACATTACCCAATGCCCCTTGATGAATCCCAGGGGCTGTGAATTAATGATAAGAGAGTAAAGTTAAAATTTGTTTCAAATGGAAGGAACTTCCCTCCTTTAAAGGCAGGAATTATGGGATAGAAGACTCTGTGTCTGCAGACCCATTTCCACCATAGGAAGTTATTCCATATTTCAAAAGTCGAGTGTTCTCATTTGACAGCTTAAGAAAATTGGACTAAAATGCACACCAAGCTTCTCTTCCATTTTGATATGACTCCAGCACACAATTGAAAGTTAACCATTTACTGTATGTATAGACAAACGTTTTTAAAACAGAAAACAAAACACCAAAACAAAACAAAACACCAAAACCTTACAATCCCCTGAGAGGTCTGATAGTAAGAGAAAGGCAACACCACAAGTTCAAAACCTTTGTGCATAAAGCCAGGCTGCACCCAGCTCTGAGGCACTCTATGCTGTGCGGGACAACGGCATCTGTTATTTATTATTAATTGTTGCTATGCATGTACTATATGTAATTGTCCCTGTGTGTATGCACATGTGTGCATGGAGTAGAAGCCAAGTCTACCTAGGGTGTCTCCTTGATCACCCACCATCTTACTTTATTTTATTTTCCTTTGAGACAGCATTTCACACTGAACCTGGATCTTACTGATTGAGCTAGACCCGTCAGTTAAGTTTTAGGGACCAGGAATGGCTATCTCCACTGTTCTTCCCTCACCCCAATTCTAGTGTTATAGATACACTGCCACACCCTACTTTTTATGTGAGTGCTGAGGACCCAAACTCGGGTCCTCTTTGTTATTGATCTAAGTTAGCATAGGAAATAATAGGTTTCATCAGACATTTTCATTAGCAAGTGTCGTTATACTTTAAAATAGAAGCTTTGTAGCCAGTGACTTACCCGAGAAATGATTTCCTATCACAAGGCAGCACTTGACTGCACTCTGAGTACACATGGCTGAATCAGGATTCTAACTTCTACTATGCAAGTCCGCAACTGACACAGATCCATGCGAATCTACTCATGCAACTGAAAATCACCACCTATGAATCTGTCAGTGGGAACTCACGGGCCTAAGAACACATCAAAGCCTCAGAAGCAAAACCAGACCTACTAACTTAACAAACACACTAATTCCACAAAGGATGCGACTCCCTTGCCCAGTCACAAAAGGTAGGGAGCCTGGCACTGTGCACAGTGCCACTGACAAACCTGTCTTCCATCCATCACATTGTGTCCCAGGATTAACAGGTAAAAGACTCCCGATTTGCCCCGGACTTCAGCTCCACATGGCCCCTACTGATCCATGGGCCTGTTCGGGTGATTAGCCCTCATGAGCCTCACCTGGACTTAGCTTTCTGCCACTCTTCTCTAGGCTGGCTCAGCTCAGAATGTTTTCCAGCAGCTCTCAAAGTGAGTTACTTACTAGCTTATCAAGCCATCAGCAATAACTCTCCCTGCATGTTACTGTCTCTCTGCCTTTGCCTCCACTAAGGTATCTCTGAATGCCTCAGCATTTTTATCTTGTTTGCAGCCATTCTATAACTAGTTGTTACTGGGTGAAATGCAGTGTGTGATCTGTTAGTTAATATTAATAATCAAGAGTAAAGTAAAAGAAGCTGTGATGGTCAGCAACCATGCAATCAAGCACAAAAGGAATTACATGGTAAATAGTAACCAAGGAAACATACGTGGCTTGGAAATGGATTGTTATCCCCAAATCCTGACTGTTTTTTAAGATGCAAACATAAATCCATCAATGTCTCTGACACAACACATTCATGTCAATATGCAACACAGAGGGCAAATGTCCCCAAAGCAGTCAGCTGGGAACCTGTTACCCACCACCTGTCCTGCATGTAGGGCCCCATAAGCATCAGAAAGATGCATAGTGCTGAGGGTGTGGTTGGGAGTATAGTAGATATTAAGGAAAAGGAAGGCCCCCTCAACACCACCACCCCCAAAAAAGAACAGATAAGTCATTACTTTCAAGAAAACAGCCAACATCAAACAGCCATTTATAGACTATGCACCCAGAGGAAAGAAAAATCTTTGTTTCAGCACCGCATGGACCTATGAGTGGCACAGTTATGCAAGAAAGAGATGGCCAGAAATGCAAAAATACTTTTGGAGGAATTTGTGCTGACAATGGACATGAGTAGGAGCATAACTTTCCTATGCTTCAATTTTTTTCTGTAAACAATACAAGCCTTCATCAAACTCATTAGGAAGATGAAATGACAAGGCATTTACAGGGGAGCCTGGTGTGGCGGGCTTAATATGCTTTGAAAGACTGAAGACTGTTGCAATCACTGACGGCTAGTGGTGAAGTTCAGTACAGCATAAGATTAGCAGGCATGAAGTCCTGGATTCAAAATAAGCACCAAGCACGGAACTGACAGTGACCTAAAGCCTGGTACAACCTGAAAAATGAGTCATGCTGAGAAAATAACTCATACTCTGAGGAAGAAAAAAAAAAACATGAGGAGGAGGTAGACACACTCTCTCAGCCTTCTGGTCTACTTAGTTGTGAATGATCAGCCTTGTGATCCTGCTGCTAGAGCTGTGAGCCATGCCCTTGCCACAGCTCTGCCAGGCTACACACACACACACACACACACACACACACACACACACACACACACACACACACACACACTATAGCAACAGAGCCAAGTAAAAGCCCTTCTTCCTGCAAGTTGCCTCTTGTTAGCTGTTTGATTACAGCAATGAGAAAAGTAGCCAATACATTCATGCAAAGCCAACTCAAGAGCAGTCGAATGACCCCTTTTTGCCAGACACAAAGGACACCAGGCCAAGTGACAATATATGCCATTGCTTCCCATAAGCATCCTTTTCATTTCTATTCAACCCTCATATAGTATCCAAATAAATGAAAGAGCTTTCATATAAATCCTACACCTCGTATAAGCCTGCAGAGATACCTAATTCATGGAGAATCGAGCTTGGGAGCCCCTCCTGCCATGGCAGCTTTCAGCCATAAATATCAAAAGGCTGACTGCTTCTGTGCCCTTTCTGCTCCCCCATCCCACTCAAGTTCATCTTCCTCTTTTATAAGAATATGCCTGTATTTATATCTCACCCTTCTTGGCTCTGCAGAACTAAAAAATAACAATCTTGAATGTTAATCTCCTCCATCTTTAATGTTACACTCCTTATTAGGTCCCATTCACTCCTTAGCTCACTGCTCCATCAACCTCTAAACATACTGTGACCCCTCCTCCTCTCTAAAGGAAAAGCAAGGCTCTCCTCTCGGTTTCTCTCCGTTCTCTACCAGGAAACTGCCCAATAAATATTTTGTGACTGATTGGTAACCACATATAGGTAGAGAGAGAAAAGTCAGACTCATTGAATGCATTCACCGTCTACATATTTCCAGAGTATACACCAGGAGACAGCCAAATGCAGCCTACTATCCTAGTCTCTGCAGCTGCCCTGCTCCACCCCACTTATTTGGCACACACAGCCATTTTTATAGACTGTGCATTTCCTGTGTAATCCACAGGAGAGCAGGATGGAGTGGCTTGTCAAAGTCTGTACAACAGTAACTGTATTCTACATAAAACCTTTGTTATCTTCTGATCCAGACTATAAAATAATTTCCAAGTTTCCAAAGTCTGGTAAGGATGAGGAAACGGAACCTGCAAATGCTTGACCTGGCTGGCTATGTGCTGTGCACAAAGCACCTTCCCTTGGTCATTGTGTCCCGATTCTACCCTTCAGTGGAAGCCACATGGCCGCGCATACTGCTCAGGGGAAGAGGGGCATGACGAAGATACTTTCTTCACACAGAAATGATGGCTGCTCAGGCATAGCCAGCGAAAGGAAAGGGAAAGAAAATCAGGAGGGAAGAGCTGAGCTGAATCTCTTGCTTTAATAAACGTCCATCACCTACAATCAAGCTGAATCGGGAACCACCGCACACTGTGTGCCAAACGGGAGATTCAATGTACAAGTCCGGAAGCCAAACTGTGTGTCTGGGGCGGCATGATCCTCTCAAATGAGCAAACACAAAGAAAGCTTGTCACTGCCTTAAAGAGTGTATCCCAAATGTGTCTTCTTAGAGATTTCCGCTTTTAAAAAATGTTTAGCTAGCATTCCAAATAATGAGTGAGCTTCCCTATGAAACAGGCAGGCTTCACTGAGCCACCCAGCATTGTACTGTGCTCAAATTCAGCCCTTCCCCCTTTTCCTTGGTAGACCCTTCCTTCCCACTCTTGCTGTTACCCTCCTTCCCCACAGAGTCCCGGTCTGCTTCTGTGTCTCATATATTTATATATGTTACATACATACGTTATACATATATACATATATGTACATACATACATTATAAATATATGTAACATATATATCACATAAAGGACAATGTGATATCTTTCTTTCCTATCTTACTCTCGTCTGTCAGCCTTCTCTATCCTAATAATCCTTTCTCTTTACATATACTTCTCTCCAATTTTCATGAAAAAAAAAAAAATGCTTTGAAAACTGCATTGTGTCCACTTCAGTGAACTCACAGTATGGAGATGGCAGCATCTCTACTGAGCACAGAACACAGCCATTAAGTGGTATAACAGCAATCACCATTACTGTACTCACCACACGTTTTGTTGTTGCTATTCTGGGACTGAATCTACTAAGTGTCGGTATACGTGAGCCCATAGGAGACATTTTACATTCTAACCACAACAATCAGGAAGCCGACAGGAAAGAGGATGTCACGCCCCAATGGGCTGCGTCCGCCTCCTTCTGATTTGATACTGGGACCTAAGCCACATAGGATGAGTGTGTATAGAAACCATGCTGCTCTGTGTGGCCACCTCTGTCATCAGGCCACATGTTCTTTGGACTCTTGAGACTTCACACGGATTAGCCGTGTGCTCTGCCACTACCTCAACCCTGCAGTGGTAGTCCTGGATGGATAATAATGCAAATGAAAAGAACCATGTATTTTCCCTTCTTATGTAAGATTAACAAAGCAGTATATATTTTAAATGTGTTAAATCATGTACCCGATCAAAACATTTTTTTTTTTTTTTCCTTTTCCTTAAGGCAGAGTCTCACAGTGTAACCTGAGCTGGACTGACCTCACACTAGAGCTGAGACTGGGCCCACATGCATGGCATTCTTTCTCTCTCAGCTTCCTAAGACTTCAGGCATGAACCACCACATCTATCTTAGAATGTGCTTATACACGAGAAGGTATGTTTGATGACACATATAGCCTAACATGTGCCTGAAAACATACATTGCAATGAGTGCAGGATACAGCCACATAAGCATTACTGATTTGCATTTAGACATTACTCTGCGGACACTCAGCTATAATATATGTAATATTGTAGACAGTTGTACAGATGGACGCGCAAGCATGATGACTACAGGGGAGGCATGTAACTCTGAAGAGTGTCTGGAGAGAGAGTAGGACCGAGGCTGGATAGATAGCTCTGTAGTTAGGAGGTATTGCTCTTGCAGAGAACCAAAGTTCAGTTCCCAGCACCCACACTGGACAGCTCACCACTGCCTATAACTCCAGCTCCAGGAAATCTGACATCCTCTTCTGGGTGTCAAGAGCACTCAAGTGCACATACCCACACAAAGATACACATGCATGCATAATTAAAAATAAAATAAAATCTTTTTTCAAAAGTAAAACTTCACCTACACGCCAGATTAAAGATACAAATCTGCCACTAATTGATACGGTGACTGAGCAGAGTCACAACAAAGATTTGTTTCCAATTCAGAGACAAGAAGATTAGAAGGGTGTCAGAAATCATACAGGAGCTAGTGGGACAACTAAAACATGCAGAGAAACAGAAGACAGATGCAGCTGAAAGGAATAGGCAGCACATGGCTCCAGCACATAGCTGCAGCCAAGGCTCCCTGTCAGGGCAAGAAGATACACACACACACACACACACAAACAAATCAAAATAAAATCTCAGTGGCCCATTGAGAAGGCTGGCAGTCCTGGCCAAAGAATAAGACCAGAATTCTAGAAAGCCTTAAATCTAATTTGAAGATTTATTGGATCGGTGGCCCCTCCTGTGTGAAAAGGCAGCATTCAAGAGACAATCCACATTGCCACTCTCCATGTCTCTCGAGGCCATGTCTAGGCAACACTTCGAGAGAGGACCTGTTGTTTAAATCTGAACTTCCCTAGGAGCCTCTTAACAAGAAGAGGTCAGAAGTCAGAGAAGTGGGGTCAGTGTGTCACAATGGCAGAAGGCAGCAGAAGAGGAGTCCTAAAAAGTTTAGGTCATAGAAGGTGAGCCCACCAGCGGCAAAAGGTAGTTGCTCATTAGTCCATCCGTTGGTGGCTGGAAACAGAACCCATCACATTGGAGCCTCCTTGAACTCAGTCAGTGTTGGACCAATCTCTGTAGCCAACTGACTTCCCTACAACAAGGACTTTAATGTGCTTGTTGAGTGGGATTTATGATCCTGTACAGATCTCACTGCTGCGTTGGTACTCTCTGGAGATGGAAGAGGGTAGAGCATGCCTCACCCACAGGCTGTAACCTAAGTGTGGCTACTTGTTTGCCTTTTTCTGTCCCGTGATATTGGCTGGCTATCAGTGTAACTGTACTTCTATCTTGTTTAGTCTTGTGTTGTCCTTAATTCAGTGGTTTTCTTGCTTCCTTCCCAATGGTGCTAGGGATTCAGCCCTCAACAACAGGCTCTTCAGTAAGAAAACCCCCAAATAAAAGTGGAAGGAAAGCCAAATCAACTGACACACGAATCACCTCTCAGAAACACAAGAAACAAGAGTTGAGGATGTAGCTTGGTAGCAGGAGTCTTGCATAGTGTGATATTATATGACCCTAGGTTCTATAGGTTCTATCTCCAATAGAAAAAAATAAATAAAACAAACAAACAGAGAAAATCCATTCAGTAAAATGATATAAAATTTCCCAATCACAACTATCCTCCAATAAGAAAGAAGCCTCCAACTCTCTGGAGAGTCTCATTTTTATCTCCAGGACCTTGTCAATGAATGAAGACCTGTAGATATTTGTAAATGTCAACCAGTCAGGAATTGGCATGGCTGAATTCCTCCATGCAGATAAAACTGGCCAATCAGGCCCAGGCACACTTACCTAACTAAGGGGACCAGAGTGGGAACCTAGCTGGTATCTTTGTCTCTGCCACCCTTATCATTTTCATTTCTTAGTGCTGACTCTCCCTGACCTGCACACTCTGCTTTCCTTCCTTCATAATTTGATTTATTTATTCTTGAGACATGCTCTTACTAGATAGACCACACTGGCCTTAAACCCATGAATTCTCCAGCTCAGCCTCTGAAGGGCTGGAATCACAGATTGTCTTAGTTAGTTTTCTATTGCCATGAAGACACTATGAGTAAAGCAACTTAAGTCATTTCATTGGGGGCTTGCTTATTGTTTCAGAGGCTGAGCCCATGATCATCATGGCCAGGAGTGTGGCAGCAGGCCAGCCAGCATGGTGTTAGAGCACTAGCTAAGGGCTTGCATGTTGAGAAAACAACTATGAGGCTGGTAGGCAGGCAGGGAGGCAAGGAGGAAGGGAGGGAGATAAAGAGAAAGAGAAAGGGTGGGGGGGAACTAACTGGGAAAGGCGTGGAATAGTGTGGGTTTTAAAAACCTCAAATGCCCCCCCCCCCAGTGACCCATACATCCCAGTCGTTCCCAGCCCCTCTGTCTGGAAACGAAACATTCAATATATGAACCCACGGGGACCATCCTCACTGAAAACACCACACAGACCGTTGACCTATACCCATAGCGCTCCCCTCCCTCTTTTTCGTTGTTGTTTTAATAAAGCTTTCCTTTTTATTTAAATTATTTTATAGTGAATCTTATTGACACCTAGCATGCATTTCCTTAATATTTGTAAATAAGTTAACATCGACGCTCAAAACTACATGCCTCTTTTAATTTTTTTAAATTTTTATTATTAATTTATTCTTATTACATCTCAATGGTTATCCCATCCCTTGTGTCCTCCCATTTTTCCCTCCCTCCCCTTTTCCCCTTATTCCCCTCCCCTATGACTGTTCCTGAGGGGGATTACCTCCCCCTGTATATGCTCATAGGGTGCCAAGTCTCTTCTTGGCAACCTGCTGTCCTTCCTCTGAGTGCCACCAGGTCCCCCCCTCCAGGGGACATGGTCAAATGTGAGGCACTAGAGTATGTGAAAAAGTCATATCCCACTCTCCACTCAACTGTGGAGAATGTTCTGACCATTGGCTAGATCTGGGTAGGGGTTTAAAGTTTACCGCCTGTATTGTCCTTGGCTGGTGCCTTAGTTTGAGCGGGACCTCTGGGCCCAAATCTGCCTATCATAATGTTCTACTTGTAGGTTTCTAGGATCCTCTGGATCCTTCTACTTTGCCATTCTCCCATGCTTCTCCAAAGTTCATAAAACCTTTATCAAGTATCGTAAGGGGGAAATGTGGTGTTCTTTTATATTTTGTACAGCACAAGGAATCAAAATGACAAGCCATAGAAAATACAGGATAATAAGAGACTTACATCAGAAATCTTTAGCTGAAGTAGGTCAATCCATAAGCTGCACTAGTTAAATCCCCCATATCAAAAAATATATATTTTTAATGACATGCATTAACAGTCAGGTAGAATGCTGTTACAGAATTAAGGGACAGGAAGAGTGCCAGCTACAAGCCCATTCCTACTGGGTTCCATCTTGTGAAGAACTGTTCCTGGGAGAATTGTTGGTTGGAAATGCTCACAACAACAACTCTTTTCTGGAAATCAGCAGAGAGACTAATTATCAGAAACATGTCTCCCCAGAGAGGAGTGCATCCCTTCCCACCCCCACTGACACCTCAGTCTCCAGACTGTGTATTTGCTTCCTTTGTAGTTTGCAGGGGAAAAAAAAATATCCTTAACTCTGTATTCAGTAAGCCCTGGTGCTGTTTCTGAGCTGCTATTTTGGAATATGGAACAGCATTTCCCATGAGTGTACCTTTAATTTCCTCTTCACTTTGTGCTCAGTCGGTGTGAGGCCTAGAGAGGCTATACACAGCCAAGGAGGGTGGCAAAGAGGAAAACAATCACTTCAAGCTGGGGAGTGAAATCCCTATTTTGTGGGTTTTTTTTTTTTTTTTTTTTTTTTTTTTAATTTCATGTGACACTTAGCTACCTTCCAGGACAGCGTGGTGAAAGAAGCATTTCTAGTCTCTCTAGCACTAAGGTGACAAAGGAGAAGTAAGCAGGTCAACTTAAGGCACAGGATGTAGCTCATGTGTACAAAGAACCCTTTCCTAGCATGTTTAGAAACCTGAGTTTACTCTTCAGATCACAATAGTAAAAAAATAAAAAAAAAAAATCATAAAAACTTTTTAAGGGAGGGAGGGATAGGATTATCCGTTATTTTCAGTTTATTCCAATTTCACATTTACTGAGAGAAAAGGCTTTTTAGTTGTGAGTTTTCATAAAGAAAATAAAGTTAATTTGATAATATTTTTCATTAAAGAAAAAGGCAAGTGCTAGACTACTATGTGAACTTCTGGGACAATATGAGCAAATTCACACTCTCACATCTACTCATCCCAGTGAGGGAAACAATGACAAATCAAAATAATCATCCCACGGAAACCCAACGCGTCCAACCAATGGCCTTATTGTGCTTATTTTCAGAGCCAGGGCAAGGGGTGCTACAGTAAGGTGGATGACACCCCCCACAGCTACATCACTGAAAATGCTCATTCCTGCCAGAATGACGACTTCCCTATAACTGCAGAAATGGGGTTCCCCGCCTCTCAAGTTAACACACCATATACGCTAACACCTTCCAGGCCACAAGACCATGGGAAGCTAGGACAGAGTTACATAGAGCTGCGAAGTGTGGCTGGAATCTCAGGTGAGAGTACATGACCCCACCCTGATGCCCTTCTTTAATGAGGGAGCATCGACAGGCTAGATCTTGAGGGCACCTCATAAGTAGTCACAGCTGCTCCAGGGAAAATGCCAACGGCTGTTAGAATCAGGTGGTAGAGACAGAGCTCATGTTTCCTTCTACCCATATTCTGTTTACCCTATCTCCAAATTCCATACTGATAGAAACCGGTGTTTGTCATTCTATCACTCACTGCACTGCAGTCCCCAGGCTCTGTCTCCAGCCTCACCCAGCTCCCATGGAGAAGAGAGGAGAAATTTGAAATTATCTAATTCTTTCCAGAAAAGAAAATGCTCTACGTAGCAGCAATGAGCTGCCATGTCATTAAGTAACATTCATAAGAAATACGTAAATAAACCTAAAAGATGTTTCCTGAGTCATGGTGTCATCTAGAAATTTCTCTCACAGGTTAGAACTGAGATCTCACAATATTTTATGAGATTTCTTCCACTCATACTAAAGAGGGATAGGAAAGATCACCAGTTAGGAGTGGTAAACAGGAGGAAGAAGAAAGCAGCGAGCATGGCCACTGCTATTTACAATCACCTCTTCATGCTCTTTGGATCTGGGGCCAACGAATGCCTCGCTGTGTAGCTCAGGTTGGCCTGAAACCCTGGTTCCTCCTACATCAGCCTCCCGGGTGCCAGGATTATGGCCACGGGCCACCATACCTGGCTCTAGCACCAGCTTTTGACTTCAGCATCTGTTCACATTTACTGTCTTTTGAGGAACGCTTGGCAGTACTGGAAAAAATGTAGTTACCCATGTTGATCACAATCCAGTGTCCACAAACACTCAGCTCCTGGACTCCACAGAAGGCATCCACCCAGACATCTCGGTTTCTCCTGAGAGATGCACATATGAGAACCCTTGCCTGTCTCAGTCTTAGGAGCATCCTCCTCAGAACCATGCCACGCACATACCACATACCTGAGAAAGTTAACACTACTGTGCTTGAAGATGCTGATATTCGTGATGTGCTCGTTACAAACATGCCTTTTGGTTCCACACTATTAACCCTTGCTGCGGGGGTGTGGGGAAGGGCAGAAGCTGCTGCTCCTGCTTGTCAATGTTTAGTGCAGAAATGAGTTGGGAAAACGCTCACAGAGCATTCTAGTGCCCATGGAAACTCGTGACCCACTGGGACTAGTATTTTGCCCTGTGGTACTGCTTCTGAAGGAATGCCTGTAACTAGCCCAGAAATACTGATGTGTGAGGTCTAGTTTGGTAAGAAACTCTTGCCTATGCCTGTTCAATCTTCACCTCAAAGAAAAATTCTGGGTGATCTTAATTAGACTGATTAGAGCAGGGTTAGAAAAGTATAATGATTATTTGTTTTTTGGGTTTTTGTTTTGTGTTTTGTTTGTTTGGTTGGTTGGTTGGTTGGTTTTTGGGTTTTTGTTTTTTGGTTTTGTTTTTGTTTTTTTTAAAGGAGGCTTTCCAACTACATTTAATGCTCTAGTCTAAAGAAAATCAGAAATAGACAATCTGGGCCCTTGAGTGGCCCAGGGACACGTGTTGTTTTTTAAATTATAAGGTGATTGGACAAACACCACAGCTACTACTCCAACTGCAGTGTCCCCGTGCCTCCCTCACCCCCCTCCCCCCGCCGCAGACAGAAGTGGATAATCCTACTCACATCAAACGGAGCTGAACTTGACCCAGAGTTCTGATGACACGGTTCCCTGAAGCAGTCACTAAAAGGAAGCAGAAGGCCCATGGCAATGATCCTGGAGCAAAATTTTTCCGCTTCTTCAGGAGGCCCGTTCTCCTGCTGGCTGAACAGCTTCTCCAACAGAGTTCGCCCTGCGTGTGAGACACAGTCATTAGAGGCGCGTTGGCACATCACCTGGCTCAGAACCCTCCAGAGAGAGGACGGTAAACATCGCTAGTGAGCAACAGTCTCCAAGGCTACTTGTGTGAAGAAAGGAGCCCAGTGAACGAAACTGCAGTACGGGGCCAGTCTCCACATAGGAAAGGGCTGCACGGGTGTGCTCTCCCAGACTCCCAAAGACATCTTATGTCAGAAGAGAATAGTCTCTGTTACAGATTATGCATTCTCCATCTGAAAGGAACCTCCAGCCCTTTGGGATTCAATTAAGCAATTCTTTCTTTTTGTTCACGGTCTGGAGGATTTTTTTTTTTTTTTAAGAAGCAGTGAGTGCCCCAAACTGCCATCATTTGGGCCTAGAAATGTCACAGACTAACTAACCCAGCACTAGGGAAAGGCAGAGAGTGAGACACAGACAAAGAAAGAGTGAGGCCCATAGAAAAGACAAGAAAGATGGCCAGAAAATAAAAGTCAATCCTGAAAAGGAACAAGACAGCACACATAGAAGCAGCTATGTGTGGGGTCTGGAAATATGGCTCAGCAGTTAAGAGAAGTTGCTGTTTTTTTACAGGGGACCATGGGTCTGTTCCCAGAATTCACTTGGTGGCCCTCATCCATCCACGGCTCCAATTCCAGGGGATCCTCTTCTGGCCTCTGCAGACACTGCACACATGTGATATACAAACATGCCCGCAGGTAAAACACCCATACAAATAAAATAAAACAAGTCTAAAGAATTTTTAAAAACAAGAAGCATCTCTAACCAAAGTCTGAATGTAAATACTTTATTATTTCTCCAGAGAAGCACCATTAAGATGCTTGTTCAAGTTTTCCCAAGGATTGGAGTGTCAACTCTTTACCATCCTTTTATAAAGGAGGTACCAGTAGCATCAAGACAAGGTTTACAGAATAAATGTCCGTGGAATTCTTAGAAATAAACTGAACACCTATATTATACCCCCTCCCTACAAGGCTCAGGGAACATCAAAAGAGAAGGGCAGAAAGACTGTAAGAGTCGGAGGTCTGGAGGTCAGGGCATGTGACGTCACAGCCTGCTATGCTCACAGCAGTCATGGCTCCTGTACAACATCAGGACAGTTAATATTCACTGTGGATAGCATAGGGGCACAAACCCCCTCCCATAGGCCAGAAGCTGCCGTCACTTGGTGGCTGCTAAGGGGGGCAGGCTCAGTTTTCTTTAGGAATGTAGTCCCTAGTAGATAGACCATTCAAAATATATTGTGTGCATGTACGAAATTCTGAAGGAAGACTGAAACATTGTAATTACTAGAAGATTGACAATTGAGGGAATGGAACCAATGGGGGAGAAAGATTGGGAATCCAAATGACCGTATGTTACATATAACCAAACAGCATGAACAGGAAAAAGCTCTACCATTTGCAGATGATGGAGAGGGTGGGTTCTCTGCAAATGAGCTATAAAGAATGGATAATTTCATGGCCCGGGGACTTTGAAACCAGGATCTCTCCAGCTCTCTTACCCACTCTCATTCTCCTGAGTACCCTCCGTAATAAACCTATTTCTATGAGGCCCTGGCCCTGTACTTTTTTTCCAAAAAAAAAAATTCAGGAAAATCTCCATGAGTGCCTCTGGATGCTGGATGCTGACCAATGCCTATAACATAATAAGACATCAACAGCAGGCCCTAGGAGACAGGGTCCTCCTGGTCCATGTCTCAACCTTCATTGTGCCTTAGAACCATCTAGGAAGAACAGAGTGATGGGCACCCCGGCCACTGCTACTCCACTGGTCACTGTTTCAGATTCTAAAGATAGACAGACATGAGAGTCAAGGGTCCAGTCTCTAATCTATTTTTAGTGACCACCTAGAGTAGTGTCTGATGACCTGGCTGAATTTCTGTCCCACACTGATCAGATGTATTATTGAGGACAGGCTGCAGGTCAACCAGAAGTTCCTATTCAGGTGGACTAGAAACTGGTGGGATTGAAGATCACAGCCTCAGTGCCAGCTGATGTCAAACTTCCACACTCCTATCTGGGTGCTAAATGCCACACCCTCTAGTGGCATGACAGCTGACAACTGCTATGCAGTGAATGACTACAAATATTATAAAAGGATGGAAAAGAGTTGACACTCCAATTCTTGGGAAAACTTGAACAAGACCCGTAAAAGACATGAAAATCCCTCCCTTTATTTGTCTATGCCTCTTTCTCACTTCTTTCACAACTTAACTAAAACCTCTTCCTCCCAAGGGTTGAGAATCTAATTTGCAACTTTATCCCTCTCTTTTTTTGTGTTTGTTTTTGTTTTGGTTTGGTTGGTTTGTTTGTTTGTTTTTGTTTTTTCGAAACGGGGTTTCTCTGTATAGCTAGCCATGGCTGTCCCAAACACACTTTTTAGGCCAGGCTGGCCTCAAACTCACATAGATCTGCCTGTGCCTCTGCTTCCCAGAGTGCTGGGATTACAGACATGGTGTGACACTGTGCCCAGCTTGTCTCCCATTTCTAATCTCGGGCAAGAGTAAAGTCTCCCTTGATGTCCAATGGGTATTTGGTCTTGTTATAGGTTCCACAATTCTGGGAAATAAAAAAGACGCAGTCTCAGGTCAAAATCTGATACAAACAACTAATACTCCACCCCTCAGAAACTGAGAAATTCATGTAACATTTTTCAATATCCACAAACTAAAGCCGGAGAAACAGAAAATTCTTCAGGGTCCCATCTGGTCATAACTATCCTCAGTTCTTGAGTCCTATTCTCTGTCCCTCTCATGAATTCATCTTTCAACTTTAAATCAAAATCAAGGACTGTGAAAAACCTTCTGTGAGCCCCTTCCACACCATTGTAGATCCATCTATAACTCTTTTATGTAACTGACCGTTTTACTTAAATGGTTGTGAAATCTTTTTTTTAATACATATTCCTTCGGTTAAGTAATATGCTTCCTTAGAGCAACACAAGCCGAAAACTTGATAACTTTTAGGGAAGAAAAGATAAATATTTAGAGAATGCCTAGAAGATTACAATGCTATTCAATAATGCATATTCATTCATATTCTAGACACACACACACACACACACACACACACACACACACACACATTTCCTTTTGCCCTTCTGCCCTACCATAAGCCTTTAAGACAACACCTCTCTATTTCTTGGAATTCTATATTTGAAAGAGAGGCCTTAATAGTAAAAACATTAACTGTTAAACAGTGTTTCTTTAGACCCCATGGCACCTGGTGACCTGTGCAGCCCTCATTTCTTTCTAAAGTTCTGTGGTTAAACAGTGCATATTGCATCATCGACCAGCACAGAGCATATACATTGATTAGGAGATTAGTACATCTGAAGGGAAAGTGCAATGTGGGAGCTGAGCAAACATGGAGGCCCTTTGTAGCCATTTGACAAAGACACACAGGGGCCCACTGAGAAAGACCACCCAACCCCACCAGTTCCTGGACATTGCTCCCAACACATTTTTAAGTAAAATGAAAGATTCCCCCTCTACAGAACTGAGGTTTATCTGTTCCCAACTAGAATGATCACCTAGGAAACTGCACCTCAAATCTCGAGTGTTTAATTCCCACAGCATTCCCACTGTGCACAGAGCACGAAGTGGTTGAAAACAGCTCTTACACGGCTACAGTTCCTTTGTATGACTCAGACACTGTGCAGCAACAATGACAATAGGAAATCAGGGAACAGGGCTTAGTTTGTGAGGGAACAGAGCAAAGTAAATGAGTATAAGCACCAAAGTCACCACTCGTCAAAGTGAGTTCAGAGAGGTTCTCAATCTGTGTGGCCATGGGTTGAGAACCATGTCCAGAGAATTTCTCTGCCTGTACTAACAATGGTATTTGGGCTGTCCCTTGAGGACCTCCCTGCCTTGAAGTACTCTCACAAGGAGGCATCTTGTTGCAATTACTACATATTTAAGGGACAAGAAAGCCGGTGGGCAATGCTGTCCTCGGGCCCCACAAACACTTTCAAATGGTTTAAGGCCCTTGAAAAGCATAAGCTCCTTTGAGAGCTCATGCCACTGGGTCACCTGATGCTCAACTTCCTCTGTAGTGTTCCTTAACCTCGTAACATTCCGTCTTTGGACCCACCATTCAACAAGCACTTACACCCTTTAACTGCCACATTCCAGAGAAAGCCCAGGCTGGGGATGTAGCTCACAGGTAGATGGCTAACTAAGTATGTATAAGAATCTAGGATTGATCCCACAACCAACCAAAAATAGATAGATAGCTAGATTGATAGATAGGTTGATAGATAGATAGATAGATAGATAGATATCCCCCAAGTATTCCCTGAACCTACAACACTTATTTCCAATTACTGTTGTCTTTTTTTTTTTTTTTTTTAAGGTGGGGAACTTCCTTCACATAAAAAGCAGCTGGAGGTATAGAGGTGTCATTGTTTTTATTCCTTTACTCCTGGCTCAGCACACTCTAATTTGACTTCCATCCACGCTGAGAAACAGAAAGTGGTAAACAGTGTAGAGCCTTTGTGCCAGACTTCTTGTTATGTCAAGCAAGCACCTGTAGAAAACAGATTAACTGAAAGAATTACTGGTTTTCGTCCCTACCACAGTCCATAGTCCATGGGTGATTCCGGTAGGATGTATAAGAAAACCCTAGCAGATGAACCATAAGGTGAGGCAACTCACCTGATAGTGGACAGAAAGCAGGGAGGAAAGGTCTAGAGACAAGACATCCCCACCAGGCTGTCTCCAGCAGGAGCTCACATACTAAGGTTTCCATCATCATTCCGAATAGCACATCACCTAGCTTCAAAACATGACCATATATTGTACAACTCACACTCAAACTATAATGCAACCAATGACATTGTTCCTTCCACTTGCCCCTTAAGACACTTGCCTCTCATCTTCATGAGTGCCCCTCTTATTTTCTCTATTTCTCTGGGCACTTTCCGTCAATTTCCTTTTTCAGGGCTCCCTGCCAACATGCTTATATGTCCTGTCAAATGCTAAGGCCTCAACTCTTTCACAGTCTTTCTGACAACTCCGTGAGTGTGAGTGTACATACTCCTGTTCCTGAAATGGTGCCGCCTCGGAGACGGCCACACTAATCACATATGCATCACTATAACTAGGCAGAAGGAAAAGACAGCTGTTGAAAACCCTGAGGAGGGGAGACTGGGGAAGACAATGAGAACTCACAGAACCACAATGTCACCCTTACTGGGTTTCTTGCTCTGCTCTTCCTGAGCCTAAGACAGCCTGAAATGCAGAATGTCATCCATATAATGGACAGGAAACATTTAAGGCTCAATTTAGCAACCATCCGAGTCTGAGAGTGACGTATCACAGAGTTAGTAAGAAGATTAGATGAGACAATGTATGTGAAACATCTAACATGAACCCTCCCATAATAGTGTGTGCATCAATGGCACCTGAGGACAGCGCAAACCTAAAGTGTCCAACAACAAAACACACTCATTTGGGTTTGTTTTGATGGGTATTTTAATTTTTATTACAGTTATTCATATATATACATATGTATATATGTATATATATATTTATATATATGAAAAAGAGACAGAGCATGTGGGATGTGTGTGTGTGTGTGTGTGTGTGTGTGTGTGTGTGTGTGTGTGTGTGTGTACATTGCCACATTGTATGTGGACAGTCAGTTCTGATCACCTAGGTCCTAGAACTCAAATTCAGTCTGGTTTGATGGCAGACACCTTTACCCAAAAAGCCATTTTCTGGGCCCAATTTGCATTTTCCTGAGACAGTTTCTCTCTGTGAAGCCTTCACTAGCCTGGAACTTAACATGTAGATTAAGCTGGTATCAGCCTCTTAAGAGCTGGAATTACAAGCAGATGTCACCATGCATGGCAAGTTTTAGTTGTTTTTAAGGTGTGCTTATTCACATGATTGAAGGTTATATAACCATCAAATAGCATTCTACTGCAGAAATAAAAATAATTGAAATCAGTACATTTAAATCACACTGAATAAATTAAGAGTATTGGGAAAAATAAAATTATCATTTTTAGACAGTGGCAAAATCCACATCCACAATGACATCAGAGAATTAAATAATAAAAATACTGAAGCATTTATCTTGTCTTTTCCTGTATAAAATTTTATTTTGATATGAAAAAATGTACCTAATGAATAAAGAAAAGCACTCAGAAAAGAAAAACATCAACCCAAAGGTGCAAAAGAAATGAAAGAATTAGAAAAATGTCATTCTGAAGTCCCTGGTTGGATAATGCTCACTTAGTGCATATCAAAGACACAGAAAACCCATTAGAGAAAAAAGTCAATTGAGACATTTGAAAATAGAGGCAAAATGTCATCTCCACACCCAGAGACCGTTCATATCTGTGATAGAAATGAAAAAGCTACTGTGCGCGGCAGCCTACTGATGTTGGAGATTTTGAATCACAAATTCCTCCAATCATGAACACATGCATCAGATCATACATGAGGATGCACTGTATTGTGCATTTTAGGCAACACAGAGTCCTGAACACTGATTAGTTTAGATAATAGACTCCAGGTAGTCAAATTATTTACATCCAAATAATTCCATTATTAGACTACAGCTGTCCTTCAGTACCCATGGATGACTAGTGCCAGAGCTCCTGCCATGGACCGTAGACATCAAAGTCCAAGGATGCTCAATGTTCCCTGTTTACATATAATACCCACGCAGCCTCTTAAATACTCAAAATTATCTCTATAATAATTGTAATCCCCAATACAGTATGAATAACCAGTGTGATAACTTATTATTTAGAGAATAAGGAGAGTCTATATGTGTGCATTACATCCACAGTTTGTTTTAATATCTGAAGGCCACAGTTAGTTGGTTTGAAGATTATTGATCCCTGGATTACAGAAGGATGAGGTGTAGCTTAGAATTGTTTTTTTGAGATGTATTGTGACGTATCTGATGCTAAAACTACAATTGGGGTGTTTATTTTATATTATTCTTTAAAAGGCAGTAATAGAGTTAGGAACGCAGGCTAAAACTACTATGCCATTGACAATATAGGTGACAAATGAAGCTGAGAAAGATTTCATTATACTTCTCCTGAGTTGGAGGGCCAATTTGCATAGAAAAATTGAAGCAATATTATCTCAAGTTTGAGGCCAGCCAGGTCCATACAGTGAGCTCCAGGCCAGCCTGGATTACATGGGAAGAGATGTCGTAGAAGGTCAAGTCACTCAGTGGTACAGAGCTACTTAAAATTTCTCAAGACGCAGGTTGAATTCCAAGCACCACATAAAATATTTTTCGATGATATAACAGATATGCCTCAACTATTTTAAAAATAGCCAGATTAAACAAAGGGTAGAGCCCTTGTTTTTTTCAAGAGAGAACTCAGCTTATAATAGAGTAAAGTCATTGTGGTGAGAAACGGAAAGCTTTTGTATTTTCCAGCTAGTCTCAGCTGGAATACATTGGCTCTCTTTTTCTGTCTAGACAAAATAATCTGTCAAGTCAAGGCATGTGTGTAGAGACTCAAACTTCTGTGTCTCTTCCAGGAGCTGAGGATTGAGGATACCATGAGGACACACTTGCCAACTTGCTGAATTCCTTAGAGAGCAAGGCATGATGGTACACACCTATAGTCCCAGTACTTGGGAGGCTGAAACTAAAGATTGTAAAGTCAAGGCCAATTTTGGATGTGTAGTGAATCTAGGCCAGCCTGGACTACATAATAAATAAAAGTGGAGAATAGATTGGGCTGATGCTGTCTTACTTCAAGCCTACTTCTTAGCTATACAAACTGGCTGACTGAGACTAGAAGCCAGCAGTACTTCTCGGGGTTCACTTGTGTGCTCCACCCCCAAACACAGGGACATCCATTTCAAAGGATTTTTGGTTCCTGTATTTTCCCCTTACTAGATGAAAACATGTCAATCATACTAACAAAAGTAGTCATCCTGTATATTTGAATGTGCTCAGCTATTCATATTTTTATCCTAATTCATATCAACTGAGCTGTATTCTGTATTTGTTTGGATAGAGTACCAAAAATAAACCAACTGGCCAAAGGCACAGCTATTGAATAGACAATATACACAGCATTGCCATGGGCAATGGCCTATCAAGGAGAGCTGGTATGGGTGCTGCCTCCTGAAAAGCATCTTAGGGAAGACATAGTGACACATGCCTGTCATTCCAGTAGTAAGGAGGCTGATACAGTAGACTTGTGATTTCACAGCTAGCCTAGGATGCATGGTGAGTTCCGAGCAAGGCTGCACTACATAGCAAGACATGGTCTTTAAAAAGAAAACAAAACTAAAAGTAAGACAAACACAAAACAGCCCGAGTGACCTGCTTGTTAGAATTCCTAACTTCTAGTTATTTTATTATTTTTTTTAAAAACTTAAAATATTTACTTTGTTATATTTATTATACTCATGTTGAGAACAATTCATCTGATGATGGCCTGCGGGCTCACTATCCATTACTGTTCCCCAGTGACTGTCCCTCTCTCTCTCTCTCTCTCTCTCTCTCTCTCTCTCTCTCCTCTCTCCTCTCTCTTCCCTCTCCACAAACAGCTTCACACTGCAACTAACACAGCTTTGTGCAGATAGAATTAGCTCTACATTCAAGCACTAGCTGGAAATGTTCCTCTTACCCTGGTAAACAAAGCCCAGAGAGCTAGATAAACACAGGAACAGCTGCAAGGGTAGAAGTACACAGGGCCATGCATCATCACACTGAAAGGAGTAATCCTGTGTATGGAAGAGTCAAAAACCTCAGCTCAGCTCTTGAGCATGACACCAGCAACAGTGTAAAATGTAAAGAAAACACACACACACACACACACACACACACACACACACACACACACACACGCGCGCGCAGTCAATCAACCCCTGAGTACTTGTTAGTACAGGCAGGCACCATAGACTTAGAAAGTCCTTATGGATAAACCTATGTGGGGTAGAGGTCATTTGACATCTGTCAGTATTTTTTTTTGTTTTTTGTTTTGTTTTGTTTTTCGAGACAGGGTTTCTCTGTGTAGCCTTGGCCATCCTGGACTCACTTTGTAGACCAGGCTGGCCTCGAACTCACAGCGATCCGCCTGCGTCTGCCTCCCGAGTGCTGGGATTAAAGGCATGCGCCACCACGCCCGGCATCTGTCAGTATTTAATGAAACAGGCAGAACAAAGTTTTTTTGTTTTTTTGTTTTGTTTTGTTTTGTTTTTGTTTTTAATTTTGGCATTGGGAGCTAAACTAAACACAGGGCATGATAAACAAGGTACTTAGCCACTGTGCCACATCCCTAGTCCTTGTACAGCAGACATTATCATCAGTTTCAAAGAGTTAGCTAAGCAATGAGAAGGTTCCAGATTCTGCCAGCATCATAAGACTGGGCAGTGGCAGTGCCAAAGCTGGGTGTCAACTTTGTTACCCTCATTCTTATTCCAGGGACCTTCTGCTTCTGAGTCAGCCAACAGCTCTGGGGAAAGCTTCTGACAAAAGTTCTGCAGTAAGAATTCAAAGAAGCAGACCATGTGGTCTGCACCCTACAGGGGCCCATAACCTAGTTCAAGTGACCCGAACCCAAAGAGGAATTTTAAAGCAATCTGTTTAAAACCAGTTTTGTTTTTAAGGTTATTTTATTAAATACCTTTAGTGGAACTGAGGAGGGGGAGAAGTTGAAAACCAGATGCATCCAAATACGTAGGAACCTACTGTACCTTAAGGACTATGAAGCCCCCAGGACAGTCAGGAAGAAAGCATTCTGTCTGCCCTAACCAGTAAAAAGACACTGAGCTCACACAAGAGCCACAGTCTTATAGACAAGATGCAGGGCACCAGCTCTTCACTGGAGCACAGAGGGCAGAAAGTCTCTGGCTCTGTGCCCTCCCCAGGGCTTGACAGCAGGGGTTTCTTGTTTATTTGGCTTCCATTAGCTCTGGTGACGTAGTTAACTCTTGCCTCTTTCCCTTCCCTTGTTAAACTAGTTTACAGCCTAAGGAGTATTTGAACTCATGGCCTCGGCCTTCTGTGTGCTCAAATTGCCACCACGTCAAGTTAGCCTTCACTTAATCTGTTTTATTTTGATTGCTGTTCTTCTGACAGAACACATGACAATAAAGCAGTGGTTCTCAACCTTTGAGTCATGACACCTTTTTTGGGGTCACATATCGGATATCCTGAATAGTAGATATTTGCATTATGGTTCATAACAGTAGCAACATTACAGTTATAAAGTAGCAGGGGTGACCTGTGGGTTGTGACTGTGATTAGGGGTCACCACAACATGAAACACTGTCGCAGCCCGAGAAAACTTGAGAGCCATTGCAATAGAGGAACCCCCTCTTTACAAAGGCAGAAAGGTGGCCTAGGTTCAAGTAGGGATGGGGTGAGTGCAACAGCTTCCAGGGAAGGAGGCAGATTAGAGAAGCAATGGCATAACAGCTACTAGAACCTACTGCTTAGATGCACAAATCAAATAGAGGCTGGGGGACAGCTCAGCGGTTAAGAGCATTTCCTATACTCTGGAGGACTTGGGTTCAAACATCAGCATCCACTCCGGACAGCTCACAAGTGCCTGTAACTCCAGCTCTGGGGAGTCCAACACCTTTGTCTGGCCTTGCTTGCACGTACATATTTGCATCCAAATAAACGAAAAATAATAAAAGTAGCTCTTTTGTGAGAAGAACTCCCACAAATATATGGAGATGGAACAGTGCACTTCATTTCAAATGGGTCCTTCCTCTGTGGCCAGGAACTAACTAAACAGCCCCAAATAGCCTTGGACGCAGTGGGATCCTTCTGCTTCATCCTTCCGAATGGTGTGATCACATACATGTGCTACCACCTCTGGCAGAGTAAGCCACTCCTCTCTGTAACTTTTTTCTTTCTTTTAACTTTATTTGCTTTGTGTATGTGTATGTGTGGAGGCACACGCGCGCCAAGGAGCATGTGTGGAAGTCAAGAGGACAGCTTGTGGCAGCTCATTCCCTGCTTCTATCATGTAGATCTCAGGGACCAAATTAAGGTCATCAGTGTTGGCAGGAAGTGCCCTTCCCCACTGAGCCACCTCACAGGCCCAGAATAATAGACTCTTCAGTGATTGGCAGGTCATAAAAAAATAAATAAATAAATAAAAATTAAGGTAGAAATGAAAAAATTCTTAGAATCAAATGAAAGAACAAGAACATCGGAAGCACAACAAAAGCAGTTCTAAGGAGGAAGTTCGTAACTATGAGCACTTTCAATAATAATTAATAATTAATAATAATAATAATGTTGTTGTTATCCAAAGTAAATAAATTAATATGCACCTCAAAATCTTAGAAAAACAAGAAAAAAAATCAGATATTAGTAGACAAAAACAAAGACTAAACATCACATAAATTAATGAAACTAGAATGATACAAAGAACCAATGAAACCAACAGCTGGGCCTTTGAAAAGGTAACAAGATCCACAAACCCTTAACCAAACTAAGCAAGAGGGAAAAAACCAAAATTAGTAAAGACTCTCAAAGATAAAGGCAAAGGCTTAGATCAGAGAGATTCTTCTAGAGTATAATTCTAAGGGAAAATCTCCAGATTCAAATATAGTCCATAAGACAGAAGGGAAAGGAATCTACCAAAATCCTTTTAGGAAGCAGGAGAGCCTCAGTACTCAACCAGGTAAAGTTTGCAATGTGTGACAATAAAAAGAAATAAAACTAGAAAACAACTTTCTTGATGAACATGTGAACATGGTTAAATCTTAACAAAATATTTGCAAACCAAATTCAACAGCACATTTCCAGCATCTTAATCCACCAATAGGTTGGCTTCATGCAAGGGGATTCAACGTAGTAAGAAAAAGTAATAAAGCCACATAAACAGATTGAGGGACAGAAGTCATGTGACCATCTCAGTAAATGCAGAATGGCCTTCTGATAAAATTCAGCATCTATTTCTGAAAAGAAAGTTCTGAAGAAACAAAAACTGGAAGGAATATACCTCTGCATCTACATCCAGCATTAGAATAAACAGAAAAAATAAGTAAAAATAGCTGGGCGGTGGCAGCTCACGCCTTTAATCCTAGCACTTGGAAGGCACAGGCAGGTGGATCTCTGTGAGTTTAAGGCCAGCCTGGTTTGCAAAGCGAGTCTAGGACAGTTAAGGCTACACAGAGAAATGCTGTCTTGAAAAACCAAACTAACTAACTAAATAAATAAATAAAAGCTATTTCTCTAACATGCAGAACCACTAAGTGTGCCCAGGCTTTCTCCATTTTAGTAATGTAGTACTTGATGTGCTAGGCAGAAAAATAAGGAGATAAAAAAGAAATAGCGTGATACAAATACAAAAGGTAGAAGGCTGGGCGTGGTGGCGCACGCCTTTAATCCCAGCACTTGGGAGGCAGAGGCGGGTGGATTGCTGTAAATTCAAGGCCAGCCTGGTCTAAAAAGTGAGTCCAAGACAGCCAAGGCTACACAGTAAAACTTTGTCTCAAACAAACAACAAAAATAAAAATAAAAACCACAAATTATCCCTATTTGAAGATGGCCTGAGCCTATACTGTCAAGACTCCAACAAAAACACTCTTAAGTCTGTTAAACACTTCAGGGATGAAACAGACTACAAAGTCAAACAGAAAGGCCAGGCACTGTTCTGTATAACAAACTTCCTGAATAAGGAGGAATCAGGAAGGAAAAAAATTTCATATTAGATTTGGAAAATAAAACATCCAGGAATAAACATGACAATGAAAACTACAGAATCTTGAAGCAGACAGTAAAAATTTCTTTTTATTTTTTAATAAATAGACTTTCTGTGCTCATGGATTCGCAAAATTAATATGGTGAAAATCTCTCTCTCTCTCTCTCTCTCTCTCTCTCTCACACACACACACACACACACACACACACACACACACGACGCACGCACGCACACACACACGCGCGCACACACACACACACATACAAACAAAAACACCAGAATTTTAAAAATCAGAACTTCAATCACCTGCTCAAACTTACATGGAAGAATATATAGAACCCACATATGGACAGATGAACACTGAAAAAAGCAGGTACTCCTCTAGGATCAGTAATTAGACATTTTGCAAACTCACATTTATACGAGACATATGGTGCTAGCTTTAAAAAAAAAAGAAAAGAAAAAACATAAAAGCAAAGAATAGAAACATATATATAGATTACAAAGATATGTGATGATATAAAAAGCAGTGTCAAAGATCAAGTAACAGACTGTTTATCAAGTGATTTTGGAAAACCTGGCTTTCCATGTGGAGAAAAGAAACAAGGAGTCCACACGTCACACACCTGACACACTCAGAAGGACGCTAGATCAAAGAAGTAAAAGGGCAAGATGATAAAATTAGTAGATGAAAAGTTTTTCAAGCCCGGAGGAAGAGAGATTTTTCTTACATGAGAAGAAAATAGCACAAAGCATAAATTAAACACAGAAACTTAAAAGAAGGACAGAGAAAATATATTTTTCCAACCAAACCTGCTTCTGTATCTCAAGATTGATAATTACAAACACTAAATCCATGCTGAGTCTTCTAAATAGCAAGGAGTTTTCAAAGGATGTGGCTCAGCTTAAAAACACTTGGAGGGACCGAGCAAAGTTTCTGTGATCTTGTTAGAAAATATTTATAAAGCCACAGTGTTTGACCAGGCCACAAAACAAGCAGCAGATTCTGTTGTGATTTATGTCCTAGGCTCACACATAGCCACAGTCACCTGCTTCTTAACAAAATGTTTAAAAGCTTGGCTGGAAAATAGACAGCCTCTTTACCAAGTGGAGATGGGAAACTGGATAACCCATGCAGAAGAATGGAGCCAGCCCCCATTCTGTCCCGCAGGATGATCAATGCAATTAGACTCAAGACCTTAGACATTAAGGTGGGGACCTTAGACATTAAGGTGGGGACAGGAGATGTTCAGTCATAAAAGTACCTGCGACGCAAGCCTGAAGACATACGATGGCACCCTCGGATCTTAAGTCACAAGCACAGCTAGCTCAGTGGTACACTTCTAACCGCAGCACTGGAGAGGTGGGGAGAGAAGGATGCTGGGGCACAGTGATGAGAGAAATACTGCCAGCTACTCACCTGACAAGAGGCTAATATCCAAAGTAAATAAAAAACTCATAATCAAACATGAAAAGAACTAATAATCCAGCCTGAAATGGGTAAAGGAGAGGAGTAGACTCGTTTTGTGAAAGAAAATACAAGCACTGGAGAGAGCTCGGAGTTTTAGCGCAGCTGCTCTTGCAGAGGACCCAGGTTAAGTTTCCAGCACCCACATGCTAGCTCACAAGCGCTTCTACCTCTAGTTCCAAGGGATTGAACACCCTATTCTGAATTTCGGGGAACCATGCAGGCAAAACGCTTATACACATAAAATATATAAACAAACAACTCTTTTATAAAAGAAATGAAATAAAAATAGCTAGCCAACACCTTTTCAAAAACATTTATCCTAGACAGCACGGCTACCATTAAGAGAAGTCAGCGAACACTGGAGCCCTGGTCAGGATACATGTTGGGTGTGCCTATGTCTGTGTGTGTGTGTGTGAGAGAGAGAGAGAGAGACAGACAGACAGACAGACAGACAGACAGACAGACAGACAGACAGAGACAGACAGAGACAGAGAGAGACAGACAGAGAGAGAGAGAGACAGACAGACAGACAGAGACACAGAGAGAGAAATGTCTCTGTACATTTGTAAATTTGGCCTCAAGCTTCTAGCGCTGTTTGGAGAGATTATAGAACCCTTAGGAAGTGAGGGACCTGTCACTGATAGTAAGCTTCGAGAGTTTACAGCCTCGCCCCCTGTTCTCTCTCTCCTCTCTCTCTCTCTCTCTCTCTCTCTCTCTCTCTCTCTCTCTCTCTCTCTCCTCTCTCTCTCTCTCTCTCTCTCTCTCTGCTCCTGTGTGAATGACAATGTCATCAGTTCAGCTTCCAGACTCAAGCCCCTTACTACTGCCATGGTGGAGTCCAGGGTGTGGAAGCATCAGCCAAAATACACCCTTTCTTCCTCAAGATGACACTGGTCATGGCGTTTTATCATAGCCACAGAAAAGTGACTAACACAAGAAGGGAACACTGATACTCCGTTCGTGAGATTGTATAATAAAGTAAAAACATTATGCATATTAAAGATAGAGTTTGGGTTAATTTTGGTGTATAACATTTTTATTTATCTGCAATGTTTTTATAATGAAGTTTATAAAATTAAATTTTTAACTAGAGAAAAGGCTTATTACATGACTACTCATCTAAAGCAGAAGTTTAGAAATCACAGTGCTTTGCTAATGATCTTTGAGTAAATTGTGTATGCCATTCCTGAATGGCCAAGAGGTCTCACTCCTTTATACATGACAGAGGCATTCTCACCTTGCCCCCAGTGCAGCATTCACCAGAACGTTTCCTGTAGAACACAAGGAAGTGAGGAGCCTCACCGTGCAAAGGCTTCATACCATCTAGGGACTGCACCAGAGCTGTCACCTCACACAACTCCAGAGGAACAGGAAATCCACAGGAAAAAGGAGAATGTTTCCCCTGGTGCTAGCCAGCTGAGCTGAGCTTTCACCCTTTAGGACACTGCACAGTGTACTTCTATTTTAAAAAAAAAGTAGGCTCATTTTTTAAATGAAGGGTTTGTCTGGCTGTGTATCATGATATAAGAAATATGACCAACTGGATTCGTCCCCTGCCGTGTTGTCAACTCTACCTAGGATGGACAAAGAGGACATGAGCCATCTCGAAGTGACTGGAGCATTTGGCACAGGAAGATGGATGATGCTAAGCTACGTGAGCACGAGGCTAAAAAGCACTAATATGTGTTAAACTGTGTACAATGCTTATTACACATCACACACGTAATACACAGCCCAATAGTTTACATATCTTTAAATTAAAGTCATTGTAAATAGCGTCCATATGTGGAGAACTCTAACCTAGCCTAATTGGCAAGGAGACCAAAACCTAACAAGAGTTTCTTATAACAAAGTCATCCCCCAATCACAGCCACTGAGCACCTAGACGATTATAGACTGCATAGTGTCAGAAACAACCAAAGCACACATCTGCATAAAAGTAAACCATCAGGCTATTTCTCTATGTCACTTCTATATCCCCCCACTAACAAACTGTAAATGGCTTTTTACCCTGAGTGCTACTCTGTGACTCCTTCCCTTGTTCCGCTCAAGGCCTGTTAAATTTAATTTGTCTCAGGTTTTTCTTTTTAACAATATAATACAGAACATATTACATGCATAACATATATATGTACACACACATTTGATTTTAAACTTTAATCTTGGGGTAAAATGAGATGAGTGAGATGTTTCTAGCCAATGTAAAAGTGTATCCTATCTTACTATTTAACCCAGATATTGAAGTGTGTGGAACAGATCCTAATATTGAGCTATGTTTCCAGCCCCCAAGTGTGTATATTAAATAGTTTGGTTCATTGCCTTCTGGAAAGAGCCAGACTTTACTTTTAATTTTATTGAGTAGGAGAAGGTGAGAAGTCAGTGATGGTGATTAAAACCTGGAAAGGTGGATACAAGGTGATGTGAAATAGAAGACGTTTAAGGAGGTGACCTTGATGGAAAGATTAATTAGTTGTAGAGTACAAGAAAGATCAATGAACGAAGGAATGAGGCCGTTGGGACAGCAGCGCCTTGGCGAAGAGACCCAACAGAGAGCGTTCAGGAGATGAAGACAAAAACAAGTGTGGTTTTAGCCTCTGTAGTTCTGTGAGACTCGCGGTGTGTAAGTGAGAGGCGACTGGTGCCCAGAAGAGAAGCAGCAACTGATGACTCAGATCTGGGTATCTACCCTCCGCTAAAGCTGGCAAAGCAGCCCCAGAGGATATTGTCAAAAGGAAATTGAGGGCAGACCTCAGTAGTGCTTCTTGAAGCTAAACCTAAACCCATACTCCTACCCTTTGTTATCTCAAAGCAAGGAACAGTGAAAATGACCATAATCTAATGAAGCATATTAGAGAAATCATCCAAAGCAGAAACTAATGGATCCGATGATAACATCTTCGCTTCTGTCACATTTTCAGTCTAGCCATTTGTGTCTCTAAGTCATGACAGTTCTTACTGTACCATCCATGCCTCCCCACAAGATACCGAGTCTAAGATAGTCAACAAACTTCTGTATCTTTTTTTCCTAAAAATATGTCCAATTCAACATCTAAAAATAAACAGCCAGGATGCTTTCAGAGCCATCTAGCACCCTCACAGCCATTTAACCAAAGTGGCACT
The DNA here is from genome assembly GCF_903995435.1 of Acomys russatus. Taxonomy (NCBI): domain Eukaryota; kingdom Metazoa; phylum Chordata; class Mammalia; order Rodentia; family Muridae; genus Acomys; species Acomys russatus. The sequence continues at coordinate 69,596,004 of NC_067142.1, read as the reverse complement.
GCACAGACACAGGAAAGTATAATGCCTCAGAGAACATCTTGGTAGCTGTAAAATGTGATCCCTCTCACAAAGCACTTGTGTCACTCACCGTCTCCAGCCGGGCATGTGTTGGTCTACAGGACACAGAAGAACTATGTTTATGGATCGAGTATAAACAATTATCTTTATTGTTATTCCATTTATTACTTGTTTAGAGAGAAAACTTATATCTTACCAATGAAATAACTTACTACTTATAAAAACCCTTCACCTGAGCTTACATGGGATCCTTTTATAGTTCATTGTTTTATAATAGCCTTATATCACACTTCAGTAGTTTAAGACTGGTAAAGCTTTTTAAAAGCTAGGAATTTTTGTCCTTTTTGTGTTTTTTTAATTTTATGGATTTATTCATATTACATCTCAATGGTTATCCCATCCCTTGTATCCTCCCATTCCTCCCTCCCTCCCATTTTCCCCTTACTCCCTTCCCCTATGACTGTGACTGAGGGAGATTTCTTCCTCCTGTATATGCTCATAGGGTATCAAGTCTCTTGGTAGCCTGCTATCTTTTTGTGTTTTATACCTACAGAACTCCAATGTCAGAGCCAGGCATGGTGGCACATGCCTTAATCCCAGCACTCAGACAGGTGGATCTCTGTCAGTATGAGACTACCTAGTCTACATAATCAGTTCCAGGCCAGCCAAGGCTACATAGTGAGACCCTGTCTGAGGGTGGGGTGGGGTTTAATGTCAATACCAACTCATAAATAAATAGACTAGAACAGATCTGGGAGATGGTTAAACAAGCACTTCTTACAGTAAAGAGAAACTAAAAGAGCAGAAAGCAATATACCAAGTATACTGAGGTAAAGACTTAATATACCCCTCTTACTGGGCACTTCTGAGAATGAGGAAAGATGCGAATCCTATGATCCACTCAGTAGGAGATGAGTGACAGTGCTGGTGGTGGATCTAAGTGGTTTTGCTCATCTAGCCTGGGCCCACATTAGAAAGACACATGGGTTTAAGTTTTGGTCAGACATTATACTACATTGCTTTTCCATTAATATTTCACAAACAATACCATCCACCACACACAATTATTAAACTCAACACACAAAAACACAGAGTTCTATATTCATGCTAGATAATGGCAGCCTAGTCCTTTCAAAGCTCAAGGTTCTGGAGAGACAGCTCAGCAGTTAAGAGCACTTGCTGTCCTTGCACAGGACCAGAGTTCAGTTTCTAGTGCCCACTTGGGGCAGCTCACACTGCCTATATATAACTCCAGCTCCAAGGCCTCTGATGAATGTTTCTGGCACCCTTGAGCACACATACACAGATACACACACATATACACATAAATATAAAAACAAAAGGCAGTCAACACTCTCTAAATCAAAACATCAGGCCTCTCACTGCAGATGCTCCCAAGGTAACAGTATCCCATATAAATGGATCCTCTGGCATGAGGATTCTCTTCAGCTCTAGCACTGGGGAAACAAAAACACCAGCAGCAGCAAACTGTGTCTATGCAATGCATAGCTTCAAAGGCCTCAGCTGGACCCATTGTAAAGAATCATAGGGTTAGCAACTTGAGTAAGCTACCCCCATCAAGATGGCCTCCACTATTTCTTTCTTTCCTTGTGTCCCGGGCGACTAGGGTGTCCTTGCAGTCAAACCCAAGTCCTCATACATGCTAGACAAGCACTCTACCATCAGCTGCACCCTTCGCCCTGCCCTTGCTTTGGTTAACTGAGAAACTAGAATATTAGGAAGAAATTAGAAGGAAGGAGAAAGGAAAGAATGGTGAGGAGAGGGGAATGAGGGAGGGAGGGAGGAGAAGAGAGAAAAGACAGGGGGAAGAAAGAATAAAAATGCAAAGGGAAACAGGATGAAAAGACTTTTTGCCATAGACCTGTAGTGGATTCCTGATAAACATTTGTTTTCTTTCTGGTTTCCTAAAGCAGTTATTTAAATGACGCAAAGAACCCTTCTCCCTGAGGTATTAAAAACAGAGCCAACTGGACAGTGTGAACATTTTCGGCATATACTACAACACAATAAAGGCATGATTTTCTCAAGCTGTGAATCCCATTCTTTCTGAATACGCAAGGTCTACAAGCTCATCAACCAGTAATGAAATTTCCAGGGATTCCATAGTATGTTGGAAGCTGATGGGACCACTGGGGAATAGCAGACATTTTCCTGCTCAGGCAAGGCTTCCAAGCTCATCTTTGTAAAGGAGAAGTCATCATTGATTTTTCTCTATCTTATCGATGGTGGAACAGGTGTTAAATGGGTAATAACTGCCTATCATGGTTGGAATCCTCTTGTAGCACCCAACAAATGTTATTTGATCTTATCATTTCAATAACTCCTTTGAATATTCTAATTGATTAGAAATTATATTTGACATTGTTTATATTTAATATTTTTTAGCCTTGTAAGGACTGGAGAGATGCCCCAGCAGTTAAGAACACTTACTGCTCTTGGTGAGGCCTAGAGTTTATTTCTCAGAACCCATATTTGGCAGCTCAAAACTGCCTGTAACCCCAGCTGCAGGGAACGCAACATCCTTTTCTGACCCCAAGGATACCTGCTTATACATTCACATACACACACGTAGATACACACCTATGTATAAATTGGAATTAAACTAAAAAGCATTATAACATTTTACATTTTGCAAAATTACACGAAGTATTAAGTAATAGAAAAGAACTTTATTTCTCCCTAATGACCCCTAAAGCTGAATTCCATTACTACTCCTAATACAAAAGTACGAATGGAGGAAAATACAATTTTACCTTCTACCCTTACCTTGTGGATGGTGTACACATGGCTGTGTGTGAGAGTGTCTTTGCTTGGATAACTAAGAAACTAGAATATTAGGAAGAAATGAGAAGGAAGGAGGAGGTAGGAAAGAATGGTGGGAGGGAAAGAGGGGGAAAAGGGAGAAGTGTGTGAGCGCACTTGTGTGTTTTGTGTGTGTGTGCACGCACGCACATGTGGAAGCCAATCATCACTGGTGTCATTCAGCAAGCACTAACCACTTATGTTTTTGGATCAGGATCTTTATTTGGTGTAATGTTGGCCAATTAGGCTAGATTTCCTGACCCAAGGGTCTCTACGCCTGTGCCTTTTCAGAACTAGAATTTCAAATATGTCACCACACCTGGTTTTTAAAATGTGAGTTAATGGATAAAGCTCGGGTTCTTCTGCTTGCATATCAGGTACTTTACCACCTGAGCTATTTCCCTAGCCCCAGAACTTCTCCAGTCATCTTTCATTAAGGATGTATTTAAGAAAATAAAATGTATTTAAGGGCTAGAGAGATGGATCAGTGGTTAAGAGAGCTCTCTGCTCTTCCAGAGGTCCTAAGTTCAATTCCCGGCAACCACATGGTGACTCACAACCTTCTATAATATGACCTGATGCCCTCTTCTGGCCTGCAGGTGTACGGTGCAAATAGAACACTCATCTACATAAAATAAATAAATAAATCTTTAAAAATTTAAACAAAAGAAATTTTTAAAATTATATTTTTTTAAATAATGTATTTAATGATAGAGGTATAGCTTGGGGGTAGAGCTCAGATAGAGTGCCTGCTTAGTATATGTGAGGCCCTGGCTTTGACTCTCAGCACCCTTACACTCTGTCTGTATGTATGTATATATGTATGTATGTATGTATGTATGTATGTATGTATGTATTCATGTATGTGTTAAGAACATATGTACAGAGCTTGCAAGATGGCTCAGTAGGTACAAGTGCTTCCTGCGAAGCCTAAGGCTCTAGGTTTGATTCAAGAGAAGCACGTGGGGGGAGAGAAAACTGACTCAGCAAGTTGTCCTCTGATCTTTACATGGAGTGAATGCTTGTACACATGCACACACACGTTAAAATTATATATATATATACATATACATGATTATACACACATATGGCAGCTTGAATTTCTGTATTATGGTTAGCATTTTAACCCTAACCTCTGTGATCAAGCACAGATGGTGTGTGCTTTCAGAAGATCTGCCAATCATCACGCTATCTTTACTTCAGTGAGTGTAACTAATTTCAATTGACCAAAAAGGCCGATAATTCTTAACCTCAGATGAAACAGGCTGTAGTTGACAGGAGGAAGCCTAAAAACCCAACATCCACATAGTGACCCCCAGAAAAACATTGTGGACAAGTATTTCTCAAAGAACTCACATACTTGGTGTTTATAAGGTTGACATCCTGCAAGACACGCAATAAACATGAGTGGACAGACAGAAGGGAAAAGAACGGGATTGGATGCATGCATGGCATCTGGTAAACAAGGCAAGGAAGATGATGAAAAGAAATCCTACATCCAAAAGCAACATGGTGCTGCTGCGAGCACATGCACATGGCGATATGGAGGCAGCCAGGGCTAGCAGAGGGGACAGAGAAGACGTGGCATTCACTCGGGCCCGTTTCAGAGGCTTCTGGAGCAAACTGTGCATCTAAGAAGGTGACACTGCAGGACAAAGGCCCAGGCTCTGAAAGATGAAACTCATGTTCATAGAACAGCAAATACATTGGTCTGTCTCGATCACTATCATATGAGGGAAGCATGGAAGGAGAAGGCTGAAAAACCAGGCGATTGATGGCAGATGTTACACAGAACAGAAACACCGATATAATGTGCTCTCTCTCTCTCTCTCTCTCTCTCTCTCTCTCTCTCTCTCTCTCTCTCTCTCTCTCTCTCTCTCTCTCCCTCTCTCTCCCCTTTACCCTCCCAGAAGCCTTTCCACCCCCCACGCTGTTGTTGTTGGTTGCTGCTTTGGTGTGTTTCATAGACACTGTCTGACAAGTAACCCACGGCAGCCTGGAACAACTGGCTTTGAACTTGAACTTGTGGCAATCTTCCTGTTTCGGCTTCCTGACCACAGGTCTAAGTTACCATGTGGGGCTCCCACACCTCCTTTTGTAAGCAGCATTCTCCCATTTTTCAGGCCTAAGACCTCACCGCCCTTATCTGGTCCCTAGAAACCTGAAATGATGAAAATGTTTATAATCATAGGGAGGGAGGGAGAGAGAGAGAAAGAGAGAGAGAGAGAGAGAAAAGCATGGTATACACACACACACACACACACACACACACACACACACACACAAACCTATTTTTAAGAAATATTTTCATTAAGTATCTGAACAATATATATCCTGCCAAGATTTTATAGTAATTTCAGAATTGTTTGGTTCTGTTTTCACACACTTGGCTCTGTCCACTTTGAACAATGAAATGTATTAAGAAAATAAGTCAGTTAAGGAAATCAATCAACACCAATTAAACACCTGCTGTTTGCCAAGCACATTGGTGGGGGCTGTGTTCATTTGCCTGATTTAATTGTCGATTCTGAGGCTTACTGCCTCTGTCTGCTAACCTAGGCCTAGTCTTGGAAGCTTCTAGCCTCTGTACAATCTAATCTAAGTCTAGAATGTTTTCAGCCTCTAAGATTTACTGATGAATAAGTTCACTCTTCCTAGTTCTTTCTGACCTCTGGCTGGCTGGCTCAACTCAACTGTTCTGGCTCAAACTCCTCTCCATTCTGACTGATTCAACCTGGCTTCTCCCTCAGCCTCAAACTGAATTGTTCTGCCTGGCCTCAATATAACTCTAGCAATCTGTTCTAATCTTCAGACTCCTTCTTACTCTCTGGCTTGTTCTGTCACTGCCTTTATCTTGCTTGTTCTCTCTAAAACCCTCCCAATAAAATTGCCTCTGAATTCCACAAACTGAACTGCCATGAAGTCAGCTCTACCACATTGTCTCTCAACTCACTGACTCAACCAAACTGCCTGAACAGAACTGACTAGAACTCAGAGATCTGCATTCCTTTGTCTCATGAGTGCTGCAAGTAAGGACGTATACCACCCACCATGCCTGGACCTAAGCTTTTCTTTAGCTGAAATATGTTCTTTACCAGGCTGACCTTGAACTCAGACATCTGCTTGCTTCTATCTCCTGGGATTAAAGGTGTGTCTGTATTCTAGCCAGATCACACAGCTCTAGAAGGCCTTCCGGATATGGTCTCTTGGCAGAGCAAGCATGTTCTGAATTTAAATTCCTCTACAGGGTTGTATTACATTATACCATCGAATCTGAACATTCTTAGTTGTGACATGTGATATGAATGTTTCTCCACATTCATATATATGAGGAACAATGATGTGAGAGTCACGTAGCTAAATGAGAAAGCTAGGAAGCAAACAGAGTAACAGTGTTTAGAAAAATCATCATGAAACACAGTTTCGGCAACTTTTTAATAGAACCGGAAGGGAACTCACTCAAGGCACCTGCTCTATTTCAAATGTGCATGGCTGAGAAGCAAGTACTTGAATGCACTTAAAACAAGGCTCCCAATCCTCAGGTCCTAAGTCAGTCACTCAGTGCCTCCCTGAAAACACTGGGGTATTTAACTTTGAACTAACCCACAGTTCCAAAGGATATTTCAGGCAAACTAAAATGACTTAAGGACAATGTTCTTGGTCACAGACTTCTTTCTATTGTTTGGAACCCGATAGCAAACAATATCAAGGTACCCTTGTTTCCTCATTCAGATAAGTGGCATATTTGTCTTTCTTTATTTGGGATTGGGGGTGGTGGTTGTTTTGCTTCTGTTTTTGTATTGATAGGCTAGCACTGAACTCAGAAAGATCTGCCCTCCTTGCTTTCCAAGTGTTGGGATTAAAGAAGTGTGCTATCATGCCCAGCCCAACAACATAATTTTCAAAACCATCTTCATGTATTTCACATATTAACTGGACATCTGTACTCTGTCAGGAGCTACTGCTACCAGAGAATTCAGCCTATAAAGTTTCTAGTGTGTTGCTTTTAAAAGCTGTACATTGAAGCCACTGGTAGAGTCATGTCTATATTCGTAGCACCTGGGGGACAGGAGGACCAGGAGTTCAAGGCTAGCCTCCCTTACTAGTGCATTCAAGGCTAGGTGCATAAGATACTGTTTCAAAAATATATATATATTTTCAAGCTGAACATGGTGGCACACATCTTTAATCCCAGCACTTGGGAGGCAGAGGCAGGTGGATTGCTATGAGTTTGAGGCTAATCTGGTCTACAAAGATAATTCCAGGACATCCAAGGCTACAGAGAGAAAGCCTGTCTCAAAAAGAAACAACAACAACAAAATTATTTTCTTAAGTGCCCTGTGAGGAAATACATACTCTTAGGCTGGCCCCTTCTTTCTACTAAATACAACTAATAAAGTAACCTTTAGAAAATGAGAGTCACAGACTTCAAGTTCTAGATGCAAGCCCTTTGTCAATGAGCTTCTCAGCAGCTCCAGGGTCCACTTGGCTTCACTCTCTACACATTACCAACTGCTTTGGATGTTTAAGGTCATGATGTAGACCGGGGGGTGGGGTGGCGGGGGCGGGGGGTGCTAGCTCAATGCTCTTAGTCAGGTTCTTTGATATGTCTGAGCTGTGGCTGCTCATAGAGAACGTGACAAGAAGAAGCTGTACTGCAAGCTGTGGTGAAGATCACATATACCATGTAAACACTACTCCAGAGCCTGCAACAAATCTAGATAACGTCATGATTGTAGGATTTTACATGCTAATACCAAATTAATGAGAAAAATCAAATGATAAAAAGAATTTGGGAGAGCAGGGAAGCAAATAAAGATAGCACTAAGAATAAAAGAAGTGATATCCAGAAAGGAGTCAAGAGATTATACAGATAGAAAGGGCCTATACAGAACACTATATAGAAGACCAGGGGCTGGAGAGGTGGCTCAGAAGTTAAGAACACTGACTGCTCTTCTAGAGGTCCTGAGTTCAATTCCAAGCAACCACATGGTGGCTCAAAACCATCTATAATGTGATCCAGTGCCCGCTTCTGGTGTTCAGGTGTATGTGCAGGCAGAGCACTGTATACATAATAATAAATAAATACCTAAAGAAAAAGAAGGAGGAGGAGGAGAAGAAGGAGAAGAAGGAGAAGAAGGAGGAGGAGGAGGAGAAGGAGGAGGGGGAGGAGGAGGAGGAGGAGGAGGAGACGACGGAGAGAGGAAGAAGAAGACGAAGAAGAAGAAGAAGAAGAAAGAAGAAAGAGAAGAAGAAGAAGAGAAGAAGAAGAAGAAGAAAAGAAGAAAGGGAAGAAAGAAGAAGGAGAAAGAAGAAGGAGAAGAAAAGAAAGGAGAGAAGAAGAAGAAGAAGAATAAGAAGACGAATAAGTACGAAGAAAGAAGAAGAAGAAGAAGAAGAAGAAGACCAAAGCCTTGATCCCACCCATGTAAACCACTCCTGAGGCTGACACCAGTGCTTTCACAGGACAGTGATGTGCCTGAAGATGACAGAAAGCCATTAAGATAGATGGAACTTCCACTCCACAAGTTTAAGAGGGAGACAGATCAAGTGCGTAATTGACTGGAAAGATTCCTATCAAAAGTGATTTAGCATCACAAATTCAATATATTAGATGTCCAACTTTAATTAACTGCACACTATTACCAGACTAGGAATCTCATTCAGTTATAAAGCAATTGCTTAGCATACAAGAGGCCCTGAGTTTGACACCAAGGCCACTTTTCAAAATGGAACCTCTAAAATTTTTCCATTTAATAACTGAAAAAGACCTGTTTCAAACAAATTAACCATGAAATTTTGAAATGGAATACCTTACAAAACCATTAATTTCTTTACAACTAAAAGGAGACCACCCCACTCTAAGCGTTTCATGTCTAGTGGAGACAAAAACCTAGGCATAGAAATCTATTTTCAATTGAACAATTTTCCCTTATGTTTGCAATGCAGTAAAAAGAGAACTGCCTGGTCCTCTCTCCAAAGCTGTAAGCATAAACAGTGTTGAGGCAAGCAAAGATATGCAATGCCCCCCTGGGCTCAACATCCTCTTCAAATTAACTGATTTAAATAATTCCAAGATTAAAACCAAGAATCCAGTTCTTTAAGGATAACACGGGAGCTCCCTGAGCCCTGCATAGTTTCCAAGATGTCTATAAAACCCCAGCAGACTGTAAAACTGCAAATTGCCAAGAAGAGGAAGGAGACCTGAAGTGAAGAAAGGAAGGTCGCCATGGGTTAGCTGGAGGAGAACATGGCCCGTGGCATGGATGGAGAAGCCAGTCCAGATGAAGAGCATGAGCAAATATTTGGGATTATGGATGGGAGGTAGCTTGGTAGAAGTTATTGGAAGCAGATGGCATTGGATTGAGGCAGGGATCCCATACCTGAGGCCCTAGTATGGAAAGTAGGTTAGAGGATTAATATCTGCCCTGCCCCAAGCTAACTAAGGCTATCTTAAAATATAACAAGTGTCTATGTCTTAATTGCTTGCTAGCCAGGCCTACAGGTAATACAGATAATAGACCATCCCCCAACAGCAAATAGTGTCAGGTGACAAGGAAAGGGCCAATTTGGAGATCCGCTGACACCACACTAGTCTCCATGACAGTTGCCTCAAGAAAAACCTAGTTTCTTCTCACTTAAAACTCATCCATCCTTTATCCCAAGGAAGGTCAGATACTCAACCACTATTGACAGAAGCCAGAAAATCTAGTCAGTGAAAGCATGAGATCTGGCAATGACGTTTCAGAGCCCCCTGCTCCATGTGTTATCATCTAGTGGCAGGCATACAAACACCAGCAGTATGTAAAGGTGCCTCAGTGGGCATAGGCCTCTTCCAGCTTTGCGTTGGGATGAATGATACAGTATCACCTTGAGAGAGTTACTTAATCCCCATTTTCCCACCAGTCAGAGGTTAAATTAAATCTACTCATTGTTTTCTTTTCCTAAACTACACAGAGTGGATGAAATAAAATATGGAAGCTGCAACACAAAACTCTACCTGCTGTCTACTGACAGCTGTTTCCAATCATCAAACATAAGACAAAAGTGACTGGACTTTTACTCTGCACGATGACAAAAATCTACCCTGAAGAGGTCAACAAAATTCACACTACCAAACAGCTCTTCCAAGAGTTACACATTTCAAGTTTGAAAATACTAGCAAAATTAAGTGATACCTATGACTTAATAACATTTTCTGTAAAAGGGAAATAAAACTTCAATATATTTAAGGTCTTGTGATCTTTCAGGACTCTGTTCAATTCTCCTTTAATAACTTCTATCACCTTAGTTTGAGCGGGACCCCTGGGCCCAAATCTGCCTATCATAATGTTCTACTTGTACGTTTCTAGGACCATCTGGATCCTTCTACTTTGCTATTTTCCCATGCCAAGGACAATACAGGCGGTAAACTTTAAACCCCTACCCAGATCTAGACAATGGACAGAACATTCTCCACAGTTGAGTGGAGAGTGGGATACGACTTTCTCACGTACTCTGGTGCCTCACATTTGACCATGTCCCTGGAGGGGGAGACCTGGTGACACTCAGAGGAAGGACAGCAGGTTACCAAGAAGAGACTTGATACCCTATGAGCATATACAGGGGGAGGTAATCCCCCTCAGGAACAGTCATAGGGGAGGGGAATAAGGGGAAAAGGGGAGGGAGGGAAGAATGGGAGGATACAAGGGATGGGATAACCATTGAGATGTAACAAGAATAAATTAATAAAAAAAAATAACTTCTATCACCTCAATTCTTGCTTTATACTTGATAGACCCTAAGGAACTGTCTTTCACTAGTGTGACTGCTGAATAAATTATATCCATAAAATAGATAGATAGATAGATAGATAGATAGATAGATAGATAGTTGATAGATAGAGGATAGATAATAAATAAGTGATTGATGATAGATGATATAGATAGGTATATAAATAGATAGATAGATAGACAGACAGACAGACAGATAGATAGATAGGTTGATGGTAAGTGGTAGAATCTTTCGTACTGTACTTCTTTTCAGGGATGATATTCAAACCCAGGCCCTTGTATGTGCTCTGCAACTGCTTTTCCCACAGATCTGCACCCATGTTCTCCTCTTGCCAGTACTTCCCTTACACTTAGTAAAATTTAAGAAGCCAGGACGGTGATTGAGTCTGCACATCAGGCTGCAGCTCACAGGCAAAGGGCTCACCTAGCAAGTGGAAGGCTTTAGGTCCAATTCTCTGCACAAAACAAAAATAAGTTTACAGACAACAACAACACAACAACAACAACAAAATCACTGGTGCTGGGAGCCTGCACTCTGAACAGTTGGGGAACAGAAGCTGGAGACTCAGGCACTCAAGGTCACCCTCAAGCACACAGGAAGTTTGAAACTAGCCTGAGTGACATGAGACCCTCTGCCAAAAGCCCAAGTCCAAACAACAAAAAACATTATACCGAGAACTTTTTAATCATCATCCATAAAAATATGATCTTTTGTTTTTTCTTTTTCTCTTTTTTTTTGACCTTTCATTTTTAATAGTTTAACTTTATATTTCATTGTCTACTAGATCCATGACTATAAACTTTCCCTTTCAGTAAATGTTCATGGTAAAGAACATGGAGGGAAAAAAAATGGCAATACAGTCTATAAAGTGAATGAAGGCTACTTTTAAGATTCTAATCTTAAAATAAATCAAAATAAAGGCTATCATAAAAGTGAACTAAAAATGTAGTAAGGAAAAACATGTACCCAAGAGTCTGGGGACTGGCTCACTGGTTAGGAGCACATTTAAATTTTTCAACAATCCATGTATTTATCTGAACCCCACCATCACTGGCATAAAATGCTATTTGTTCCCCTGTTCTTTATATTTGAACATTATTCCCTCCATAATCAACCTATTAAGCAGGAAGCTCACTGGCATTAGCAGGGAGCTCTTCAAGTGATGCTTTGCACCCACAAGAAGAAATAAACAGACTGAATTGTTAGCTCCTGAAGCTGATCCCGGCTGTGGTCTGTCACAGAAAGTCCACCTATTATCACAAGGCTGGGGAGGACAGCATCCGTGGGGGCCCTGAGCTTTCGCTTTCCCATCTTCAATACATTCACCGTCCAGCCTGCTCTCACTGACTTACAAAACAGAATGACATCAGCAAGGTAAGCTCAATGCCCACTTCGGCAACTTAGTAAGGCCCTTTATCAAAACTAAACGTATCTCAAAGGTCTGAGGGCACAGCTCAGTCATACAGTATTTGCTTAGCAGGCAAAAGGCCCTAGTTTCAATCCTTAGTATCGTAAATAGATGACAGATTACTGATGGTCTATTATTCATTCATTTTCTAAGAGCATATATCAAACTTGCTTTCGTTAGCAAACAGGAGTAATTACTTAACGTCCCAAATTACCTGTACGGTTCCCAGACCACTACATGATAGAAACTATATTAGCAGTAGTCAGACATAGCCTTTAGAATGAACTAGAGTAAATGTTATGAGCCTGTTCTGTTCTTTCAAAACTGTGAAAATGTGGAATGTTAAAGAATGACATGAAAGATGGCTGAGTTAAGAAGGCAGAAAAGGGGTTAATATGCTTAGAAGAAATGGGGTGGGTGACCACAACAGTCCTCTCTTGAGATGGCTTAAGACAAATAACTAAATTTTTCCTTTCACTGCCCTGAAAAGAGAATAGAGAACTAAGCACATCCAAGGCCTTTAAGAGAGGAGACATGCCTGGTGGCAAAAGGATCTCCAAACAGCAGGCCAGAGCCTTTCAGAACGTGGAGGGGGCGGGGTGGCAGAGAAAGGCCCTGATTGGCAGGCGATCTGCCACCCGGAGATACGTGGCAGACGCGCTCACCTGTGAACACGTTCTGAAAGCCTTCCGCTGTTGCTGGAGCCCCAGGTCCTTTGGCGGCCAGCACAGCGGACCCTCCACCACTGTCATCCACAGTAGCCCCGCGCCCAAGGAGGTGCGCAGAGCCTCCTGTCGTAGGCGTACGGACACCTAGCTCCTCGGTCCAGTCGGCTGAGCGGCTGAGACCACCCGCGAGGCTGCCCTCCTGCCGGTGCTTCTTTGCTGGGGCCGCAGAAGAGGCCAAGGCAGTTCTGGGGCTTCGGCTTACAGAAGGATCCGGTCGCTTCTTGATCCTAGGACTCTGGTTGGGGGATTGAGACGGGGAGTGATTGGGCGAGCTGAGCTGCCGAGTGGTGGTCTTGATGTAGCAGGGGGTGATAAGGGGGTAAGGTTTGAAACAGCGCGGGCTGGGTGCAGGGCTGCCAGGCAAAGACGCAACAGCAGAGGCACTGGGCCCTCGCACCCCCTCCTCCGGCTCTTCCTCCAGCCTCTGGGGCGTCTCTCCCACCTCTGGGACCCATTCTTCCCCTGGAGAGCCTCTGGGAGCATCCTCAAAAGCATCCTCCTCGCACTCCTCATCTGTGTCCCCTGGTCCAGCCACTGGGGCTTCGGCTGCGCCCTCCCCTGGCCCAGCCTCAGGAAACGTGAAGGCTGGTGATGAGAGGGAGTCTGTGACTGCGGAGTGGGCGGTCGCATAGCCGGGTGTCTCAGAGGCCAAGTGGCCTCCGGAGGACGGAGGATGCTCAGGCACTGGAGACTTGGTCTCAGGCAAGTCGGTTCTTACCGGTAGTGCCTGTACGGTGTCCTTTCCAGTCTCGCTACTCCGTCCCAGCAAGAACTGGTCCAGGCCCAGGAAGGCCCCAGGCTGAGGGGAGATGGCAGTGGGGGGCGCTGCAGGCTCCTCGGAGTCCTGGAGCAGCAGCTTCTGCTGCTGCTGTTGCTGCAGGCGAATTGCCTGCTGGATGTCTGAGAGCAAATCCTCCTGTTCAGTAGCCGAGTGGAAGCTATAGATGTCCGTGTCCGAACCAGAACTGGTCCTTTGTCCATCTTGCGCTCCTGCCGCAGTTTCCAAATCCTCCGCGGTCGCCTGGATCCCTACCCCAGCCTCGGCAGGCCTAGGACCACCTGGATGGATCACTTCGAAAGGGTCAGCACACTCGGTATCCGATAGGCCCGTCTCCTCAGCAGAGAGGCTGAGGTCTGGGGTCTTGGTGACTATGGAATGAGCGCTGTCCAGCTCCACGCTCGGCAGGGCCTGCGAGTCCAACACATCCTCCCGCGAGTCGCCGGCACCTTTCCCCTTGGTCAGGTTCTTTCTGATGCGCAGGTTGGAAAACACCGAGGCTCTAGAATCCGACTTGTTCTTCTTCTTACCGGTCTCCCCGCTGCCCCCTCCCCCCTTGCCGTGCTTGCCAAGCGCCTTTTTACTCCCGCTTGCCTTCTTTGTGGTTTCCGCATCCCTGGGCCCCGCGGCATCCTCCGCTCCTCCAGCGCCGCCGCCTTCGTGGGAGGCATCACCTGCGCTCCGCTTTAGCTTCCCATCCTGGTTCCCCATGTTTCAACCCCACTGCTGCGCCGCCGCGCCTGGGGGGTACTCAGGCCATCTCGGCCCCTGAGAGAACCAGGGCAATGTCTGGGACAATTCAGGCAGCTGGGCCAGCCGTAGGGAGGAGAGGCCGAGGAGCGCCCAGCTGGCCCCGCTCACATCTGCTGCCGCTTTGCATAATGCGCGGTGGCTCTCCCGGCTGCCGTCCCTGCGGCTGTGGCTGCGGCCCTGGCTGGCTGGCGCGAACATGCTCAGTTCAGCGCGCACTCCCCGCCAATGGCTGCACAGGACTCTGCCTTGGCTTGGCTCCCCGCCCACCGTCCCCGCCCCCTCAGTGCCCCCTCTGGCTCCTCCTGCAACTAAGCAGGAAAAATGTTTCTATCTCTAGGACTTGATAATTACGGGGGGAGGGGGAGGGGGGAGAGCGGGGATGGGGGTGGGAGAGGAGGAGGGGGTGTCTATGTAGCCTAGACTAGATCAAACTTGGGATCTTCCTGCCAAGTTACCTCCGGGCCCTTAATTTCCACCTTGATAATAAACCATGATGCCCCCATTTCAAGAACAAGTATATTGAAACTCCAAAGCTCGCAGACCTTTCGCAATGAGAAAAAATAATACAAGAGAAAAACTGAATCCCAATTCCAGGTCAGAAGTGCCTTAATATCAGGAACACACACACCAGTCTGTCTACTTCTGCATGGCCCCAGTTCAAATACTTGTAGAATGGATAGACTGTTTTGTTTGTTTGTTTGTTTGTTTGTTTAGCACTTGGTCATCGCTTTGCATTCTCTAAGGATTGTGAGCATGCTGCATAGGAAAGATTCCTTACCCAGGCTCTGTGCCTGTTGCACATGCCTCTCCAAGAACAGGACATTGGCTGTCTTTTCCAAAGTGGGTTTGTGGGACCTTTCTAGATAGATAATAGAGAGGTAGGGGAAGCTGAAACCACTGAGATTAAAGCTGATTAAAATGCTAATCTCCAAAATTCTATGTGTTTACCATATAAATTAGAAACCATTTGTGTATAAAAAGGGTGCATATATTATAACTCCCAGGAGGTCAAACTCATCAATATTAAACATGTCACAATGTGGTCCCATATAAAAAGGAAAAAGAAAAGAAATGCCCTCAGTACAAACACAGGAAATCAGACATTATGTTATATAGGAAGGTCACTTTCTCAAGCAAACCTATGCAGGCACACTTTGTCCCAGACCAGGACTTCCTAAAGTTGGGACTTAGATTAACATAAATACTTTTTCTTATTGTGAATTGCTGTCTTTATCTTAATGACATTAAATTGTTTTTATTAAATCATTGGTATTTTTAAAAAGTACAAGCAGTAAAAGAGGAAAAAAAAAAAAAAGTAAAGTAGTGTTACTGAAAAATGGTATTCTTTGTTGGAACTCCAGACAGTGATTACGAGCCTTCCTCAACTATGATCTCTAAAACAAGTGTCCATTGAGGCAGGTGAAGTGTTGTCCTGAGATGGCCTTTTTGAATAAACAGTTTGAAGAACTCAGCTTTAATAACTGTGCCAGGGTAATATCCCAGTCTCCAAGGGATCCTGGGAGCCTGAAAAGCCTTTATTCCACCTCTTTCACAAGGCTGTGCTCTCCTCTTTGCTAGAATCCAAGCTCCCCAAGGGCACAATTTGTTTATGGGCCTCCAGAATTCTCTACTTCTTTGAATGCTGCAATACTTTGGATCATGGTCTCTGTTCCTTCTCTGTCAGAGCATCTTTGAGTCAGACGTTTTTGTTTCCCTGCCATTTTCCTCTGTGATCTACCCAAGAAGTTCAGAAGACAAAAGGGTGGGGGAAGACAGAGAGCTAAAAGAAAAGAGGCGGGGACAAAACTGATTGTTTTGTTCACATCCTCTGAATATGGGAGAATAGGTGGCAGTTGTGGGGCAGGTCAGAGTTGACAGAGCTCCATTATAAGGTCACAAAAGTAGACTGAGTAAGTTAGGGACGGTGGAAGGGGGAGGGGAAGGCAGGGAGGACAAGGAGAAGTAATAGAGATAAAAGGGATTACACTGTCCTCAGCAACAGCAGCAGCTGGGGCCCAGCCAGCACTGCCTCCTGCAGTGGCTAAGGGACCCCCTAGAAGGTATAGCTAGCCCTGGAAGAGAGCCACAGAAGAGAACCTCAGGGCAAGTCAGAGTGAAGCAGCTAGCCATGTGTTAAGTACTGAATTTATTAAGAGATGGTAGATGTTTTAGAATTAAGCTTGGACACAGAGGAAGAGGAGGAGATGGACAGATAGTTGGAGGGGTGGTGTTGAGCTTCTAAGAAAGTTCTATCAGTGTCTTACCAGTGAATATCATGTACCCCTTAAAAAATTAAAAATTACATATTTCTCTCATCTTAAAATGTAGCACAAACAAACATAAGTAAGTATAGAAAGCTTTTAAAGAATTTTTTTTTTTTTAGTTTCCTTTGGTTTTTTGAAACAGAGTTTCTTGTGTAGCCCTGGCTGTCCAGGAACTAGCTCTGTAGACCAGGCTGACCTCTACCTCCCAGTTCTAGGCTTAAAAGCTTAAAGGGTGAGCCACCACTCCTGGGCTTCGAGTTCTGCTTTCATTAATGAAGTTGTAAGATAGTTTCTTGAGGTGTCTTGGTTAGGTTTAAGGATAGAAGAACTGCCCTGGTCATGTAAAACTCAAAGGTCATGACAATATAGCCCCCAAGCAAGCATATTTTCTTTGTTTTTAATGTCTTCAACATCATTACATGAAATATCTCTTAGGGGCCTGGAGAGATGGTTCAGCAGTTAAGAGCACTGGCTGCTTTTCCAAAGGTCCTGAGTTCAATTCCCAGAAACCACATGATGGCTCACAAGCATCTATAATGAAATCTAGTGCCGTCTTCTGGTGTGCAGGTGTACATGTGGGCAGAATACTGTTTATATAATACATAAATACATCTTTAAAACAAAAATAAATTTATTTAAAAAAGAAATAAATATCTCTCAGAAAAAGAGAATGTTGTCTCTCTCTCTCTCTCTCTCTCTCTCTCTCTCTGTGTGTGTGTGTGTGTGTGTGTGCGTGCGTGTCTACCATTGAGTATATCCCCAAGCCCACTATGAGTGTTTTTGAGACAGGGTGACATGTAGCCCAGGCTAGGCTTGGGCTGACTACCTAGCTAAGTCTGGATTTGAACTCCTGATCTTACTAACTTTACCTTCCAGGTGCTGGGAGTATAGGTGTGTGACATCACACCCAACTCCAATCTTAATGGTATCATTTGTGTCAATAGTTTTGATTCTGTCTGAGAGGGGAAGGCGAATGAGCTCCTAGTGTTAATGGTTTCCTCCCTGTGTCCCTTCTTCTTGGCTTTCCTTGTCTTCCTACCCTGTTTCAAAAGTAATTTATATGCATTTGTAGAAATATCATAATGAATCTTCTTACTTAATATAATTAGCACATACTAATAAGAGAAAAAAAAACCTCTGTGATATGCAAAGGCACTTCTGAAGCTCACAAATGTGGGTATCGATGCAGGCAAGTTCTTGCTACCCAAAAATAATCTGTGCGATTAGCTCAGTTCCCAGAGACTTGCTCCCTCACAGCAGCAGCTGGGCGCAGTACCTGAGACTACAGATTTTGGTCTAAGATGACTTACAGCGACACCACACTGTTCAGTTTTGGGGGGAACTGATGAGGAAATCTCAAAGTGTAAGTTGACATCAGCTGAAAAACTAAGCAAATGGGTATCAAAGGTTGTCATGAGATTGATTAGAGCGTGCTACTACATCAGAGGTGGGGAGCTGAAGTATCTGTGCTTCACGTGTCTTCAGTTTAATAGTTTGAGTTTTAAATTTTACTTACGGTAAAAATAATGGATTTAGTTGCAGCATTTCCCTGCACATATCAATGTACCTTACTCGCATTTGCTTTCCATTACTTTCCTCCATCCCTCTGCTCTTTATCTTGCTGGTCCTTTCTACACACTGGTTCTCTCTGTCTCTATCTGTCTCTGTCTCTGTCTGTGTGTGTCTCTCTGTCTCTCTGTCTCTGTCTCTGTCTCTTTCTGCCTGTCTCTGTCTCTGTCTCTGTCTGTCTGTCTGTCTGTCTCTCTCTCTCTCTCTCTCTCTCTCTGTGTGTGTGTGTGTGTGTGTGTGTGTGTGTTGTGTTATTGAGGATTAAATTTAGGGCTTCATGCAAACTAGGCAAGTGTTCTGCCTTGGAGCTATAATCCCATGTCTAAAGCTACTGTTAACAAAAGAGCATTTTGGCTATGGTGGTGCACAGCTCTCAGTCTGGAGGGGCTAAAACCACATAGCTAGGTTCAACTGGGAATTGTAACCATGCCTAGGTATCATAATGGAACCTCCTCCAGGAAGGGAAAACAATATGTGGGAATGGGACTGCAGCTCAACAGCAAGCAGGTTTTCATCTACAGGTTTGAAACATGGAACTATGTCTTGCCCTGTGTGAGGAAGGGAATTAACTTTGTAATTTCTTTAGTTGGTGGAACCCAGAGTTTAACTACTTCCAAAAACAAGGAGGCAGAGATCTGTGGAGTCTATTTTTAAGTCTGTGTGGTTTTAAAAGAAAATCTCAATCATTCCATTCTACAAATAAAGACTCAGGAGCCAGGTGCTGGGCTGAAAACCTGCTAGCTCAGAGAGGAAGAGAAAGCACCCAGCTGACCTTCCTACTCAGCTCATGTCCTGTTGGAAAAGGCTCAAAAAGCTCACTAGCTCAGCTGACAGCCCAGGAAGAAAAGGCCAAAAATCCAAAGCCAAAGGCTTGCTTCTCGAAGCTCAAAAAGCCAAAGACCAAGGAGCTAAAGACCTAAAAGCTAAAATCCCAAGAGCTCCTTCTGCTTCTACTTGCTGTGTTAAATAACCCTCAACTCAAAGTCCCTCCTACTCTTTAGTCCCTGTCAGCTGGCTTCTTGCTCTGCCTCTTGACTTAGGGTTAACTTTATTAAATCCTGTGTATAGAAAGCTCTTGGATTAAAGGTGTGTTCTGGGGCTCCCACTAAATAAAAGAGTTTTTTTACAGGTCACAATCTCAGGAGTCACAGCGGGATCAATGATCCTGCCACAAATCTGCCTTCGTTAAATTGATTAGCCATTCCACCTGGGAGACTTCTCGGGTTCGGTTTGGGTTGGGTTTGGGCTTTTGTTTTGTTTTTAAAGAAGACTCTCTGAGTTTTCCATGGTGTGGTCAAGGAAGATCAGTGTGAACACCCTGCTGTGCCTGGCAGAATTATTGGGCCTTTGGTGGGCATAGAGCAGAAGCCTTTGTATCCTTTCTTTGGGATTCTGTTTAGACTAGAGACCAGGTTCCTACAAAGCCCAATATGCAGAAAGGGGTGGAGAACACAAAGCTGGTGATGATGGTGATGGTAATTGTGTCTGAAACAAACATAATAGTCTGAAGGTTGAAGTGAGGGGTAGAATCTGGTGCATCCTGGGAAAATATGCATTATCAGAGCTACTGAGTTCAGGTGCCTTTTGTTTGTTTGTTGTTTATTATCTATTGAGGAGCAGAAGTTCTTCACTTTTATTAGAGTCCTCTGCTATGCTGGTAAGCCCCTCCGATTTTCCCCAGCCTGAAAATCGCTGTTTGCCTTTGACATGTTTAACCAAATCTGGACTCAGTGGTTGAACATTTGTCTATCAGGTATAAGCCCCTGGATGATTTGATCCTCAGAATACAGATACACACACACACTCGCACACGCACACACACACACACACACACGCACACACACACACACAATTTTACTAAAGATTGTTGCCATTATGTTTATTTATACTTACAAAGAAATCATCTCAATGTCTAATTTAAAGTGTGTGAATGTTATGTACTTTGTTTTTTATTCTTTCATCAACGATTCCCCTTTGTCCTCTCTTATGTCCTTCAGTATATATTTTTTAAAATATCATCTATCGCACTAAACAAAGTTCTTTGAAGTTCCACATGCTAGAGCATTGGTTTTCAAACTAGTGTGCGTGAAGAATCCCATAGAAAACAGATTAAACAATGGATTGCTTGGAGGGGCCACTCAGAAGGCCCCACTCCTAACTGTGGAGCCACCAGCTAGTTGATGGCTGTTGGGAGTGTGAGTCAATTCTCCGCAGGGACAGGGACTTTGCAAGGTTGTTCATGCCCCAGTGGATTGATCTATACCCAAGTGTGTGTGGGCAGCACTTATTGCACTCAGTGGGTTATTTTAAAGAACAGCAGCAGCAGGATGAGAGGACAAGGCAGAGCACTGAGAAGTTAGGAAGAAGACATAATGGAAGAGCTGTGGGAAGTTCTGAAGGCTGGGAATGGGGGAAGCATACTATCAAAACATGGCACATGTATGTATGAAACTCTCAAAGACTAAATAAAATTTTACAAAACAATAACAAAAAGGGAAAAAAAGTAGATCTCTGGTTTCCATCCTCAATTTTCTTTCCTGAGCTGGGACTGGGACAGGACCCTCAGATTCATGCCAGCCACATAGTTTTCCTGGATTCTATAGTCAGTTAGGAAATACAAGTTGCTGAAATCAAGTGAATGCATTCACAGTGGGCAAAGTTAGTAAAGACTATTTCTTTTTCCTGTGGCAGTGTTACAGTTTTAGGGAAAAGGTGAAATAGAAGGCAGGGGATATGTGCATGTTAATTTAACTGTGAGAAAATCTTTCCAAACTGTGTGGAATCTCTCCTATGACATGAATTCCTCCCGTGGCTGGTGACAGGCCATTAGCTTTTCTGACCCACAACATGAACTTCCTGGAGAAATTCGAATTCTCATTGTTTCAGTAGTTTGGTGACCTAAAGGGGAGTATACGTGTCTCCTTTTAGAAGACTCCCCCCCGCCCCCCGGCATCCCACCAAGGCCAGGGCTTCAGCAAGGGATCTCAGTTATGAGTGGAGTTTGAGGGATTCCTGTTCTTACCAGATCCCAGGAGTTGCTGGTCTGTAAGGTGAGAACTACTGCTGTGGGACAAGCTGACTTTCAGTTGATGGTCGGTACTGGAGACAATGTCTTCAAATCTTGTCCCTTCATTCTGCATCATAGCCAGCACAGCTACTTCTCCAACCTCTCTGAAATGTCTCAAACATGGCTCCCTCCTGTCCTATATTATTTAAATTCCAGCTGCAGCCATGCCCCATACCTGCTGGCACACAGTACCCCTCATCACTCAGACGCGAGGCAAGGGGCTGTGTACAGCACTCACTTAGAACCTGCACTTGGCATGGGCAAGGCAAGGTTTGATTCCCAACAAAACAAAGAAACAAACAAAAACAAATATAAAGTCAGAACAAATAAACTGAGGAAGAGCAGAAAGACAGAGAAAATTTAGGCATGTGAGAAGGGAACTGGGCATCTCACTCTTGAGTCCGGTTAAAGCTTCTCAGCCAGTTAGTCAATAATTCCAGCACAGGTAGCATTTTCTGGGAAGGGTGCTTACACAGAGAATATACTTTTTCATAGAGCTGCTTTAAAGAGGAGTGCTAGCACAGGAAGGAACCATGCTTAAGGTCTCTTCTGGTTGAAGCTAGGAGTCAAGTCATCCAAGAACCTGTCCTGGCTTCTTTACACCAGCTCCAGTTCTTCTAATATACTTTCTGGAAGCCTTAACCTTGGATTTAAAGAAATACACCACACACACACACACACACACACACACACACACACACACACACACTCATTATTTTTGACATAGAGTCTCATGTAGCTAAGACTGGCCTCAACTTCACTATGTAACTGAGGGGAACACTGAGCTACTGATCTTCCTAATCATATATGAAGTCATATGCTATCATGCCTGGTTCAACTTCCGTGATTTAAATATCATGCTTATTTTATGACGAATATCTCTTTGCTTGCCTGTCTTGCCCATTTGTGTGTGCTATATGTGTACATGTGATATGTGTGTGTGTGTAATTTGTGTGTATGTAGTACCTGTGTGTATGTCTGTGGTCTGAGTGTATATATGTTGTGTGTGTGTGTGTATTGTTTGTGTGTACATGGGCACTGGCAATTGAACAAGGGCCTTGTGCATGCTAAACATGTGATCTATATGTAGATCCCATAGATCTCCTGTCTTTTATTTCTCCCCTACCATTATCTCAGTTCCCTAAAGGCATTGCAGTGTATATTTACCATGGTATCTCTAGGATTCTTACTTGGTTATTGGAACATCATTCACATACATAACAAATATCTGACAAATGCTAATTTTCCTTGTAGTAATGTTAAAGTCACAAGAAAGATAACATTCTTATGGCTCTGACAATCCCACATCAAAATATAACAACGAGAAAGTGTGAAGAAAGAGAAGATGCAGTTAACTTTGAAAATTAAATGGGAAGTAAGTTTAGAGACATGGCATAGAGCAGTTTAGGAAAGGAATGCAGTGACCGAAGAAGCTATGAAGCACCACATTTCCTCTTCAACATATTTATAGCTCAGGACAAAGGGCATTTCCACCCCTGGGCAAGACAGAGAATGGTTTACCCAACAGCAGTCTCTTTCAAAATTGGGAATGATGGCTCTAAAGAGAAGCTTGGCAGATTGCCCCATGACCTTCTTTTCCAACAAGTCCAAAGCTTGTCTTTCCTATTGATAGCCATTATTTTTTTCATTTACTTAATACACAATCACAGTTATATAGGAAATATGTAATTTTAGTGTTTATAAGTAGATGACAAAAAAAATTCCTCAGAAAGCTTGTTCAGAAATTTCCCACTTGAGCAATATGGAATAGTGTTTGAGTTCAAAGATATTTAAAGACATCCATTGTGTTCATGCTTTGATACCTACACAGTGACTTATGAGAATTAGGTGCTCTTATGTCAGTAGTAAAGACCGTTTTTTAGGATGTCAACTTGACACTCCTATGAAAAAAATGATTGTTTAAGGTCATGAGTATGTGTATACTTCAGCAAACATGTCATCTCCGTTCAGCTTCATTGGAGGCAGATCAACATCAGTTTAATGGTGTCACTCAGGTGCACAAGTTTGGTTCATTTACATAAGAATAGTGTCATACCAGGGCTGGCGATATGGCTCAGCACATAGAGTGACTACCCCCAGTGCTGAAGACCTGAGTTTGATAGTCTGGTCCCACACAGTGGGAAGGAGAAAACTAACTCATGCATTTTCTTGGCATGCACGCACATTCGCGCACACCCACCCACCCCCCCACACACACACGGCAGGGAGAAGAAAAATGTAGCAAGAGTTTAAATGTACATGTTATTTCAACATCCATTGCTGCAAATGGTTTTATAATAATTAGAAAAAAATTATTTAGAAAACACAAAGTTCTATATAAAGCCTTTCAAGGAAGAAAAGCAAATATCTATACATGAGCTGAATAAGCTGACGGTGTAACATATAGACACAACGCCACCCCCTTCTGGACTAGAAAGCCCTTCTGGGAATGGGATTTTGAGGCAGTGAAGTAAGGAAGTTTACGAATGTTCGTGGGAAGCAGCCCTGAGCATAAAGGTCAACAATAAACAAGGGCTGTAGCTTGGGAGTGGGTGAGAGAGACAAAGGCTGCAGTCAGAAGACAGGTTTGGACAGAGTAGAGAGTGAGCCACATGTAGGAGGAGGCAGGGTCAAAAATGTACACAGATGCCAACCGAGTCAAACTTATATGGGGATCCATAGAAAAAGATGAAAACAGGAATGGATCAAAACAAGGGAGAAGTGACTGGAGCAGATATTCTCTGGTTAGAGGAGAAGAGAATTGAGCTGGTGGGTGGATGGGGCAGGGAATATGTCAGCCTATGACCTGTGCACTTGGACTGACACTATTAGAAGTGTAATTACTTTGCCTTTGCATACACATTTAGATGTTAAAAGGACAACATGAGGCTGGTGCTGTAGCTCAGTGGTAGGGTGTGTACTTCACACACTAGATACACACTTAATTCTATCACTGTTGTAGATGACTATCAGGCAAATACTATCACTCTCAATAGCACATCTGTTCATATGAAAGAAACGCTCTAATGTTTACGTCATGTTGTTGCTGCAAACAATATGATTATACATGCAAGAAAATGCCTGGAAGAAAAAAGTGAGACTCCAGCTAATGATTGTTTGGGAAGAATTAAGTTCTGTACCTGAATTGGGACAGCTAATGGTGTAACACACAGACACAGAGGGGCAGGGGACCTTAAAGATTCATAGAGTCTTAGATAGACTGTGGTGGTTTGACTACATATGGTGCCCATAGACTCATGTGTTTAAATGCTTGGCCCATAGGGAGTGGCACTATTAAGAGGTGTGGCCTTACTGGGGTAGGTGTGGCTTTGTTGGAAGAAGTATGTCACTGTGGAGGCCGGTTCTGAGTTCTTAAATGATCAAGCTACATGCAGTTTGACATATAGACCCCTTCTGTGGCCTGTGGATCAAGATGTACAACTGTCAGCTCCTTCTTCAGGAAACTGCATGCTGCCATGCTTCCCGCCTTGATGGTAATGGACTAAACCTCTGAAACTGTAAGCCAGCCCCAATGAAATGTTTTCCTTTCTGGTGCCCCATATTTAGCCATGTCCCCTTGATGGGGAGGCCCGATGGCACTCGGAAGAAGGATAGCAGACTACCAAGAAGAAACTTGATACCCTAGCATCATATTCGAGGGGAGGCGGTCCCCCTCAGTCACAGTCATAGGGAAGGGGAATGGGGTTAAAGTGGGAGGGAGAGAGGAATGGGAGGATGCACGGGATGGGATAGCAATTGAGATATAATATGAATGATTTTATTTTTCAATCAAAAAAAAAAAAAAGAACAAAGTGAAAAAAATGTTTTCCTTTATGGTGTTTCTTCATAGCAATAAAACCCAAACTAAGACATAGACTTTCAGGCTGTCCCTCTAGTGGGAATAAAAAGTACACTACAGCCTCAAAATAAAATGTGCATCTCACAGTCAGTGAGGGTCTTGCTGCTGAAGGAGGCCATTGGCCACCATCCAAGCTCTGTCGTATCCTTCTTTGGCTCTGCGCTTCCATCCTTAACATTTTCTCTTGAGGTTTTTCTTGTAGTCACTTTGGATTCCAGGAGTCACAAGACTGATCAGTAGAGACCTCAGTGATGGAGCACTAAGACAGGTAAGCAATGGTGAGTCTCTCTGGACAGATCTTTACCCAATGAGGGCTAGGGTTTGTCTGCGGTGGTAATCATCTTCTGGAAAGCAGACTGCGGTTTTAGACTGCCAATGGCAACAAAGACTTGCTTGGCCCACCACACAGTACAAGAACTGAGATAACCATCAACCAGACCAGACCTTGACCAGGGATGCTTAATTATCCATAGCCCTCGCCTCAATTCTTTCTCCATTTAAACTTCTGTCAAGAGCTGGTGGAATGGCTCAGTGGGTAAAGGCACTTGGCACAGAGTCTGAGTTCATCCTCTCACATACTTGAAGGAAAGACTCAATCCTGAAGGTTGTTCTCTGATCTCCACTCTCATGCCATGGACTTTAGCAATGATGTACAGGTGCACTAAATAGATAAACTTCTGTCAGTACTCTGGGGCTGAAGCAAGGACCCTAAAATAGATATGGGTCACTTTACACCTTTAACTATATGTCTTCCAATTTGGCTTGTTGATTCAATCTTCATTCTCTGTCTTCAATGTTACTTGTCTCTTTAATGTTATTGGGTGGCTGACCGTCTTTCTTTGGGCCTCCCAGTCCTGGGCTTTTGCTCTAAAAGTTCAGTGGGGGAAAAACTGACAAGCTCAGCTAGGGGAAGTTAAGCCACTCACAATGAGCCCAAACTGAGAGAAATGAGTGAATGGTCCCTTGTATCTACTGGAATTACCTTTATTCCAAGGACTTCTTACTTTTCCATATTGGCTAGTGCTAGCTGATTTCTGCTCTATTTACTGAGAAGGGAAAGCCAGTATTTCAATTGCCAGCCTTTAGAACAGTGTTTCTCAACCTGTGGGGCTTGACCGCCTTGGAGGTCTTGTATCAGATATACTAAAGATCAGATATTTATGTTACAATTTATAATGATGGCAAAATTACAGTTATGAAGTAGCAAAGAAATAAGTGTGTGGTTGGGGGCCACAACAACATGAGGAACTGTATTAAAGGGTTGCAGCATTAGGGAGGTTGAGAACCAGTGACCTAGAATATGGCCACCTGGTAAGTGCTTTCTCCACCAGGGCATGACAAGCCGTGCTTCTGCCCTTGTCAATGAACACCACAGCTAATCCTGTGAGTGCTGTCACTGATAATACATTTCAAAATTTCTTTGTTGTTGTTCTTTGTTGGCTGAGCTCTTTGATGTCAGTATAGGGTTTGGTGATATGTTTTTTGATGAAGAAACTTGATTTTTTTGTTGTTGTTGTTGTTAGAACTAAGGTCAGTTTTTAAACTAAATTTTTATTTATTTAATTTTACATACATGCCTGTATGCTTGAATGTGCACCATGTGCATGCAGGAGCCTGTGGAAGTCAGAAGAGAGCACCAGATCCTGGGAACTGGAGTTATAGACGGGTATGAGCTGCCATGTGGATGTTGGGAACTGAACCTGGGTCCTCTGCAAGAGCAGCAAGTCCTCTTAACCACCAAGCTTTCTCTACAGCCCTTCTTATTTTTTATTTTATATTTGTGTGTGTGTGTGTGTGTGTGTGTGTGTGTGTGTGTGTGTGTTTGAATTGTCTCAGGGAAGTTGGGCTTAGGCCATATAAAATTCTATGCCCTTGACTTAAAATGATCTCCGATTAAGAAGCCAGGTTATCTGGGAGGTCACTATTGCAATTTGTGTAGCTGTGGAAAATGTTAAATGTACTGTCAGGCAGCCCTTAGGGAGAATTTCCGATGACTGGCCTAATTATAGCTATGAACATACAACTAAGGAAACAATGGTATATTCTTATACTACTAGGCAGTCTAACTATGCACAATATAAAAGGAGAGATAACCTCTGAATAGGCTATTGGATTTCCATATTATTTTATAGTTAGAATTATTTAGTCAAAACTCAGCAATGTGTGTGGGGTATTATACGTTCAATGTTTTATGAGTAGTACATAATAAAGCTTCCTTTTTTTTTTTTTAAAATAAAGGTTGTTCTAAGGAAGGGGCTGTGCTGGCTGGTTTTATGTGTCCGGTTAACATAAGCTAGAGTCATCAGAGGGAAGGAGCCTCGGTTAAGGAAATGCCTCCATGAGATGCAGCTGTAAAGATTTTTCTCACTTAGTAATCAGTGGTGGAGGGTGCTGGGCACTGCCATTCCTGGGCAGGTGGTCCTGGGTCCTATAAGAAAGCATACTGAGCAAGCCAGGGAAAGCAAGCTCCTGCCTCCAGGTTCCTGTCTTGACTTTGGTGATGATCAGCAATGTGGAAGTGTAAGCTGAGTAAACACTTTTCTCCCAGCTTGCTCTTTGGTCATGGTCTTTTGTTGTAGCAAATTAACACAGGAGCCAAATTCCCATAACAAAGGTCTCAGGCATCAATGCTAAAATCCCTGCTAAGAGACAAGAGGATATTGAAACTGAGTAAAAGATTATTGCCAATGACTTTGAACCCCTACAGTTCCTCTTTTCACAGTGAGCCCTCCATCTCCTTTTGATTGACTTCATTTTGCTCCTCAGTCAAAGGGGATGCTGGAGGATCAAGAAAGAGGTTTCCTTGATGTGTTGGTAAGACTGAAGAGGTCTCTCCATTTAAGACCCATCAAGAGACCCAACATAGGATGCTCACCCTAGATGAACAAGGTTACCACTGAGGTGGTATCTGGCAGGGAAGCTTAAAGCGATAGGATACTAATCCTTGACACTAGCAATTCTTGTGGGTACACAGGCCCACACCCAAGCCAGCAAGAAGAGAGCCATTGAGTGTCTGGCAAGGCCCTCAACAATGTGCCCAGTGCCTTGCCATCTTTATATCAAGAAACTTTGAGAGATGAAGGAGAAAGAATCCAAGCTAGATTTGCAGCTATACTTCTTGTTGGTATCATGGTCATTGCACAATTCCAGGGCAATTCCTGGGACCTACCTGCCACTCCACTCCTCCAACTGCTGTTGAAGGCTAAAATGGGTGCCTCCCCTCACTTTTGAAGAGAATATTTAGTAGGAGACTGAGTTGGTGTAGCAGGAAAAGTAGTACATCTCATATTGTGTTCTTATTCTATATGACTGACTTTGTAACTTTTTTTCTTTTTCTTTCTTTTCTTTTCTTTTTCTTTTTCTTTTTTTTTTTTTTTTTTTTTTTTTTTTTTTTTTTTTTACTTGAGGGGCCTGTGGGCATAAGGCCTTCTCCATTGGTTGCCACAGCCTATGGAATTTTCAATGACTAGGAAAATGAGCAGACTGAGCTCAGCTGAGCAAGCTTACATCTTCATTCATGGTCAATGTTTGAGAAATTGATAAGGCTCCCAGGGGAAGATGTGTCTAGTGTATGTCATAATGGAATGGGGACTGGAAATGTACTTGCCCCGATGCTCAAACACATGCAGGCTTGATAAACAGCCAGCACACCAGATAGCAGGAGTAGATGACGGCTTTCCTAGGGACGAAAGGCGTTCCAACCATTATTTCTTCACAGAAGACCGGGGAACCACTGATAACGGGATGCACGCCAATACGCTCTTGGTCAACACACTCACAAAAAGGCTGATTGAATTGTGCTTCTCTCTGTGAGCATCAGGAAATTCCTGAGCAGGATTTGTACAGCCACTGGCGTGCAGCCTAGGGGGTAGGCATGTAATTTGGATCTTTGCAAAGAGCACACCAGAACATTCAGTTTCACTTATAGGTGAATATTTGGGATACAGACTTAATGCTCACATATGCCTTCCAGAGGGGTAGCAAAAGCAAGGGAAAGTGACATAATTTCAAGGCCGCTTATCTCTATAGGAATATGATTAGGCGAGCTTCTGTAGAGCGCAGGAACAGATAAAATCTCTGTAGTTTTATTATTAAAGGGAGTTTTCATCCAGCTGGTTAGTCTATCAACCCAACTAAGAAGCTGGTGCTTGTGCGGTCTAGTGGTGAAAACCAGGAAGTATGTCCGGGAAGGCAGTTATTCAGTCCTTGTTAAAAGCTCAACGATGTTGACCTCTGATGTCAGTAGAAGATCACAGAGCAGGGGCAGAGTCCTTCACTTGGGAAGAAGAGAAGATAGATACATCCAACCTGATTTTTCCTCAGACTCCCCTTTCTTCTGGGTTACACATTATAAGGAACTGGCTACACTGAACATAGGTCTGTCCCTCCCACTCACACAGGAAAGTCCTCTCTGGAGATGTTCCAACCTCTAGATATGTTTTGTCAGTCATGATTCTCTTTCTCTTTCTCTCCCTCTTACCCCAACTTTTCCCTACCCCCCCCCCGTGTGTTATATATATAATGTGCATGTGTGTAAGCATGTTAGCATGACTGTGAGGGCTCATCTGCATGTACAAAGTTGTCAGGAGTTTTCCTCCATTGCTCTTGCACTTGATTCATTGAGGCCAGGGCTCTCAATCAAACCTAGAGCTCACCAATATGGCCAGTCTCACTAACCAGCTTGTCCTGGGGACTCCTATGTTTCTTCCTTCTGAGACTAGAGTTTAAGCAAGATGCTATGTGGGTCCCGGGTGTCTAAAGTCTGCTCCTCTTCCTTGGGTGGGAAGTGTTTTAATTGCGAGCCATCTTCTCAGCACAGTTCTAGATATCTCTTAATCCAGTCAAGATGACAACCAAGACCAAAGAATCGCACAGGGAAAGCCAATGTCCTCTGAAATACATCAAATTGTCAAACTAGCTGTATAGCCTGATGGAACCCTGGGCAGAACTGAAAGCCCATGCCTATTAAAGTACTTTTAAATATTAAACAATCTCTGTCTTAACACAATGCTCTTCTAACTGGGAGGAACTCAATTTAATCTAAGCACAATCTTAACCAGCCTTCACAGTGCCTCATGCTTATTCTGTTCTGAGTTCCTTACCAGCAAAGTCTAAATGGTTCACTATCCTCACTCTGAAAATGCTTTTCTTCTGCATTTCCCTAGAAAGTGAGCCTTGGTTATTTTTTGCCTTCAAATTAACAAATTCAAAGTAAAAAAAAAAATTCATTTTAATCTAGTTCGGCAGTGTTCTCCTACAGATTCATATGCTCACTTATGATCTTAGGAGAGATACTGGGTAAACATTTAAGAATACTGCAATTAAGTCAAGGAACCCTCTACAATACATAAATGAGTAAGCATTAGCCCAATTTGTTAGTTTTTTTTTTTTTTTTTTTAAAGTAGAAAACGCCATTCAGACTGTGTCACAATGCTGGGTGTTGGTCTACACTGTCTTCTTCTATAAACAGAGATTTGTAAAGAACAAACCATTGAAGGCTCCAGTCAAACAAGATCAATAAAGCCTAATAAGTGCCTAGGAAAAAGGTTATTCTAGCACTGAGGGCTCTAGGATCTGAAGACAGCTGTGAGGTTTTCTGGAAATATCAGGCTACAGGATATCACTATTTAATTTGAGGAAAATAAGAGAGCCTCCTATGAGGCTTGTCATAAGACAGCTCTTTTCTGAGAAAAATCTATTAGTGTGAATTGGTTAAATATAATGCTGAATAGGTCGTGATGGCGCACACCTTTAATCTCAGCACTTGGGAGGCAGAGGCAGGTGGATCTTTGTGAGTTTGAGGCCAGCCTGGTCTACAAAGAGAGTTCCAGAACAGTCATGGCTATTACACAGAGAAACCCTGTCTCAAAAAGAAAAGAGAAGAAAAAAGAAAGAAAAAGAGTAGTGGGACTCATCATGGCATTTTTATATGTAGCATATTTTGATTACATTCACCCCTCATTACCATCTGTTGTCTCACTCATGGTGCTTGCTTTTTACTTTTATAAAAATTTTGATTCTTGGATGTACCCTATAGAGCCTTCATTATTTTATTGCATTGTGATCATCAACATCATCATCACCATATACATGAGATAAGGTCTCACTACTTTGTAGTTTGGACCTAACTGCAACTCAGTATGCAGCACAGGATAACAAGACGGCTACATTCATGGCCTTGATCTCATGGTCATTTTTCTGTCTCAGCTAGGATTATAAGCTTGTACCATTGACTGACATTTGCTTTGGGGTTGCCTAACATATTGAAAACATTTAAACTGTGTGTGTGCGTGTGTGTGTGCGTGTGCGTGTGCGTGTGTGTGTGACAAAGATCGGGACTGGGATTTTTTGTTGTTGTTGTTGTTGTTCAGTTGGTGAGTGAAGTTTCCCAACCTGTAACTTATTTCTGAAAGCAATTAAATCAAGTGGCCAAGTGATGGCCTCCTTGTCTCCAGTCAGTACCAGCTACTTTGTAATGCGCTAAAGCAAGCTAGATAACCCTCTTGAACAACATGGGTTGTGTACGTGAAGTATCAAGCCTGCACCCTCTTGGGACAAGGTTGAAGATGCTGACTTAACACTCGGGAGCTGGGCAAATCATTGTATTCTGTTAAGCCACTTGACTTGATTTTTCAAAGGACAACAGCTTTAAGCCCAGCTGCTTTCTGCTGCCCACAGGAACTGAGATCTTATCATGCATGATGAACATGTGGAAATCCTCAATGTTATCTTTTATATCACGAACTGGGCCTAATAGGTCAGATGTTTGCCCATGAATACTGAAAACTCTTCCTGGATGAAAATGGTTTTGAGTTGGCAAGATGGCTCATGGGACAAAGTTAGGGGGCCTGCTACCAAGCCTAAAAACCTGAGTTCAATTCCAGGGACCCAGTTAGTAGAAAGAGAGAACTGACTCCCGCAAATTGTCTTCTGCAATCACACACACACACACACACACACACACACACACACACACACACACACACACACCATAAACAAACAAACAAACAAACAAATAAAAAGTAATTAAAGTGTTAAAATCCAGCTTCATGTGTCATGGTAAATTCCACATTGATTATGAAACAGTGATCTTAAAAGACATTCTGAATTAAGACCTCTTTTTAGCAAATGTGTTTACTCAGAAGTTTGAATTGTAGACATTTAACTTTTACAAGATAGAAACAATAACATTTAGATTTACTCAAGGGTGTGCCTTTTGATTGCCTGTGCCAAAGGGACACATACAGAGGACTTCTTGCCTTTAATCAAAAGAGTGTAAGCATTCATCAGAAGCTAAGAAAACTCCCAGAGGCAGAACTCATGCAAAGAGCTGTAATCGTGCACTGCCTGTGACATCAAGGCAAGTGTCTGGTTGGCTGGCAAGTGGACTTCACCCACATGAGTAGGCTAATATCTACTAGTTTTACCAACATATTTTTATTTCCACTTGGGTTGAAGCATATCCCACTGGAATAAGAAAAATTTTTAGTCTTGTTGAAGGGGATTTCACTTGCTAAGTGGTCTACCTTCAAAGTGACAGTTGTCTTGCCTCTGTCCTCAAGGTAATGCAGCAGATGAATGAGGTCCCAGGAATCCACTGGAAATTCTATGCAGCTTGGACTTTAGCCAACAGGAAGATAGAGATGATGAGCCGTGACACTTAGCCAAAAGTTCTTAAGAGACTAGCCTACCATGAGCAAGTAATGGCTAAGGCCTTCCACATTTGAGGGAAGTACAAAGAAGCAGGCTGTAGTTAAGCCCCTATGAAATTATCAGAAAGGAGTTCAGATATCCATAAAGGGGAAACTAACCCCACACTTTGAATATGAAAATAAAATTAATCACATATAACAACTTAATAGAATTCTAAATTCTATGCATGTGTTTGCCTCCTCCATGATAAGACCACACCCTGAGGACACCTTCTGTATCTCTGTCAACCAGGAGAATGAACCATGTAAAAGACATGGGAAATGCAGCAGTGATGGCGTGCGCCTTTACTTGTAGCACTTGGGAGGAGTTAGAAACCATCCTGATCTACACAGAGAGCTCCTGGTAAACCATAGTTACACAGTAAATGTTATCTCAAAAAAAAAAAACAGGCAAGCCAGGAGAAGTCAGGGTCCAGGAGCCAACAAAAGACAGGCAGACAAGCTCTCATAATGGAGTCGTAACCACTCATGTTTATTTTATTATTATTTTATTTTATTTTTATCTCTGCAGGCTTTTATTTCATTCCTTATTTTTTTTTTACATATACACTTATGTTATTACACATATATACAATAAACAACAACCAGGAATTATATAAATGTTACATCCATAGTGTCTTAGCTATTTGTATTTGGCAACCTTGAAGACACAAAATGTTTTACTATGTTTTATTTATTTATTTTTATTATTTAAGTAGTTTATTCAGTTTACATCTCAATTGTTAGCCCCTCACTTGTATCTTCCCATTCCCTCCTCCCTCCCTCCTCACCCTATTCCCTTCCCCTAGATCTGTGACAAAAGGGGACCTCTTTCTCCACCATATGGTCACAGGCTGTCAGGTCTCATCCTGGTAGCCTGCTTACCCTTCCTCTGGGTGCCACCAGGCCTCCCCACCAAGGGGGAGTGGTCAAATAGGAGGCATCAAAATTCATGTCAGAGACAGTCCCTGCTCTCCACCAACTGTGGAGAATGTGTTGTTCACTGTCTGGATCTGAATAGGGGTCTAGGTTTACAGCATGCATTGTCCTTGGTTGGTACAGCAATTTGTGCAGACCCCCTGGGGCCAGATCTTGCATCCTTTATGGTCTTCTTGCGAGTTCCAGGACCCTCTGGGTTCTTCCATTTCCCCATTCTCCCATACTTTTCTCACCAGGAGTCACAATAATAAGTCCTAGCTTCTATGCCAATCGCCTGCTAAATGAGGAATCTCAGAGGATATCACTGTTGGGCTAGTGTTTATGTTTTCCTGAAAGTTGCAGCTACCAAGCTGTGGCCTCACAAGGCACCAGCAGAAAGTGACTTTCTTGACTCCGTATCTTAGGTGGAAACTCTCATGGAAGACTTCTGATAGCCTCTTGAAAAGAAAAGAAAAGAAAAGAAAAAAGAAAAAAAGAAACCCAAGCTGGTCATGGTGACTCACGCCTGCAATTCCAACACTTTGGAGATGGAGGCAGGAAAACCATGACCTGAAAATAATCCCTTGCTACATGAGCAGGTCAAGTCTAGCTTGTCCTATGGAAAACTGCCAAGGAAATTAGAGAGAGAGAGAGAGAGAGAGAGAGAGAGAGAGAGAGAGAGAGAGAGAGAGAAAAGAAGAAGAAGAAGAAGAAGAAGAAGAAGAAGAAGAAGAAGAAGAAGAAGAGGAAGAAGAAGAGGAAGAAGAAGAAGAAGAAGAAGAAGAAGAAGAAGAAGAAGAAGAAGAAGAAGAAGAAGAAGAAGAAGAAGAAGAAGAAACCAGGAGCAGGAGGATGGGACTGGGAAGAGAGGAGAGAGTGGCCCATGATCAGGATGTAAAAGGGAATAAAAAAAGAAATAAATTTTAAACTTCAAAAAAAGAGAGAAGAAATATAGGTAATCATGAATTATATTGTAGTCATGCTCTTCTTTCTATGTTTTTCTTGTCTCTAAATTAATCAGCCTAGCCTATTTGTAGATTAGGTTCTTAAAAGTTTTGAGTTTTGCTACCTGGCTTTTTGGGTGTATGGAAAGTTCATTTTCTGATACCCATGGGCAGACTAGAAACATCAAGTTGGACAATCCATCTATAGGGCAAGAGTTCTTCAACTAGTCTTGAAATCCGGGGGAAGAAAACAAAAAACACAACCAACCAACCACCACCAACAACAACCTTTTCCCTACTGGCATCTGGATGGTCTGTTTTAAACGTCTGAGTGTATTAGTACTATGTGCTCCATCACTGAGTATGCAAACATAGCATACAGTCCTCATTAAGTGCGCATGTCCCAGCATGAGTGGTTCTATTTACCAGAGCATTCCATTTTGTAGTATTGCCTTTTTCATTTGAAAAAATATCCCTCAATTAATCAAGAATATACAAGTGTGTAGAGTGGCTGAAGCAGATGGATTGCCCATGTTCAAGGCCAGCCTAGTCTCTATGAGTTCAAGGACAGCCTGGTGTACATAATATCAAGCAAGCAGTTAAGAAAACAAATAAGGTGAGAATGCACCCTACTGTGTCTGGTTGTCTAATGCCCCAGTGATTAAAATGAGTTCAAATCCTCACTTGCAGAAAGTCACTTAAAGTGGTACCCTGGAGTAAGGAGATCCTTAGGGAATATCCCACAAAACTGGAACAGAATGCAACTTTTGGGGAGTTGATAATATGGCCTTGTAGAAACAGATATCTCATTGTATATCTGCTTCTCTGCGTATGTGGCAAATATGGCCATCAGTGGGCACAACACAGCCATGCAGCACCTGCAGGGTGCTAAGCAATGCATTCTGTTTCATTGTCCATTCAGTGTCTCACATTCCTCTAGAATTGGATCAGTTTTCTCATACCAGCCACACCATATGCCTGTGGAAGCAGGTTGTAGTTTTGTTTCTCAAACACACACACACACACACACACACACACACACACACACACACACACACTAAACATGTTAATATACAATTGACCATGGTGTGCATATGCTGGACTTATTTTTGTGTTCCCTTATAACAGCCAGGACCTTCGTTTTGGGCTGAGCCCATTAGTTGGTCCCAAGAAATCATTTTAATTTTGGGAGTAGAGAAAAGGACAGAGCAGTCCAGGTTAGGAATGTAATGGAAGTTTTGATTTCTTTGAAAACTCAGTTATGTTATGTAAGTATGTTTTTGTTTTAATCCCAAGTGCGGTCTATGGGACTGCCTTAGTTTATCCACAGCTGGCACCAGCCTCATGTGGCTTGGAGAGGAGCATGTTCTTTGCCAACTGGAGATCGTTTAACTCTGAGGACTCTGAGAAGCTATAAATATCAGAGCCAAGAGAGGCTCCACAGAGGATGCTCCAGGAGAGAGAAAGGATGCTTTGAGGACACTTCAGGGCATGGAGAGAGAGAGAGAGAGAGAGAGAGAGAGAGAGAGAGAGAGAGAGAGAGAGAGAGAGAGAGAGAGAGAGAGATATTTTGAAATCAAGAGTGAGAGAGAGCACAGGTGGGAGGGGGAGTGGCAGAGAGAGGGGGGGAGGGGGCTTCGAGGAGACTGTCAGAGAAGGAAGAAGGCTACTGCTGGGTATCCTGACAACTGAGATTGGTATTTCCCCAAAGAACCTGATGACCCAAACCAGCTGGAACTACAGCTAAAGAGGTCTATGTGTCTTGTCCCTTCTAACCTTCTTTCCCTCCTCCCTAGGGTCTGGGGTAGTGGTGGTGGTGGTGGAAGGGTGGTAGAGGCAATAAGAAACCAAAATAAAATAGAGTTAAAAACTAATGGCTACACGGAAGGGACAGTCTGTTCATATGTATACACATAGGAGTTTGATGTTATTAGTCTTGCTAGTAACTACCACCCACTGTAATCCATCCTTAAACTCTAGACAATAATGTCAGTAGTCTACAGGCATAAGTTTAGAGAGAGGTTTCCCAGATACTTCACATCTCTCTAGCAGAACAATAGCAGTAGTTTCCCCACTGGGAAATAGGACCAGCCATAGGCTACAGTATCAAACTTGAGTTCTCTCCTGTAGCCTTCAAACTAATAAAAAAGTATTTGGCTGTGCGAATACCAGGTATGCCATACTGCCCAGGTAGCTTATCATTGTTAGCACAACACAACGTTCACAGCCACAAGGAAGTGCTGCTGACAATTTGTCCCCAGTAGTTTGCACAGCAGGGGAGGAGGTGCTCTTGGTGGGGGCAGGAGGTGGGAGAAGGGGAGATTCAAGCTCAGACCCACCCAGCTGTATTTTTCATATTCTGAGAGCAGGGGTTGTGATGTCTTCAGCATTTATTATAGAACGCAGCCAACAGCAGGGAGAGCAGCCCACGTGGTATATGGGGCCTAGAGGGCCTCTTTTTCCAGGAACTTATAGCAAGAGACCTCATCTTTCCTACTGGATCTTTTATTCAGTAACCCATGGAGTCTGGGAGTGTCTTTTTCCACCCATTCAAGATGACTTCACCATTTATAGTCTTTTTTTTGTTTTTGTTTTTGTTTTTTCGAGACAGGGTTTCTCTCTGTGTAGCCTTGGCTGTCCTGGACTCACTTTGTAGACCAGGTTGGCCTCAAACTCACAGCGATCCGCCTGCCTCTGCCTCCCGAGTGTTGGAATTAAAGGCGTGCGCCGCCACCGCCTGGCCTCCATTTATAGTCTTTAGCTGCTTCTTTAGCAGCCCAGCGTTTTACCAGTCAACCCAGTCCATTGTACGTGGCTTTTCTCATCCCAGTTCTGAGCATGGATGTGTAACAGAAGTTTTGGCTTCTTTGTAAACTTAGTTATGTTACATAAATATATTTTTGTTTTAATCCTAAGTGTGGGGTTTTACTTTGGGCTTAGTTTGTCCACAGCTGATAATTGTCTCCTGTGGGGCATGGTCTTTGC
This sequence comes from Acomys russatus, assembly GCF_903995435.1. Lineage (NCBI taxonomy): Eukaryota > Metazoa > Chordata > Mammalia > Rodentia > Muridae > Acomys > Acomys russatus. The sequence continues at coordinate 69,558,426 of NC_067142.1, read as the reverse complement.
CAGCTTGGGAAGGCCTGTTTCATGTAGCTCAGAGAGGGTCATGTTCTAGGACTCTGAGGGAGGTAAATAGAGTGCTTAGAGAGGTAGTGTGGTGTGCGGTGGTGGCCTGTGGCCTGTAGCAGTTTGGAGAGACCAGAGACCACTGTGGTAGACAGAGAAATGTTTCAATGCAGAGGCTCAGAGGAGACTGCTTGCTGGGTTTGCTGTTGGCAGAGATTGGCATTGCCCCCAAAGAACCCAACTGACCCTAAACAGCTGGGAGAAGTAGAGGAGTTTGAGCCCCCTCTCCCCACTAACATTCTTTCTCATAGGCACAGTTAAGGGATTAGTAGAGAGGAAAAGAGGCAGAGGCTTCAATAGCCCAAATAAAATAGAGTTTAAAAAACAAGCCTCAACATGCATGTGCAAAGAATGTCCTTGTCACTAACAATTTGGGTGTTGGGTGAAGAGACTCATATATAACATTGAATTAGGTAAGACCCTTATGTTGGCTTCAACCATTGCTGACTTACATTAAAATGCTTTTAAGAGACCCTTAGAAGTGTCCACAGATGAAGGAACATTTGTAGCTTTTACTGACAGGTATAGGCTCTATATAGTGTCCTTGTCAGTCCCATATGGGACCAGCCAATTTGCCCCCTTTCTCCCCAAAGTAGAACTAGATTCTCAATGTTTCCTTTGGAAATAAGTGTTACATATTTGGACAGTGGCTAGGAAGTCACAATATTTCACCAGAATTATGTTATACATATTTTTCATATCTGTTGTATCTATAGTAGCTAACCCAGAACCCCAAAGTTCTCCTTTGTAGCTATTTTTCACCCAGTAGTCTCTTCTGCCTAGCCAGACTTTGTATGAATGCAGTGAGCACCCTCTAGTGGTATGTTACTGTAATGGTCTGTATTTTCTTTCTTTCTTTTTTTTTTTTTATCTTTTTTAAATTAATTTATTCATATTACATCTCGATTGTTAGTCCTTCCCCTGTTTCCTCCCATTCTTCCCTCCCTCCCATTTCTCCCCTTCTCCCCTCCCCTATGTCCGTGACCGAGGGAGACCTCCTCTCCCTATATATGCTCTCAGAATATCAAGTCTCTTCTTGGTAACTAGCTATCCTTCCTCTGAGTGCCACCAGGTCTCCCCATCTGGGGGACATAGCCAGAAAAGGGGCACCAGAGTTCGTGTGAGAGTCAGATCTTACTCTCCACTCAACGGTGTAGAGCATCATGTTCGTCGGCTAGGTCCTGGTAGGGGTTCGAAGCTTACTGCCTATATTCTCCTTGGCTGGTGCCTTAGTTTGAGGAGGACCCCAGGATCCAGATCTGCCTGTCATAAAGTTCTTCTTGTAGGTTTCCAGGACCCTGTGGGTCCTACTATTTCCTCTTTCTTCCATGCTACTCTTGCCTAAAGTCTCAATCAGATATCCTCTCCTCTGACCCACTTTCTTGGTAAGTAAAGATTTTCATGGTACATATCCCTTGGACTAGTGTTTTGATATAAGTGAGTATAAAGGGGACAGACATGCTTTTTGATTTCCAGGCTGCCACAAGTACTGGGAGTTCTGATTCTTCTTGAATTGTGATACATATACTTTACATCTGCTGTCCCTATATTACAGGTGGCCCAGAACACCAAAGTTCTCCTTTTTTCCTGGGATATCTATAATGCCAGACTTCTCAGTACAGCCTGTCAATCAGTGTTCACAGACTCAGTGACTCAGAGTCATTGCTCTTTTTTTTTTCTTTCAACTTGGCCAACTGGTTTCTCTTTTCAGCCACATAGTAACAGTGTTTATTCATGTGGCTATAGCCACCTACTTCTATTTGGTGCCCCGACCATGTTATCAGTGTACATGGACACAAAATGGGTGGTACCCCTTTCAGCACTCTGTCTTGCATGGCTATTGATTTAAATCCTGTGGAACTAGCCTCCATGATGCAAAAGAAGACTGGTCATAGCTCAGCCTTCATGGTATCAGTAATGAGGCTCGGAGACAGCACATCACACTTCTGTAAATATGCATACCAGTTTTGAGGTTTGATTCTGTTTGGAGTATGGTCTAGTGCTTTGTATTTGTTAACTGCTTGCTCCCTTCTGAGATTATTACTGCTTCTGAGCAAACTGACATACCCTTATTGCTGTTTAACCTTGTCTCAGAAGTTATGCCTGATTGGCTGATTAAAAGTCCTAAACCTGGTCAGGGCAGAATGGGGTAAGGTGTGGCCAAAGTTAGTGGGCTTTGGGGGAGAAGGATTTTGGGAAGAAGAAGCATACAGGTACTGAAGGAGGAAGGAAGAGAGCTGCGAGGGGTTAGTGTGGAGAAGACATGGCCGAATCAGGGTGAATGGAGGAAAGCGACAAAGATGGAGAATATTAGCAAGTATTTGTGGAATGGGAGGCAGCCCAGATAGAAATGATTCAAACAGCTGGGATTGGATAGAGGCTGGGAGACAATGGAAGGTAGCTTAGAAGATAGGGTCTGCCATGTCCCTGGCGGAATAAGGCTATTCTGAAATCTATTTGTTATCTGTGTCTTTATTGCTTGTGAAAGAGTGTTAATAATACCATCATAATAATTATAAGGCTAATAATAAACACAAATCAGGCCATAGTTTTAAATTAACAGCAACAGTTCTGTGACACTCCAGAAAAAATATGGTCCAAATCTTCCTAATCTACCCTTTTATCGTTACTGAAATGGGCCCCGTGCTTTATACATGACTAGTGATTGTTGTTCTGTTACTGGTTATGGGTGTTGTATCCCAATCCACGCTCAGGACTAAACCTTACTGGCGCTGTTAGCTCAGTCTCTTTCTGACCCAGCCGGTGGGTACAGCTCTCTGAGCTCTTAGTAACTTCAGCACAGAGGAACCTGGAGTCTGAGAGCACACACCTGCAGAACCAGACCTGCTTAGTTGGCTCAAACACCTCAAAACTTCTGTCTCTTCCATTCCAAATGCCACCCCCCACCACCAATCTTTAAAAAAAAAAAAAAAAAAAAAAAAAAAAACTTATGGAAAGAAAAGGCAACTTGAGCAAAGTGGAGTAGAAACACACCGCAGAACTCCCCAAACACCTGGAGATCTTTTGTATTAACAAGCAAAGGCTGTCATCGATTTTAGAAAATGGCAGATGATACCAAAGAACTGATAGCTGGAATCCCTGGGGAGTGAAGCAAGACTAGTTGGAGACCAGCCTTCCTCTGAGGTGGGTGGTGGCAGCAAGGCACACTGGGGGTTGAGCAGCAAGGAAAGAATTATTTAAAAGGCTACAAAGGGTGAGAGAAGCTACTGCAGAGTGTGCAATTCCTTGTGGGCGGGCTCAGCAAAACATGTTGAGTGAATGCAAACGCAGGCAGCAGAAGCTAAGGCTGGGGACAGAGAACATCTCACACAATATGCACGGTGCATTCTGTAACAGGAAGCTGAGGAGAATAGAATGGGAGGAGGAGAGCAAAAGCATATACCCCTGAGATGTAACCCCATTACCCACCCTGTGCCACTGAAGAAATATCACTGTTGGCTTTCACTCAGCTGTGGAGGGAGAGCTGGGTGAGGCTTGGTCCATTTGTGGGCCATATGGTCGCTTTAGATTCATGAGATAAGAGTGAGTTCTAAGCGGTGAGTTTCACAGGTGCCCTGGAGTAGGCCAGCTGTGACTGAATTGTATTCTAGTTCGCCATCTTTTCTGGTGATAAATGCTATAAACATAAGCAACTTGGAGGTTCATTTGGCTTACAGGTTAAAGTCGACCATGGAGAGAAACCAAGGCAGAAACTGAAGTAGAGAGCATAGAGGGCTACTGCTTACTTAAGTGCCTCAGAACAGGAACTGCAGTTATCTCATCACTGAGAGACTGGGGGCCCTGGAGTTGTTTGGCCCTGAGACCGGAAGCCGAGCATTTGGAGTATCCACACAATGGGCTGTATCACTTTGGAGAGGATGACAATCTCATAGTTGCTGGATTCTCTGAGCTGGTTCTTTGTCAGTCTCAACCCAGTGCACCAAACAAGAAGGTCCCTGGAGTGGTGGTGGTCACTAGTCAGAAATGGAAGCCTGGTAACACTGGTTTTCATATCAGCCCTGGAACCCTTCTTAGCAGAACAATGCAAATCAATGAGACCAGAGGGAAGGCCAAGCAAGTAAAGGCCAGAGATCTTCCTTCTGCCACGCTCTTTTTAGTCTGGGCTGCAACCAGAAGATGGCGCCCAGGCGAGGTGTGTGTCTTGCCAAGTCAATTAAGGTAATCATGACAATTCTTCAGTGCAGGTGTCACTCAGGTGATTCTCATTTGTGGCAAATTGACACCAAAACCAATCATTAAAAATTGTATGCAATTTGTATGGTCAAATGAGACAGGTTTTTGGCATGGCTCATCTGGACTCAGGCTTCCTGCCCATCTCCAAGGCCCACCCTACCTGTCAGTGGGACCAGCCACGTATCATGCATCACACAGCTTCGTTGTATGCCACTGGTCTCTCCCAGGAGAAGTCATTGTCATACCCAAGAATACTAAAATTCTGATCAAAAGCAAGGGTCGGATTAAAAATTAATATGACTAAAGTGAAAAAGGGTGGGGGACAAAGAGGAGTGATGTGTTAGCAGGTTTTTTGGAGTGTTGTGTTATGGGAAAAGAAGGACAGAGGATTGTATAAACAGCAAGCACCACAGTGATTTGTTTCTGAGAGCCTGGAGGCATATGGAGAGCTTGCCCCGAGTTCTGCAATCAGTGGTGCTAATATGCGTGTCTGTTTTACACTATATCTTACCCCACACACATTGCTTTCATGCTCTTTTGTCTCTGGAACTAACTTTAAAGAAACTGAGAGTTAGTAGCGATTTAAAATTCATAATATTAGTAGTTGCAGTAACTGAACACTAGGTGGCACTCACTTACCTTAACATAAGAAGTGTGGTTAGAATGTGTGCATGCAATTATTTATATCTTTTAAAAAACTGGGTCAGAAAGATGGCTAATCCCATGAGTTTTCAGAAGTTATGTACTGTCAAGGGTCTCTATGGAGTGTCCAATGCGCACTTCAAAGAAACATCAACAGCAGTTTAATTTGGAATGATTGAGGAAAGGGGAGGGCAGGACAGCATACTGAAAAGAGTACCTTCAATTTCTGAATGGAAGAATTACAGACAAAAGATTCAGTAAGGGAAATGCTCCAGCTCTGCGATGAAGTGCTTTCCATGCTTGTGCCAGGACCTTAGCTCAGATTCTCCACAACACACATGAAGTCAAACATGATAGCACATATATGTAATTCCAGAACCCCTATACCCAGTTGGGAGGTAGAGACTGGAGACTGCCTGCATGCCCATGCATGGGTGTTCATGGCATAAGCACAGGTGAACAAGAGACCTGGTGCCAAACAAGATGGAAGGTGAGGAGCAGCACCCAAGGTGTCCTTTGACTTCCAATATGTATGTGTACTGTGCTGGGGAAAGCACACACACACACACACACACACACACACACACACACACACACACACACACACACACACACTGCCACTGCAGGCACTCCTCCTTCCTGATACTAAAGTTATTTCAACTTTCTTGAGGTGAGTCTGGTCTCAGCAGTTTACTGAGAAAGATGGGGACACATTTTTTTTGGGGGGGCAGGGCAACAAAATAGATTTTATTTATTCATTTATCTCAGCAATCTAAGAATGAAGTTTCACCATGACATGTTTATACATGCATATCATTATAATTTGTTCTTTTTTCAGCATTCTTTTACTTTAAAGATTTATTTTTATTTGGGGTGCACCATGTGCATACCCAAAATTGACAGAGGCCAGAAAGAGGGTGCCAGAACCACTAGAATTGTAGTTCCAGTTCGAATCCATTGTGTGGGTGCTTGGAACTGAACCCAAGTCTTCTGCAAGTACAACATGTGCTTTTAATCACAAAGCCATCTCCAGAGCTCCTATAGTTTCATTTTTGCTGGCCCCACCACTCCTTCCAGATCTACTACTTCCTTCCCAGAATTCTCTTCTCTAATTCATGTCACACATTTTCTATTACTCTCTCTTTTCCCCTCCTTAGGAGTTCTTCCTCTTTGATAGTCCTCTTTCAGCTTCTGTGTTTTACATATGTACACACACACATGCATTCATTTACATATCTATGTATCTACATAATCTATATATATTTAAGTTTAGATTCTGTATAGGAGAAAAAGTATGTTTATCCTTTGGGGTCTGGTGTAGTCTGGTAAACATTTGATCTTCAGTTTCGTTTTCATGTTCCTGAAAATGTCCTCATCTCAGTGTTTGTAACAGTAAAATTCTATTGTATAGAAATTAGTTACTTAGTTACAAAAGCAGCTAAAGGAAGGAAGGATGCTTTTTGGCTCCTGGTTTGCAGGCACAGTGCATCATGGGAGATAAGGCATGGCAGTGGAAGCGTTGAATGGCTTTAGTCACCTTGTACCCAGAGTCAGGAAGCAGAGTGAGATGAATGCTGGTGTTTAATTCACTCTCCCATCTCATCTCTTTTCATTCAGTTGGGATGCCAGCCCTTAGGATGATGCTGGGCACTTTCAAGGGGGGGGGGTCTCCTCCTTTCGACTTTCTGGAAGTCTTTGCACAGACATGTCCGGAAGTGATTCCAAACCTATTCAAGTGGATCACAAAGAATACTTACTCATCACAGCATGCAAACTTCAGTTTCTTTATCCATTAATCTGCCAATGGACCCTGCTAGGCTGTTTCGCATCTCAGCAGCTGTCAATCATGCAGCGATAAGCTTGGATGGTCAGGTACTCTATGCTGATGTACACACACCCTTCACCCTCCGGCATGGCAGCCATACATTCTATGGTTGCGACACCCCCATTGTATCACAGTTTCCTTCCCACGCTCTTGCCAGGATTTGTCACCTTTTCTGTTTTGTAACCGTTGAGAACAGGTGAAATGGAATATGAGAGCAGTCTTTGTATTTACCAGATGCTCCAATAGTTGTTTAAATATTTATCATCCACTTGTGATTTTCCCCTTAGGAGCTGTCTACTAAGTTAGGCATGGTGGCGCACATCTTTCATCCCAGCACTCTGGGAGGCAGAGGCAAGTGGATCTATGTGAGTTCGAGGTCAGCCTGGTCTACAATGTGAGTCCAGGACAGCCAAGGCTACACAGAGAAACCTTGTCTCGAAAAACCAAACCAAACCAAACCAAAACCAACCAATTGATCAAAACAAAACAAACAAACAAACAAACAAAAAAAACCCTCCAAAACACAAAAACAAAAATAAAAACCAAAACCCAAACCAAAAAACCCTCAGGAAGCTTTCTATCTCATTCAACAATCAATCTTTTAAAAAGATTTATTTATTTTCATTTTATGTGTCTGAGTATGTCTGTGTAATACGTGCATGCTTGATGCTCACAGAAGTTGGAGAGTATGTCAGATTCCCTGGAACTGGAGGTACAGAAAAATCTGAGCTGTTTTATGGATGCTGGGAATTAAAGCCCTTGTTGAACTGTAAGTGCTCTTAACCACGGAGACTTCTCTACAGGATGTAATATTTGGAGGTTTTATAGATTCTAGATAATAATCCCTTGCCCAATGTATCATTTGTAAAGATTTCCCACTGTCTATATATCTGCTCTTCACTTAATTATTTCCTTCACTGCATAGATGCTTTATACATTGATGTAATCTTAATTGATAATTTGAGGATTATTTCCTGGGCTATAGAAGGTTGTTTCCAAAAGGCTTCATATAAGCATCTATCTTGAAGTAATTTTTAAAATGTTCTTCTCTATCATTTTCAGACTTATATTAAGGCTTGTTGCCCATTTTACATTGATATATTTTTTTTTTTTGCAAAGTGAGATAAATAGATTTGGATTCATTCTTCAACATGTAAACATCTGTTTTTTTTAGTGCCAGATCCTAAAGATTTTGCCTATTTCTCAAAGTATGTTTTCCATTACTTTGTGGTTTATAATTATTATAATATTTATAAATAAATATTGAATTTTATATTATAAATATAGTATATTAAATATAATATTATTTCTAAACAAAAAAAAGTAATTTAGAGACAAGAAAAAGAAACAAAGTAGGAACAAGAGAGAAAGCATATAGATTAGAGGTCTAAACCTGTACAGAACAGAAAAGGACAGCTACTACAAACTTTCTTCCCCCTCTTCTGCAATGTTCCCTGAATCTTAGGTATCCACTAAGTTTAGGCTCCACAACTCTGCATTTGATTGGTTTTGGCTTTCTGTTTGTTGCAATGAGAAGTTTCCTTAATGAGGGGGTGAAGATCAAACTTAACTGTGGGTGAGTGTCTAGGGATTGTCTTTAGGGATTGTGTTGGTTTAGTAAATTAATAGTTGTAGTTTCTCTTCCAGTGACCAAGGCTTAACTGGCACTGGGTAATAGCATATAAAAAACCTACCCTCTCTCTCTCTCTCTCTCTCTCTTATCTAACATCTATATTTTTTCTGGGACAGGAAAGCACAGACTGTAACAAACAGACATGCAAATATGTTAAGGGCATTTTACTATATGTTATATATAGCAAAACAAGAGAATGTATATATGTTTATGAAATATATGTAATAACTATGTTAAGGACAATTTTATAAATATGTTATATATCCTATTAGTTTTTTTTTTATTGCTGTCACAACATATCTTAGTAAGTAGAGCGAGGGAAGGAAGAGTTGACTTTGTCACAGGGTGTATATAGTTCATCTGGGTGGACAAGGCATGGTCACAGGATGATTAAGAGACTGGTCACATTGTGTCTGTAGTCAAGAAGTATAGAGAGAGATGAATGGCATTCCTTGTTTTCTCATTGGTATTTAATGAAGGATCCAAACCCATAGGATGATGCTACCACCACTTACAGTGGGTCTCCCATCAGTTAAACATCTCAGGGACTGTCCACACAGTCATTCCCAGAGATCATAAATCCATTCAGATTGTTAGTGGATATTAAACATCACACACACACACACACACACACAACCCTTTATAGGCATTTATTCTCATGATCACGTAAGCCTAAGAACAAGGACGGCACTGATGGACATGAGAAAGTCAATGTAAAAAGCCCACAGGGCCTCAGTCCTGCGCAAAGAACTATAGGCAATAGACAACAGAAGGGAGTAAGGAAGGCAAACCTCTTTAGGGAAGAGCACCTCCAATAGCTGTCTAGTGCCAAACAGTCAGCTCCGAAAACATGCATGCTAGTAACGTTATAGAGACCGAGCAGGTTATATTTAGGAACAGACATGTATACACACATACATGGATACCTGCCTTAACAATTAGAAAGAAAAAGAGGCCATGAATATGAAGGAGACTAGGGAGGGGTATATTGAGGCTTTCCAGTGAGGAAAAGAAAGGGAGAAATGTAATTGCTTTATGATCTCAAAAATGAGCCAGGCATGTGGCCCACGAGCAGGTGGATCTCTGTGAGTTCGAGGCCAGCCTGGTCTACAAAGCGAGTATAGAACAGCCAAGGCTACACAGAGAAACCTTGTCTTGAAAAACAAAACAAAAAACTCAAAAATTAAAACAGTAAAATATAATGCAAAATCATACTTAGCCCTGCATTGTTGTATGAAGCTAGGATAGTTTAAATACTCTGGAAGTAAATGAACATCACCATTAAATATAGTGTGCAATCACTTTCATGGGATGATGTCACAGTGTACTGCTGAACTCCTAACTATAAAATAGCTGCACTGCTTAGCTTTTCCTTAAGAGTCTTGATAAGGCCTGAAGCACTGCTGGGCTGCAGAGCTTCCTGGCACTGTGGTGATCTGTAGGCTTGCCAACAAAAATGAGTAGCTACTATCTTATGCTTTTTATTCCCAGTGCACAAGAGCTAAAATATTGGGCCCTCAAATCTACTTGAATCGTGCTAATGGATTAAATATGGATGTTCTCATTCCATCAATATTTCAGGAAACTTTTCCTGAAAAGACAGAAGTGGTAAATATTTTATGCATACTATAAGGTCTCTGCAGGAGTCTGAAGTATTTTATTGATAATCAATAAATGAATATGGCTGCATTCCAGTGAAACTTTGTTTACAGGAGTTAGAGGTATATGCAGGTCAATGAATGACAGACTCCCCGCCTACCCTTCACCAGGCTCTGGGTTTGAAAATCAGTACTGGGTCTCCTGAGATGCATTGTTTGTCCCATGGCTCTGCCTGCCTTCCTGAGGAAGTGTTCCAGGCCCCAGGAACATCCAGGTCAGACCTCTCCCCACCAATCCACTGCATACCAGCTCCCCCGGGAGACAGAGCACAGCTAGCAGTAGTGAGCTGTGTTCTGTCCTCTAGGCTCTATCTTCAGGCCTACAGCTCTGCCTTCCTTCCTGAGGAGGCTTGCCGGTCCCCAGGAACATTCAGGTCCACCTGGGGCACAGCCAGTAGAGGGAGCAGCACGCTGTTTCCTGAGCTCCACTGTTAGGCCCATGGCTCTTTCTGCCTCTCTGAGGAGTCCTGTGGCATCAGGAGCATCAAGTCAATGCTAGGGACTGTCAAGGCCAGCCTTGAAAATCACAAGGTAAAGTGGGGTGGGGTGTAGAGTCACAACTGATCACTCAGCAGACTTTTCTCTGAGGGATTAAAGCTTGATTTACTGGAGCCATTTCACCCTATGGCTGACAGAATAATCTTTTACCCTTTTAGTTTCCTGTGCCTGGTGAAATAGAAAAAGGAAAGGAAAGAATCATACACATTTATATACATACATACATACATACATACATACATACATATATATGCACACATTTACATATTGGGTGGATGGAGCAAAGTTCTAACAAGCAAGTTCCAAGAACTTCACTTTTTCCCATAGCTTATATGTCCCAACAAAATCTTTTAAGCAGTATAAAAAAATCACAATGAGGTTACATCATATTTTTTGTTAAGTGAATGATTGGAATGTGTATACATAGAAAATCATGTTTCCCAATACTCTCACATCGTCAAATATTTTACATATTATGGGTAAAAGAACAAATATTAAAAAACAAATTATTCCCAAGAACCCACATACATTTGTAACTAAGCAACTTGTTATAGATTAACAAAGTGTAAGCCAGCAAGGTAATTTTCTCACCCAGTTTTTCTTACTGGCAGGCTGCAATTTGCAATTACAAGGAAAGAATCAATTATTTTATTACCTATCTTTGAAAAAAGTAATCTTATAAAAATCTGAAAAGAATCACAAGTCTGAAATTTTATATAAAAATAGTCCTTTTGTTTGTTTGTTTTTTGAGACAAGCAGAGGTTAGTTTGGCACCAGCCATAACCCACACTAGCTGCCATCCAGAAGAGGCCTGTGGGACACCAGAGCAGCTTTGTGATTGGATCTCTCTTTGTCCATTCCCCACCAGATTGGCCCATCTGGGTCACAGACAGTGAACCAGCAGAGGTGAGTCAGACACTAACTACAATCCAGACTATCCACCATACCAAGGGGCCTGAATGGCACCCAAGCAGCTTTTGGCTTGGAGCTCTTGCAGCCTGCTCCTCTCCTGCCTGATCCAACTTGGACACAGACAGCAGATCCAGTAGAGCTGATCTGCATGCAGGCTCTAACACCCATTGTCCATCATCCTGAGGAGGCCTCTGGGGTCCCCTAGCAAAAGGCCTTCAGCTTGGTGCTCTCTTTGCCTGCTCCCAACCTGACTGACCCACCTGGGACATAGACCGTGAACCCATTGGAAGAACCTCAGGCCTGCCAATACCAGAGACAACCAGATGGCTAGGGGGCAACATAAGAACACAAGCAACAAAACTCAAATCAATATGACACCACAGAAAATCAGTGGTCCTACCACAGCAAGACCTGAAGATATTAACACCCCTGAAAAACAAGATGGCTTTATATCTGAGGTGATGAAAATGATAAAAGCCTTGAAAGAGGAAAATAAATCACTCAAAGAAATAGAGGAAAATGCATTCGAATAGATAGGTAAAGGAATTGATTAAATCTTACAGGAAAATACAATCAAATGGGAGGAAAAAAAAAAAAGAAATGAATAAAACTATTCAAGACCTAAAAAGGGTATTAGAAGCAACAAAGAAAACACAATCTGAGGCAATCCTGGAATTGAAAAACCTAGAGAAGAGAACAGAAACTGAAGATCCAAGCAATACCAACAAAATAAAAGAGATTGGAGAGAGACTCTCAAGGATAAAAGATGGTTGAAGTTATCAATACATCAGTCAAAGAAAATGTTAAAACTAAAAGTTCCTCAAACAAAACATCCAAGAAATCTGTGACACTATAAAAAGACCAAGTCTAAGAATAATAAGAATATAAGAAGAAGACTCCATGGCCCAGAAAATGTTTTCAGCACAATCATAGAAGAAAACTTCCCTCATCTAAAGAAATAAATGCCTATATAAATACAAGAAGCCTACAGGACTCCAAAATGGTTGGACCAGAAAAGAAAATTCTTTTGCTACATAATAATCAAATCACTAAATGCACAGAACAAAGAATGAATATTAAAAGCTGCAAGAGACAAAGGCCAAGGCACTTATTAAGGCAAACCTATCAGAATTACACCTGACTTCTCAACAGAGACTGTGAAAGCCAAAACGGCCTGGACTAATGTCATGTAGAAACAAAGAGACCACATATGCCATCCCAGATTAGTATACTATACTTTCAATTGTCATAAATGGACAAAACAAGATATTCCATAACAAAATCAAGTTTAAACAGTACCTAGGCACATATCCAGCCATACAGAAAATACTAGAAGGAAAACTTCAACCCAAGGAGGCTAACTACACCCAGGAAAACACAGGAAACAAATAATCCCATATTTGTAAAATCAAAAGAGAGGAAGAAGATTCGCAAATATTCTCTCTGTCTCTGTCTCTGTCTCTGTCTCTCTCTTCCTCTCTCTCTCCCACTAACAACATAAAAAATCAGGAACTAACAACCACTCGGCCATTAATATATCTCAATATCAATTACCTCAACTACCCAATAAAAAGACAGATGTTAATAGAATGTATATGAAAACTGGACCCATCATTCTGCTGCATACAAGAAACACACCTCAGCAATGAAGATAAACATTACCTCAGAGTAAAGGGCCAGAAAAGGTATTCCAAGCAAATGAACCCAAGAAGCAATCTGGAGTAGCCATTCTAGTATCTAATAAAAACAGACTTTCTACCAAAATCTAATCAAAAGAGATGAGGTCAAGGACACTTTATATTCATCATGAGAAAAATCATTTGCTAAGAGGAAGCACTAAGTGCCTTCTTAAACAAAAAGAGATCTCATACTAGCAAGTTAAAAGCATCCCTGAAGTCTCTAGAATAAAAACAAAGCAGACACACCCAAGAGAAGTAGACAGCAGGAAATAATCAAACTCAAGGCTGAAATCAATAAAGTAGAAACAAAGAGAACAATACAAAGAATCAACAAAACCAAGAGCTGGTTCTTTGAGAAAACAAAAAAGATAGACAAACCTTTAGCCAAACTAACTAAAAGGCAGTGAGACAGTATTAAATTAACAAAATCAGAAAGAAAAAGTGATTCATAACAACAGATACTGAGGAAATCCAAAGAATCATTAGGTCTGATTTCAAAAGCCTATATTCCATGAAATTGGAAAATAGAAATGAAATGGACAATTTTTGATACATACAACCTACCAATGTTAAATCAAGACCATGTAAACAATTTAAGTAAATCTATAATCCTTAGGGACTAGAAGCAGCCATTTGTCTACCAACCGGGAAAAAAAAAAAAAAAAAAAAAAAGCACAGGGCCAGATGGTTTTAACACAGTATTCTTCCAGACATTCTAAGAAGAGCTAATACCAATACTCCTCAAAATAGAAATGGAAGGAACATTGTCAAACTCATTCTATGAGGCCACAGTCATCCTGACACCTAAACTATACAGAGACTCAACAAAGAAAGAGAATTTAAGACTAATTTCCATTATGAACATTAATACAAAAATACTCAATAAAATACAAACAGAATAGAAGAAAACATCAAAAATATTCAGCATGATCAAGTAGACTTCATCCCAGAGATGCAGAGATTATTTAATATATGAAAATACATCAATGTAATACACCATATAGACAAACTGAAAGCAAAAACAAAAAACAAAACAAAACAAAAAAACCATGCTCATCTCATTAGATGCTGAAAAAGCCTTTGACAAAATCCAACATCTCTTCATGTTAAAAGTCTTGAAGAGATCAGGCATAAAAGATACATACGTAAACACAGCAGATGCAATATAGAGCAAGTCAGTGAACAACATAAAATTAAATGGAGAGAAACTTAAATCAAATCCACTGAAATTAGGAACAATTCAATGTTGCTCTCTCTCTCCATACCTGCTTAATACAGTACTTGAATTTCTAGCTAGAGCAATAAGACAACTGAAGGAGATCAAGGGGATACAAATTGGAAAGGAAAAAGTCAAAGTACTGCTATTTGCAGATGATATGATAGCATATACAAGTGATCTCGAAATATTTTACCAGAGAACAACTACATCTGATAAACACCTTTAGTAAAGTGGCTGGTAACAAAATCAACTCAAAGAAATTAGTAGCTTTTCTTACTACAAATGATAAATGGACAGAGAAAGAAATCAGAAAAATAATATCCTTCACAATAGCCACAAATAATATAAAATATATTGGTGTAACACTAACAAAACAAGTGACAGACTTATATAACAAGAGCTTCAAGTCTTTGAAGAAAGAAATTGAAACAGGTTTCAAATGATGGATTGATAGCCTATGCTTATGGATCTATAGGATTAACATAATACAAATGTCCATCTTACCAAAAGCAATTTACAGATTCAATGAAATCTCCATCAAAATTCCAACACAATTCTTTATAGAACTTGAAAGAGCAATTCTCAACTTCATGTGGACAAATAAAAACCCAGGGTAACTAATTCAATCCTGTACAATAAAAGAAATTCTAGAGGTATCCCCATTGCTGACTTCAAGCTGTACTACAAAGCAATAGTAATAAAAACTCCATGGTATTGGCATAAAAAATGGACTAGTTGATCAATGAAATCAAATCAAAGACCCATAAAAAACCCCACACACTTACTGATAATTGATTTTTTTAAACAATGAAGCCACATCTATACAATTGAAAAAAAGAAAGTATTTTCAACAAATGGTGCTGGCCTAACTGGATGTCTGCATGTAGAAGAATGAAAATGGATCATATTTATCACTTTGCACAATACTCATGTCCAAGTGGATCAAAGACCTCAACATAAAACCAGATATATTAAAACTAATAAAAGGGAAAGTAGAGAGTATCCTTGAACACACTCCTACAGGAGACAGCTTCCTGAATAGAACACCAACAGCTCATAGGACTTCATGAAACTGAAAAGCTTCTGTAAGGCAAAGGACATTGTCAATAAGACAAAACAGCAGCCTACAGAATGGGAAAAGGTCTTTACCAAACCTGTATTTGACAGAGGGCCAATATTCAAAGCATATGAAGAATTCAAGAAACTAAATACCAACAAACCAAATAACTCAATTAAAAAATGGGGGACAGAGCTAAACGGAGAATTATCAACAGAGGAATCTTGAATGGCCGAGAAACACTTGAAGAAATGCTCAACGTCCTTAGTCATCAGTGAAATGCACATCAAAACGAGTTTCAGATTTCATTTTACACCTGTCATAATGGTTAAGATAAAAATCTCAAGTGACGGCACATGCTGGTGAGGATGTTGAGCGAGGAAAATGCTCCTTTGCTTGTGGGAGTGCAAACTGTAGTGAATATAAATATGTTTTTGTTTTGACCCCAAGTGTGGGATGTGAAACAGATTTGTGTGAGGTGTGTGGTGTTTGTCTATTGGAACAGACCTTTTTGAGAAAACATGTGGTGTTTGTCCACTAGAAGAGGAACTGCCTCTTGTAGGCGCAAGGTCTTTGCCAACCGATAAACATCCTAGTATGGACTATATATATGTTTATATCCTCTTGTTTTGCTGTATATATATGAGCACCCAAACAAGAGGTTTTGGCTTTTTGGTCTTGGCATCATTTCCTATTGTTTGGCTATTCGTTGCTCCACTTCAAGATGTTCCTGAAGAGAGATGCTTCAGAGAACACTTCAAAGTTCCAGGTTCTGGCTTCTGCTCTGGATTCTGGTTGCTGAGGTTGCAGTCACCTTTGCTAAATTGCTTGTTTGCTGTTTAATGGATCTGCTGAAATCATGACTACAAAGAGTAGAATTGCTCCGAGAGACTGAGTCTAAAAAGGTCTACTCCTCCTGTTCCCATTAACTTCTTTTCTCTCCTATCTAGGGTAGGTGGGTTGGAAGGGAGGTGTAAGCATTAAAGAACTTCAGATAAAGAAGGTTTGAAAAAATTCAAGGCTTACAGTTAACTTGTACAATCACTTGGAAATCAATCTGTCATTTTCTCAGAATATTGGAAATAGCTGTACCTCAATACCCAGCTATACCATTCCTGGGCATATACTCAGAAGATGCTCTACCACAAAACAAGGACATTTGCTTAACTATGATCATAGCAGCTTTATTCATATTAGCCAGAAACCTGAAACAACCTAGATAGTCCTCACTCGAAGAATGGATAAAAAAAATATGGTACATTTACACAATGGAATAATACTCAGCTATTAAAAAATAAAGACATCACACAATTTACAGGCAAATGGATGGAACTAGAAAATATCTTTCCGAGTGAGGTGACCCAGATGCAGAAATACACTCATGATATGTACTCACTTGTAAATGAATATTAGCCATAAAGTACAGAATAACAATTTTACAATCCACAGACATGAAGAAACTAAGTAACAAGGAAGATGCTTGAATATATCTTAGAAGGGAAAATAAAATAGACATGAAAAGTGGATGGATGGAGGGAACTTAGTGGGAGAGGGGTAAGGGGTAGGGATCAGATGTGGGAAGGGTAGGGAGAAGGCTGGATAACAACAAAAACTGGTGAAGGGGCATCTCTTGGATGAGCTGAAGTCCTGGGATGGGGGAGGGGATCCCAGGAGTCCATGAGGGTAACCCCTAACTAAGACATCTAGCAGCATGGGATATGGAACCTGATTTGGCCACCTCCTGTAGACAGGAAGGACTTCCAGTGGCAGGAGGAGGGCACCGACTCACCCACAAAAACTTGGACCTAAAATTTGTCCTACCTACAAGAAGTGTAGAGATAAAGATGGAGCAGAGATTGAGAGAAAGGCCAACCAATGACTAGCCCAAGTTAAGACCCATCCAATGGGAGAGAGGTAACCTGTGACACTATTAATGACACTCCGCTATCCCTGCAAGCAGTAGTCTAGTGTAACTGTCTTCTGAGAGGTTTTATCAAACAGATGATGGAAACAGATACAGAGAAACATAGCCAAACACTAGGCAGAGCTTTTGGAGTCTTATGAAAGTGAGGGTAAAGATTGAAGGAGCAGGAGGAGTCAAGGACACTACAAGAAGACCTACATAGTCAACTATCCTGGACTCATGGGGGCCTACAGAGACAAAACCACCAACCAAAGTGCCTGCTTAGGCTGGACGTATGTCCCCTACACATATGTAGCAGATGCGCAGCTTGTTCTTCGTGTGGGTCCCTTAATTGCAGCCAAGGCTGTCTCTTGTTGTCTGCCTTTGGATCCCTTTCTCCTAGCTAGGCCTTGCTGGCCCTTAGTGGGAGAGGGTGTGCTCAGTCCTGCTGTGACTTGATGTGTCAGGGGATCCTCCCCTGAGGAGAATGGGTGGGGAATAGGGGAAGGTAGTGTGAGGGTGGGACTGGGAGAAGTAGGAGGGGTTCTGAGATTGGGATGTAAAGTGAATAAATAAATAAATTAATGAATTAATAAGTTAGAAAATTAAAAAAGAAAGAAAACCAGTACTGTAGAAAAAGGATTTAATATTTCTTTTCTAATCAAAATATTATATGAATATTTTAAACTGACTCAAAACAATAGAGGACCAAAAATAATAATAATTTGGATTATAATTATTACTTTTTTTGAAAATAATTTTCTACACAATATATTTTGATCATGGTTTTCTATTCCCCAGCTCCTCCTTCATCCTCTGTATCTCTTACACACCCAACTTCACACCTATTTTATCTCTCATAATTATTTTAAAAACCAGAGACTTACTATATAGCCCTGGATGGCTTGGAACTCACAGAGATCATCCTGCCTCTACCTTCTGAGTGCTGGATTAAAGGCGTGTGCCATCATGTGGAGCCATAGGAGTGTTCTCATACAAACAACAACACCTGCCATATCACAGAGTAACAGCATAACAGTAAGCACTGGTGATTATGTGGTCCATCGTTGATTAAGATGCCATCTGATCCACAGTGACTGTTTAGGTTGAAAACAAAATGTTACTTCAAAGCTAGATTAATTAGCATTGAAATTATTAATGAACCTAATTAAATATTTTATAAATATTTTAAGGTAGCTTCAGCCCTGAGAAAGAGTCAGCCACATGGGAAGATGATGTCTAAAATGAAAGAAAAAGAAAAAAAAAAAAAGAATTTTTTGTTTTACAGAGTACTATATATGGAAGAATCGTTTTGTTCTTCAATAAATTTAGCTGCCATTCATTCAATTAAAAGTTGAGAAAGTCATGAAGGAGAAAAGGCCTTGTGTATTAATAGACTTTTTTCTTCTTAGAGCCCCATTGCAGGTTCTGTTCTTAATTAAGCTTTTAGGCTTTTGTCTCCAATGGTATGGGTCTGAATACTTAATGAAATCTATCTCTAGATTTCCTAGGACCGAGGCAACACCTATAACAAACTCCCTTGAGAATTAAGTGCCAGACTATCACAAGACCGAGTCCTAGAAAATCACCTTCCCACACAAAACAGTAGAAAAGGCACATCAGAAAATGAGTCCGGAGGTATTCACAGCAGATTTTTAAATGTGTGAAACACACTTTAGAAAAACTGGTGAGTTCCTTGTTTTTAATAGCTGAGTAGTATTCCATAGTGTATATGTACCACAGTTTCTTTATCCACTCTTCTACTGAGGGACACTTAGGCTGTTTCCATGTTCTGGCTATTATGAATAAGGCTGCTATGAACATGGTTGAGCAAATTTTCTTGTTGTGTGCTGGAGCATCTTCTGGGTATATTCCAAGGAGTGGAATAGCTGGGTCTTGAGGAAGCCCTAGAAATGATCATAATGAGTGAGTTAACCCAGAAGCAGAAAGAATCAAATGGTATATACTCACTTATATCTGCATACTAGCCCAAGGGGCATGTCCCACGAAAGCCTTCACTTACCACGAAACTGGGACAGAGGGGAAGGCATCCTATTGGGACTCTAAATGAGAGACGCATGGGAGAATCGCAAAATAAAAGGATACAGAGAGTCCTAGAAATCTACAAGTAGAACATTATGATAGGCAGATTTGGGCCCAGGGGTCCCGCTCAAACTAAGGCACCAGCCAAGGACAATACAGGAGGTAAACTTTAAACCCCTTCCCAGATCTAGCCAATGGTTAGAATATTCTCCACAGTTGAGTGGAGAGTGTGATATGACTTTCTCACGTACTATGGTGCCTCACGTTTGACCATATCCCCTGGAGGGGGAGACCTGGTGGCACTCAGAGGAAGGACAGCAGGTAGCCAAGAAGAGACTTGGTACCCTATGAGAATATATAGGGGGAGGTAATCCCTCTCAGGAACAGTCATAGGGGAGGGGAATAATGGGAAAATGGGGGGGGGGAGGAGGAATGGAAGGATACAAGGGATGGGATAAACATTGAGATGTAACAAGAATAAATTAATAAAAAAAAAAAGGAAAAAAAAACTAAAAAAAAAAAAAAAAAAAAAAAAAAAAGAAAAAGAAAAACTGGTGAGTATTGTGATTTCTAAGCTATAAAGGAATATATATTATTTTGGGAGTGCAGGTGGCATTTATGCCACAAAGTGTTCTTTCTAAAAACCAATTAACATTTTGTTATGTGTGTGGGTCTTTTGCCTGCTTATGTTTGCTGACCATGTGCGGACCTGATCTCCACAGAGGCCAGAAGAGGTCATCCTATTCCCTGGGACTAGGGTTACATACGGTTGTGAGCCACCTTGTTGATGACAGGAATCAAACCTGGGTCCTCTGGAACTGCAACCAGTGCTCTTAACTGCTGAGCCATCTTTCTCTCACCCCATAAGGTGTGTTCTTAACTCAAGTACATGGATGTTTCTTCAGAAAGTCGTAACATTCATAATGGATTTATCAAACCAAGCTTTTCAGTGCTAGGGAGATGGCTCACGGAGTAAAGTATTTTCCGTGCAAGAATGAGAACCCAGCCAGACCCCAGAACCAACAGAAGTCACAGGAGAGTGTGGCAGCCTACCTGTTGTGTCAGGCTGTGGGAGGTGGCTGGGTTTAAGAAGAAATCCTGATTCAAATCATAAGCTGGAGAGCAACTGAGGAAGATACCCGCTGTCAACCTCAGGCCTCCCTCCACAAGCTCACACACACACACACACACACACACACGTGCGCGTATGCACACACACATGTATGCACACACACACACATGGCCATCATACACTCACATACATGCACACATACCACACATACACACCACACACATACCATGCACACATACCACACGCATAGGCACACATGCTTCATTGCATGAGCACACATGTATACATACACTACTCATCCACACACCACACATGCACACACACACACACACAAATCCATGAACACACACAAAACATACACACAAACACACAGAAACACATACACACCATATGAACACATGTACAAAAGTATACACATTACAAACACGACAAACACTTTTTAAAAAAAACTAAAAGACTTCTAATGTTTTCCAAGTAATCATTTTTTCCTTTGGTCTCAAAGTATTTATTAATAATAGATATTCTAGTTTGGGGCAAACATTTCATACACTTGAGATGATATTATGGAGGCTTAATTTTTTTCAGCTAATAGACATTAATTGCAGCACTCATTTGAAAATACATACACATATACATAATATATACACCATACATACCAACATACAAACATACAAACATATGCTACTTAATAGTGGTTCTATTTAAGCTTCATGGTTGTGCAAGGCAAAGAAAGGCAGAGCCTGCAGACATTGTGCCATGGACACTGTCTCTTGTTTGCAAAGAGCCACTGTTTGCTCTAAGCAGTCTCCCATTTATGTACAGAGAGCTTTTGAGAATAATGATATTCTATAGCATGCACATAGTGATAATATATTAATAAGTATTTTGTCCCAAGTAAAATACATCTGTGTATTTTCTTTTCTTTTAATTATTTGTTTCAAATATTTATGAAGACCCAAAATGTTATTTTGACAGAAAAATCTCAGGATTTCCTAAAATGATCTCTATGACTTACACCTTACTCAACATCTGTATTTTGAGATCAAGCCTCTTTAGGGGTTTATCTGTTTTAAGTAAAGAAATAGCTGGTTTGGTGGAAAAGCACTTTGTAAAGTTGGAGAATCCAGGAAGAATCCTATAGTTTTCTTCTGTTCTTACCCTGTTGTTTTCAGGATGGCGATGAGTCCATTATTATACATAGAAGTCTAGTTTGATCTTTTATTAATAGGTGTGGCCTTTACTAGTAAAAACATGTTGCAAAACTGAATATAAAATATTTTCAGAAGCCAGTCATGGCTGTGCACACTGTAATCCTAGCACTCTGCAATCCTGGAGAGGCAGGTGGATCTCTGTGAGTTTGATGCCAGCCTGGTCTACAAAGTGAGTCCAGGACAGGCAAGGACAGACAAACCTTGTCTCAAAATTTTTTTTTTTTCAGAAAAAAACCCACTAAAATTTTTAGGATTTCATCTGTTTGATTTACGTACATGCCTTTATTATGTGATGACTCTTAGATATCATAGAGTAAATCTAATTTTACATTTGCTCATCATATAAATCCAATTTCCAAGGAAAGCCACACTGTGAGATATCAAATATTAGTACTTCCTTTTGTAGGGCACAATTCAATCTATAACTGCGATCTAAATATCTTTTAATTTATTACATTTATATTCATATATTTCTCCACTAAGGACTCAGTCTTTAAACTTTGCTTGAGAGCTCTGGGCAGCTTGGCTCCGTGGGTAAAGTCTTTGCTGCACAAGCACAAGGACCCAAAGTTAATCTCCAGCACTCATGGGGGAAGTCACGTGTGGTGGTAAGCGTCTCTACCTCAGCTCTGAGACACAGAGATAGGATCCAGAGATTCTGGCCAGCAAGTCTAGCCGTTCACTGACCACCAGGTTCAGCACAGACAGTGTCTCAAAAAACAAAACCAAACTCCAAAAATACCCTAGCAGGTAGTAGTGGAAAATAATTGATGTTGCCTTCTGTCCCCACCCCCAACTCTATCATACAAACTTCATACATAAATGTATTTGAAAGGATTTATAATAAAGTTATTATGTACATTATAAACATAGTCTGGTTTGTTACATTGAATGTTAATTATAATTTTATTTTAAAAAGTCTTAGCAGTACTGTGTAGTTGGTGAATAAATACAAGTATTGCATGCTGGTCATCTACCTATTTATTCTAAAAAGAATTCTGTGTTTTAATTTTTTTCAAATTTTAAATTAATTTAATTTTTATTATATGTGTATCGGTGCTTTGTGTATGTCTGTGCATCATGTGCATGCCTGTTGCCAGTGGAGGCTAGAAGAGGACGTCAGGTCCTCCTGGAACTAGAGTTGTGGTTGTGAGCTGCCACGTGTGTGTAAGGAATTGAACTCAGGTCCTCTGGAAGAGCATCCAGTGCTCTTAACTACTGAGCCATCTCTCCAGTGTGATTCTGTAAGTTTTGTTGTTTTGTTGTTTTTTGTTTTTTTAACTATTGAAATCCCCATCCCCTCCAGGTCCACTTCTATTGCAAAGAATAGTCTTTTTAAGGGCCGTTTTCACCTCACGGTTTCTCAAACAGTATATGATGGGGTTGAGAAGGGGGACAATGACAGTGTAGAGAACAGACACCACTTTGTTCGAATTGTAGGCATACATGAGCTTAGGGCGAGCATATGTAAAGAGTGTTGTAGAATAAAAAAGAGTTACAACTGTCAGGTGAGAGGCACAGGTGGAGAAAGCCTTTTGACGGCCCTGAGCTGATGGGATCTTGAGAATGGTGACCAGGATGATGGCATAAGATGTCACTACCACACAAAGAGGTACAGCAATGACCATGAGGGCCAAGAAGAAGTCTACCAGCTCAGCCTGGGAAGAGTCCTCACAGGAGACATTGAGGAGTGGAGAGATATCACAGAAGTAGTGATTGATATGTGGTGTGCCACAGTAGCGCAGCCGAGCTATGAAAACCATCTTAATCATGGCAGTCATGAGCCCACAGAACCAGCACCCCCCAGCCAGCATTCCACAAAGCTGATTGGTCATAATGACAGGGTAGCGTAGTGGGTTGCAGATGGCTACATAGCGATCAAAGGCCATGACAGCAAGGAGTATGTACTCAGTGCAGACAAAGGTCACAAAGAAGTAAAGCTGTGTCATGCAGCCATTAAAGGAGATGCTCTTGTCCTTGTTTAGGAAGTCTACCAGCATCTTAGGACTGATGACAGTGACATACCACATCTCCAGGAAAGAGAGGTGGCTTAGAAAGAAGTACATGGGCTTGTGCAGTTGCCCGTCACTATGGATGGCCAAGATGATGGCGACGTTCTCAACCAGTGTCACCAGATAAGTTACCAGGAAGACAGAAAAGAGCAGAAGCTGGAAGGCTGGTCGTGTTGGAAATCCAAGAAGAATAAAATGTGTTGTTGCAGAACGATTGTCTATTTCCAGAACCTTGATGATCATGGCTGCCTGTGGACACAGGCAAAGTCAGTTCCTTTGTGTCTCAAGTACCACCCTGAGATGTCCTATGCTGACAACTTGTCTCTAGTCATCCATCAGAATAAGAGCTTTTCTGCCTTCATGTATTTGTTTCCCCTTGAATCATGAACTAAAACTCTTGAACAGCAATTAGCTTCAGGGAGTTTGCATTTTAAGTTTTAAAATATTAATTCACAAGGTACAACTCATCTGGGGTCACACAGCAATAAAATTAGGCCTCCCAAGTTCAAGCACTGTGGGTTTTAGACATATCATTGTTGGACACAGGGAAATCCTTTCATACCATCCTTTCACTGTTGGCAAAGCATCCCAGGGATCCCATGTAAAAAGAAGGCAGGGGACTCAGTTACTTACTGGGTTTACCTTGTATGATGCATGACTAGTTTCACAACCCCACTTATCTTTAAAATAGAGACAATCATATTTGTTTAAACTAAAAATATTACAAATCCATAATAAAGCAATAGTTGAGCATAGCCATGGGTTAATAGCAACTAGAAGTCTCATGTGAGCATTCACCAGCTTTTCAGAGGATAAAGCTGGATGAATAATTTGAAGAATATTTCATTCAGTCCAATCCACTGTGTAGCCATCTTGATGGGCAATATGACAAAAGTATGTTTAAGCCCACCCTTGTCTTTGTCTGGCTAACTGATCATATTATATAAGCTTTCAAAATATTAGTTATTTTATTTCTGAGGTAAGGATTATAAGAAGACATCTACATTTTGTAAACATCAAATGAAATTTAGCGTTTATGTTCCCATGGGTATTTGCTGTTATTTTTCCAAGCTACTGTTCTTAGCTCCAAATCAACACATGCTGTTCTCTATATTTCCTTTTTCAAGGATACACCCCATCCTGCCAATAACAAACTCTGAAAAATGAAATGGTGAAAATGTCAGTTATTGTTAATAGAAAAAAAAGAAGACATGGGAAACTTTTCTGAATGTTAGAGTACAGAACCCGCCATCTGTTTGGGAGTAATACTATAAAGAAGCATACATGTGTGTAGTGCATGTTATCTGGTAACTAAGCCAAGTGTGGCCTCCCTCTAGCATGGCCTGAGGCATGCTCCACAACCTCAGATTGGAAGCTGTTTCTTGTTTCCAGCCCTGTTATGATATGTTCTTCTGTTTCTTTTGCTTTTCTCCAGAGCCATTCCTGTTCCTTATTTCTCAAATTGTTTTTAAGGTATAAGTATATAGAACAACTGAGACAAGGTAATGGGCAGAGAGAAAGAGGAAAGGCAGGCAGACACACACACAGACAGAGAGAGACAGAGAAAGACAGAGAGACAGAGAGACAGCAGACAGACAGACAGACACACACACACACACATGCACGCACACACACACACACACACACACACACACACACAGAGAGAGAGAGAGAGAGAGAGAGAGAGAGAGAGAGAGAGAGAGAGAGAGAGAGAGATATCTATTTTGCACATTTAGAATGATTAAAAACAGAGGATTATACCCAAATGATATATGCTTAGGGAAGAAAACACACAGATTATGATAAAAAAGAAAAAAGAAAAAATTGCCACAGGGCAGAACAAATTTAACAGCTATTTTCTGCTGGAATGCAATTTTTCTTTAACTATTCTTACATTTATTCATGTGTGTGCGCGCGCATGCACGCGCTGAAGTCACGGGAAAACGTACGTGAGTTGGTTATGTTTTTTACTATATGGGTTCTAGAAATGGCACTCAGGTCATCAGACTTAGAGGTAAGAGTCTTTACCTGCTGAGCCACTTCATTTGTCCGGAATATGGTTTCTTATCCATGTGCATCTCCAGTCATACACACAAACACAGAATGCGGCCTTGGTGAGCACAGCTTAATACTCACTAGTGAAACTGTGGAGGCAGTGGGGATTATAAACCATGTGAGATTTGGGAATCCTCCTTAGATTTTTCCTTCATCTTTTTTAATTTTGATCTCTGAATTCAAGAGTCAAACGAACTCACACTCATTTGAGAATCATTGATGTTGATTTATATTTGACTATCTTCTCCTATATCTCCAGTCAAGGCATCCCTTTTCTACTGCTGTTTAGATGGTTTTTTAAATTCCAGATCCACGTGCTTGGGGTCAGTTCCTGATCACACTTTTACATTTCCGAAAATGTCTTACCATTCTGCAGACATGTCCCATTGCCTCTAAACAATCTTAACATACAATACAGTTCTAAGCTGGCTCAAGGAAATCATCCAACATTTCTCAGTAGCTTCGCAATGGGCACGGTCATTTTTTTTGATATCTAACTCAAAAGCTGTATGAAAATAGAAAATGGTGGGAACAAAAGCATCTCCTTTGATTTGAAGAGTCAATAAATACAAAAGGAATATTTTCATTGAACCCACGTAGTTTTCATTCTCTTTGATACCCAACAGGAATACAAGTGTCCAGACACATGTTTAGGACTAGAGATAAACTAACATAAAACAAATGGAAAAATAAACAAAAGAGTATCAGACATTATTTCAGAGCATCTGTTTGAAACAGTTCATCCTTTCACTAGGAGACATAGCTCACTATGAGATGTTTATTGGTTGAGTAAAACTAATAATTAGAAGGGCATTATGATCATATTGGAAACTCTAATCTATCATTGTATATATATATATATGTATATATATATAAACTATGGACATTAAATTATAGTACTAGATGATGTATTTCTAATTGTTGTATTTTGATAAGCAAGAAAAGGAATATATAAACTGAGAGGATGTTTTTACCAAAGGTACACACAATGCTAACATACCAAGGGGATTGGACTTCTAATCTCCAGGGCTGGATTGTTTGAATCACATTCTAGTAGTTTCTAAGACTGGTAAGACAATCCTTCTGACCTGCATGAGAGAGAGTGTGTAGCTTTCTTACTCAACAGCCATGCCTTTGTTTGTTCTCCAGCAACCCAGTCCCGTGGAGAGTGTGTCCAGTATACGGCAACATCACAATTGCTGGGAGCTGCCTCACTCTGCCTATCTGAAAGCATTGTGATTTCTTTTGCAGAGAACTCCACAGTCAATTCCTAAGTGAGGAACTTATCAGGAATAAATGCTATATGACCACTTGATCTAGGATATTTATCTTATGGTCACACTACTACTTGCTTACTTGCTTCAGTGACAGAATTGAAATTAAATAATCGTATTTCAGTTTTCTTGTCAATTGACTTTTGTGAATGTGAAGATAGAGGATACTGTATGAGTGGAGCCCACACAAACATATATGGAGAGAGAGACAGAGACAGAGACAGAGAGAGAGACAGAGACAGAGAGACAGAGAGAGAGACAGAGAGACAGAGAGAGAGACAGAGAGAGAGAGACAGAGGGAGGGAGAGGGATATTTAGGATAGCCTTGGCTTCCTGCCTCAGTTTCTCTCGTAGCCTCTGTAGTGTTGTTATCTTGGGCATTCATGACCATCTCACTATCTTTCTCTGTTTTGAGATTGAAACTTAAGTTTTATTATTAGTTTTAGTATAGCTTTATGTGAGATAAAAATTTAAGAAATAGACAATTAAAATGCTGAGATAAGAGTTAAGAGCTAAGGAAGATTTCTTAATAATAATATAAAACCAGTGACATTTTAGTTTAATATTCATTTTTATCACATCTTTTACCAGACACACTGCTTTAAGATGTTACAGTATTTGCCCTAAAGTTAAATGACTGTATGTTGGCAGAATAGCCATTTCTAATGATTATATGCCAGTCTCTAGTAATTTTTATTTCTGGTTATCTTACACACTTGATTTAATTAAATTAATTGTATAACACAATGAGATTTCTATGGACAATCACCTTAACCTTTAGCTTTATTTCAATAGAATTTTAAAAGCTAATGTAAATCTTCCAAGAATGATTATTTTTTTCATAAAAATGTGTTCCATTACAATTTTAAGTATATTGCATTATTACAAATGTGTGTGCCTGTACACACACACACACACACACACACACACACACACACACAGTGAGAATGAGAGAGAGAGAGAGAGAGAGAGAGAGAGAGAGAGAGAGAGAGAGAGAGAGAAATAAAAGGGAATGATAAATATTATAGGAAACCAGGTAAGTTAAAAGATTTAAACCCTTTCCAAATTTATGAATCTCAATGCACAGACCAATGTTTCTACTCACCCTATCAGGGACAGAAGATTTAGTACAAAAACAATAGCAACACTTAAAAAGCATCAGTCTCTGGTTGGAGTTCATAGCCTTCTCCTTGAAACATAGAGATTGCACATTTATGAGTCCATGTTCTGTGTCTTGGGGCTGCATCGGGTACTGCCATTCCTCCACCAAAGCATCAGATTTGCTTTCTGAAATCAGAATCGGGTCTATCTGACACTCAAGTGCCCCACCAGCCTTGGTCAACATATAAGCAATGGCCAACTTTCAAATATAGTTAGTGTTTTAGGTCCTTAATGTGATCATTCTTTCATGATCCCCAGGATGTTTCATGAGGGCAAGACCAGAAATGCTTTGAAAAGTGCTTGTGGGATTTAAGACATGAATTAACCTGCAGACAGGGAAAGGGAGAACACCTGTCCTTGAGCCTTCACCAGTGAAGAACAGAGGTTCTGCCTCGGCTTTCCCAGGGGTAGGTGGCGACAGTGCTTCTCCCCCACAGGTAATTGATGAGGAATCCAAGGTCATGATGGGCTTGGAAAGAGATCTGTTTTGTTGTTTGCAAGCAAATGAAGGGCAGAGAAGAAATTTTATTTGGGCAAAATATTCGAGATAACAACTATATTAAAAAAAATGCTCCATGAACTCCGTGGGGACGGATTAATGAAACTGTGGGTCAGAGAGTCTCCAAAGTGGAGACAACTGGTGAGAGATTGGACACAATAATCCCCTTGGCTCAATCTAGTCCTTTGCCAGATCCTGTGGAGAAGTGAGAGTAACATATGTTGGTCTTAGGTAGACCTTAGGTCTTGGGTGTTAAATGCCCAGATATTTTTAAATGGGAGAAAAACATCCCTCTTCTTTCAAATCAGTTTTGGGAGACACAGTTCCAATGCAGCATCCCCACCCCCTTCACGGGATTAATGGCAACAAGTGCAGTTATATAAGAGTAATTCCTATGTGTGGTTCAGGGCAGAGTAATTACCTGTCACACAGTGATCTCTTGCGTAGCTTGATTTCTACTGAGCTAGGCTTCAAAACTATATGGGGAATATGCATCTTCAACACCTCTGATCTTCTATAACCTAGGAACTTTTCAACGCCTATAGCACGTATTTGAAATAATTATTTTCCCTCCAGGGGAAAAATGATTAGATTCTATTGATCTCATTTTGAGCCCCACTAATCTGTAGCATATCTGAGGGTTTCTAGGTGAATATAAATGTGAAAGCATGATGCGTTTTTGAATAATCAATATGGCTGAAAGGCAGGCTTTCCTTCTACTCTTCAGGACTACAAATAGAAGTCAAATAATTATCGCCTAAGAAGTTGTGAGCCACAAGAATTCTGTAGCTGGCATCTTGTTTGATAGCTGATGCCCTTATTTACCATAAACACCATGCATAAGTACTTAATCTCTAGTACTCCTCAGACATGCATTCATCCTGGTGCTGTCACTTGTTACCTCTCTCTCCCTCTCTCTCTCTCCCTCTCTTTCTCTCTCTCCCTCTCTCTCTCTCCCTCTCTCTCTCTCTCTCCTCCCCTCCTCCCCTCCCTTTCTCCTTTCCTCCCTCCCTCTGAAAAAAGGTTTGTACATCTACCAACTTGGATTCTTACTTTGCAAGTGGTTTAGATGATAAAACAAATGAATCTTTGGTAGAACAGGTGACAGGATAGTTGACAGAGCCTTGTGCCTGTTTTACCTGGAGTGCTTTCTTACAGGAGACCTTTGAAGTAACAGAAGACTCATTGCCAACCCACTTATGAGGAAGCGCCTAGTTACTCATATTTTTCATAAGGCTTGGCAGAGCTGCTAAAGAGATCTCGGTTTCATTGCTCTCTGTATATGTGAAGGCACCTTCTCACCATGTTGTAATACTGCTTATCAAAGACACAAAGAAGACAAATCACTCTTTAAAATGTACGAAATAAAATCCTGACCAATTCGTAATTTAAGAAAAGTGATCTCCAATTGTTTCCTGCTTCTCTCTTCAAGAAAACAACTAAAATCTGACTAAATTCTTCCCTTTGCAAACACGAGTATTGTTGGTTTTTTTAAAACTGAGCATTTTTCTAAGAAGGTAACTCTATTCCTACCCTTGTTTGAGATCTTCAGACTGTGCCGAGAAATGAGACACAATCATGCAGACAGGAAGGAAGACACTGTTCCTCAGCCTCGATAATTACTGGTCAATGCTGGTTCTCTATGAGCTAGAAGCAGGTGATGAATCAAGCTATTTGTGCACCTCTCTGTCTCCAAGCTACTGGAAGAGCAGAAACCAACCCCCTACCTACAGGGGATCTCTCAAGAGACACAGCCATAAGAAAAGCATTTGGCCCTTCCAGAGTTCAAGGACATCCTGGGGGAATAGTAGAAAAAAAACTTATTGAGACCTCAGGCCACAAGAGGGACCTTCGAGTGGAAGTTTATGGCCTTGTCTTTCCAATAAGACTTTGGGGAAAAGTAGGTGGAAATAAAAGTGCGCACGTGAGTGTGTGTGTGTGTGTGTGTGCATGCACTTCTCTTCCTGAAAACAATTTTAGAAATAAAATAATAAGGTCTTTCAAGGACAAATGACTAAAAAACAATCCATTTACAAAAGTGTGGCACATATTCATCCTTATTTGGGGGATTTAAATGAACAAGTATACACAGATTTTCAACCACCAAACATTCAGATACCATACTTAAAATCGTTACCTCTATACATGGCTATGTCTTTATGCATCAGCACTTGTATATAAATAGCATATATAACACATTCAGATGGGATCTGTACTTATAAAAAGAAAACTCGAGAATGTGCTTGTATTTTGTGTCCTTTCATTTTAAGCTACTTTCAGGAACCTGCTGGTATGGGTTCGGAAGTGTGTTCAGACAAATATGGTGCTATATAGGCTCGCATATCTATACACTCAAGGGTAGCTGGCTGAAGAGCCATAGTCACAGCAAGATCTGAGCAGGAACTTGGCATCAGCAATGAAGAATCTCAACCAGTGCAGGAGACTGCACTTCTCTGGAGCTGAGAAAGACAAGGCTCAGTCAAGAGGGGATAATATCCTCAACTATAAAGTTAAACTCTGTTTTAAAAGAGTAGGAATTCATTTAATGATTAGTGTAAGTCCCAGGTCACAAAGGTCCCAGATCATAGTTCTAGCAACATCTAGAGATACTCACTTTTATTTACTCATGCCACAAAAACTACCCAAAGGAGACATTGCCCACCCAAATCAGGGATGCCCTGTCCTTCATCTCTCAGTGGTCTTCAGGCTCATTATTGATTCTTTGGTGGTACTCAATCTTACTGATCCATAGGAGACTGGATCAATTATTCAGTAAATCCTTCTTGAGGTCTTCTACATGTGAGAAATTATTCTGTTTAAAAAAAAAAAAAAACAAAAAAACAAAAACAAAAACAAAAAAACCTGGTCCTTTCACTCAAGTTTTTGTTGGAGTGTTTTATTGCTCTTAAGCATTTGTTTAACAGCGAGGGTGACAGGGCTCTGCATCCACTTTCAATGAAGGTTGCAAACACAAACACCCTGATGGAGAAGCCCATGAACAAAAGTTGCCCAGGCAGAAGTATCTGCCCCCCCCCGTTCCGTTTCAGTACTTGAGAAATTTCAGAGGAAGGCAAAACCTCAAATTAGTCCAACAAAGCCATTGTTCTTAAGAGTACGTAAGGGCAGAGACTACACAATTCTTTTCCTTTTAATACAATGTTCAGTGGAGACCTAAAATACTTGTTTAAACAGGAAATGAGAAGAATTTCATTTGAGTTGACTAATGTATAGCTTACTTGTAGAGGCTGATAATGTATGGCTGAGTAACTATATCATGGAGAGGGGTTTGTGGAAAAGCTGCAGCCGCTATTTCGGAATACCATCTCAGCTACCATGGTAAACGGATGGTGCATCCCATAAAAGCATGATTGTTTTGTTCCTTGGTTTGACAAATGGTTAATAGGACAAGTATATTGGCCAGAAAGTACATGATGCTGCTGAAAATGACAAAATGCTAAACACGAATGAAGTACACAAGGGAATTAGAGCACTTTGACAAAAATGATAACTATAATTAGAAACTCAAATTGATTTATATTCATTAAATTACAAAATTGTTATAATTTAATATATGCCCCCCCAAAAAATTTAAGCACATTGTCAACCTCAGTCTCCTAACTCAGCAATCCTCATTTTTTAAAAAAATGATGGCTGCTGTGGCTCTAGGCCCCGACTCTAAAGCTCAGAAAATGTAAAACAAGGACAAGAACAAGAACTCCAACAAGAACAAGAACAGCCACTGCTTGCTATAGTGCTATCCTCATCATATCAAGAAGACAGTTCAGGATGGGGACGGGGTTCAGTTGGTGCAGTGCTGGCCCAGCATGACGAAACCCCTGGATTCAGTTCCTATTACCACATAAAGCAGGAATGGTGGCACACGCCTGCAATCCCAGCACTCAGGAGGCAGAGACAGTTGAATCAGGCTTTCAAGGTCGCCATTCACTACACAGTGACTTTGATGCAAACTGGTGATATGTGAGACCTTGTCTCAAACAAAATGAGACAAACGGCACAAGAAAATCATTTATATTTCAAATGGAAAAATGAGGAAGGTATAGTCATTGCTGGTTACGAAGCTGAGCAACAAAATATAGCCATACAAATTTACATCTTTGAATATTTTGATCTTAGAAAATGTTATCCTAGCAAACAAAAGAGAGAAAAAGGAATACCATTTTCTTAAGAAATGATTACATGTGATATATATACATATATCACATATATATATATATCACATATATATATACATATAAATCCAGAAGAGGGCTTTTGGATGCCCTGGAGCTGGATTTATAGAGAAGTGTGAAGTGTGAATCGCCCATATGGGTTCTGGGAACTAAATTTGGGTCCTCTGCAAGAACATCAAGTTTTCTTAGCTACTGAACCATCCTTCTAGTTTCTAATTTATTTTATAAATGGTAAGTGAATTAATAGGAAGTGGTGCAGTACATTTGAGTTAAATGTACAATTGGCAAAAGTAAAATAGAGTATGTAGAGACCATCTGAAGGAAATTGTAAGAACCCTATCAACATCAGTTAATACATGGTAAAGATCTCCCACATTTGAAGTAAAACAGCACAATATTATCATTGGATAATGAGCGTGAACAGTATATTAGAAAAGCAGTTTCCATATCAGGTGACATTGCCTAGTTCCTTCTCTTGTATAAAGAAAGCAAATATATATAAAAGTATCAAGTATGAAAACAAGGCTAAAATGGCTAGCAAAAGAATCATATTTTGTGTTTGATATTTTAACAAAGACTCATAATATATTTTTATCCTTTTTAAGAGGAGAAACTTCTTTTGTGAACTTGGGTGCCCTTGTATTTGGTGCATAGATGTTAAGAATTGCAATGTCCTCTTGGTGGATTTTCCTTTAATGAGTATCAAGTGTCCCTACCTATCTCTTTTGATTAGTCTTGGTTTGAACTTTATTTTGTCAGATATAAAAATGGCTACCCTGGCTTGATTCTTAGGTGATTTTCTTACAATATATTCTTGCATCACGTTGCCCAGAAGCAATGTTTATCCTTGATGTTAAGGTGTATTTTGGCTGGGGAGGGGGAGATGCCTGAGAAAGTAAATCCTATTTCCCTACCCCTGTGTGTTCTACCCTATTCTGATGTGTTCTTGCTTTACTTTATTAATTATTATCTCTTATTTGCTTGTTTATTTTCTAGTAAGCTATGCAAAGAGGGTGGATTCAGATGGGAGAAGTGGTGAGGAACTGGGAGGAAACAGTAATCAAAATATATTGGAGAAAACAAAATCTATTTTCAATTAAAAAAAAAGGAGAGAAAAGAAACCTCATTTGCTTAGTCCAATGACACATTGGCATAATTTTGTATTCTATAATTGGAAATGCTAAACTTTTTAATCAGCTTGCTACATTTACAATTAGTTACAAGAACTCTTGGATGTTTGATTCCCATAGATGTTTCAGAGAAATCCAACTCCTTAATATTTGGCTGAGTTTAGTACACAGTTAACAAGATGAGACTATCTGTTACAAAGCATAGATTGGTATTAACAATGATAAAATGATGATAATAATGGACCTTTACCATCTAACAGATGTTTCCTGTCAGTTTTGGTGCAGATTTTCTTAGTGTCTGCAACACAACCCAATACGCTACTAAGCTCTGTGCTTGGTATCAAAGGAACTTGCAGCAGCAGATAGGAGAGAAAACCAAACAACTCAACACAATAAAAGGAGGAGTTTGTCATAAAGGGGAAGATCAATGAGAGCAGCCAGCAGGCAAGACTGCTTCTCAACTTTTAGCTGTGGTCATATAAGGTCTGTACAAAGGAGTATAGAGTCCACTTTGACTTGAGCCCCTCAATGCCATAAAAGCCAACATTTCTATGGAACGGACCATGTGTGTGCAGAGCTTCCAGACTTCAGTGGAAACAACAGAGGAAGTGACAAATGTAGCTGAAGCTGAGATTTCGTTTTCTTTCCTTAAAAATATTATCTCCCCATCTGTAGGACATTTATGGATCTATATCATAAATAACATTGCCTAGCAATATTTATGAGGTTTCCAAGCCATCACAGCTAGGAAATTAATCCTCAGCATCCAAATAGAAATCTACCCACAGAGAAGAAGAATTTTTCAAATCCTTTGCCTAGGCATACAACATTTGTTTAGTATCCACAACAAGCCCATGATGGAATTGGTGTTATTTTCATTATGAATGAGAGAAACTTTGAACAAAGAATTAAAGTTCCTTGCTTATGATTATATAATTTGTAAATAGTTACTGTAGGATCAACGTGGTATCTGTTGTTGCCAGGGTTTGGAATCTCCACCATAAACTAAATGCCCCCAGTGACTCTGTAACAGGAGAAGGGACCACAACAGAACCTGAGTCACAGGCAGAGAAGAATCTAAAGCTACATTCAAGTTTTATAAAAATAGAAGCAATTCTGCTGCTTTATGTGGGTCAGAGTATTTGTTTTTTGCTGATTTTATAGAAAACTCATAAGTTTTTTTTTTTTTTTTTCTGAATGACTATCCCCACCCCCCACCTCAACACACTCAGCCTGGTTCATTATAGGCAAATGTATATAGAAATCTGTCCCACCCTCACCTCAACACATACAGTTTGGCTTATGATAGGCAAATGTATACAATTTATGTTTCATTAGGATTTGTTCAATATTATATTTATCTTATTGTTTTGTATGTTCACTGATTCGGTTCAAAGTGCAAAAGTTTGAATAAGCAAATCTAAAAAACAGATGGATGTGACATTGTCTCTAAGAAGTCCAAAAAGCTTTCCAAAACCCAAAAGAGTTTGGTAGGACACTTACAATGTAGGGTGCAAAACTAAGGCATCCCATTTAGAACAGAAATATCCTCGCCTAGTCTTTGGATCTTGAGTGTTTTCTTGTATTATATTTTCTGTTTTCATTCTTTCCCTAGGGGTGAAATTACAAGTATTTGACAAATATTGTGGCCCAGGTAGTAAATTAATGGCCTTGAATGAAAGTTTTCTAATAATTTTGATTTCTACTTAATTGATATTCACTAATCTAACAAAGTTTATATCTTCCTGAGGTTCAAGCGGTGAGATGAGAAGGGTATTTAGTCATCTTGATGTATATGTGACTAAATACCAACATCTTGACTTTCCATGACTTTGAGATCTGTTTGAAATTAAGGCTACAGGGAGGATCCATAAAATTTATTCTTGGGCTATGTATAATATATACTTTTACAGTTTTTGAAGATTCTTTTATTTCAGATTTTTGCATTTACAAAGTAATAAGATTGATACAAAATAGAGAATCTTAAACTGGTTTTGCAACAAGTATTTCTAGAAAATCTTAAAATTACTCTTGGTAGAGTTATGACTCACTCAGACATACTTGATCAAACTCTTCATATATTTTAGGTATTCGGTTTTTAAACATTTAAAATTTTTTTTCATAGAATACTTTTTTCATCATGGTTGTCCCCTCCCCAATGCCCACAAGATCCTTCCTTCCTCACTACCCATCCTACTTCATGCTCTTTTTCAATGTCTTTGTCCCCCAAAACCTCAAAACAAAACAAAAATAAAAACAAACAAGAAAAAAAAGTAAAACAAAAGAAAACAAACAAAAATACCCAAAGTGAAAAAGCATGGGCATCAAGGAATCTTCATTGGAAACCTTCCACCTCAGGCAGTTCTTGTGTATCTAATTCCACCTTAGTTTGGAAATGTGTGTGCAAAAGCAATGGTTTATTAATTTTTGTATGTATTAAGAGGTTCCCAGACAGTATTTAAAGTGTTGACTAATTGACATTGATATTTCCTTATAAGGCCATTCTGTGATTGCTAGTCAAATCTTTAGTAAGACCTTTTATCCTCTCTTCTGGGATCTCTCACACATCAATCTGGGACATCTCTAGGATGGTGGTGGCATCTTTGCAGCATGGTCTTCCTGAAGGCATCCTTCACCTCCTTGTTTCTTAGGCAGTAGATGGCTGGGTTGAGGAATGGTACAATGACAGTGTAGAGCACAGAGATGATCTTGTTGTAGTTGAAGGTGTACATGGCTCGGGGCCGTGCGTAGGTGAAGAGAGTTGAGGAGTAGTAGATGACAACCACTGCCAGGTGGGAGGTGCAGGTGGAGAAGGCTTTGTGGCGTCCCTGGGCTGTAGGGATCCTCAGGATGGCTACTATGATGGCAGCGTAGGAGGAAACCACGGCCACTAGAGGGAGAAGAATCATCACCAGGGCCAACAGGAAGTCGACTAGCTCTGCTTGTTCCTTGTCTGAGCAGGTGAGGTTGAGCAGTG
Source organism: Acomys russatus (assembly GCF_903995435.1). Taxonomy (NCBI): domain Eukaryota; kingdom Metazoa; phylum Chordata; class Mammalia; order Rodentia; family Muridae; genus Acomys; species Acomys russatus. Next base: position 69,521,522 of record NC_067142.1, on the reverse strand, counting down.
GGGAAATATCACAGAAAAAATGGTTGATGATATTGGGCCCACAATAGGATAACCGGGAAATGAAAAGTAACTTCATCATGGAACTGAAGAACCCGCTGCCCCAAGAAGCAGCTGCTAGGCGAGTGGCCAGGCTGGGAGGCATGAGACTTGGGTAACGAAGGGGTTCACAGATAGCCAGATAACGATCATAGGCCATAACTGCCAACAGGACACACTCAGTGCAGGCTAAAGCAATAAAGAAGTAGAGCTGAGTCATGCAACCTAAATAAGAGACTCTCCCATCCTGGGTAAGAAAGGCTCCCAAGAGTCTGGGAATAGTGACATTGATGTACCATAATTCCAGGAAGGAGAGATGACCAAGGAAAAAGTACATGGGTCGATGGAGGCTTGGAGTGAGCCAGACTGTAGAAACAATGAGTATATTTTCCAGTAATGTCAACAGATAGATTGCAAGAAAGAAAACAAAAAGGAGTGGCTGGAAGGGTGGAGAGGTAGGAAAACCCACCAAGACAAACTCTTCCACCTGGCTTCCACTCAAATTTCTCATCGTGTCAGTCCACCTGAATTCCTGCAAAAGCAACGGGAATAAAAAATGCTGAACGGTAGGTACATCAAAGCAGTAACATCCTCCAACAGGTTACAAACCTGTAGATGATCAATGATTCGCACAGTACTGATTTTTACTATATATTTTCCCCTTCACATTGCTGTTCAATTCCAAGGGAAACGTTTTAAGACCTGAAGATGATGCTTGGGAACGGAATGGCCTCAACTGCATTAAGTATTCAGTGAATGCTCACAACAGCTTGGCTATTTTAAGTTGTAGTGTTTAACAATTTTTAAAAAATCTATGATATGCTTTTCTCTCACTTTCCCAGGCATGACTACAAACTCCCAAGCCCGGTTTATTGAATGAAATAATAAAAGAAGGACATGAAGGTGGATCCTTGGGGCTTGCCACTGAGGAGAAACTGACTACAAGGCAGAGGGAACTCAGTGAGTGCTGGAGCTACAGTGCCAGACTGCACACCAAGAAGTGTTTGAAATGCATTCATTATAATTGGAGAAACAATTCAGTATAGAGATGAAGAAACGCGTGTTTAAAAAGCCTTTTTGATGTCATTCCTTGTGCCTGAGTCCTAGTGTTTCATTCCTAGAAGTAGTGTGACTGGCTGCCCATGCCAGACAGAGTGGTGACTCCTGTGCTTCTAGCTACTCAGGAGGATGAGGCAGGAAAATTGACGTCAAGAGTTCAGGACTGACTTGGACAACATAGGCAGATTTTCTATAAGAAGTATAAAAGCTGTGTGTTATTTCCACATATCCACATGATCACACATTCATACACACACACACACACACACACACACACACACACGTATTCATGCATGCATACATGCATGTATTCACACACATGCCTGTATTCACACACATGCATGTATTCACACACATGCTTGTATTCACACACATGCATGTATTCACGCACACATGCATGCATGTACACACACTGATACACAGCTAAAGCCAAGCTTATTGGGAAGCTGAAACAAAAGCTTTGCATGTTCTACTCCCCGGAACCTGTGATTGCCACAAAGGCTTTGAAAGTGTGGTTGAATTAATAGTTTAAACTACTACTCGGCATTAACTAGGTGCCCTTACATCCAACCACGAGAGACTTTAAAAGAAAGCTAGAAGGGAATCCGAGGATGCCCTAGAGATGAGAAGACAACATAAAGATGGAACACGGAGAGTTGAAGATATGGCTAGTCTCAAAGACTGTAATGATTTGACTACAAAGTAAGGAACGCCAGAAGGTACCAGAAGCTAACACTGCTAGAAAACAGTTCTCTCTCAGAGCTTCTAGAAGATTCATGGCTCTCTTAGTACTTTGACTTTAGAAAAGTGCTACAGATTTCAGACTGCTAACACAAAGGACTCTAAAAAACAAATATTGCCTAGAACCATCAAATCTGCAATAAAATGGCAGTGGCCACAGAAAATTAACAAGTCTACAGGTCAGGAAGTCATTAGTGCTCTAACTGACCTTTCTGCTATGGTTTCCTGGTCTCCTATCAACACTGTCAGAGATCTGACTTCTTCAAGGGGTTGTCAGGAAAGCTGCAAATCTGACTAAAGATAGCATCACATGGTTGACACGAACATGTCCATTTTCAGTAGCATTTAAGTATGTCACATTTCTTCCTTAAATAACCTTAAAAAGTGATGTACCAGGTTGTTAACCATTGTAAGCAGACACTTAAGTTAAAGGACCTTAATCCTAACCACATTGGGAATTCTAATCTAAATAAAACCATTGTGTCACATCTTCATCTATTCAAAGCATCTAAATATTGATGCCATTATACTTACTAATACTTGTTTTAAATCATGTAAATAGTAATATTAACACCCATTATATCAACTGGACGTGGTGGTGCATGCCTTTAATCCCAGCACTCAGGGGCAGAGGCCAGCAGATAGCTGTTAGTTCAAGGCCAGCCAAAGCTACACAGAGAAACCCTGTCTCAAAAACAAAACAAAACAAAACAAACACACAAAAAACAAAAACACCCATTATATCACAATCCAAGACATTTCATTATATTTTTATACTTGCAATTCTTCTATGGATTCCTCTGTATCTATCTATGTGCTTTTGTTTTTGTTTCTATATTCTTGAGATTACAAGTAATTTATAAAATATTTCCCTCTAGATATTAATAATTAGCACAATTTAGCCCATGCAGTCTAAATATCTAGTAAAGTTTGAAAATTTATATTAGACAAAACACTAACATTTTACTGCAGAGCCATCTTATATTAATGTGGATTGTGTGCAGCTGTGACTACATATTATCTCAAATGAGAAAGATTCCAGCATCAACTTCCTTATTGCATCTCACTGTAGAACTCTAAGCCCTGTGAAAATCACCTCCTCTAAATGCCACTAACGGCTGTGACAATGAAAGTTGCTTTGCTACAGCAACGACACCAAATTATTTCAACTTTTTAATGAGACATATGTAGGAATTACACAGGAATATGTCATCAAAATTATTTGTATCGATGTAGTAGTTGAAATCTCCATTAGCTCACAGGAAGAATTTGTTGCCTCATTATCTGTCCTTCACTGTTCCAGTGCTGACTGGCCCTGACACTAACATGCACGTTGGGGCACTTTTAGACCAATAATATTCAATTATGCCATTCCTTATCAAGAAGAAGAAATCATTTTTGAACAGGGATGTTGGAAAGAAAAAAATAAAGCTTTTTCTCAAGCAGATTGATTTGGGGAAGTGCTCCTAAGGAAGCTGGATGAAAATTAGGGAATAATTCCTTTGATACTATTTTCCACCTTGATCTTGGGGAAATTTTTTGTAACTCTGAGTGCCCATTAGCGTCAGTTTGGAAATCAGTGAAATAACAGGCTAGATGCATTTATGAGAATTTGGAGAGGCTTGCAGGCTCTCCAGAGCGAGGTGGCTAAGCCGACGCCAAAGCAGCCTGAGTAATGCAGGATTTGGAGAGGAACATGCTTTTATTGCCCAGTTCCCAGTATACACAGCAGTGTCTGAGATGCAATTAGCCCCTACTAAATGTCAGTGGAAGAGATTTCAGTTCCGTTTCTGTATACTTAGGTTTCCATTATCTTACATAGCTTCATTAAGATACATGTTTTATAAACTTATAAGCCGAGACGAACACAAAATGTAACAGTTGGCTGCAGCATTGTATAAAATATGGTTAAAGTTTCAACTTGTCCAGAACCATTCTTTAAATATGGTGGTGGTGGTGGGGTGACAAAAAACATTGGAAAAGAAATAAAAACGGGAAGGAGCACAGAAAACCCTTTCTCTTCTTCAAAAATTGGTTAATGTCACCTTCCCCATGAAGCCCAACATGACTTAAAATTCTGCTGACTTCAAGGCAAGCCAGAACATAGGCTGCTGCTTTGTGTTCCAAGGCGCCTACGTCCCTAACTCCTTTGCTGCCCTCAGTGACAGTTATCATCCACTTTTGAGGCTCACAACAGAATCCTGTTTGCTATTAGGACTGGCCAGGACTTCCCCACCAGCCAAGGCAATTGAGCCAGCTTATGAACTCGATATATTTTCCATTCCTCTCTACAGCCTGCTTTGTGAAGAGGCTGCCCTACACAGACTCCTCCCTCTGAGTCTGGGCTCCATGGCTGCTCACCTCATGTTAGCTCTGTGTGTGTGTGTGCGTGTGTGTGTGTGTGCGTGTGTGTGTGTGTGTGTGTGTGTGTGTGTGTGTGTGTGTGTCTGTGTGTGTTTTAAGTCTGTTTGCTCTCTCTTCTGGGGAACCCCTTACTTCTTCCTGCTTACACTCCAAACCTTTCATGATATCAGGGCTGTACCCTGTTATCAGGACATAACTGTACAGATAAGCCTGAAATTTCAACTGTCATGATGAAAACATGGGGACTTACATTCTAAGTAGAAATTAATTGTGCTGTGTATGCAGTGGGGGCCATCTTGACTATCCCCCCCTCCAGTACATTTTCTTGTTGAGGATAATTTATCCACAGAGTGCAACAATTTATTATTTTACAATAGCTTGGTGAATGTCACTTGATCCAAATTGGCTGTTTATAATAGCAAACCTGCCTGAATTCCTAGCTAGCCCCAAACTCCTGCGCGCTACACGCATGACATTTTAACAGTCTGTTCCTTGGCCTCTCAAGATGTTGCTGCATAGGGGGTAAGCCTTCATCTGGAGACACAAGAACAGGGCCCTCAACACAGATACACTGTTTCCAGAGAAATCTAAGGTTACTTGGTTTTCAGGCTTCCCTCAATTCTTAAGTTGATGAACACAAAGTGAGTATCAGTGCTCTAGAAAATGAAACAGTGGGTCTATAACTGAGGAGCACTGGCATCATTGATTATAAAGAAGTTATATTAGCTTGTGGCAGGCTCTGGACAGGTGCTACATGCTGGCATTTCAACAGCACAGTTAGCCGAAGCACCATTATCTCTACTTACAACTAACATAGAAAGTTGAATATCTTATTTTAAAGATTATACACCTGGGCCATTGTGAGTCTGATATAAACACAGACAATCCTATTGTGTATATGTGGGAGCAAACTTCACTTCTTCCTTCTAGATCAGCCAGGGAAATGAGATTAAAAAGTAGACATTAAGTTTCGGCAACTGGTGAATGGTAGAGTTTATTAATGTGTATTTAAAAATAGCATGTAATTTTGTCTGTTCATTTAGAGACATGCTAGGTATGGCTTTATGCCTGGCAATACTTTCCCTTAAGCATACAAAGGTAAGTTCTTGCCTCTAAAGTTTCTTTGTAATTTTTTTGTCCTGCTCAATATAGTTACAGATCTCCAGAGTTTTGATACATTCTTACTTAAGCATATCCTGTATGAAATACACACAGAAACAGTGGAAGGTATCACGTGACCACAGCTAGACTGGGTATTATCGAATCAGAAAAAAAAAAAAAAAAAAAAAAAAAAAAAAAGAGAAAATGCTGGCAATGATGCAGAGGAAATAAAGCTTACTGTGGTTGCTGAGGATGAAATGGAAGACAGTATGGAGATCGTTATAGCAATAAAACTAGATTAGTTGTGTATTCAGCTATCCATATCGTGGGAGATATTAAAAAGAAAATGAAGTCAGCATTAGAAACATATACTTGCATACTCATGTTTCTTGCAGAATTATTCATAATATTTGCGATGTGTAATCAGTCAAGTTGTTCATCAAGACAGGACTAGGGGACCTCAGGAGATGGCTCAGTGGGTAAGGTGCTTAAGGTTCAAGTTATAAAGACCTGAGTCCAAAGCTCTAGAATCCAGGTGAAGCTGGTTCAGCATCATGCTCCTGACATCTCAGCGGTGTGTCTTCAGAGAGATGAATGTAGGCAGGGGACTCTCCAGAAACTCATAGGTGAGCTAGCCTGGTGTTTACAGCAGTGAGCTACAAAGAGACTGTCTCACACAAGGCAGAAGGTGAGGACCAACACCAGAGAGGAGGTTCCGCTTACACACACACACACACACACACACACACACACACACACACACACACACAATCATCCACACAAATATGCGCACCAATCATACACACACTCATACAAATAAAATGGGATAGTTGATTGATTAAAATATGATTATATATACACAGCGTGGGATATTATCAAACAATGTAAAAGAGGAAAACTACCGTTTTAGCAAAATGGAAAAAGTTAGCTGGCATAGAAAAACAAACACTGTATGTGTTCCCTTCTATGTGGAAGTTAAAAATGCTGACCTCAAAGTAGAAGAAAATGAAATTGTTTGCTGGCGGTGAGAAATTACAGGGGAGAAAAAACCTATATAAATGTGTTCAAAGTCTCCAGACACAAAGCACAGATGAGAAAATCCAATTATTCTTCTTAATCAATCTTTACACATTGTATACATGTTTCATAATATTACCTCATGTTCGATAATGTGTCATCATCACATTCTGTTGTAAAAAATGTAAACATTTCTATAACTGAGAATATATTTATACTAGTGAACATTTTAAAAGCTTTTTTATACCGTTTCCTTAATGGCTAACACAGAGGTCTAAGGAATCATAGTGGGACACTCACTGTGAGATGTTAATTGATTACAATTTGCCAGAATTTAAGCAGCCTGGATACTCAGGGAGAGTCAATGGCTTTTCAGCCATATGAAAAACTCTCAGGAATGCTGAAAGGTCTGCTTCAGGACATGATTTCTTTGAGGTGCTCACCTGGACTTTTAGCTTTCTGTCTTCCACAGTCATTTCCTGTCAACCTTTGGGCATTTATTAGGTAGGCCTGGTTCCTTGTTGCTTCTTTGCAGGCATGGTCTATTACAGGCCCCCTTTAGTAGATCTGACCCTTCAGGATAGAACTAGAGTTATTTGTGGCAGGACAGGACAAAGGTTGAGCAGATAGGGCCCCAAAGCCAAAAGGGATGACAGTAGCCAGCTCTTATCAACACAACTGTCCCTCATCAGGGCATCAGGGACGTGGCCCCTTAAGACATATTGCCATGGTGACTTATGTTTCTCCAACAAGACTGTCCAAGTCCCACACACTCCTCAGGGATTATTATTCCTAGGGCACATAGGATAGTCTGCGGCCTAGAGGAAAATGGCCTCCGTGAGATCGAGTGGAACCTTCAAATTCATTGCTTCTCAAATGCTCATTTCAGAGAGCCTTGGGAGGCAAATATATATATGAAAACTCAAGACTAAATTCTGCTGAGAAAATGAAATGATGAAGTAAGAGAGCTGTGGATGAGAGGATTCCCAGAGACCCTGTTTGGGTTTTGAGGACAGGATGATTTGCCAGGCTTGCCCACCTTTGCACTTCACCATTTGGTTGCTTGCTTTTCTATTCCCGCTCCCAGAGCTGTTTCTAGATAAACGTGGGTAAAGAAGGTGCATAGGACGGACCACAGACTAACTGGGATGAGGACTAGAGAGGAGTAACTGCAGCCTGCTGAGGCTGGGCTCTGACCTGAGGCGGTTTACAAGTGTGATGAGGTTTTTCTCCATCACTCTGGTTTTCTTGACTTGCTTCCTGGGTATATGGCTTCTTGTTTTCGTGGTCTGCTAAAGCTGTCACGGAGGAAGTAGAGTGCTTCTTGAGATGCACACTGAGTACAAATCACTTATCTCTCACGCCATGTTAAGGAAAGAGTGAGTTGCAATGAACACATATTCTCAATCTTCTCTGTAGTAACGAGAGCTTCCGGGGATGACAGAACAGTAGATATGCTAACACACTCATCTGTGGTCTAAGGACATTACTGTATGCATTTGACACACCACACACACACACACACACACACACACACACACACACACACACACACACACACACCCCGCAATGCTTCCACTGATGATAAGGAAGCTGAGAAATTATTATCATTAAGTAAAGTCAGTCAAGCAGTGCTATTCAGGAGCTTATTGCGATGCTGGTATAAATGATCTTAAAGCATTGCTAGTTTCATAAAAGGCTAGTGCATAAATTGTGTGCATTGCATACTTTATAATGACAACAAATAACTAACTGGCTTATTTACTTCATCATAACTCTAAAGTGTATTTCTTTGATATATACTTTAGAGCTAATAATGATAATAAACAACTATGCCAGTGGAGTTTGTGTGGCTTTTATATTACACTTTTTGTCATTTTTATTTTCAGTGCTAGAGATTGAACTCAGAGCCTGAGACATGTTAAGCTTGTATTATATCGCCAAGCACCACCCCAGCCATTATTATTTTAGAAATTTCTGATACACTTGCATAATAAAGGTTTTTATAAGTAGTATGCATGTGGCACCTAAAACAACCTTAGGGGGCTTCTGTTTTCCATGTCTCTTGATTGATATATATACCCTCTAGGCTTCTACATTTACTTGAAGTTACCTAATGGAGCGTTTATCAGAATGTGCAACCCTTCTTAAGTGATTCACAGCTATGTACTTTTTGAAAGATTAGATGGGATGATAAGGAACCAAAGTTTTATAGCTGTGTATGAGACTTTCTTTTACCCAGTATTTCTCAACCTTCCTAATGCTGCTACCCTTTAGCATGGTTCTTATTTTTGTTACTTCCTCATAACTGTAATCTTGCTACTCTTTTGAAGGTAATGTAAATATCTGATATGCAGGATCTCTGATATGATACCCCTGTGAAAAGGGTTGTTTGACCTCCGAAGGGGTCTTGACCAACTGAGGAAAGATGATGATAGGTCTCAGAGAGACACAGGTAAAGCACAAGAAAGAGTCAGTGGGTTCTGTCTGACATCCTGCTTGCAAGGAAGAAGTAAATACATGCTGTCATGGCTTAGAAGTGTTAACTTGGGTCTTAGATGAAATAAATGTGAAGAATCATATTTGATATGCATAACTAGAGGAACAGGGAGAGAAGGCAGAGAAGGATAGGAAGATGAAAAGGGAAAAAAAATGAACCAGCAAAAGGATGAACAAGAAATCTTTGAAAAAGCTACTTTGGATGACAAAAGTATGAATGAAAGACCAGAATTTATCTGAAAAAGGAAACCACAAGGCTCACAAAGGCAAAGGAGTCTAGTGTTTTTAGATGTTTCAGGAGGTGAGAGTGTGTATAAGTGAGAGAAAATGTTCAGTCATGGAATGGGTAGAACTACTTCAAAAAATTTCCTGTAGGTGTAAAGAATACACAAATCCCTTTCACTGGACATTTGGTACCACCCTATGGTTCCAACCGTGGGATTTAGTCCACAGTGGGAATCTCCACAGACCCTGTTATACATACCTACATCCCATCTATAATAGATGATGTAGTGCTTGGCCATAGATCTCTCCTTACTTTCCTGTATGATTAAAACAATCTAAGATTATTTATAATTCTTGACACAATATAAACAATACGCAGCCATGTATTGTCTCTTATTTGGACTTTAAGGTATTTATTGCTATACGTATCATTTTACTGTTTTGGCCCAATAACTTATTTTTAAATTAAAATTACCCACTCTTTATTTTTAAAATTTTATTATTTTTATTATATTTTATGTGTATAGGCATCTTACCTGGGTCCATCTTTATAGACTACATGTGTTCCTAGAACCAGGGAAGGCCAGAAAAAAAATCTTTGCAGCACAACATGTCTGCAATCTAAACGGACAAGGCAGTGAACAGTAGCTTAAGCAAGAGGGAGTAGTATTTTTTTCAAGTGTCTGAAGTGGCCAGTTGTTCACTCTTACCCATGCTGTCTAGACTTCAGGAAGATGATGGGCATTATACAATGCAAAGAGGGTGTTTGTATAACAGTTCGGAGGCTACAACAACATTGAAACTTCCATCTATTTTGCCTCTAATGCGGGTCTTGTGGCTGCATCACAACAAGGTGGCTAGCATTATGGAAGGCATTTATTTGGAAAGAGGGAAGAAAGACAGATGTCACATGGAAGGACAACAAATAGCAAACTTGAGAGAGGCCGACTGTTATTGGTATAGCAGCCCATGCTCCTGGAACTATTACATTCCAATGGGGCATGACTCTGGCGAGATGAAACATCTATCCACTCACTGAGTAGAATCTTGATGACTAAATTATTTCATTAGGTTCCACCTCTTCAAGACCTTCTGTCTCAACTCTGGCATACTGAGAAAGAGAACAAACGTTTACAACATAAACCTGTTAGATTAAGTCCTGTCCAGACAATAGGAGACTTTTTCATCAGGACATTTAATGTTCTTTTCTTTCTTCTTGTTTGTTTGGATTTTGTTTGTTCATTTGTTTTCAAGACAGGGTTTCTCTCACTAGCCTTGGCTGTCCTGCATGTACTTTGTAGACCAGGCTGGCTTCAAACTCACAGAGACCTCTGCCTCCCAAATGCAGGTATTAAAGGTGCATGCCACCATGCTTGGCTTAATGTTCTTTTTATTTTGAATTCACCTTTTTATATAGTCACTCCTTAAAATCAGCTAATAAAAGACAAAAAATATATAGCTATGTATTGTATTTTGAATACCGATAGTTGTCTTTATCTATAATACCTTTTATGTAAGGTTTTTGAATAATATTTTATTTCATTTTTAATTTTTTAAAATTTTATTAATTTATTCAGATTACAACTCAATTGCCATCCCATCACTTGTGTCCTCCCATTCCTCCCTCCCTCCTGCTTTCACCCTATTCCCCTCCTCTAGGTCTATGACTGAGGAGGACCTCTTCCCCCACTATATGGTCAAAGGCTATCAAGTCTTATCTTGGTGTTCTGCTTATTTTTTCTTTGAGTGTCACCAGGCCTCCCTACCAAAGAGAGGTTGTCAAATATGGAGCACCAAAATTCATGTCAAAGTCAGTCCCTGCTCTCCACATAACTGTAGAGAATG